>NC_060124.1:194459011-195129368 GCF_021461395.2 Schistocerca americana | reverse complement strand
TTGACTCAGGAATCGAGACGTGGCTGCACGATCCGTTACGGCCATGCGGATAAGATGCCTGTCATCTCGACTGCTAGTGATACGAGGCCGTTGGGATCCAGCACGGCGTTCCGTATTACCCTCCTGAACCCACCGATTCCATATTCTGCTAACAGTCATTGGATTTCGACCAACGCGAGCAGCAATGTCGCGATACGATAAATCGGTTGGAAACTTTCCTCATGTCAGCACTTTGTAGGTGTCGTCACCAGCGCCAACCTTGTGTGAATGCTGTGAAAAACTAATCATTTGCATATCACAGCATCTTCCTCCTGTCGGTTAAATTTCGCGTCTGTAGCACGTCATCTTCGTGGTGTAGCAATTTTAACGGCCAGTAGTGTATCATTTATGGATGCGAGCAGGTCTTCGTACCGGGAGGTGCTGGTTTGTTTGAGCTCAACCATTCCTTTCTTTTCCTTATGTTTGCATAAACACACCATTTACCGTCATCAGTACGGGTACAGGGTAGCAATGGGAGGTGGTGTTCACGAGCCAATCGATGACGAGCAAGCAGAGACGCCTATATGACCACCCGCAGACTTTTGTGGCTTTGGCTTAGAGCATGCGGTGCCCGTACACCCAATTTACGAATCTTCCCCATTTCATGCAAGTGTCACACGATGATGGAATGATCACAGTTCACCACATCTGCCAATAATCGAGTGCACTGACGTGGATAATTGTGGGTTAATGTGTTTGAACGATCTTCTTCAAACCCAGAAGGTCTTCCTCAACGTGGAGATTCACTAATGTCACAACGATCCAGTTTGAAACGAGAAAACCACTTTCCCGCCGTGGTCTGCCCAGTGGCACTATCCTCACACACGACGAAAATGTTTCTGGCTGCTTCCGCTGGTGTCACCCCTCTACTGAACTTAAACAGATGAATATGCCGATAATGTTCAGACTTCTCTACTTGGCACTCCATTTTCTAGCGTCCACAGCCCCAAATGACAAAATGTAAACTCAAATAGCAACAACTTCGACACGGAGCTGTGTGGGAACGATGGGAGTCAGAGTGTTGCGTTCTGTCAATGGGCTGCGAATAATTTCACCTTACAAAGTGTTATGTTCTCCGTTGAATCTACGTTCACAAACTATGGTGAAGTTAACCGTCAAATTAAACATTACTGGACCACAGAAAAGCCTAGATTGATATGTCTTGTCGATCTTCATATCAGGCGATCCATTAATGTATATGAAGATGGTATCTGTTCTTTCGGACATGTCCGACAGAACAGATACTATCTTCATAATGTTAAGGCTAACCGGCCATTGACCACCTCCTGTGCTGGATGCACACGCATTGCCCGAACTCTTACGGGACTCGGTAAGATTGTCTGCAGCGAGTAATGAGTGTAATGGGCAGGGGAACTACGAATGTAATGTGTGGACATTAAGTTGGGAATGTGGGTCTCACGGGGAACGTGCAAGGGATAAATCCCTGCAGTCGCGCACTATCCTCTGTGGCCTCGGTGGCTCAGATGGATAGAGCGTCTGCCATGTAAGCAGGAGATTCGGAGTTCGAGTCCCAGTCGGGGCACACATTTTCAAATGTCCCCGTTGATGTATATCAACTCCTGTCGACAGCTTAGGGCTTGATTTAATTATCATTCCATTAATGTATGGTGGAATTCTTGCAGATGAAACCATCAGTCCACACTCCTTCACAGGTTCTAACATCTGAGATGTATCGAGCTCTCCCTGAAAGAGTCATTCCAGACATTAGGGGTTGCGTTTGGATACAGCACAATGGTCACACAGCTCATTCTGACCGCAATATTGTCCAACAGATATCCTGGAAGATGGTTAGGATGCCGTGCTCCTCGGGAATGACTTCACGGTCGTCCTATTTTTGTGGGGACTTTTAAAGAATCGTCTTTGGTACTGAACCTGCAACGACCGATAGCTTCAAAGAGCACGCCGAGGAACCTGTGGTTCCGTGAAATCAACAACTTTACTTACCGTGTGCATGTCGTTTACAAGGCGCTATGAGTTGTACATACAGGAAAATGGGCACTCTTTTCAGCATCTTACTTCCAATCTAATTGAACGTTCCTTTCACTTATTTTATAAGCTAAAGAGAAAAGTACCTCATCTGAAACCGCAGGACACATCTTGTGGCAGGGTGAGCCACGGACTTTCGCCACTTCCGTTCTCTAAAGGTGGAATTACCACATACCATCTGGGAGTTGGCAGTAAGGGTCGGAAATAATTTTTGGTAACATTAATGACAGTGAAAGATTGAGCCCACTATTAACGCGACTACTAGCAACAAATCCGGATCAGAGTCCCTATGTACCAGAAATTTTCAGTTGTCTCTATACAACTTGAGTTAATTTCTGGGATGTGTAGGAAGTTATTTCGGGTACCACTACAATTTTCTCCCCTCTTGTTCCGAATGAGCTCTAATATCTCGGATTTTCTCGTCAATTCATTTCGCGAGCTGTACTGGAACGGTACTTTTCTTTGCGTGTTAGAAATAATGGCAGTAAACAGAGAAGAATAAAGTAAACTGCGTCAGGCCATTATTCAGAGCACAGTAAACAGTGGTATTTCAAACTGACGCACAGTATTGTCAAACTCCATACTTATCTGTTGAAACAAACTTTTTGTTCAGAAGCTTTATCGCTAGCGAAATTGCGCAGACGTCTGTTTATTTAGTGGTCGTTCAACAATCCGTGCTGTGAAAAGTGATTTACGTTTATTAATGTCCGTAGTATAATAGAAATCTTGTACTGGTAATATGTCGGCTCCAACTGACGTTGTATAGCAATGTGCTAACAATACAGGGTTATTACAAATGATTGAAGCGATTTCACAGCTCTACAATAACTTTATTATTTGAGATATTTTCACAATGCTTTGCACACACATACAAAAACTCAAAAAGTTTTTTTAGGCATTCACAAATGTTCGATATGTGCCCCTTTAGTGATTCGGCAGACATCAAGCCGGCCGATAATCAAGTTCCTCCCACACTCGGCGCAGCATGTCCCCATCAATGAGTTCGAAAGCATCGTTGATGCGAGCTCGCAGTTCTGGCACGTTTCTTGGTAGAGGAGGTTTAAACACTGAATCTTTCACATAACCCCACAGAAAGAAATCGCATGGGGTTAAGTCGGGAGAGCGTGGAGGCCATGACATGAATTGCTGATCATGATCTCCACCACGACCGATCCATCGGTTTTCCAATCTCCTGTTTAAGAAATGCCGAACATCATGATGGAAGTGCGGTGGAGCACCATCCTGTTGAAAGATGAAGTCGGCGCTGTCGGTCTCCAGTTGTGGCATGAGCCAATTTTCCAGCATGTCCAGATACACGTGTCCTGTAACGTTTTTTTCGCAGAATAAAAAGGGGCCGTAAACTTTAAACCGTCAGATTGCACAAAACACGTTAACTTTTGGTGAATCGCGAATTTGCTGCACGAATGCGTGAGGATTCTCTACCGCCCAGATTCGCGCATTGTGCCTGTTCACTTCACCATTAAGAAAAAATGTTGTTTCATCACTGAAAACAAGTTTCGCACTGAACACATCCTCTTCCATGAGCTGTTGCAACCGCGCCGAAAATTCAAAGCGTTTGACTTTGTCATCGGGTGTCAGGGATTGTAGGAATTGTAAACGGTAAGGCTTCTGCTTTAGCCTTTTCCGTAAGATTTTCCAACCGTCGGCTGTGGTACGTTTAGCTCCCTACTTGCTTTATTCGTCGACTTCAGCGGGCTACGCGTGAAACTTGCCCGCACGCGTTCAACCGTTTCTTCGCTCACTGCAGGCCGACCCGTTGATTTCCCCTTACAGAGGCATCCAGAAGCTTTAAACTGCGCATACCATCGCCGAATGGAGTTAGCAGTTGGTGGATCTTTGTTGAACTTCGTCCTGAAGTGTCGTTGCACTGTTATGACTGACTGATGCGAGTGCATTTCAAGCACGACATACGATTTCTCGGCTCCTGTCGCCATTTTGTCTCACTGCGCTCTCGAGCGGTTTGGCGGCAGAAACCTGAAGTGCGGCTTCAGCCGAACAAAACTTTATGAGTTTTTCTACGTATCTGTAGTGTGTCGTGACCATATGTCAATGAATGGAGCTACAGCGAATTTATGAAATCGCTTCAATCATTTGTAATAGCTCTGTATATAGAATTTTGTCATTTTGTCTAGCAATTTGCGAATAATACGTAGACTTTTACCATTATTTGCTTAAATTATGTGTATTTACATGCTATTGCTACATGGTGTGTATATACAGACATCAAAAAGTGTTTTGCATCACCTCGGTTCCAAGACTTCCGGAACCTGCACAGAAAATTGGAACAGAGAGCACGTAAGCATCATTTCTGCCCTTTTTATTGCTCATGAAAACCGCACACTGCATGTTGTACCACCATATAGCGAGACCTTCAGAGCTGGTGGTTCAGATTGCTGTACACACCGGTACCTCTAATACCCTATAGCATGTCCTCTGGCATTCATGCATGCCTGTATTCGTCGTGGCATACTATCCCCAAGTTCATCAAGACACTGTTGGTTCATATTGTCCCACTCCTCAACGGCGATTCGGCGTAGATTCCTCAGAGTGGTTGGTGGGTCACATCGTGCATAACCAGCCCTTTTCAATCTATCCCAGGCATGTTCGATAAGGTTCATGTTTGGAGAACATCCTGGCCACTCTATTCGAGCCATGTCGTTATCCTCAGGAAGTCATTCACAAGATGTGCACGATGCGGGCGCGAATTTCGTCCATGAAGACCAATGCCTCGCCAATATTCTGCCGATATGGTTACACTACCGGTCGGAGGATGGCATTCATTCACGTATCGGACAGCCGTTACGGTGCCTTCCATGGCCACGAGTGACGTATGTCGGCCCCACATAATGCCACTCCAAAACATCAGGAAACCTCCACCTTGCAGCACTCGCTGGACAATGTGTTCAACCTGACTGGGTTGCCTCCAAACATGCCTCCAACGATTGTCTGGGTGAAGGCATATGCGACACTCATCGGTGAAGAGAACTTGATGCCAATCCTGTGAGGTCCATTCGGCTATTGTTAGGCCCATCTGTACCGCGCTGCATTGTGTCGTGGTTGCAAAGATGGACCTCCCCACGGACATCGGGAGTGAAGTTGCGCATCATGCAGCCTACTGCGAAGAGTTTGAATCGTAACACGATGTCTTGTGGCTGCATGAAAAGCATAATTCAACATGGTGGCGTTGTTGTCAGGGTTCTTCCGAGCCATAATTCGTAGGTAGCGGTCATCCACTGTAGTGGTAGCCCTTGGGCGGCCTGAGTGAGACATGTCATTGGCAGTTCCTGTATCTCTGTATCTCCTCCACGTCCGAACAACATCGATTTGGATCACTCTGAGACGCCTGGACACTTACCTTGTTGAGAGTCCTTCCTGGCACAAAGTAACAATGCGGACGCGATCGAACTGCGGAATTGACCGTCTAGGCATGGTTGAACTACAGACAACACGAGCCATGTACCTCTTTCCTGGTGGAATGACTGGAACTGATCGGTTATCGAACCCCCTCCGCTGCTCATGCATGGTTGCTTACATCATTGCGAGGATTTACTCTCATCTCTGAACAGTCAAAGGTACTGTGTCTGTTATACAATATCCACAGTCGACGTCTACCTTCAGGAGTTCTGGGAACCGGGGTGATACAAAACTTTTTTTGATGTTTGTATTTGGTACTTATGTATATTTATTCTTGACTTCCATATCACATCAGTGGGTACTGCTGCTTATTAAACTGCTACGATTTTATCACAAATTCGCTGAAGTACAAACACAGATCACAAAACCATACGCAGCGATGTGATACTGAAATTAAGAATAACTAGACGTAAGTAACAACGTACACACACACACACACACACACACACACACACACACACACACACACACACCATATAGCTACAACATGTACATATAAATAATTTAAGTACATAATGATAGAATTCTATGTGTTATTGGCAGATAGCTTGGTAATGGCAAGTGAAGCCGAAATAATGCCTATCGCAATAAAGAAATTCGTTGAAGCAACAGACTTTGATCCATTTACGGTATACCAGTCGTCTCCCCTACGGATTGTCAGGCGCATTTTCTCTGGTGTTTCGATAAGTAAATGTAATTTCGTTTTTGCAACGTGTAGCTGGATTGAGCCGAAACTAAGCAGCGCCTTTGCATGGCGGTAGCAACCAGGGAGGTGTTGTCGCTGGAGTACCAAAAATGCTTCGTGTTTTACTGTCCCTGTTAATACACATCGATAAAACGAATATCGCACTGATTTGGGGCCGCTCTCTTGAAAAGGTACGTAAAATATCACTATAAAAATAATTTCTTTCGTAACGGGAAATAAACTGACGCTTTCCGTCGACGCTGGGCGTCGCATGACGCTCGTTCCAGTTACATGTTGCAAAAACTCAATTGCAAATATTTGCGAAACTAAAGAGAAAATGCGACTGAAGATTTAACGGGCTTGTAGACTACAATCTTCTATGATACAAGTAATAATCTCGCAAATGGATTGCGAACCATCCAATATTACCTTCTTTTTTTTTCGTGTGTGTGGTGCTTACCGCGAAACTGAAAATTTGCGCTAAGAGAACAACTTAAAAACAGAATAAGCTAAGTTATACTTTGTGGCAGAAGGAATATCCAACCTGACTTTTACAGCTAATAACCTCGCAATTTCTACTTTTTTTTTTTTTTTTTTTTTTTAATAATCTTCTTCAGTTCCTTTATTATTCCTTCATAGTGGAGAAGATATAGGAAAGTAAGATATTATGAACGAACTAGATATTTATAATATTAACTACACGATTAAAGAATATAAAACATAACGACAACATCACCTAGAAAGAATGAGAGTAGAGGGAATGTCACGTCTGGCCACGCTGTACCAGCCAAGAGGAAGAAGGGACGTGGGAAGATACAGAATAAGGTGGCAGTGAAAGCGAAGACTGAACAGGAACAAGTGTCTCCGCCTTGAAGTGAAGAAGGAGAATCCTATACTTACGAACAGTACTAGAGAAATGCATCGAGAGAAGTTTTCGATGCTACCTTTTTTTTGGGGAGGGGGGGGGGATTACATCTCCTTACGATTCTTCCAATGAATCTCCATCTATTCAGCACACTGTAGTGCATAGCAGAGGGCACTTCCATAGTAACCCAGCTATTAGGGCTTCACCGTGTTCCATTCACGTACGTAGCGCGGGAAGAATGATTTCCTAAATGCCTCTATGCGCATTGTAGTTGTTATAATTTCCTCTTCGCAAAGCGCAGGAGGATGTAGCATATTCCTGGAGTCTTAGCTCAAAACTGCTTCTTGAAACATTCTGAGTAGGCTTTCACGGGATAGTTTGCGTCATGTTCAAGCATTTGACAGTTGCTGCAGAGCCTCCGCGATGCTCTCCTTTGAGTCAAACAAACCTGTGGCCATTCTTGCTTTTCTTTGTGTACTGTCAGTATCCCATGCTATTCCTGTTTGGTCTGGCTCCCACAGGCTTGAACAATAAAATGGGCCACACGAATGTTTCGTATGTACTCTCCTTTGTCGACTGTATTGGTATTCTACTAATGAACGGTAGTCTGCCACCTGCTGTACCTATGATTGAGCCCATGGGATCGTTCCATTTCATATCCCCGCAAAATAGTTATCCAGCTATTTGCGTGAGTTCACCGGTTACAGCTTTGGCTAACTGGTACCGCAGTGATAAGATACCACGTGTTTTTGTTTTGTGAAGTGTAAAATATTAAAGTTCTATACTATTTAAAACAAATTGCTAATATTTGCAGCACTCTGAAATCTAATCAAGATCTAACAATGTTTGTGCAGCTTTTACCGTCGAATTAGCGGTGCGACGACAATATTAATGGAAGAAGCATAGTTATAGTGCGTGGCGGGAGTAGTGGAAGATATTCATGAAGTCCACACCCATTTACATGAAATAGTGGATGCATTTACATAATATGCGTCTTTGCGTATTGTGAATCACTGTGTACATTCTCATGGCACTTCAGTATGGCCCCCGTCCATTTCGAAGCATTGCTACCATTGCTGAAGAGAAGATCCGAATATATTCTGAAGAATATCTTGCCAAATAGCCGACGTTGCGTCCTGGACTCGAGCCCTTAGCTCCTGGAGATCCCTTACATTTCTTTTATACAACCTTGACTTTATATTGTACCGTGTTCGGCACTGTGGCCTCCATTGGCAATACCCGAACAGTGGTTCTATGTTGGCCATACTCCTTATCGACGCTGCTTGTGACCTTGAGAAGGATTTTATCTGCGCGAGCGCAGCACGGAAAGAAGCGACAGCGACAACTTGTTGGAATCAATACTGGGAATAAGCAGGAAGTTGTCGCTGACTGAAGGAACGACTGACACTGACGAACGGTGTGTGCACTCGGCTCTGTCTGAGCGGAAGGGACCGCGGTCGATGGCATTGTGTGTCCTTGGCACGAACGCACTGTGTATTTACGGAATGTGAAATAAATTGAGTGTGTCCACATTTCATAATCTTCCATTCTTATGGTGAACTGTTACTTGTTCACGGAACTGTTCGTATGTGTTTCATGTGCTACGTGAGCTGTGAAGATTCAGTACTTTCGCGTATACCATTGCAGAGGAATTTGCCCGATTTAATCTACTCAGTGGGATCCGCCTTCTGTTCTTTGTACTACAGGTGTTATTTACAGTGTACGTTTGCTGAATTCTTAATTAGTGATACGTTTTGCAGGACGCATGAGTTAGTGAAACTTCGTAGTGCTTGTTTGTACAGTGGCCCTGTTTCAGGTATATTCTGAGATATTGTATTCTATATGTCAAATGAAGGGACTCCAAGGTTGATGATACAAATATTAAACGTAACAACGCAACGCCTCGAACCTAAGCAAGCTACGAAAAAATGGAAAGAAGCGTTCCAAAGATTTATTCTATTCTATGTTCACTACTGGATGCTATAACAAGACATTTCGAATGTTTATCTGCGAGTTAAGTAAAGTCTGAAGAGCTCTGTACAACTTGCTGCTATCATTGCAGTGCTTCAACTGAGAGTTCAATCTTGTGTTCTTATGCCCCTCAAAGTAATTTCAGAAAATTTTAATTTCCGTAGATTTCTTAGGTTCCAGAGTAAGTAATTGTCACGTTTAGTTATCTGAGCAATATTGAATGTTTACTTGCCTCTGGATTCCTGTACTGCATAATTATCATGGTTCAGATTTTATAATTTGCTAATTGTTCACAATGTGTGTAAATTTTAAGAGAAATTGTTGTATAGAGCACAGACTGTAAACTTGTTATAACTGTGTGAGCATTAACAAATGTGCGAGGTGTTAATGTATCTGTCACTCAGTCAATCGTTTCCACTCTTTTTTATCCTATGGGCTCAGTCAATGCTGCTCAAGAAGTGGAGAAATCCGAGGTTGTTACATTAGGTGAACGCTATAGCCACAATCTTACTTAAGCACTGTCTATGCATTTGTTGATAGATCTCCGATTTAGACATTTCCTCAAAAATGTTCAAATTTGTGTGAATTTCTAAGGGACCAAACTGCTGAGGTTATCGGTCCCTAGTCTTACACACTGCTTAAACTAACTTATGCTAAGAACAACACACACACACACACACACACACACACACACACACACACACACACACACACACACCCGTGCCCGAGGGAGGACTCGGACTTCTGCCGGGAGGGGCCGCGCAGTCCGTAACATGGCTCCCCAGACTGCTCGGCCACTCCACGCGGCGACATTTCCACACCAAGAACAAAATGAGGGGTTGTTCCACCCTGTTGGAACACAACTGAAGCTCTGGTTTCAGGAATTGGGTATCAACGTGTCTTCTGTAGCGTTTATAAATACAAGCCACAGTTTCACTTTTGGTGGTCTCTTTGCAGAGTGAGGTGGCTCGTTACGTCATATGTGGCACCCCTGTGGAATGTTGCGTGATCAGTAAGCAAAATGTGATCCACATGATGATGAAAACTTAGGGGTTTAATTTGTGAAGCACCTGAATGTGATGTGCTTTTTTTATTTCAGCGTAAAGTGTAAAACTCTGAAAATCGTTGATTCTGACACGACTAACTCCTTGCTTAAACGACGAGTTGATGTATTCGGGCTTCTTTCGAATCTCTGAAGTCTGCTGTGGCACAATTCTCCAGGAGCATAATCCACCAGCAACGTTTGCAGTTCTTTGGAACTTACTGACAAGTAACCAGATGGAATTTTTCACTCTGCAGAGGATTGTGTGCTGATATGAAACTTTCATGGCAGACTAAAACTGTGTGCCGGAACGAGACTAACTCGGGACCATTGTCTTTCGTGGTCAAGGTAGAGCAGTTTCCCGCGAAAGACAAAGGTCCCGAGTTATAGTGTGGGCCCGGCACACAGTTTTAGTCTGCCAGGAGAATTTGGAGTAGACAGGTATTTGCTCTTGTTGGTGCTGGCTTGTGAATTTTCCGAGGGAACTTCTGTTACATCTCCAGATAAAATGAACCGAGCATTTGTGTACTTACAGCAGCCACGGATTCTTCTATCGTAAACATTCTTGATTATACCCAAACTATCGTAGTAACGCATGAAAACGAGGGCAGTTCATAAAGTAACCTTTTATTTAAATAATGTTGTGAATGAAGTTGCAGAATTTCTTTTATAATGCTGTGAAGGTATACACTCCAATTATTTTTGCACCTTGTTTCCAGCCACATTGAGACGTTTGTCGTAGCATATAAAATGCATGTTTGACTATCAGCCGCTTTTATTTTAAACCCAAATATCGACCGGTTTCAGTCATGGAACGTCTTCAAGAAAAGGCTTAAAAAGGTTTAAGTCACAACATTACATTTGTCATTACTTAACTAATGCGTAGAGCACGTCATGAGTATCAATATACGTCACACAAAGCAGTAGTGCAGGGAAGATAGCCCTGATCTCTTGTCAAATGGCTCAAATGGCTCTGAGCACTATGGGACTCAACTGCTGAGGTCATTAGTCCCCTAGAACTTAGAACTAGTTAAACCTAACTAACCTAAGGACATCACAAACATCCATGCCCGAGGCAGGATTCGAACCTGCGACCGTAGCGGTCTTGCGATTCCAGACTGCAGCGCCTTTAACCGCACGGCCACTTCGGCCGGCGATCTCTTGTCAGTAGTATGTTTGCTTCTAAAAGTCCTGTGTCGTTAATTGATATTCAAGACATGCTCTACACATATTTAAGTAATAACAAATTTAGTGTTGTAACTTAAACCATTTCAACCTTTATCCGTGAAGATAATCCATGACAAACCGATCGATATTTGGGTTTAAAATAAAAGCTGCTGATGGTCAAACGTTCATTTTATACATTACTTAACGGCTGTTGGTAGTCACCTTCCAAAAATATTTAAATTTGTCGTAGCGTTTGAAGAGCTTTGAAATCCCGTTATCTTAGATTTATGCCACCTCTACCCATCTGCCATTAAATCTCAGGTGGTCCAAATCTTCGGTAATGAGTGAAGGTGGTGTAAGACAATGGTGAGGTATGTTCAAAAATGGGCGAAATAATGCCCATGACTAAGAAAAAAGTGGTCAACTGAGTAGCATGAATGCCGATATGATGACGAAAGCGTTGGGGAAAGCCGCAGATTCATCATCTCGGAGATATGTTTTCATTTTCCACCGATCAATCGTACTCTTCTGTACAACTTTATTACCAATGATATGGACCACCGATTGGAGGCGGCAGAATTCTACGACTGCGAAATTTCAAAACTCGTCTAACACTACACAAATGCCCCAATGTGGCTGGACACCACGTGGAAAAATTATGTGTGTACTTTCACAGTATTCTAAAACAAATTGTTACCTTTTTCACATATTATGTAAATGCAACCATTATATCTTAAGAATGGATCGAAATTTTACGACCATCCTTTATATTATCTGCCTCTTCTTGCAGTTCACGAACTCCGGATTTTACTTCTCCATGGTGCCAAACTCCTCTCTCGTAGCGTCTGCCAATGAAGTTTGACGACTATTTCTGTACCGAAACGCGCCATTTTCCTGTGAACCTCTGCCTACTTTATTAAAACTACACTAGCAACCTATACTGAAAGATTGTATCGAATTAGCTGCAAACTATCTCTTTCGTGGCTGAATTACGTTTCTTAACAGTCCTTCCTATTACGAGGTGCATTCAAGTTATAAGGCCTCCGATTTTTTTTCTCCGGACTGGAAAGAGATCGAAACATGCGCATTGTTTTAAAATGAGGCCGCGTTCATTGTCAATACGTCCCAGAGATGGCAGAACCGTACGGCAGATGGAATTTTACCGCCAGCGGCGAGAATGAGAACTGTTTTAAATACTTAAAATGGCGACGTTTTCCTTACTTGAACAGTGTGCAATCATTCGTTTTCTGAATTTGCGTGGTGTGAAACCAATTGAAATTCATCGACAGTTGAAGGAGACATGTGGTGATGGAGTTATGGATGTGTCAAAAGTGCGTTCGTGGGTGCGACAGTTTAATGAAGGCAGAACATCGTGTGACAACAAACCGAAACAACCTCGGGCTCGCACAAGCCGGTCTGACGACATGATCGAGAAAGTGGAGAGAATTGTTTTGGGGGATCGCCGAATGACTGTTGAACAGATCGCCTCCAGAGTTGGCATTTCTGTGGGTTCTGTGCACACAATCCTGCATGACGACCTGAAAATGCTAAAAGCGTCATCCAGGTGGGTGCCACGAATGCTGACGGACGACCACATGGCTGCCCGTGTGGCACGTTGCCAAGCAATGTTGACACGCAATGACAGCATGAATGGGACTTTATTTTCGTCGGTTGTGACAATGGATGAGACGTGGATGCCATTTTTCAATCCAGAAACAAAGCGCCAATCAGCTCAATGGAAGCACACAGATTCACCGCCACCAAAAAAATTTCGGGTAACCGCCAGTGCTGAAAAAATGATGATGTCCATGTTCTGGGACAGTGAGGGCGTAATCCTTACCCATTGCGCTCCAAAGGGCACTACGGTAACAGGTGCATGCTACGACAACGTTTTGAAGAACAAATTCGTTCCTGCACTGCAACAAAAACGTCCGGGATGGGCTGCACGTGTGCTGTTTCACCAAGACAACGCACCTGCACATCGAGCTAACGTTACGCAACAGTTTCTTCGTGGTAACAACTTTGAAGTGATTCCTCATGCTCCCTACTCACCTGACCTGGCTCCTAGTGACTTTTGGCTTTTTCCAACAATGAAAGACACTCTCCGTGGCCTCACATTCACCAGCCGTGCTGCTATTGCCTCAGCGATTTTCCAGTGGTCAAAACAGACTCCTAAAGAATCCTTCGCCGCTGCCATGGAATCATGGCGTCAGCGTTGTGAAAAATGTGTACGTCTGCAGGGCGATTACGTCGAGAAGTAATGCCGGTTTCATCGATTTCGGGTGAGTAGTTAATTAGAAAAAACATCGGAGGCCTTAGAACTTGAATGCACCTCGTAATGTCAGTCATGCATCCAATTGTCTTTGAACTATTATTTTGATGTTAGACTTCTGATCGCCCCCAGACGGTTACTAGCACGTATTTTACTTTTCTTACCAATAATTTATAGCCACCAGAGTAAACTAACAATAATAATGGGTCTTTAACAGATTGTGTAACGTGTTTCCTACAACTGCAACGATACTCTGCAAGAGATCTTAAGCCCGCCCTCAAACGGCAGGAGGCAGCTAACGTTGACGTGGGAGAGCTCCGTCGGCACACGGGACGTGTCGATTAACGTAATCTGCGCTCTCCAGAGGCAGTTGTCGGCTTCATTTGGCTTAGAAACCACAGAGATTCTTTACGAAAATGGACGCGCATAGAACAGAAGCGTTAACTCTGTTAGCGACTGTTGCTGAAGAGCCGGGAAAATCGCGAAGAAGATTCTGGACTCGCCGATGGCTTTTAACAGTGAATTTCTGGTAGAGACCACCACGTAATGCTGTACAACGATCTGAGATACGTAATAGTAGAATTTATTCGTTAACTCAATTGAATTTTCATCCCATTTTCTGTTTTAAATTGAATATAGTTAAGATATTCCGCCTAATATCATTTTGCACATGCACAATATCTGTATTCTCGATGCTGCAGCGACTACCAACATTCTGAAACAACGTACTTCATCACCAAGCTTTTAAGATCGAGATTCATTTCGCAATTTTATTCGAATGGACGAGAAGATTTTTTCGAAGCTGTTCACCATTATTGTAAAAGTGATTCACCTGGAACATATAAACGTGAGCCAGTCCATAAACCCAAATATATGGATTTATATGTTACAGAAAGTTTCGTAATAGCCCAAACTTCTTCCAGTTTGTACCTTGTTTACTTTCAGACAGAGATCGGCACTCACGATAAAATTTCTGGCGGCTGGGGAAACATTCCAGTCGATTGCCTTTGGAACAAGACTTACAACAAGTAGTTATTAAAAATAATGGAACATTGACGTTTGAGGTAATACTTCCAATAAATGAAGAAGACAGACCCAGAATCTTTGTATATACAAATGTAATTATCTGGTATGTAATACGCAAATTGTACTACAAAGGGCGCGCTTTTGATAGACCACCACTGTGCCGCAGCACTGAGACGGTATACTTTCGTAGCACACAAGATTTAACACCAAGAACGTCAACTATTTCGATAGATCCTCAACTTCCTGATGCTTCGAAACAGCTTATATTCAAACAACGTACTCTATGGGAAAGTAAACCCACCAAATACGATGTTTAACGCCATACGATATGGCGGTTCCTATGTTCTGCTTGCGACGGAAAACTTTTCATTGGTGACGTTCCTTTTTACGAGGCAAAAATCTGACATGCCGGGTTCTTTATTCCACGCTCCGCAGTGTAGTGGAACGTGGAATTCCACACTGTGACATCACCAGCTTCTCGTCCACGTGCGTTTCCACGTTCCGTGAGAGGACGGCTTTACGGGGTGTGGCTGCAGGTGCTTCTTGTAACACTATATGTCGCTCCCCTCCTTCCACTTTCATTACTAAATTCACGAATGGCGCGCGGGAAGAGTGATTGTCAGTAAACCACCACATTAGCTTAGATTTCTTGGATTCTCGCGTTGTGATCATTTCGCGAGGCGTATATGCGAGATAATACTACATTTCCCGACTTTCCCAGGAACGTACTTTATCTGAATTGTAACAGTGTAGCTTTTAGCGATGCACAATGCCTCTCTTGCAGCACATGGCACTGTAATTTCTTGGGAGGCTCCTTAATGCGCTCACACCGACTAAAGGATCCAGTGACGAAACATACATTGCTCTTCGTTGGATCTTCTCTGTTTATTATATTAATCCAGCATATTAAGTGTCCCTGCTTGATAAGCATTACTCTAGACTCGGTCGGGAAATTGTCTCGAAAGCCCTTCTTTCGCGGATGAATCACTTTTTGTTATGACTCTTCCAATGGCCTCAGGCCTGCCATCTGCATTTCCTACTGTTCGTTTTATGTCATTTCGGTCTGAGTTATTACGGATTTTTATTATTCGGTGTTTAAGGATAGTTAGGCCTACTATTTCCAGTGACGTGTCGACAGAAGTGTAATGTTAGAATACTGGATTTCTTCGCCTGTTTATGCGCAATTAGGTTCAACTGGCAGTCCCTGCACACGTCATCTGTCCCCTGCAGGTCTTTCTGCGGGTCGCTACTGTCTTCTGGTGTTGCTATCTTCTTATAGACAACTGCATCATCTGAGACAGCTTTATGGAGCTTCCGAAATAATCCAGTAGTTCACTTACAGGCATTGTGAAGTGTAACGATCCTATCACACTTTTTCGGCGAACTCTTGAAATTACCTTTAGATCTCTCTATTTTATTCCGTTAAGACAGACATGTTGAGTGCTATCTGAAAGAAAGTCCTGAATTCAGTCACAAATCCGGTCCGATACTCGGCAAGGTCGTATTTTGTTCACTAAACGAGTGTGTGGAACCCTTTGAAATACCTTCCGGAAGTCGAGGCGAAGGGCATCAATGTGGGCTCCGAAGTCTACAGCGCTGTCGATCTCTTGGAGAAACAGAGCGAAGGGGATTAGGAAGCAGCCCGCCGTTTGTCATAACGAGCGTGAAAAAACCGCCTGAAATCATACACGGACTGGTTGTGTATTAAACTAGCAGTTCGATCCAAGTGTCTCATAATATGCCGCGCTCTGCGTTGCGCTCTACAAGTAGGTCTCAGTTGCTGATTAATGTTTTAGGGGACTAGTGAATAATATTACTAACGTAGTCTAATCCACTGGAGATGTAACAATTAACAATATGTCAGCAACTACACAAAGTTTTCAGTCATAGTACGCTACATTTTATTTAACTGCGACGGGGTTTGGAGGTAAACATCCACTTTTTGTGTCTAAAAACCAACTTATGGGGTCTACATTGTAGTTCTGGATTTTACGATCACTCAAATTCTCCGATTACCAGTTGCTAAAATAATTTTGCGTGCATAGAGTGACAGATGAAAATCAATGTAAAAATAATTCTATGAGGGAAATTACGATGGTTAAATTCACTCAGACACTTCGTCAGTTGAAACTTCCTGGCAGATTAAAACTGTGTGCCGGACCGAGACTCTAACTCGGGCAGACGAGGTACTGGCAGAAGTACAGCTGTGAGGACGGGGCGTGAGTCGTGCTTGGGTAGCTCAGTGGTAGAGCACTTGCCCGCGAAAGGCAAAGGTCCCGCGTTCGAGTCTCCGTCCGGCACACAGTTTTAATCTGCCAGGAAGTTTCATATCAGCACACACTCCGCTGCAGAGTGAAAATCTCATTCTACTTCGTCAGTTTCATGCTATCTGTACCGTCGAAATTATGTGAACTTTTTTCCACTTTAAAAAGTCTGAGAGTCTGCTAACTTGTTGCAAGACTACAATACATTCTCCCGACTTCATGCATTGAATCACACGTACAGGTTGTTTCACAGTGTTTTGATGATTTCACAAGGGGAGGCCGCCAATTGTGAAATTCAGATTCGATTCATACTTCGCATAATAAAAGCTCATGGCCAGAGGTGTAATGTGGCAAAGCACCAAGATGCACTTCTCAGCCGTTGTCGAGAAAATCGACAGTTAAAAGAAACCGTTGCGGTGAAATACTCTCTACGATTAATAATATTGTACAGCGTCGTGGCGCAGCGGTAAGCGCTCGGGGTCGTAATGCGAAGGTCGCCGGATCGAATCTCGCGCCATGCAACCTTTATTTCTTTTTTTAGTATTTGTTTTTTGTAATTGAAATGTGTGTACACACACACACACACACACACACACACACACACACACACATTATATATATATATATATATATATATATATATATATATATATATATATATATATATATATATATATATATATATATATATATATATATATTATATTTGAATTACAAAAAACTTATAATAAAAAAATGTTGACACGGTTATGAAAGGCATGTCACACTCGCGCGACTGTTTCGCCATAGCGAAAACACACCGCGAACGCACAATGTTGCTTTGACCAGTACGACATTATTACTGACCTGTATATGGGATGCAACTTTAGAAACTTTACTCTCCGCACTACTAATAGACAGCACCGCCATAGCTGTATCTTCTTTTTTGTTCTTCAAATTTCAAACCGTCAAAACATTGTGATGCAATTACGCGCCCTCATTAATACATCCATATAGATAAAATATACTACTGTAGCAGAGTTTGAAGGCGTACCTAGATTCAGCATGTTATCCTAAGAGCGACTGGAGAGGTTTATCACCAATGCCGACGATAGTACTTATCGTTATGAGTGAATTTTTATAATTAATGTTAAATTTCATGCGGTACGCGCCAATCAAAAATTTAATAATCTCTCTTCCTTTGCTGCTGATTAATAACTGAAGCGTATCTAACACGCTCAAAGCGAGAATTTACGGGGTATTCGAAAGTAGCACAGTCATGTAGAAGAATATTTGTGTGTCAGGTATTACTCTTGTATGAGGAAAAATGAGTAATGTTGCAGCAGAGAGTAGGTTATATGTGCCAGTTATGTCGAGTATCAGTATGCTATCCCACTGAATAAGTTCCGTTAGACAGAATATGTGGTCTACAGAAAGTGCGAACACCAAGAAAGTCTATCTACGTGCAAGCTGCATATTCTTAAAGTGTCTCGACGTTGTACAAGTGTTTGAAGACGCATTCGTACAAAATTCGTGTTGTTCGTGAGTTTTCACCACAACGCGTAACTTTCTGTCAGTGGTTCACGTCACCCGTAACGACAAAGGAGGAAGAACTCCATGACTGGTTTTGATCTCGTGGTACATGGGTCAGTCTTGATGGAAATCTGAATAGATAAAGTATATGAATTTTCCGTATGGAAAATCGCCCTCAGCTGCATGAGCCCCGGAACGCGCACACAATGTCGGTATTTGGCGTGCAATGTGACGCAGGCGAATCACAGCTGACAGTGAGTGGTATATATGGATGATGTAAAAATTTGTAGACAATACCTGAGGAGCGAGTACAGAGATCGTGGTTTCACCAGCATTATACTAAGGCGCATACGGTGAACACCACGAATTTCTCATATCAGTTATTTCGAAGGATTAATTACCCCCATAGGTCTCTTGATTTATTCTTACTTAACTATTTTTTGTAGAGGGTACCAATTACAAAGCTCTCTCTCACAATACCACTGGACGGCGGAAAGAATTTTAACAGTGTTGCTGAAATTCCTCAATACACGTCGTAACGAGTATATAAGAACTTGCAACTTAGTATTCGGTTGTGTTAATACCATAACGAAGGCTGTTTCAAAAACTTTCGGAACTTTATAGTTTTCCCAATACAAAGAGTTATTTTAACACGTGGTAGGTTCTACAAATAGGATTTAGTTCCGATACAAGCCGTAATTTCGTAGCAAAATATAATATTTCGGCTGTAGATAGTTAGTTATTGAAACAAGTTTAAATTAAAAACCAACATTGACGGGCTGATAATCAGTACTGAATGTTTTTTTTAACGATGAACTGAAAGAAAATTCAATTATTCTGGCGGAGCTGATGAAATTTCCTCAGAACGAATTGCATTTTGCGACTTGACTGGTATCGACCACGATAATGAAGTGTTCATATGAACGCTGCAAACGAATTTTGTGACTACTGCAGTTGCTGAACCGACAGGTCAGACAAAATCCTCGTTCTAGAATGACTTTTCCGATCTCCAATTAAGTGTTCGCTGGTATGGAACTTCCTCGCACATTAAAACTGTTTGCCGGACCGGGATACGAACCTGGGACCTTTGTCTCATGGGCAAGTGCTCTGCCGATCGAGCTACCGAGGCGCGAGTCATGATAGCTTTACTTCGGCCAGTAATTCATCTTCTACTTCCCAAACTCCACAGAAGTTCTCGTGCGAAATTTGCGGGACTAGCACTCCTGGAATAAAGGATATGGCGGAGACTGCAGCCTGGGAGATGTTTCCAGCATGATCTTTTCCTCACTCTGCTGTGACGATGGCATCAGTCATGCTTCGGTTGCTAGTCCGGTAGAGCACGTAAAGAAACTTTACATTTTTTTTTCTTATTGACAAGTAGATAGATAATTATTCGACTCTCATACCAACGAATCATTTGGAAAATATTTAACACTGACGGACCAAAGAAAATTTACGCTCTTCGCTTATTAGTTTTACTAATAGTTATCTTTCGTCGTTCTCATGTCCTCGTGATAAGATGTGTAAACGAACTGCTCTGTAATTTCAAGAGAAACTGTGCTTAAATAATGAAAGCGACTTCTGAAAAAATACGATTTTCTCATTTACGGTACCATGGATCCCAGCTCCTGTAACTCTGGAAGGTTATTGTTATTTTAACTTTATATGGAGAATTTAGAAGGAGGAGACGAGCTTCACGACGGCGCTGCTCAACTCTCGAGGTACGTGAATGTGTTCATCTCTTTCCCTTCGTGGCCTCCAATTTCAGTTTCAGTTCATAATGTTCAAATGTCTGTGAAATCGTATGGGACTTAACTGCCAAGTTCATCAGTCCCTAAGCTTACACACTACTTAACCTAAATTATCCTAAGGACACACACACACACCCATGCCGGAGGGAGGACTCTAACCTCCGCCGGAACCAGCCACACAGTCCATGACTGCAACGCCTCAGACCGCTCGGCTAATCCCGCCCGGCTCAGTTTCAGTGCGGCCTATTTAGTTCATATTTGCCGCGACATTCAGAACCTGCAATCTTTCTTTTCATTTAATTACGAAGTCCGATTATTTTCTTCCTCAGATGAATAAATGCATTTTAACCACAATTGTTTTTACCCAGGCCACGGGGAATGATAGTACTTAGACCGTACGTACCTCTATCCCGATCGTACGTTAGCATACAACTGACAAAGAGGCCGCCAATTGTGAAATTCAGATTCGATTCATACTGCGCATAATAACAGCTCATGGCCAGAGGTGTAACGTGGCAAAGCACCAAGATGCACTTCTCAGCCGTTGTCGAGAAAATCGACAGTTAAAAGAAATCGTTGCGGTGAAATACTCTCTACGATTAATAATTTTCTACAGCGTCGTGGCGCAGCGGTAAGCTCTCGGGTTCGTAATCCAAAGGTCGCCGGATCGAATCTCGCGCCATGCAATTTTTTTTTATTATTAGTTTCTCGTAATTCAAATATATATATATATATATATATATATATATATATATATATTAATGAATTGCTTATGCATGTTGGTGAAGGCAGATCGCTCTCCAATTGTATCGCCTCCATTTTTCCGTATTTTTTAACAGGGTGTACCAAAGCTCTCCCGTCCGCACTGATTTTCGACGATGTTATAAGTTGCGCTAGGGACCGCACCTACCTTCTTTCGAAGTTAGCAGGCAAATACGCTGTTATCGGCCCATTCAACATCTGTCCTCCAAGTGTAACGAGCGAGTAACGGAGTTTATATTTCATACCTGCCACAGCAAATTTGTGTTCGTGGGGTCTCTATTCTAATTCGAACGTTTGACTTACGCTATACGTATTTGTTTCGGAATATCGTTTCTACGTCTTCCGTTAACTATACGTGGTTAACATTATGAAGACAATTAATAACATTTGTGAAATATATATATATACTGAGAAAAAAAGGTTGCATGGCGCGTGATTCTATCTGGCGACCTTCGGCTTACGAACCCGAGCGCTTACCGCTGCGCCACGACGCTGTAGAAAATTGTTAATCGTAGAGAGTATTTCACCGCAACGGTTTCTTTTAACTCGATTTTCTCGACAACGGCTGAGAAGTGCATCTTGGTGCTTTGCCACATTACACCTCTGGCCATGGGCTTTTATTATGCGCAGTATGAATCGAATCTGAATTTCACAATTGGCGGCCTCCCCTTGTGAGTGCGTACCGACGTAACTATACTTACGACCCATTACCCTTACAGTATTAATTCTTCTTTGGAACCACTCATTCGCGTATGTACGTATCCTCTTATTTTGTGTGGTCAGTCGGGTGCATTCCTCAATAACGTTCTTTTAATATTCAGTGGCTTAGTTTCCAAAAAATGGTTCTGAGCACTATGGGACTTAACTTCTGAGGTCATCAGCCGCCTAGAACTTAGAACTACTTAAACCTAACTAACCTAAGGACATCACACACATCCATTCCCGAGGCAGGATTCGAGCCTGCGATCGTAGCGGTCGGGCGGTTCCAGACTGTAGCGCCTAGAACCGCTCGGCCACTCCGACCGGCCCTTAGTTTCCACAATTGACCTTTGCCTCTGTCGGAACGGCGCTTCACGCGAATTATTTATTAGGCGACATTCATACTAACTCTCATTTCAAAATTACTACACAGGTTAATTAAGTTTTTAACAACTGAACAGCGCGGTTACAAGCATTCGTCCGCGAAAGGCAAAGGTCCCGGACGGTTCAATCCCGCGTCCGGCCATTCTGATTTAGGTTTTCCGTGATTTCACTAAATCGCTCCAGGCAATTCCAGGATGGTTCTGTTGAATGGGCGCGCCCGACTTCCTTTCCCATCCTTCCCTAATCCGATGAGATCGATGACCTCGCTATTTGGTCTCTTCCCCCAAATAACCCAACCCCAAAGGTCCCGGGTCCGGCACGTAGTTTTAATTTGCCAGGAAATTTCATGACTCTGCTTACCAGACAAGTGACACAAGCTGCTGTTCACATACAGTATTTTCAAAACTTGCCTACTAGGGTGCCTTTTTTCCCATGATTGTAAAAGCCCCTACTGTGGATTACCATTGAAATTTCCAGTTTTGTCAATGATGAGCACTGGTTACGGTCCTCAGAGCGAGGTGGCAGGGCGGTAAGGGACTTCAAACAAGAAATTACCGTATGGTTTACTTTATGATCCACATTTGTGTGTTGACAGCGATGCCGTGTATGGATGGATGCTAAACCCTTGCTTCTAACTTGTTGTTGAGTTATCTCCGGTGATGTACATCATCACATTGTTTATATTTCGCCACTTCCAATATCAAACAACAAACTTCGATAACCTATTATCAAATTATATCGCAGTACCCCCAGATTTTTATACGTAAGGCTGAATTACGCGTAGAATTCTACTGCTGACACATAATTTCTTCTAAGCAATTTTTTATTCCTTTACGTAAAATTTATTTATCTCCTTAGTAATCTCATGGTACAAAAGTGAATGCAATAGTTTTCTTCTCCGAACTATGTGGACATAAGTATCATTAATATACATGCACCAAAGAAATGAGAACTTCTAAAAGGAGTGCCAAGAGGAAACTTGAAGGAACGCAGCAGCATGGAGACCTTCAGGAATATTCCGAGGCGCAATTTCATATGACTCAAATCTTCATTCGCAATTTTCCCACGAGATGTAGCTTTCAAAAATTAGGTACACATATTTCCTTAACTTTGGAATGGACTGGACTACTTTTTTCTCAACTTGCATTTGTCTATATTTCGTAGACCTGAGCATTATTCCGGTTCCAACTACATAATAAAATAAAATAAATTATAAAGATATCGTAAAAATGACGATAAGAAAATTTTTTTCTGGTTAATATACTTAGTCTGTGGAATTAAAAAGATCAAATATCTCACCCATCATATACAAATCCGACAGAAGTTCGGTTTTCTTCACCTGCGTATAATGGGAATAAACGGTACTTGAATATTAAGATACATTTTTAAATATATTGTGCATCAATTTATTATTTTTTTACAAACATCAATATATCCTAAATTCTTCAAAATACTTGCAATGTTTAGAAAGTAGTCTGCATTTACTGCGCTACGCTACGAAACTGCAAAACGTATACGAAAGAAATACTGTATGTAAGAAACAGGTGCCGATTTTCACATAATACGGAGCCGAATAATTATCCGGTGTTCTTA
The DNA here is from genome assembly GCF_021461395.2 of Schistocerca americana. Classification (NCBI taxonomy): domain Eukaryota; kingdom Metazoa; phylum Arthropoda; class Insecta; order Orthoptera; family Acrididae; genus Schistocerca; species Schistocerca americana. The sequence goes on along the minus strand of NC_060124.1, from coordinate 195,105,894 downwards.
TAGAAAATGTTGGAATGATTCTTTTGGAATTTCTGTTTCCCTCCTCTGTCGTGGCTAATGCTCCGTCCCTCGTGACGTAATCACCAACGGAACTTTCAACCCTAACCTCTCCCCTTTCCGAAAGAACCAAATGTGGTGTTTGTCTCCACTGTTCAGGGCAAACTCAGTTAATGTGACTGAATGCGAGACTTCCATACGAGACGTACAGGCCCAAGTAAATCTCACTGTCAATGAACTTCTGCCTACTGTGTTACGAGATGTTGAGCTGACTACTTTGGTGTCGGCACGACTTTATGGTCATGCAATAAGTAACCCGTTCTTCGTCATAAACAGCTCAAGTTCTGACAAGTACGATAATGAGCTACGGCTTTCTATGCGCTAGGCGGGTGGTAAGTTAGAACGTATTGTGAGCGGGGCTTCCCCTGATTACGTCAAGTGCCCGCGCTAGGGATGGCCGCTCAGTTGCTGCGAGAGATTGTGCTATAGCGCATCGTCAGAATGATTTATTTACGAGGGCTGGAACTTTCATAGTGGAAACTATTTATTTACAGCTCGGACTAAATAGATACGTGTTTCAAAGTTTTACTGATCTTCAAAGTAGTCACCAGCATTGTGTATAACCCGTTGCCAGCGATGTGGAAGTCGTAGGATACTCTTAGCAGTGCCAGTTGTATTGACAGTTCGGGCGGCGCGGTCTATTGCCTGACGAATTTGTAGCAGCTCTGAAGCGAATGCCGTGAAGTGTTACCTTCAGTTTAGAAATAGAGTTGAACTTACGAGGGCTTAAGTCAGGGGAGTGCAGTAGGTGGTATAGCACTTAGCAGCCCCATTTGTTTGACTGATCAGTAACAGCTTTCACTGTACGTGCTTGAGCATTGTCTTGTAAAATGATGGTCAGGTCCTGCAGAAAGTGTCATCATTTCTGCCTCTATGCTGTTCATTTTTGGAACACAGCCTACAACCAGCTTAGGGACAGAAGTGGTGACACTTTCTGAAGGACCTGACCATCATTTCGCAGGACAATGTTCAGGCACGTACAGTGCAAGATGTTACTTATTTGTTTGTTTGATGGGGCAGACTACTGCACTCCCCTGACTTAATCCCTCCTGAGTTCAGCTCCATTTCTAAACTGAAGGAAACACTTCACGGTATTCGCTTCAGAACTGCTACAAATTCGTCGGGCAATAGACCGCACCGCTCGAACTGTCAACACAACTGGCACTGCAAAGAGCATTGTAAGTCTTCCACATGCTATTACACGGATTACACACAATGGTGGTGACTACTTAGAAAGCCTGTAAGACTTTGAAGAAAGTATGTATTTTGTACGAGCTGTAAATAAATAGTTGCCACTGTTAAAGTTCCAACCCTCGTATATTTTTCCGCCATTTAGTCTATATATATATATATATATATATATATATATGAGCATATAACATCATATTTGATTTTCATAAACGTTTTGATACTTCAGTTTAATCATAAACGTTAAAAGCGCTGTAAAAGATTGCTGCCCCCTTGAAATTTGTAGAAAAAAATGTGTTCTAACATGAAGACCAATCCTAAAGACATATAAGAGATGAATTATGCGCTTCGTTTGGGACGTATATGGATGCACTCAACCTTTGTCGCGTTCGCCCAAGTTGTTACCTAGGTTCCCAGTATTAAGGAATCTTTGGAGTTATTTGTCTTGTTCTTGTGTGTTTATACGTACATGTTCTTGGTATATGCTACTGGGTTTACATTTGGGCGTTCTTAGATTATGGTCCAATGTGTGTAGCCGCACATATGTGGCCACTGGTTTTATTGACGGAATTTTACTAGGTTACTCATTATAGCATGTTGTTACATGTAACTAGTGGCTTTGCCACATGAGATGTTTCTCGGCAGTATGTTTGTCGACATATATCATGTATGCTACTTTTAACCGTGTGGGTACATACTGACAGCGGCTGCTAGGGATATATGTGACTGATCGATTTGCTGGTGTAACTCTTTGAATGTGTGTGTTACGCCAGTGATGTTGCAGTATAAGTTAGATGCTATTTTTTGTGTGTGGATAATAATACCGTACTTTTATTAAGTCATTTCATGATGTGACTTATCTCTTATTAGTCATAAACTATGATTTATGCTGCCTGTGGTCTCATACTACTTTCTATCATGTTATGTATATTTCCACATGCAGGGGTCTGAAGATGACACAATGTGGTGTCGCAACTGGTGGCATCATTTAAAAAGAATAAACGACGTTAGATGCAAATACAGCTTCTGGTTTTGTTCAAATGGTTCAAACGGCTCTGAGCACTATGGGACTTAAGATCTGACGTCATCAGTCCCCTAGAACTTAGAACTACTTAAACTTAACTAGCCTACGGACTTCAAACACATACATGCCAGAGGCAAGATTCGAACCTGCGACCGAAGCGGTCGCGTGGTTCCGGACTGAAGCGCCTCGAACCGCTCGGCCACAACGGCCAGCGCTGGTTTTGTCATCATTTAAGTACCACATGTCCGTCTGCAGTAACACTTGATGGATTATCAGGGACATAATCCACGATGTCCCTGAACAAACTGTGCATTTTTTTCAACCGAAATCGGCAGAGGCAAAATTGTGTTGCATTACTTATTGAACGACCCTCGTACATGCATTCAAGCCTACCACAGGGAAACGCCAACACTTTCTACTTTGCAGAAAGTGGACAGTTGTGGGAGATATGGCTATCTTTCACGAGAATTAAAAAAAAAGCAGAAAAAATGTTCAAGTGTGTTTGACATTTTATGTGACTTAACTGCTAAGGTCATCAGTCCCTACGCTTACTCACTACTTAACCTAAATTATCCTAAGGACAAACACACACACCCATGCCCGAGGGAGGACTCGAACCTCCGCCGGGACCAGCCGCACAGTCCATGACTGCAGCGCCTTAGACCGCTTTTTTTTTTTTTTTTTTTTTTTTTAAGTTTGTTCGGTAATGTTCGCTGCGTTTGGTCTGGGCGGACGTCGTAGGACATCCGTTCAAGTTGATCGTTAATTCCCTTACTCCGTTTTTTTTTTATTACAGAGGGCGAGTGCCTCTCTGACCGAACACGCTGAGCTACCGTGCCGGCAACCGCTCGGCTAATCCCGCGCGGCCATGAGAATTATCAGCCAGCGAAATGTTACAGGGGTTATATGGGTTACCTTTTTTGTACCGTGTATAGTGTTAAGCTGCAGATACGGGTTGATGCAAAGAAACGAGAATATCAAGTTTTGTTAGATATTCCCTATCTGCAATTTTTATTTCGATTCTAATCGTTTGTGCATTATCGTGTTCCGAAATGCGGAATAAATTTCGTTCTCATCACGTGTCTCCTCCTTTATGTTGCAATATACTTCGTTGACTGATGCGTACATGTGACATACGTGCGTCAGAGGCAGTGCCTGCGTGCAGCTGCACGCTTACACGCTTATCGCGCTCGCGCCCGTTCTTCCGGGCGCCGAGGGCCACACATCGCGATACGGGCGGCGGGACAACCCAGCAGCCTGCAGTGCCAGCCAGCCACGTCCGGCGGCGCGCACTGTGTCGCAATTACCGACGTGTCGCCGCTGGTAATGGAACGGACCGACCAATTGATGCGTCAAGGACGCCGCGCCGGAATGGGCCCGCCTGTTGATTCACGACGCATCGATCCATTGCCGACAGCCCGAGCTAAGGGAGTCACACTAAACACGACGTGTCTTCGTGCCGGTACATTTCTTCAAGAACGCTGATACCGTACTGTACATACTCATCGACAAATTGTCAGTATTCTGCTAACACGTTTTCCGGCAAAGAGGCAAGATTCAATTTTGATGTGATTGATGATTAGTTTCGGTTTAACTGTACCCATTTTCAAATCGCCCTGCTACACACAAAGTTAAAATTACAGTTTATACAACAAGACTGTTTAAAAATTATTGAGTGCGTGTAACAAGATATACAACGTGTCGGATCAGGATATACGTACCTGATAGGTAATACAGTATTGTTTGAACTAGCCTATGAATCAGCTCAAGATTGTTCTCTCACTCATTATGGTTAAATTTGACTGTTACATGTATCTGTACGAACTTCTAACTGAGGAGCGCCGGAACAAAAACCGATAAATCCGAATTTGCTGTTAACACAAAAAAATGTTCAAACGTGTGTGAAATTTTATGGGACTTAACTGCTAAGGTCATCAGTCCCTACGCTTACACACTGCTTAACCTAAATTATCCTAAGGACAAACACACATACCCATGCCCGAGGGAGGACTCGAACCTCCGCCGGGACCTGTTAATACAGAAAGTATTGTTGTTTTCAGTCCTGAGACTGGTTTGATGCAGCTCTCCATGCTACTCTATCCTGTGCAAGCTTCATCTCCCAGTACTTACTGCAGCCTACATCCTTCTGAATCTGCTTAGTGTATTCATCTCTTGGTCTCCCTCTACGATTTTTACTCTCCACGCTGCCCTCCAATGCTAAATTTGTGATCCTTGATGCCTCAGAACATGTTCTACCAACCGGGCCCTTCTTCTTGTCAGGTTGTGCCACAAACTCCTGTTCTCCCCAATTCTATTCAATACCTCCTCATTAGTTACGTGATCTACCCATCTAATCTTCAGCATTCTTCTGTAGCACCACATATCAAAAGCTTCTATTCTCTTCTTGTCCAAACTATTTATTGTCCATGTTTCACTTCCATACATGGTTACACTCCATACAAATACTTTCAGAAACGCCTTTCTGACACTTAATGTATACTCGATGTTAACAAATTTCTCTTCTTCAGAAACGCTTTCCTTGCCACTGCCAGTCTACATTTTATATCCTCTCTACTTCGACCATCATCAGTTATTTTGCTCCCCAAGTAACAAAACTCCTTTACTACTTTAAGTGTCTCACTTCCTAATCTAATTCCCTCAGCATCACCCGACTTAATGCGACTACATTCCATTATCATCGTTTTGCTCTTGTTGATGTTCATTTTATATCCTGCTTTCAAGACTCTGTCCATTCCGCTCAACTAATCTTCCAAGTCCTCTGCTGTCGCTGACAGAATTACAATGTCATCGACGAACCTCAACATTTTTATTTCTTCTCCATGGATTTTAATACCTACTCCAAATTTTTATTTTGTTTCCTTTACTGTTTGCTCAATATACAGATTGAATAACATCGGGGAGAGGCTACAACACTGTCTCACTCCCTTCCCAACCGCTGCTTCCCTTTCATGCCCCTCGACTCTTAATAACTGCCATCTGGTTTCTGTACAAATTGTAAATGCCTGTCGCTACCTGTATTTTACACCTGCCATCTTTAGAATTTGAAAGAGTATTCCAGGCAACATTGTCGAAAGCTTTCTCTAAGTCTACAAATACTAGAAACGTAGGTTTGCCTTTCCTTAGTCTATTTTCTAAGGGTAGTCGTAGGGTCAGTATTGCCTTACGTGTTCCAACATTTCTGCGGAATCCAAACTGATCTTCCCCGAGGTCGGCTTCTACCAGTATTTCCATTCGTCTGTAAAGAATTCGCGTTAGTATTTTGCAGCTGTGAGTTATTAAATTGATAGTTCGGTAATTTTCACATCTGTCAACACCTGCTTTCTTTGGGATTGGAATTATTATATTCTTCTTGAAGTCTGAGGGTATTTCACCTGTCTCATACATCTTTCTCACCACATGGTAGAGTTTTGTCATGACTGGCTCTCCCAAGGCCGTCAGTATTTCCAATGGAATGTTGTCTACCTCCGTGGCCTTGTTTCGACTCAGGTCTTTCAGTGCTGTGTCAAACTCTTCACGCAGTATCGTATCTTCCATTTCATCTTCATCTACATCCTCTTCAATTTCCATAATATTGTCGTCAAGAACATGGCCCTTGTATAGACCCTCTATATACTCCTTCCACCTTTCTGCTTTCCTTTCTTTGCTTAGAACTGGGTTTCCATCTGAGCTCTTGATATTCATGCAAGTGGTTCTCTTTTCTCCAAAGGTCTCTCTAACTTTCCTGTAGGCAGTATCTATCTTACCCCTAGTGAAAGAAGCCTCTACATCCTTACATTTGTCCTCTAGTCATCCTTGCTTAGCCATTTTGCACTTCCTGTCGCTCTCATTTTTGAGACGTTTGTATTCCTTTTTGCCTGCTTCATTTACTGCATTTTTATATTTCCTCCTTTCATCAATTAAATTCAGCATTTCTTCTGTTGCTCAAGGATTTCTACTAGCCCTCGTCTTTTTAACTACTTGATCCTCTGCTACCTTCACTATTTCATTCCTCAAAGCTACCCATTCTTCTTCAACTGTATTTATTTCCCCCATTCCTGTCAATTGTTTCCTTATGCTCCCCCTGAAACTCTGTAGAGCCTCTGGTTTAGTCAGTTTATCCAGGTCCCATCTCCTTAAATTCCCACCTCTTTGCAGTTTCTTCAGTTTTAATCTACAGTTCATAACCAATAGATTGTGGTCAGAGTCCACATCTGCCCCTGGAAATGTCCGACAATTTAAAACCTGGTTCCTAAATCTCTGTCTTACCATTACATAATCTATCTGATACCTTTTAGTATCTCCAGGATTCTTCCATGTATACAACCTTCTTTTATGATTCTTGATCCAAGTGTTAGCTATGATTAAGTTATGCTCTGTGCAAAATTCTACCAGACGGCTTCCTCTTTCATTCCTCTCCCCCAATCCATATTCACCCCCTATGTTTCCTTCTCTCCCTTTTCCTACTCTCGAATTCCAGTCACCCATGACTATTAAATTTTTGTCTCCCTTCACTGCCTGAATAATTTCTTTTATCTCATCATACATTTCATTAATTTCTTCATCATCTGCAGAAAGTACCAATCCGAAAACAAAGGAAGTAGGTTACAGTACGCTTGTTCGCCCACTGCTTGAATACTGCTCAGCAGTGTGGGATCCGTACCAGATAGGGTTGATAGATGTGATAGAGAAGTTCCAACGGAGAGCAGCGCGCTTCGTTACACGATCATTTAGTAATCGCGAAAGCGTTACGGAGATGATAGATAAACTCCAGTGGAAGACTCTGCAGGAGAGACGCTCAGTAGCTCGGTACGGGCTTTTGATAAAGTGTCGAGAGCATACCTTCACCGAAGAGTCAAGCAGTATATTGCTCCCTCCTACGTATATCTCGCGAAGAGACCATGAGGATAAAATCAGAGATTATAGCCCACACAGAAGCATACCGACAAGCGTCGCGTTGTGCTGAAAATTGCTTTGTGGCAGTATGTATTATTACTACCGTATCTCCCCCCTACAGCTCAGACACGCGAATACAGCGAAAGTGGATACATCGGGTTTTGTGCCGGCGCTCCGCAACTGATAGCCTACTTCCTCCGCTGCCACAAGGAAATCTCCGGGGGGTGGGGGGTGGGGGGGGGGAGTGGTGGAGGGGAGAGGGAGCATCCTATCAGGACGTAGCGAATGTCGTTATTATAGCATCCAATCATCAAGGATAAAACACTTAAAACAACAAAAGCCCAAGTCAACTACCACACTTATGCTCTTTAAAAATTTCCCAAAAACAGCAGGGCGTTTAAAAAAATGGTTCAAATGGTTCTGAGCGCTATGGGACTTAACAGCTGAGTTCATCAATCCCCTAGAACTTAGAACTACTTAAACCTAACTAACCTAAGGACATCACACACATCCATGCCCGAGGCAGGATTCGAACCTGAGACCGTAGCGGTCACGCGGTTTCAAACTGTAGCGCCTAGAACCGCTCGGCCACACCGGCTGGCGCAAGGTGTTTAAAACCAATAAAGCCACATACAGGACAGCGTATACAAACAAAAGTCGTATGCTATGATGACACGTAATCATTGTGAAACATAAAATTGTGAGGAAAGAAACCAAAGCAGTATTACATTGAAAAACCATATATTCCTGAAGATGGTTTTTGAAAGTCATACTATTTTAGCTATACCATTTAATTCTTTTTCATTCATTCACAAAGTTTTTATTTGAAAACTGACAAACCCAAGTATTCATTTTGACAGTTTTCTATTAGAAACGAAAACGGAAAATTAACTGTATAGTGAAATATCAAAAAAATTTGATATCCGTTTATTTAGAAGTATGCGTGATGTACAAACGTACAAGTATAGTATCCGAATTAAGGAATATGATCCCGGACAGTTTCTGTGCGCTGGACGGAAGTGTTTCGCGCGTCTTCATCGCTATTTTGTAAACGTCTGAATGTCAACGTCCTGGTGCTTTCGACTGCAGCCGTCTGGGCCTCGAAATTTAAAGTTGTCAAAAAGCGCTGCAAGTGTCGGGGATTTCCGTCATTTGACTTGGCTGTACGAATGTCGTATTAAAAATTCATGCATGAAGGTGGTAATTTTTTAATCATATCAGTGATTAAGACGTCATATCTACTGAACTACATGTGGTTCCATGATATATTTGTGTAGGTGCATTTAGCGGCGTATGTGGACACTACGAAGTTTATTGCGAATACGGTTAGTAGCACAGAAGTAATTCGTTTAAACATCATGCATGATGCGTCAGTTTTTCACTATTCTCGTTGTAAATGGCGTCATATCTCCCGAACAAAGTTAAGTGTGGTTCTTACCCCCACAGTGATGAAAGTGAAGGATACGTGAACAAAATTTGGGTGAAATCGTTCCAGCGGTGTGGGAGGATATGTGGCACGCACGCACACACGCGCGCGCATGCACGCACGCACGCACGCACGCAATTTTATAAGCTACGACGCGTATATTGCAGTCGGGTGACACTTCACACGGGAACAACACGCAGTCACCGATGTTACATTAATTTCCACATCTTTCGGACATGGAAAAGAAAGCAGACACAAGCATGCCTAGGTCAGCTTGTGCTGAAATGTTTGAACTTTTTCTTCGGATGGAAAAAATGTTTGCTATCGTTGCAAACTGTCCGTCAATAAGAAAATAATACAAAGCAGTAGGAGCTCGGCAGTAAACTTAGAAAAATACGCACAGGTGGGGTTTTTGCTTGCTGTTAGCATTAAGTGTTATTGGTGCCCCTGTTCTATGTAAGTATAAAATATTTTTAACACTTGTAAAACAGAAAACTACTATATTCCATTGCCACTTTCATTTAGAATAAACATCCATATTCCCTAAAACAAAAGGAGGGAAATAAAGTGCAAGGTACAAAAAGAAAGTGCAGCAGGTTCAAATTCAAAACAAACAACACTTAACTCTTGCAGCAACCCTTCAACTTCGCAAATTTGCTTCTGAAACAATTAGAAAGCAACTTGTGTCGAAAATTAACAAGCAATTCGAATGAGATGGACGGAGATCAATAGAAGAGGCTGTGGACAATGTATTTAATTATTGATTGGCATTAATGATTGTTGCCTCTGTGCATGTGTAGAGTTTGTTACGCCTACAAATTTCTTTACAAAATCATGGTTTAGGAATACTACACTGGACGGTGATAATTATTAGTTTTATCATTTTTTCCAAACATGAAATCAGAGGAATGACAACAACACACGAATCGAAAAATATTTGTAGTGTATAATGTGACTTGGCTGATATTAGTCGAAGGGTGAAGAGGAGGAGACTGATATTGGTCGGACATCTAATTAGGATGTAGGAGGAACGACTACCCAAAGCAGCATTCTCCGGATCCATAGGGGGCAGAAGGAAGCGAGGAAGGTCACGAACCAGATGGAAGGATGACATCGATGAGGACGCGGTGGCAATGGGCCTGAGTAAACGAGAATGGACTACAAAAGCCAGGAAGAGGGAGCCCTGGAAGAGGAATGTAGAGAACGCGTATGGTCTCCAAGACCCAAGTAACAGTGAGGAGGAGGAAGAAGAAGAAGTGTATGACTGATCTTGTATCAGTGAACTCTATAATACCTTTGATGGACGAACAAAAGTTACAACCGACTAATGTTTCCTTGCCTTCGGTGTCTTGAGCCAAGCATGTAAGCATCTGCTTTCAGTCACCATGTGATTTCAGTAGTTAAATAATAATTAATTCAGACAATATCTTTTTTATTTCAAGGAGTTTGACGCTGTATCACATTGATAAATGAATCTCTTTGTAGATCATCAGAAATTGGTAGCATTACGTTGACCAGAAGATTAGATCAGATGCCAACAGCCACAGATCGAATCTTGAAGTAGGAATCTTGCTACAAAAGTAAATGTACTATTTATGCAGTAGATAATAATCGAATCTTTTCTAAGCCTATGTTCACTGAGCGCGGCAGTTCAAATTTTCCGTGCATAGGCAATTATTGATGTACTGCTAACGACGTATTTTACGGCCGGGCTGGAACAGCTGGACAAAAAATATATACAGTTTTCATTCTAACTTTCAATGAAAATCAGTTGAGGAATCATTTTAAATTTTCCAAGTTGTATGTCTAACTGAAGCCAAATTAGGTACTTTGAACTTACGTAAGAGGAAAGCTAATTTATAACGTTTCCGTCCTACCATATCTTAAATACAAATTCAAACTTTAATCAAAGAAAATGTTGTTTCCCCCTTCTATTTAGAGAAACGTTGTAGGTTTATTAGTTATTTACAGATGAGTTACAATTATAATTTTTAAAAGTGGCTGTAGAAGTAGCTGTAAGTGATACGGATACTTGAGATGTATAATGTCTATATCTGTAGCTGAGTCATTGTTCCTGGGAAGTAAGTGTAACTATAAATTAATTATTTTCAAAAAGTAACTTTCCCAACTCTAGGAGACGCCAATAAAACGATAAACTCTAACTCTATGGAGCGCTTGGAATTGCTGTAGGAAAGCCTACGTCTTCTAGTAACTTCAGAGGCTATTCAACTTCTGAAAGTCAGCACACTGACATTTCATCTGAAGTAGCTAGAAATGTTGCTTCCTGCAGTATTAAATAAAATCCGCCTTCGGTGACAAAATGTTTATTCCTGAACAATACATTTCAAATCATCTTCAGGCGCTTTTTACAATTCTTACATCAGCTGTTCGTCATGTTACAAAAGTTTTCTTAAATCACCATATTTATCTTGTTGCTTGATACATCAGTTTAAAAACTGTTCTCAAAGTGGAACGTACACTTATTGTGAAAATTTACAGTGGTACTTCGTCAATTTTTAATCGCATCACACTTGTAGTTGAAATATATAGACATTTATAGTTAATGGTTATCACTGGAAGAAAACATGTCACGGATGATGAAATCTTTGTAACAGCTCTTTGGTAAAAGTATGGCCGGCCGTTGTGACCGAGCGGTTCTAGGCGCTTCAGTCCGGAACCGCGCAACTGCTACGGTCGCAGGTACGAATCCTGCCTCGGGCATGAATGTGTGTGATGTCCTTAGGTTAGTTATGTTTAAGTAGTTCTAAGTTCTAAGAGACTGATGACCTTAGATGTTAAGTCCCATAATGCTCAGAGCCATTTGAACCATATGAAGTAAGAGTATGGCCAGAAGAACGAAAAGAAAAGAGGAAAATGGTGGTATCTCATTCTCTGAATCACGCTATTATGGCCAGATCGCATTTTTAGGCAGCAGTCATGGAACTTGAGAAAAATGATCTTTCTTCATGTTGTCGCTGCGTCGATAAAGTCATTGGTTTAAAAATTACAGCCAAACAAAATCTCTTTAAAACCATTCTATTACTATTGTAAGCCCTTACAACGAATTTCTTCTATCCCTTAAGCCGAAATTGTCTTGAACCTTTAGCACATATTAGGGTGTGGCTGACGTAATATTACGGCGCAAGCGTGAAACAGAATGTGCAGCGGAAGTAAAATTACGTCACGCCAGGCATGATTTTCCACGGTGTCAAAGGTATATTTACGGCTCTCACAAACGTCTGTCAGGTCTGCAGGCTTCGTAGCTTCTGTTAGATGATGGTAGCAGTATCACTGGGGAAAGAGTCATTGTTTTTGAAACCTTTGTTATCGTCTCTTGTTTAGTAGACGTTCAGGTTGTGTCTGTTGCGCGTACGTCTGTGTTGATTTTGCGTTCATAACGTGCAGCGACGAAGAGAAATGTCTATAGCAAATGATTTACGTAGTCCTTGAGTCTGCATATGGTGAGAACAATTCTCATTACACGTTTATTGTATTACTTCCATACACTGTGTTGTTATGAAGGACTTCCTGCAAATAAATCAGGAAATTAATCCAAGTATATGATTTCAGTGAGTAATGTTGGACTATGTTTCAATTTGTATCACACTTTACTACACTCCGAAGGCTAAATTTTGCAGTGTGTGTGTGTGTGTGTGTGTGTGTGTGTGTGTGTGTGTGTGTGTGTGTGTGTGTTTTGGGTGTTCCTTTAGATCTAAATTGATTGCGAAAGAAATTTAAAAGGAAGATCACTTGTTTGCTTACCGGGGTATATATATTTGAATACCAGAACTGTTTACCAGGCTTTTCTGTAGTAAATATTACTAAACTGAAGTTTCCTCTGTGGATTCACATTTAACGCTAGCAACGTCAAAAGAGAGATACAGGGTGATTCAAAAAGAATACCACAACTTTAAAAATGTGTATTTAATAAAAGAAACATAATATAACCTTCTGTTATACATCATTACAAAGAGTATTTAAAAAGGTTTTTTTTCACTCAAAAACAAGTTCAGAGATGTTCAATATGGTCCCCTCCAGACACACGAGCAATATCAACCCGATACTCCAACTCGTTCCACACTCTCTGTAGCATATCAGGCGTAACAGTTTGGATAGCTGCTGTTATTTCTCGTTTCAAATCGTCAATGGTGGCTGGGAGAGGTTTAATACACCACCTATCAGGAGGTTTAACACCATACTTCGTTCGAAATGCACGCTGAACAACTGTCGTCGATTCACTCCTGCCGTACTCAATAACACAAAAAGCTTTCTGTTGAGCGGTCGCCATCTTAGCATCAACTGACCCTGACGCCTAGTCAACAGCGCCTCAAGCGAACAAATGTACAACTAAATGAAACTTTATAGCTCCCTTAATTCGCCGACAGATAGTGCTTAGCTCTGCCTTTTGTCGTTGCAGAGTTTTAAATTCCTAAAGTTGTGGTATTCTTTTTGAATCACCCTGTATTTAAAGTAGAAAACCTAACAAATCTAGAAATGTTTTGAAATTCCAGCTACATATTTGTACATGCGAATTAAAACTTCCAGAAGAACACATATTTTAGCCAGTCCACAGGTAATGGCAGCTACGTACAGGGGCAGCGCCCGAAGTGTTAAACGGTACCGTTGCAGAGCCAAATGCCTTTCAAAAAAATCCCCTTTCATCTCTACTTCCTTTCCTTTCTTTCTCTCGTTTTTTCTTCCACTTATACTTTTGCACTTCGTTTACCAGCCACATTTATTTACTAAACAGCAAATAAAGGAAATCGACTACTGCTTCAGATCTTCGATTAGATTATTAGTTCAAACTACGATTTGGCAGTACCATCTGAAAAGAGAGTGGGGAGGAGAAAACAACTAGAGCGCAACAGCGCAGCACCGTAGCACATCTGCTAGCCGGAGTTTACGCAGTAAATTTTAACAGCGCAGCGGACTGCACTCCTAATAGGTACACAGAGGCGCCGGACTGACGTACGACGCGGCAGCAGTGGGACGACGGGATAGCTGCGTCTGCAGTTTGCGCTCGCTTGCTCAGCGGCCCTGCACTAACGTCGCACCAGCAGCTGTTATTGTGCTGAGCTTCTGTAAAGTGGTTGATTCGATAGCGTCTGCCGTTACATTTCATCTCTTGAGCGACAGAAATCAGTCTAAATAGAAATACTACACAGGAGAGTCAAAGAAACTGATATATTTGCCTAACATCGTGTAGCGTCCTCGCGAGTACGCAGAACCGCAACACGACGTGGCATGGACTTGACTAACGTCTGAAGTAGTGCTGGAGAGAACTGACACCATGAATCCTGCAGGGCTGTCCACAAATCCGTAAGAGTACAAGCGGGTGGAGATGTCTTCTGAACAAGACGTTGCAAGGTATCCCAGATACGCTCAATAATGTGTCTGGGAAGTTTGCTGGCCAGCGGAAGTGTTTCAACTCAGAAGATGATGACGAAGTTTGGTTTGTGGGGCGCTCAACTGCGCGGTGCCGGCTGAAGTGGCCGTGCGGTTCTAGGCGCTGCAGTCTGGAACCGCGTGACCGCTACGGTCGCAGGTTCGAATCCTGCCTCGGGCATGGATGTGTGTGATGTCCTTAGGTTAGTTAGGTTTAAGTAGTTCTAAGTTCTAGGGGACTGATGACCTTAGCAGTTGAGTCCCATAGTGCTCAGAGCCATTTGAACCATTTTTGAACTGCGCGGTCATCATCAGCACCCGTACAACTTCCCAATCTTTGCACAGTCCAATTTTAGCCACATTTACGAATAATGATAATGAAATGCTGGGGACAACAAAAATACTCAGTTCCCCGACCAGAGAAAATCCCTACCCTGCCGGGAATCGAACGCTGGACCCCATGATCTAGAGGCAGCAACGCTAGCCTGTAGACCACGACTGCGGACAACTCAGAAGGGTGTTACCGGAGCCACTGTGTAGCAATTCTGGACGTGTTTGGTGCCTCATTGTCCTGCTGGAATTGCCCAAGTTCGTCAGAATGCACAATGGACATTAATGGAAGCAGGTGATCAGAGGATACTCACGTACGTGTCACCTCTCAGAGCCGTATCTAGACGTACCAGGGGTCCCATATCACTCCAACTGCACACACCTCACACCATTACAGAGCTTCCACCAGCTTGAACAGTCCCCTGCTGACACGCAGGGTCTATGGATTCATGAGGTTGTCTCCATATCCGTACACGTCCATCCGCTCGATAAAATCTGAAACGAGACTCATCCGACCAGGCAACATGTTTCTAGTCATCAACAGCCGAATGTCGGTGTTTAGGACCCAGGCGAGGTTCAAAAATGGTTCAAATGGCTCTGAGCACTATGGGACTTAACTTCTGAGGTCATCAGTCGCCTAGAACTTAGAACTAATTAAACCTAACTAACCTAAGGACTGCAAATTAATAACACAGCTTTCACAAAGACAAATGAATTTAATTACCTTGGTACAATAGTAACCTCTGACAACTCCATAAAAATTGAAATAGAATCACGAATTCAGAAGGCTAACAAATGCTACTATAGTCTCTTGACAGTTTTCAAAAGCAAGTTAATTTCTAGGAACACCAAACTACAAGTATACAAATCATTGATTATACCAGTACTCACCTATGGATCTGAAACCTGGACTCTCACAAAAAAAGAGGAAAACAGATTAAGAGTATTTGAACGAAAAATTTTGAGAAAAATATTTGGACCCATAAGAGATAGGATCAGTGATGAATGGAGATTGCTAAATAACAATGAAATTTACAAATTATATAAAGACTCCGATATAGTGGCCAAAATTAAAGCCAAAAGACTGAAATGGATAGGGCATGTCATCAGGGCACCACCAAACAGGACCATCAAGAAAGTGACTGAAGAGATTCCCACCGGAAGACGACCTCTTGGACGCCCACGCATGAGATACTTGGACAATATTCAAGACGATCTCAGAAAACTAGGACATGACAGACAGTGGCAAATTACTTGTAAAGACAGAGCAAAGTGGTTCAACATTGTCCATTCTGCAGCAAAAAGCCTTCATGGATTGTAATGCTTAATAATAATAATAATAATAATAATAACCTAAGGACAGCACACACATCCATTCCCGAGGCAGTATTCGAACCTGCGACCGTAGCGGTCGCTCGGCTCCAGACTGTAGCGCCTAGAACAGCACGGCCACCCCGGCCAGCCCCAGGCGAGGCGTAAAGCTTTGTGTCGTACACTAATCAAGATTACACGAGTGGGCCTTCGGCTCCGAAAGCCCATATCGATGACGTTTCGTTGAATGGTTCGCACCCTGGCACTTGTTGATGGTCCAGCACTGAAATCTTCAGCAATATGCGGAAGGGTTGCACTACTGTCACGAACGATTCTTCTCAGTCGTCGTTGGTTCCGTTCTTGCAGTATCTTTTTCCGGCCGCAACGATGTCGGAGATTTGGTGTTTTACCGGATTCCTGATATTCACGATACTCTTGTGAAATGGTCGTACGGTAAAATCTCCACTTCATCGTTACCTCGGAGATGCTGTGTCCCACCGCTCGTGCTCCGACTAAAACACAATGTTCAAACTCACTTTAATCTTGATTACATGCCACTGTAGCAGGAGTAACCGATCTAACAAAGGTGCCAGAAACTTGTCTTACACTGCCATATCCTGCCTGATTACATGTCTCTGTATTTGAATACGCATGCCTATACCAGTTTCTTAGGCGCTTCAGTGTAGCTGCACATGCAGAGATTCCACAACAGACCATTTCTACAAGAGCTGCAAAAGTACGTGAATCACAAACATATCTAAGGTACGTTTTCCTAACTGCGGTAATTTCCCGCAGAGTGCAGCGTAAAACGCATGCGAGACCGCGCTCCCCACTCGCACAATGCAAAAATGCCAGACCGTTTTTCTAGGATGCGGGCAACGCAACGCTGCTGCGGGCTCTACTTGCAGGGAACGCTTGCGTGCTTCGGGAGGACTACGTCCCGCACGTCGCAACGATTTGCTTGGTTGGAGCAGTGGGGGAAGTCGAACTGACCAGCAGTGACTGTTAGGCTACAGCTGCAGTATTTGTTTCTAGCGCACGGGCAGCAAGGCAGGAGGTAATTCTTTCGATATAATTATTGGGACATTCACCACAATGTCGGCTGACCGCTTCTCTGCCTCAGAGGATGAGCAGCTTATCGAGATGGTATCCGAACATATTAAGTGGAACGTGGCAGACACCGAATTGAAAAAGTAAATGCAAAAGTAGTTAATTTGGGCCGAAATCTGAAGAAAAATGAATGAAACATGTAAGAAGAAATGTGTTCATGTCCGCTGTCCGCTGAGCATATTTGTACTGAGCCTTTAACCGCAGTTATAATGAGTTGGATGTTGCTATTGTGATCAGTACTGCGAACGATGATTAAAATTCCGTCCGTTAAATTAGTCAATCCGCTCCTCACAGCAAATCTCTCATCTTTGGCGTAACAGCCGACAACTACCAAGAATATCATGCTGTGCTAGGGTAGTTCATTAATTTGTGATACGTCTGCATTGTAAGGCAGTGGGAACTAGCCTTCCTCCGCATTGTCGAGCAACTGTTTTATTACTAAAATGTTATATATTTCTTCTTCACGATGTAAGAACATTTGTCTTGACTGCAGTGCGCTTGCCGAGTACTGTTCCCAATAATATACAGTCTTCCTCCTCTTCCCAAACTTCCATGTATTTTCCGAGTGCCAAAATTAACAGGTTTTTAGATCGATCACTGCGCTGCGTGTTTTGCCTTTGTCGCCTCCTCTATTAATGTCGCGCCGCACTGCACCGCGCCTGTAACTGCAAAATGTTCCTCGCAGCGCGCTGGAACTCGCGTCGCGTCATTCAACCACTCAATACAGCTCTCGTCCAGGCGAAACTGTGACACCCAACGACTTCCAAGAGATTGTAAAAATAAATTCAAACCTTTCTGAATTTTCTTTTTTGCTTTGACTCCCTCAGGAAGTGTAAAGGGAAAAATTTTATCGCTTACTACATTTCGGATGTTGGTTTGGTAAAAAAATTCTGCGTCAAACGTGACGTTTTAATTTATTACTTCATTGGTACTGGCTACAGGCCAGAAATTTTTCACACTCTGACATCTACTCCCGTAGCCAACTACAAAGTTATGTTGTTGTACGGCACACACTTTAGGAGATACGCGTGATAAATACTGAGTAGAACAAAAAACAACTTTTCTTAGAAGCTTAAATATTTCTCTGTTTCAATAGCACAAAATTTTCATTACATTAAAAAAGAGGTGTCAGAAGGTAGTTCTCGTATCACTTCATGTACAGTTGTCAAATTAGTAAAAAAAATCACCAGTTTCATTTTTTACGTTTTGACGCGTATCGGCCCGCGCCTAGGAATAGGTTTCATGCAGCGTTCTGCGCCCAGCATCTGACAGCAGAATAAACAACCCTACTGCGCAGCACGCTGCGACAAATTCCCGCATCTAGGAAAACGTAGCTTTACGCAGAGTTGCAGGCTGATCGCCACGATCATAATTTTGTAGGAACAAGTGATTTAGCCAGTGTAAGCTTTCTCGCTTATTTTTGGTACTCAAGAAAAGTGACGTATGCTTTATTGTCATTCAGTATATCATACTTCACTTCTGTATAAAGAATATTTTTCAGATGTTGCCAATAGTTAATATGTTATACCACAAAGTTTCTGAGTAGAAGCAATGTGATCTGATGTTGGTAGTAGCACTGTCGTTGCTGAGCACACTAAGAGAAGCTAATATGTGAATCAGGTGTTGGCCATGCTACCACAGTGTAATATATAAAGTCACGACACCCTAGTGCGAGAATTGTTACCGTTTGACAGCTAGAGCGATGCTAGCGTTCCAAGCAGTGAGAAAGCAGACACATGCGTCGAATGGATAATGTTCGTTTTTAATTATTTTTTTACTTAATTAACGGAATAGCGTTGTGGGTTTCATGCGTTAGTAAGTTACCAAGAGACATGAACTATCGTGAAATACATGTAATAACAGCCGAATCACACTGATTCACTGACATACGCTGCAACTCATTCACAAAGAAATACTTTCTAATATGTCTATAGTTGCAGCTTATTCCACTGAAAGCAAGAGGATATAAACACATTTCACGCATGTGAAGCATATATTTCTTCTGTTGTCCGTTATTATCACAGGCAATTTACCCGGCACTTTTACCTTTTATGGAGTCCAGCGATTCACCCTTTCACACTTCACTGTACTTTGTAATCCAGGAATATTCCTGTAAATGTAATTACTTTTGCTTCAAAAGCGAATGCTTGCCGTTTTGGCCTAAATTTATGTTGGGGAAACAGTTTTGTTGCTTTTGACGAATTATTATCACGTTTTTGTGGTTTTTTCCCCTCAGCTACATGTGTGGTGCCTTGTTTGATACGTTGAAACGTTCCACATTCACTGGTTTGGCTGAAAGTGTAGCGAACAAAACTCTGCTTTGTAGGTTAGGTATACGACGGCTTTCTGTAAAAGGTCTGATCTACTGATGTTTTGTTACCAAAGGAAAACGACAGTGCTCAGTAAATGTCTGTATAATGCAAGAGAATCGTAACAAAACTGACCTATATTGCACGGTTTCTTATCTCCCAGGGTCCTTAGGACACCAAATGTGGTGTAATTCTTTAGTTCTTGTCGATTTTTATGGCTTTACATACACTACCTACTGCAAAAAAAATATGTTACAAATCAATACAAACATTAGTATTCGCACTCATCCTATATAGTATTCAGAAGCGTCGCTTGCTGGCCGGTTGGGGCGTTGCTATCGCTGGAGGTAACAAAAACGAGACGAGTGTCGCGACTTGTGACAGGTTTGGAAATAGCTTGCTAAGCAAAGAGATAAAGTTCTAAAGGATGTTGAATTTCAGAAATATGATTTTGTAAAGATTAATTTGAGAAGTGAAGATTTACAAACACTGTTGTGCTGCACTGCCTGCCTGCGCGTAATTTGTGGTGTGTTTGGAAAACGGAAAGTTGAAGTAGGATTTTTCTTTATCAGTCTGGGTCAGTTTCATTGTTCACACATGATAAAGTGAGGTTACTGGGCACACAGCTTGCACTCAGAACTGTCCCTAACACAAATTTCAATTCACGTCTATAGCTTATTTTCCCCTTCTTAAATCATCACAGTGATATAACGGCTTACACTCCTGCCTAGTAAGCAAGGAGACCTGAGTCCCGGCTGTGCAACAATTTTAATTCACTTCTTCACGTTCTATCATTATTGTAGGTAAAGTTGAGGTTCATATGACTCAAGGAAAATTTAATTATATACGTGTAAACTAACGAATGAGTTTCATTATTCACAGTATAGTTCTTCAAAAAAAAGGTTAGTCTTCTGTCAATCGTTCCGCAAACTTAAACCATACCACTATCTCCTCAGAAAATTTATTTTCTGATTATGTGTGTTGTCACATTGTACTGAGCATAACACAATTGTTTAAAAAGGGAGCATCCTCTGATTAGAATACCTGCATATCCTTGCACTGCACTGTGCAAAGCTTTACTTTTATTTAGCTGATTTGTTGCTCCACTGCATATTTATGATGAGTATGATGATGGAACTTTGTTTGTGAGGGTTCAACTGTGTGGTTATCAGCACCTGTACGAAGTCCTAATCTTTCCACGGTCCAGTCTCGGCCTTTTCCCGAATGATGATGAAATGATGAGGTCAACACACTCAGTCCATGCGTGGAGAAAATCCCCGACTCAGCCAGGAATCCAACACAGGACGCCATGATCCAGAAGAAGCAACGCTAGGCACTGGACCACAAGCTGCAGACACGTATTTATGTTCATCACTGCGAGCAGTATTGAGTTCCCATTGCCACACATAAGCAATGAAAATTTATTAGGGACGGTTACATTACAGTCAACATAATAAGATCGTTTGTAGTTAGTTTCAAAAATGGTTCAAATGGCTCTGAGCGCTATGGTTCAAATGGTTCTGAGCCCTACGGGACTTAACATCTGAGGTCATTAGTTCCCTAGAACTTCGAACTACTTAAACCGCCCGACCGCTACGGTCGCAGGTTCGAATCCTGCCTCGGGCATGGATGTGTGTGATGTCCTTAGGTTAGTTAGGTTTAAGTAGTTCTAACTAACCTAAGGACATCACACACATCCATGCCCGAGGCAGGATTCGAACCTGCGACCGTAGCGGTCGGGCGGTTCCAGACTGAAGCGCCTAGAACATCTGCCACAGCGGCCAGACCTATAGTTAGGTGTTGCATTTCAAAATTAATGTCTGGGTCAGATTAGGTAAAGTTCGTTTTAGATCTCATTTATTATACAGACAGTTTCATTCTCACACTGCAGTCACATTTGCGTGTGTATCATGCAATGATTGGAAATTTCTTTAGTCAGTTTGCGTTCGTAAAATTACAGTGCCATTTCACAGAAACATTTCAGATTACTTATTTCTTTAAAATTCTACCATTTTTGTTCTGTTAGTACTGTGTGTTGAAATTACAAGTCACGTAGTGCGATGTCATGCACTGTAGCAATGTTCACATAATGTCACAGAAGACAATGTCACAGGACAGCCTTTTGTTTATACAGTCTTATATTCTGGTAGAAGTATGTTCGAATACAGCTATACAATTCTACATCTACATCTACATCCATACTCCGCAAGCCACCAGACGGTGTGTGGAGGAGGGTACCTTCAGTACCTCTATCGGTTCTCCCTTCTATTCCAGTCTCGTATTGTTCGTGGAAAGAAGGATTGTCGGTATGCCTCTGTGTGGGCTCTAATCTCTCTGATTTTATCCTCATGGTCTCTTCGCGAGATAGACGTAGGAGGGAGCAATATACTGCTTGACTCTTCGGTGAAGGTATGTTCTCGAAACTTCAACAAAAGCCCGTACCGAGCTACTGAGAGTCTCTCCCGCAGAGTCTTCCAATGGAGTTTATCTATCATCTCCGTAACGCTTTCACGATTACTAAATGATCCTGTAACGAAGCGCGCTGCTCTCCGTTGGATCTTCTCTATCTCTTCTATCAACCCTATCAGGTACGGATCCCACACTGCTGAGCAGTATTCAAGCAGTGGGCGAACAAGCGTACTATAACCTACTTCCTTTGTTTTCGGATTGCATTTTCTTAGGATTCTTCCAATGAATCTCAGTCTGGCATCTGCTTTACCGACGATCAACTTTATATGATCATTCCATTTTAAATCACCCCTAATGCGTACTCCCAGATAATTTATGGAATTAACTGCTTCCATTTGCTGACCTGCTATATTGTAGCTAAATGATAAGGGATCTATCTTTCTATGTATTCGCAGCACACTACAATTGTCTACATTGAGATTCAATTGCCATTCCCTGCACCATGCGCCAATTCGCTGCAAATCCTCCTGAATATCAATACAATTTTCCATTGTTACAACCTCTCGATACACCACAGCATCATCTGCAAAAAGCCTCAGTGAACCTCCGATGTCATCCACAAGGTCATTTGTGTACATTGTGAACACCAACGGTCCTACGACACTCCCCTGCGGCACACCTGAAATCACTCTTACTTCGGAAGACTTCTCTCCATTGAGAATGACATGCTGCGTTCTGTTATCTAGGAACTCTTCAATCCAATAATACAATTGGTCTGATAGCCCATGTGCTCCTACTGTTCATTAAACGACTGTGGGAAACTGTATCGAACGCCTTGCGGAAGTCAAGAAGCACGGCATCTACCTGGGAACCCGTGTCTATGGGCCTCTGAGTCTCGAATAGCGCGAGTTGGGTTTCACACGATCGTCTTTTTCGAAACCCATGCTGATTCCTACAGAGTAGATTTCTAGTTTCCAGAAAAGTCATTATACTCGAACGTAATACGTGTTCCAAAATTGTACGACTGATCGACGTTGGAGATATAGGTCCATTGTTCTGCACATCGTTTTGGCTAGTCGTCTAGTGAGGTAGCGTTTCCGTAATTACATGACTTGCATTCTTCAGGATTACAACAAGCACGTGGAGTTTGTGTTAGGAAACCTGTCTAGTGCAGGTTTAGTTCACAACAAGTAAATATTTTTATACAGGAACGTTACATCAGTCAGATGTGGCAGGTACCAAGAAGTCACCGTACACGACGCCCTTTCCTAGAAGCCATACCTCGATGACATTATCACAAAAAAAACTCACATGAATATTAAAGTGCTTCGGTCGCTAGTTGACACCACCAGCGTTGAGGCAGTGGCGTATAACAACACAGAACAATCAATTAGCAACTCCTCAGGAGGTTTCGCGCATTATTGTCTCCAACTTTGATAAAAGCCTCCATTGTGTATTACCGCAGCCACTTTCGCCTAAAATAGAGATGGGGACCCTCCACGCCCGCACCAACGTGGTGACCAAACCGAAAGTTCTACTGTCACCTCCGTCAACATGTTAGTTATCTAGTAAGTGGATCACAGGATGCTGGGCTGTGATGTTATCCGTGCGTCTGAGGAAGACTACGCATTAACACGGTCCATCAGGTGACAGATAGTGGACGAAACGCGAGTGAGGGTAACGATTTTAAGGGCAGAGGGAAAAAAGTGTCAAGGCTCGTGCCGTGGGAAAAAAAAACCTCTGCGACAGTGGGATGGGTAGTAAGAGCAGTAGTGGCTTACTAGCTGCGATAGTTCATGCAAGGCTGGATTTGTTAGTATGGGTATCATGCATCATTACCGTGGCAAGCGAGCGGCCATGGAGGGGGAAGGGCCGGACTCCCTGTGGCGAGCCCCCGGGTGCAGTCATTCTGCAAGCAAACAGCGGGAAGCCGGGCCGACGTCCTCGCCTCGCTCAAGAAGGGACACGATGTGAAGGGCCCGTCTGACAACGAGAAGCGTGCCGAGAGCTGATGGACACCTGCAGCCATTAGGGCAGAACGCCAAGGACGTATGTGCGAAAGCATCTGTGTTGTTCTGGCCTTGCGGCAGTCATTTTCCCTCCCTTAGACAACAGGGATGTGCCAACAATTCCAGCACCCCACGGGCACAGGGAGGAGCGTGCAAAAAGCGCGGGGAATGGACGCAGGGAGGCGTGTGTAAGTAGCCAGCAGTCTTAAGAAGATATTTTCCTCGACAGTGAGGACATTCCTTGTAAATGACGGACGCCGGCAGATTTTGAGACGGAGCCCAAACATCAGTCCAGGGCTCATGTTGAGAGAGCGGTTATAAAGAAGTGTCGTGTAGCTGCTCTCCCAACAGCCTCGGAAAGCAGGAAAACATCTTAAGAATGTGAAATCGTGAGAAAGATGCCAGTTCACGAGGCACACGCCGGCGCACGACAGATAGAAAATTTCCACCCTGCACGGAGAGGCGTGGTAATGAAACGACGATCTGTCATTGGGCTGCATTGAAAATTTCGTCCGCCAATGACAACGCTGAAAGGAATAACGTTTCGAAGAGGAGCTGAGCTGTGAGACTGATGAGAAGGGAAAAGGGGGAGTCGTGGAGACACCGCGGAAGCGAGAGGGCATGGGTGCTCTGCCACCGATCGCCAACATCCGCCTTTCGACGCCGTGAGAGTAGAGCAACCGACAATGGGCAGACAACGCAGAGATCGTACCCGTCGGGTAGACCGTTCGCCTGGTGCAAGTCTTTCGATTTGACGCCACTGCGGCGACTTGCGCGTCGATGGGGATGAAATGATGATGATGATGATGATGATGATGATGATGATGATGGATTTGGACAACACAACACCCAGTCCCTGAGCGGAGAAAATCTCCGACCCAGCCGGGAATCGAACCCGGGCCCTTCTGATTGAAATTCTGTCGCGCTGACCACTCACCTACCGGGGGCGGACATCGTACCTGGTGCCCGCCGCAAAGCCGCGATTGCTGATGAGGGCAGCCAACCCGTGCAGCACGTCTCCGACGCGACGCGCCACACTAACGCAGCGCCTGCCTAAGACAGCAGCATACGACGAACGATAACGAAGAATGGTGAGACGATTCGTTCCCTACTCCTTCCCCTTAGGAACTGAAGCGTGTCCATGCCCAGTAAAACCGGCCCTGAGATTTATTATTTTATTTCGTTCAAACAGCACGAAAATAATTTTTTTTCATGTTTTGATCATATACGCAATCTTTTACATTCACTCATGAACCCCTTAATTACGAACCATTTGTGCTTGATTTCATTTAATTTCTCGAGTTTACCACATTTTTTGCGCCCAACGTCGGGCGACCTCATGGGTAATGTTCGTGGTATCTGAAGTCACACAATAATTTCCCGAGTTGATCACTACAAAGTTTGGCGCCCAGTGTGGGGAGACCTCATTGATAATGTTCACGGTATCTGATGTCGCCCAAGGCGCGTGGTCCGTCCATGACGGGACCTCGCGGACATCACGACTGACGGCTTCCCAACCGCCGGTGCAGCAGGCGTCTGCAGCCGACCTCACGGCGACGAGTTCATCTCAACCACTGGGTATCCTGACTTCAACGGAGCACTGGTGGCCTGAGGCTCCGAGTGCGATCGGCGGCGCGCATTGTCGGAGAATCCGCACAGCAGTAGCCAGGCGGAGGGATCCGCAGGGCTGAATAGCGACGACGAGGGAGAAATTGGAAACAAAGTTCAATAAATAATTGTAAAACTCCACGCCGTCTCAGTCTTCGGCGCAGCCACTGTGTTTGCTGCTAACAAGTAGCAAACGGCCATAACAAGTACTGCAGAAACCGTAACAAGTGGCCACCTCTCATAAAAGAGGATATAGAATGTAGACTGGCAACGACAAGGAATGAATTTCTGAAGAAGAGAAATTTGTTAATATCGAGTATAGATTTAAGTGTCAAGAAGTCGATTCTGAAAGTATTTGTATGGAGTGTAGCCATGTATGGAAGTGAAACATGGACGATAAATAGTTTGGACAAGAAGAGAATAGAAGCTTTCGAAATGTGGTGCTACAGAAGAATGTTGAAGATTACATGGATAGATCACGTAACTAATGAGGAGGTATTGAATAGAATTGGTGAGAAGAGAAATTTGTGGCACAACTTGACTAGAAGAAGGGATCGGTTGGTAGGACATGTTCTGAGGCATCAAGGGATCACCAATTTAGTACTGGAGAGCAGCGTAGAGGGTAAAAATCGTACAGGGAGACCGAGAAATGAATACAATAAGCAGATTCAGAAGAATGTAGGTTGCAGTCGGTACTGGGAGATGAAGCTTGCACAGGATTGAGTAGCATTGAGAGCTCCTTCAAGCCAGTCTCAGGACTGAAGACCACAACAACATCTGATTTCTAGAGTTCAGTACAATTGGGCGAGGAAGAGAATACATTCTGCAGGTAAGCCATCCCTTCCCTCTATAGGCACCAACAGATGATTAGGTCCCGCAGAGCTACCTAACTGTGGAGTTGCTAACTGCTATACTTCCCCCATTCCCCTAAATAATCCTAGACATTTTCTATGGTAATTAGATCGAGTGATTTAGTGGGTTCGTCGGGGAGCGATAGCGTGGCTGAATGTTGGTCACTCAGGCCTGTGAACATGACCTGTCATCTTGAAGAGTGGAATGTCCACAATATACTCGTCACGAAGCTCTGTCGCTGAGTAAGTTGAAATATTCTGTTTTTGTTCACGATAAGCTGTATAAGTGGGCTCAAGTCCTAGTACGAAAAAAAAAAAAAAAAAAAAAAAAAATAAAAAAAATCACAGAAACAGCTAAGAAATTAGATACAGGGATGAACAACAATACGGAAACAAAAAAAAATTGCAGACGTGTTTCCTACCCCCAATAGGTGTGGTATTCATAACAGCTTTCAGCCTTCGCTGCTGTCACGGGAATGTTATACCATTCTTCCTGCAAGATAGTGGCAAGTTCAGCTGACGATGTTGGAAGTGTATGATCACGCAACCTTGTCTCGAACATAGACCACAAAAGCTCAGTAACACTGGGATCTGGCGATACAGAAAAGCACTGTACGCTCCTAGTGGTATCTGTGCCCTTGTTACAGACTTGAGTGGCGAACGGGTGGAGACATTTATTACCGTGGTGTTTTGAAGCGCTTCGCGGCGAGAGGGATCGCTGGTCTGGGGCATATAGGACAGATACTTCTACTGCACGTCTTGGGAAGAGCCAAGGCTATTGAGATATGGCAGTGCGACACTGAGTATTGAACACTCTGCACGACGAATACAAGCGCCAAAACCCATATGGAAGGAGGTTTAGACAAGCACAAACAACACAACACACCACATGGGAAGACACAAACACGACCACAGATTCTGAAACCGAGGAAGGAACACTAAGTGAACATGACTCGGAAGGGAACAACATGTAAGGGACCGAAACCAACAATTTATGACACTGCATGTCACAAAAACACAACAATCATAAAACAAATAAACACCGGCACCACATACTAAGACTGTAGTAATAAGGTAATGTCGCTTGGGAGGAGAAGGTTCGAAGAACTTATTTCGAGGCTCCTCCTCCCCAATGGCATCCTGCATAGAGTATACTGCACACAAGCAGTACTGTATTGCTCGTCTTATTATGTGCAGACGGAAGTATATTCTCTTCTCTATTCAAAGTACTAATCAATGAATTTCGTATATAAGATATTTATTAAGTTATTTAAGGAATAATGCATTTAAGTAGCAATGAACTATATTCTATTTCAAGTAACAAGTTACAAACACAAGTGTATTTCTCATGTGAAGCTAAAATTCATGTATTCCATGTATGAAGTGCTCAAACAGCATTTAATCTGTATAATCTGTGTAAACATACATAAGTGCAAATCATTTCAGATGAGAATAGCTCGAGGTTGTACCGAGATCTTCTCATCTGAAATAGATAGAAATAGGCCATTACTAACCAACATGTCTCTATATTACAAATTATTCTTAACCACGCTCATTATGTTACATTTTCTTTTTTTCTCTGACATTTGCATTGTATAAATTATATTCTCATCAACTAGGTAGTAACAAATTATGTAGAGCCATTTTTACAATTGTTAAGCATTCATTCGCTGTAACCTCAGAGAAATCTTTATATATTATGTTCTTTATATTATATATACAAAAAAGCATTAACAACTGTATACCAAAAAGACCATAACAATTAGAAGTCTTTGCCATTAGATTCAAAAGCACGCACATTACATTTCAAGGCGGTGGGTTACTCTGTCCTAGTAATGAAATGAATGTGCAACGGTGACGACTTACTTGGATCGTAAACATCCTGGGGATCCGTCTTTATTTGTCCTTTGCTTTGATAGTGAGCTCTGATAAATTGTGAAGTAATTATAGTGTGCCGAGCGCTGGCAAGTGTGGTGACATTGTCACAGTGGTTAATTATCTAATTGCATAAGACACTGGTGAGTGCTGTTGATACACTTAAATGGTCGAGTTGGTTCCTTAATCACCATGGCAGTTGCTAAATACCACATAGTTAAATTTTGTTCATTTGTGGTCCTGAGAAACTGTGTGTCTTCATTTGTTCTAACCCTTCTCCTAAGTTCTTTCACGTGTTCCAGGTGGATTAATAACTGTGCTTATAAATGTTAGAGCTTAAACTGATGGCTGACGAGCGTTACGCATGTCACGGTTTACTTGTCTCTTGTTAGCGCAACGTGTAATTATTCCGTCACTTGATGCCAGTAGCTACGCCCGCTGGTTTTGGGCGTGGTGCCTAAGTCTGCTTAAGTCAGTAATTTTCTGGAGTTTAAAGGTGACTGAGCGCCGCGAAGTTTAAATGAGAAGACGCGATTGAGTTCTCTTCTGTAATTAATCAATTAAATGTGTAATTAACATAATGTCTATCCTCTCGGAAATTTTATCTGTAATAAACATGTTTGCCGGCCTTGGTGGCCGAGTGGTTCTAGGCGCTACAGTCCGGAACCGCGCGGCCACTACGGTCGCAGGTTCGAATCCTGCCTCGGGCATGGATGTGTGTGATGTCCTTAGTTAGGTTTAAGTGGTTCTAAGCTCTAGGGGACTGATGACCTCAGAAGTTAAGTCCCATAGTGCTCAGAGCCATTTTAATAAACGTGTTTGAAAGTATTGTGTGTTTATTAGCTAATCCAGCCCCTCACCAATCCACCACCTATCTATCGCGCAGTTACACTCGTCCCCACGGAACTGGTCTTGGGCGATTCGAGCTGTGTGAACAGGGACCCTATCGTCTTGTAACATGTCTCCACACTGTAGTACCATGAGATGGACCTAGCCAGCAAAATGGTCACATAATCCTTGGAAGTAATGCGTCCTTGCCAGAGTAACAATGGGGACCATGAAATACGACGATATGAGACGTATACTCGGCCACAAGTTGGAAACAGTGCGAAACAAGACTCACCCGACCAAATAATTTTCTTCCATAGCCCTGTAGTCCACGTTTGCCCATTACCGACATTACATCCCTTGTGAGTGGTTTTGGAGTTCGAGATCGCCCTGCAATTCCCTGCTAATGGAGTCCCATTCGTGTTGTTCTGGTGTTGACAGGATTCAGGAGAGCGATGTTCATTTCTCCAGTGGCTTTTGGAGCTGACGTCCTCTTACATTTCGTCAAAATCCTCTTTAATCACCCTCTGTCCCAATCACTCAGTACACACTTTCGTCCGCATTCTGACTTGGCGAATGATATTTTTCCGCTTTCTCTGTATGCGGTATAAATCTTGCATTAGTGTGTCTTGAAGCACGAACCACTTCGGCTACCTTGGTTACCGAAGCACCCACCATACTAGTACCAATAATTTGCCCATATTCGAATTCACTTAGCCCTGGCATAAAGCACAGGACACTGTCATGACCACGGCTAGCTCTTGCAACGTGTTAAGGAATCGGCACAGGTTCCGCTCGTGGACAAATACAACAGCGCAACCTACAGTCTAGTGTGACACCCGCATTAACGTTCAAGCACCCGTTTCTCGCGGTCTTTCCATGTGTTTGTCCAGCCCCTGTACACCCTTCACAAACTAGGTTAAGCGCATCATTGGACCGTCGGTGGATCCGATCCCTTGAATAGACACAAAATTGTGACTCGTCAGACAACAGTACACACCTCCGCTCAACTACTGTATATATTTTTTATATTGTTCCGCTCGCTGAAAACATGCATCTTCATGTGCATTGTGAGCAACGGCATTGGGGGAGGTTCTCGACACTCAAGTCCACTGCAGGTAGCTCGTTTTGCATTGTTCACGCCAAACGAGACCCGCATTAGCTGACAGCAGGGTATGATCATTTTATGACCGCTGCTCCCACGCAGTATTACATGGCTGCCATTGTTGGGCAGTCCGCGTCGATACTACAATAAATAGGGCAACTTCATTCACGGTCTCGTAATGTGCACGTCCAGACAAGTAAGATCCTTTCCGCCATCCTATCACACTTCCATTCTCACTCATTTCACTGCGCTAATTCCATGCAACAATGCCATGACTCGGGGCTGGAGTGTCGCATGACCGTCTGGTAACAGTTCCACAGCCCCCACAGTGTGGTGACAAATAGTTGACGAGCGAGTTTACATGTAACACCTTTATCTACCCTATTCCGCAACACGGAACACTTGTCTGGCCCAACTACAGTTTCAATCGTCACACTCAAGAGTAGCGACTGAATTTCACTACACACCCAAAAAAAGAGACGTTATTCTCACTATCCGGCTTACAGCCAGCGATGACAAAAATTATCACAGAAACAGGCAAATATGTACGGTCTATGACATACCGAGGAAAGACCCTAAACCCATATTCTACACCCTAAGATACTTAAGTCGACAAAGATGACTAACCTATTTAGCAGAAATTCCCTTTCTTGTAAATATCGCGTAGTGCATAGACGGAGGCAATTGTTAGATCCATTAGAAATCTAGTACCCCTTAGTGTAGAATACCACGCTGACATAGACGAGTGATAAGACTAGTGATAAAAATAGTGGCGAGTGTTACCCTGTTGGTAGTAAAATAGCAATATACAATACTCTCACCAACCACCCAGACTGAGATTTTCACATCTGGTTTCCCTCAGCTACAGTGCAAATACCGATGTTTGAAATTTTTTGAGGCTGACAAGAAAAGTAAAACAAAAGAATTAAAGGCAAATCACTAACTAATGCAACCAACTCGAAATAAATAAAAGCAGGACAATCTTTCTAAATTCCATGTCGTAAATACACACCATCTGCCGTGCGGATATGAAAGAGAAAGAGGTGTGTGTGTGTGTGTGTGTGTGTGTGTGTGTGTGTGTGTGTGTGTGTGTGAGTGAGTGAGTGAGTGAGTGAGTGAGAGAGAGAGATAGATAGATACGGTTTCTCCCAAAACGACAAGTTATATTAATTCGTATGCTGTATGCAAAAGTCTCCCATCGGGAAGATGTGGTGTCTATTCCCTTTCACTGGGTATTCAAGCGCGATCCAGGCTAAGAGACGGAGACGTTTTGCGCCTTTCTACGTTTACACATTTTAACTTCCCTACGTTTGTTAACACGTATCTACTGAGATGATTCCACATATTTTACAATTTTAAAAAGCCAACGAGATTATAGTATTATTTTGTAGTTTTTTTCATATTGCTGTTGCTATTGTTACTGGCACGCTGAATAAATCTTTCCTGTACAATAATTTTAAGTAATTAGCCAAGAACGTCGTAATACGGTGGCTAAAAGAATGTTATATGACAGGTATCCAGGTGCTAGTCAAAATATTGACGAGGCTTTCCAGCTATAGCTGACTGTCTACAGATGTAATTCAGATTAATTAAATTAACACTTGAGAACGGGCCGGCCGGAGTGGCCGAGCGGTTCTAGGCGCTTCCTTCAGTCTGGAACCGCGCGACCGCTACTGTCGCAGATTCGAATCCTGCCTCGGGCATGGATGTGTGTGATGTCCTTAGGTTAGTTAGGTTTAAGTAGTTCTAAGTTCTAGGGGACTTATGACCACAGCAGTTGAGTCCCATAATGCTCAGAGCCATTTGAACCATTTGAACCATTTTTCAGTGTTAGAAAACTGACACACAACAAAGTGTACCGTTTGTAGTACTCCCTGTAAAACATTGGTTCAATCATCAGGAGGAATACGCAAAGTAAAACCCCTTTTTACCCAAAGGGGTGAGAGAAGAGAGGCGTTTGCGTTTCTTCGGTGGAGAGCTGTGTGTGATGACGCAGCTTGGCTGGCGTATAACGCCTGGAAAGGCTGTTGGCTGCTAGGCTGGGGAGGAGAGAGCACCTGTGCTCCGGTTTAAAATAACCCCGAGCTGGAGTGGCTATTCCAGCTGCGCCTCTACCAACCTGAAGCTCAGGCATCCCCTGGAGCTGCCGCGAGGTGCTCTACGTAACATTTTAACGGCTGAATTTCTGTATCTCATTTGCTGTCGTAACTGTATGACTTATTGTTAAATGCGTATAGAGTAAGTCAGTGTTCTTAATTTCCTCTACCATTTGTGCTTTTATTGGAGCCTTTGACAATATTTACTGCAATACGCAGACACATAGCTGGTTTGAATCATACTTAACAGAGCCGAGAAAGTTGTGCTGAAATTCGAAAGTGTTGGAAGGGTGGAACATTTCAGTGACCAGGGAGAATTCACAAAGGGAGTAGTACCACAGGGTTCTATTTTGGGTCCACTCCTATTCCTGATGTCTTGTGTCAGTGACCTGCTTAACGTTCAACAATCTCAGTTGGTCTCTTTTACAGAAGATACTGGTGTTGTAATAAATCCTATTTCAGGGAATGCCACAGAAGAGATTGTTAATTATGTTTTTCAAATAATTATTAAGTGATTCTCTAAAAATGGACTATCCCTTAATTATGAAAGAAAATGAAAGAAAATACACTATTCACTTCCGCGCAATAAACAGAGTCATACGAACAATCGACGTAGCACGTGAGCAGAGGTCAGTAAATATGGAAGAATGCTCCATAACAGAGTACGTATTGGGGTAAAGTTTAACTGGAAGAAGGATGTTTCTGAGATGCTCGACAATTAAGGTCAGCTACTTTTGCTCTTCGTTCAGTTACTTTTCTTAGAAACAAACGAATTAACCCCCCTGACATATTTTGCTTATTTACGTTCAGTAATGTCTTGTTGTTGTTGTGATCTTCAGTCCTGAGACTGGTTTAATGCAGCTCTCCATGCTGCCCTATCCTGTGCAATCTTCTACATCTCCCGGTACTTACTGCAACCTACATCCTTCTGAATCTGCTTAGTGTCTTCATCTCTTGGTCTCCCTCTGCGATTTTTACCCTCCACGCTGCCCTCCAATGCTAAATTTGTGATCCCTTGATGCCTCAGAACATGTCCTACCAACCGATCCCTTCTTCTAGTCAAGTTGTGCCACAAGCTCCTCTTCTCCCCAATTCTATTCAGTACCTCCTCATTAGTTATGTGATCTACCCATCTAATCTTCAGCATTCTTCTGCAGCACCACATTTCGAAAACTTCTATTCTCTTCTTGTCCAAACTATTTATCGTCCATGTTTCACCTCCATACATGGTTACACTCCATACAAATTCTTTCAGAAACGACTTCCTGACACTTAAATCTATACTCGATGTTAACAAATTTATCTTATTCAGAAACGCTTTCCTTGCCATTGCCAGTCTACATTTTATATCCTCTCTACTGCGACCATCATCAGTTATTTTGCTCCCCAAATAGCAAAAGTCCTTTACTACTTTAAGTTCCAATATTTCCTAATCTAATTCCCTCAGCATCACCCGAGTTAATTCGACTACATTCCATTTTCCTCGTCTTGCTTTTGTTGATGTTCATCGTAAATAGCCTTTCGCTCTCTGTATTTTACCCCTGCCACCTTCAGCTTTTGAAAGAGAGTATTCAAGTCAACATTGTCAAAAGCTTTCTCTAGGTCTACAAATGCTAGAAACGTAGGTTTGGCTTTCCTTAATCTATTTTCTAAGATAAGTCGTAGGGTCAGTATTGTCTCACGTGTTCCAATATTTCTACGGAATCCAAACTGATCTTCCCCGAGGTCAGCTTCTACCAGTTTTTCCATTCGTCTGTAAAGAATTCGCGTTAGTATTTTGCAGCTGTGACTTATTAAACTGGTAGTTCGGTAATTTTCACATCTGTCAACACCTGCCTTCTTTGGGATTGGAATTATTATATTCTTCTTGTAGTGTGAGGATATTTCACCTGTCTCATATATCTTGCTCACCAGATGGTACAGTTTAGTCAGGACTGGCTCTCCCAAAGCAGTCAGTATTTCCAATGGAATGTTGTCTACTCCCGGGGCCTTGTTTCGACTCAGGTCTTTCAGTGCTCTGTCAAACTCTTCACGCAATATCGTATCTCCCATTCATCTTCGTCTAAATTCTCCTCCATTTCCATAATGTTGTCCTGAAGAACATCGCTCCTGTATAGACCCTCTATATACTCCTTCCACCATTCTGCTTGTCTTACGGACTAATTTTCCGGAGTAATTCACTACTTAGAAAGTACTGATTGCACAAAAGTGACCAGAAGAAATAATATCTGATCATTCGCGGTCGTCATATAGCTACCTCTTGAAGGAGTCAGGCATTTTGACTTCACTGTCGCAATGCATATATTCGTTAACGAAATTCGTCATAAGTAATCCATCACAATTTGAAAAGAACAGTGACGTCCATATCTACAACACTATAGGAAAAATAACCTTTATTACGCATTATTATAGCTATCAATGGCCCAGAGAGGAGTTCAATATAGAGTAATAAGAAGTTTTTATCACCCGCCAAATAACCTAAGATGTCTGACAGGTAGCAAAGCAATTTTTCAATCTAACCTAAATACATTTCGGATTCCATGGACAGATTTCTATTTAAAAACTAGTAGCCTGTGGGTATAAAAACGAGTTGTTTGTAAGTGTAGTTGCATGAGTAAGACAAAAAATGTGTTCACTAATTTTAACGCTAATACATATATTGTCAACTGACTTGTTCCATGTCATTTCGATAAAAGAATAGTTGAAAGCTCTATGAAACACGTAACTAACAAATTCCGAAGTTATCCGCGATAAAACCGGGAGAGCAAAAAGTTCAGAAAGGAAGTTCAGAAAGCAGACAGCACTTCTGAAAAATTTGGAAAGAAAATTTAAATTCAGAGAGAGAAACTTTTGAGGTTTATCAATGAAAGTGTACTTCTGTTACAAATGGAATGGACGGGAGAAAGAAGGAGCATGATAGTGAATTTCCGTTGCTGTCTACGCCATCAGACTCGTCTAAAATGAACTTTATGGAACACGTCCGAGACGCTACTGGTCGGCACATTCGCGCCCAAAAACTGTTTTTTAATTTGCGGAAATTGCATGACCTGTGCGTACACGCCTGGTGCAACATACAACCACAAACCTACCATGGACTTTGACTGATATCACGCAGAATCACTGCTGTATTGCCTTCCAAAGACAGATCCGCACGCTTTTAAGCAGATGTCATTTTTTGGCTCTTCAGTGCTCATCACAGCAGCTTCCTCTCCAGGGAACTAAACATGGTAGGGAGGAGACCCGTTTCCAGTCTCTCGCTCCAGATCCACGCCACAGAGCATGCGTTTTGTTTTTTTACCGCTACAACCTGACTTGAAATGCAGTTTTCGTGATAATGAAAACACTGTATTTAAGACTAAATTTATTCCACAGATCTCATCAGCCAAACTTACTGATGAATTTTCTTCTGAAGATAAGAGCACTTCGCAATTACATTTACGCGCAATTCAGACGATTTTCTTCTGTATATTTCAGAGGCAGATTCCCAAGTTCATCAGGGTGAAATTCACAGAACGGACGACACTGAAAGGAGTGTGTCACAATTCTCCATTACACTGAAACCAATAGTGTCAGCGCTATTCTTTGCACTGTGTACGCACTCAAATATCGATAGAAACAATCTGAGGGCGAAACATGGGAGGGTGATTCTAAGCATTCTTGTGAGACGAGGTCTGTCTGCGAGAGTGGAAGTAGTAGTGTCGGTCGAGAGCTCGGAGACAGAAGACGTGTCACGCTGCCCTCAACGTCGGTGATGGCAGATCTTACCACACTCAAGGCCTGATTTCATTTATATAACCTGGAGAGATTTAGATGACTTAACTACGCTTGAAGATGGAATTCAAGGTAAAATTTGCAAGCATAGCACAATAGCAATTGTAGGGTTAGGCTCGTGATTCTTAGTCCGGGCTTGCGATAATACCACGTTTTGCTTGTCAGTTAAAGAAGCCTCCTTATCCTCCAAATAATAATTATTCTGCACATCTAATAAAATGCTGTGGTTATTAACAGTTAATGTAACTTTGAAACTGAAATAATTTGTTAATCTGGCACTCAGCCATAATTAGTACCTACGTCATTGTAATTGTCATTGTCCATTATTGGTTATGGGTTATGATGATTTTGAAGTTTTAAATAGATTAATTATGAAATCCCTTCTCCCAAGTCATTTAGTAGTTAACAGGACCCAGGAAACTCCTTTTTATTAAATTAATTCCTAGTTACAATAAGCTTTAGCTGCTGCCGCTGCATGCTGCTGCTGCGAATTACTGTAAACCACTTGGAAAAAAGCAGTCATCTAAAGAGTTGAGTGCAAAACTTAGGGCCAACGGAGACACACTGACAAGCCACAACATACGTACTCTATTTCAGTAAATTTCGTTGCAAAAGCCAAATTCTTGTTAAAAACGCTGTCAGAAAGCTTATCCAAATGTTAGTTTTAATTTTTTCATGTAACGATCTGTTGAGGGCTTAAATGACAGCGAAACTGACACTCATACAACACGCACACAGTGTTATGCAGATTACATTCTGACTACTGATAGCTCAGGTGAAAGGGTACAGTACCGCCCGACATTGAAAGTAGGTACAACATACTTCATTATTTTTGTCAGAACAACACATTTTTTTGTAAAATAACTCAATTTCAATTAATACAGCGAAGCCAGATACCAGTGTGGGAAAGAACGACAATTTATTTATTTAATTTATCACATGTGCACTCCCACAAAATAAATCCCTACGTCCAGTTTGGTGAGATCTGTGAAATGAATGAATGTATGGTCGTCTGCTAACCACAGATAGTGAATGTGAATATATATTATCATCTTTGAGTCGATCCTTTGGCCACCTTTGGTGGGGCCAAAGAGATGAAATTTACCTGAGCTTTGAGCGCCTGAAATGTGGCTGACCAATACGGTAGCAAGGTGCTCCCCCACTTCGACAGAGGTGTGAGAGGACCTGAAGAACGGCCATGTTTCAGCACTCTGCCACTGGATCTTGTGCTGTTAAGACCTGTCTTAGTTGTGCTCCGTAAAGACAAAAGAGTGGAGACATGGTATGCATGTGGAATATTTAAGAGTAGTTTGAAATAATAATTTCTCTATTTCAGGAACTTTTGTGGTGAGAATTAAATGTCAGGCAGGTTATATTAATGGGATTGTAGTAATCTTCGGAAGTGACCAACGGTCACAATGAAACCACGTGTAGCAATAAGTTGAAATACTTCTGTGTGCTTAAGTTAAGCTGAATTACTAGCGTGTGTACAATAAGTTGAAATATTTAAGAAATAGCGTGTGTACCATAAGTTGAAATATTTAAGAAATGGCGTGTGCAGGACTTGAAATTAGAGACGAGTACTTCCACGTGGTGAGTACTGTGTGAGTCTCACAAACTGTGTATGAGACAAAAGATAAAGAGAAGTACTCGTCCATGGTATCAGTTGAGGACTCGCGTGTGTGATGAATACGTTCTTAATATTACTTTGCGTGATATGATTCCGTGTGACGCTAGATTCAAACTCAGAGAGAAGCAAGGTGAGTCGGCCGTCTATCCAGCAACGCCACTTGGCTTGCATTGCACAGGAAGACGTGCATATATCTCCAGAGTTCATAGTAGGGAAGTAGAATTACGAAGTGGGGCAGTGTCGTGTGAAACTGGGATAAATATTAATTGAAGTGGGAAAGCTGAAAGTGATAATGTTGTGACTATTCCCTGTGTAGTATTTCATATTGTAGTGTGGTGTATGTCATGTAATTTGGGTATGTGTGGTTTGCATGGGAGAGTAGCGAGGTAGTTTCAAAAGGTTAGTGAGTTATGCGTGTTCCTTTTGTACTGCTCGGTCTGGAGGAAAGTTTTGTGATGATGATTGTGAGAGTCGAAGTGTGAGAAATAATAGAAGATCCACCATCCTATCCAGAAAGTGCACTGTAGCGTTAAATAATTACGAGACCATAAGGTAGAGAATCACCAATGTAAAGCCATGCCCACTGGACGGAATTTCTCTTGTGTTGTTGTTGTAGGATATAGAATTTGTGTGTTTAGGTTATAGAATTTATCGGAATAAATAAGATAGTGAAAAGAAAAAGATTGGTGGACTTTTCCTTCGAATTGTATGTTGTCATGATGTCCCGAGTTTATAATGTGTGCACCATTCATATTCAGTGCGGTGGCCACGTGTTGGTAAAAGCCGTTAAATAAAAGAAAAAAGAAAATGTGGTATTGCCAGTGCGTAGTGAACAGTCAGAGTTCTGTGAATTACTGATAGTCAGCATGCGTTTCCGTTGCGTATTATTCATACAGGAGGTTGATTAGTGACTTAATTGTGAGTACGAGAGTTAATGTTACTCGATAAATAAGAATGAATCCACTCGCTTGGCAGACCACTCATCTTACAGGCCTGACTGCTTGATGCCACAGTACGAGCAAGGCATGTGGGTGCCTCTCACAGGTTGCTTATCGAGTCCATTTTCACAGACGAACATAGACAATATTGGCTGTAGCAACGTTACATATTGTTGCATATGCGCTATAACATTCTATTTACTCATCACAACGATGGGTAACAATGTGTCAAAATCTGATACGAGCTATTGGTAGCAGTTGAGAGACTCTTACATGACAGAATCATGGATCTAACTGTTCTTTGAGGAATGAATCAGCCTACAGCCAGTTCACGAAAACTTTGTATCTTTGCTGGGCAATGTCCCGTCACGTCACAGGCCGATTTGTTTCCACTGCGTTAAATACATATATGAGGTACGTTGCTATCACGGACAAGTGGCTTCTGTCACTTTGAGGTGTAAAGTCTGCCAGATGATTACGCTACGTAGAAAGTAGACGCAGTAGAATAATTATATAACTTTTTTGTTGTACAAAAGTGGCGCTTTATACAGGAGTGTCCGCAGAAATTTATCCAAGAAGGGACAAGATTCTAAAACTCCTTTTTTAATGAAACTCATTTAGTGATTTTCAGAACGTCTCATCTTACAAGAACAAAATTGGCCGCTATATACACAAATATTGTTATATACCATGGGTGGTGGTGATTCAGTCAATATGTTTTATTGGAAGGTCGACGACTAACATGGGAAAGGTGAGCACATTCGATTAACATATGAAAAACAGATCTTTTTACGTAATCTTTTTTAAAGATCTGAAATGACATCTTCATATGACGAAACTAGGTACACCCAACGATTTGGGAGGCTGTGGAGTGTGGAAATACACTAACGGCCATTAAAATTGCTACACCAAGAAGAAACGTATATGATAAACGGGTATTCATTGGACAAATATATTATACTAGAACTGACATATGATTACATTTTCTCGCAATTTGGGTGCATAGATCCTGAGAAATCAGTACCACCTCTGGCCGTAATAACGGCCTTGATACGCCTGGGTATTGAGTCAAACAGAGCTTGGATGGTGTGTACAGGTACAGCTGCCCATGCAGCTTCAACACGATACCACAGTTCATCAAGAGTAGTGACTGACGTATTGTGACGAACCAGTTGCTCGGCCACCATTGACCAGATGATTTCAGTTGGTGAGAGATCTGGAGAATGTGCTGGCCAGGGCAGCAGTCTAACATTTTTTGTATCCAGAAAGGCCCGTACAGGAACTGGAACATGCGGTCGTGCATTATCCTGCTGAAATGTAGGGTTTTGTAGCGATCGAATGAAGGGTAGAGCCACGGGTCGTAACACAGGTGCAATGTAACGTCCACTGTTCAAAGTGTCGTCAATGCGAACAAGAGGTGACCGAGACGTGTAACCAATGGCACCCCATACCATCACGCCGGGTGATACGCCAGTATGGCGATGACGAATACACGCTTTCAACGTGCGTTCACCGCGATGTCGCCAAACAGTAATGCGACCATCATGATGCTGTAAACAAAACCTGGATTCATCCGAAAAAATGACGTTTTGCCATTCGTGCACCCAGGTTCGTCGATGAGTACACCATCGCAGGTGCTCCTGTCTGTGATGCAGCGTCAAGGGTAACCGCAGCCATGGTCTCCGAGCTGATAGTCCATGCTGCTGCAAGCGTCGTCGAACTGTTTGTGAAGATGGTTGTTGTCTTGCAAAAGTCCCCATCTGTTGACTAAGGGATCGAGACGTGGCTGCACGATCCGTTACAGCCATGCGGATAAGATGCCTGTCATCTCGACTGCTAGTGACAAGAGGCCGTTGGGATCCAGCACGGCGTTCCGTATTACCTTCCTGAATCCACCGATTCTATATTCTGCTAATAGTCATTGGATCTCGACCAACGCGAGCAGCTATGTCGCGATACGATAAACCGTAATCGCGATAGGCTACAATTCGACCTTTATCAAAGTCTACGTGATGGTACCCATTTCTCCTCCTTATACGAGGCATCACAACAATGTTTTAGCAGCCAACGCCGGTCAACTGCTGTTTGTGTATGAGAAATCAGTTGGAAACTTCCCTCATGTCAGCACGTTGTAGGTGTCGCCACCGGCGCCAATCTTGTGTGAATGCTCTGAAAAGCTAATCATTTGGATATCACAGCATCTTCTTGTCGGTTAAATTTCGCGTCTGTAGCACGTCATCTTCGTGCTGTAGCAATTTTAATGGCCAATAGTGTAATAACATGAACCAGTCACTAGGAAACACATTAAAACCTCCGTCCAATTAAACTGGGCAGGAGTCCTAGGAGTGCCGACGCATGACTTCAACAATTTTCGTGCTATTGTTTAGTCATCGCATAAAACAGAAGGTAAATCCGACGGTAGATCAGAGGCTTCCGTCCAATCAGCATACGAAACACAGGACGTTAAAAAATGGTGCACCGTGAGAGGGTGACTCCACAAACACTGCATTCGTGTGTCTTCTTGCCGCAAGAGATAAAGATGCGCCACTGGGCAATGTCCGATACGAAGTCGAGTGAGGCCCACTTCGTCCGTCCTTGGAGTTCGAAAGGACGTGCGCGACGGACGAACAGTCGATTTGACCGGTCGGAGCTTGTCGCTAGCCAGTTCAAACCACTGCCTTTCCAACACTGTGCTTTTTCCTGGCAGGCTGCTTTCGCCGCTCTGTCAGCCTCATCATTCTCCTCGATTCCCACTTGTCCAGGAACGCACATGGAGGCCATCTCTTTCTCCTGCCTGTGCAGAACTAGATCTATTGGAAATTTTATAATATTTGCCTTTACTGTGGCTGCAGTTCTACGGCCCTAGCTTTTCGTTTTAACGAGAGTACTACTACTTCTCCTGTAGCACGATGTTGTGACAGGGGACTGATGACCATGCTGTTTAGGGGCCATCGATTTTAATTACATCGTTCCAATCATCTAACGAGCTGGAAATTAAGCTGTCTTTTTTATTGTTGCTTGGCATAAAGTTGAACAACTTCTTTTGAGGTTATCTAGGTAATGTGTAACCCACGGCCAGCATTCGCATCTCCGAAACCAACCAACTCAACTGGTAGAATCAGTTCTTAATAATTTAGGACTGAAGCAAAACGTCCTCGTCTCCCCAGTTTCACAAATTATTATGCAAGCTTGATAAATGGAGTAGCATTTGTAACTGTGTAACTGCATGTTGCGCTGTATTCCATCCCATATAGTTTGAGAAGTACAAGCTCCTGGAAAAAGATATTTTTTTCAGCCTTGAAATTCTCTGGGAGACTGATGGTAAAATATAGCTCTGATTATGATGTGAAGCAGGGCAGTAGTAGTCGCCGTGAGAAGAGGGACGGATGCTGGGCGTTGTTCTGCTGTCACGTTTATGGTATTCACGTCGGAATATTTGCTCTTCGTTGTTGGAACGGTCCCATTCTCCAGCTCAACGACTGTACGAAACAGCATCAAGGAGAAAACTGAGGACTATTTCTGCAAAGATATCCGCCTTGAACACGCTAAGGAAACAATTTCTCAGGAGCAGGCTTTCGACCAAACAAACCCACTATACACACTGCCTGACAGAAGATCTTTCTTAAAGATCTGAAATGACATCTTCATATGATGAAACTAGGTACACCCAAGGATTTGGGAAGCTGTAGAGCGTGGGCAGGAGGCACGGGAGGATGTCAATGTAACTTCGTACACATGGACACCATATGTGGGTACTTTAACTATTACAGTTGCAGTTCTCTTTGACACGTAGAACAGCCACCAGAGTGCGTTAGTGCAGTTCGTGTTTAGCGTTTTTACCAGGCCTCGTAGGGAATGGAAGGCGTCTGAATAGCGTCAGATGTTTTATCACTGTTAAGGACAAGGCGATGCCGCGTACTCTCGTGAAACTACGCTATGAGCTCCTGAAATTTTGATACATGTCTCGCTGTGCGCCACCATTTCGCCAGCTGGTCGAATCGCGGAATATCTGGATGTGTGTGGCATTCGGATGGGGCCGTAGCCCAATATTGACTGCATGGGATCAGGATTCCGGTCGCCCACGCCATACACCACAAAACGAGAGAGCCACACTGTGCACCCATAAACATCGTAATTCCTTCACATTTGCAGTCCGAGAACAAGTAACTGACTCCCTGTAACACCAGTGATCGCAGACTTGCATCGACCGGTCGAGGCAATTACCGTGTCCGGCGTAGGACGCCATTAACACAACACAAACGGCTGCGTTTAGAGTGGTGCCTTGACCTGGAAGGAAGGACTGCTGATGAGTGACGTAGTTCTGTGTCCAGCGTAGAATCATGGTACTCACTACCCTGGATGAGCATCATTGGAGGTATGGCTGTGGCCTGGGGAAAGGGCCCATATAGAAGTGTCATAGGCAGTATTTTAAGATTATGCACAAGTACTGTGGCCTCACCGGCCGGTGTGGCCGAGCGGTTCTAGGCGCTTCAGTCTGGAACCACCCGACCGCTATGGTCGCAGGTTCGAATCCTGCCTCGGGCATGGATGTGTGTGATGTCCTTAGGTTAGTTAGGTTTAAGTACTTCTAAGTTCTAGGGGACTGATGACCTCAGATGTAAAGTCCCATGGTGCTCAGAGCCATTTGAACCATTTGAACTGTGCCCTCTTGATTATTTTCTATCTCAGTTTTTATCTGCAAGAACTAATTACTATCTATCGAATAATCTATACAAATGGATGTCTCTTGCTACACCTTGAAATTTTATCTGTGCAGCATTTACTACAACACGTCAGTCAACGATTTTTGCAGCCTCCTTAATGGAAAGCGCCCTGGTACAGCGTCTATCGTTTCTATAACAACATGCTGCTGTTCATGGTACGTCGTCTGACGTGACAGTGTTTGCCTATCGATATTACAACAACCTCGTTGGAAAGTAGCCTGCTGCCACATCCTTGGAATGGCGTCTATACTTATCATGGCAACCAGTAGCTTCTAAATGGTTCTCCAACAGGCCCACAGAGGGCAACCCATGTACTGTCGAAACGATTTTTATTTATCTCATATGTTTAATATTTTTACATATTTTATCTGACAATAGCGGTTGAACCAGCTAAGTTCCATGTATTTTTATATTTCATTCTTGTCATTGTTCTTCTAATTACTAAATTTTACGTTGTTATTTGACTTTTAACACATTGGTTAGCGAAGACATCATTCTGTTAAAAGTG
The DNA here is from genome assembly GCF_021461395.2 of Schistocerca americana. Taxonomy (NCBI): domain Eukaryota; kingdom Metazoa; phylum Arthropoda; class Insecta; order Orthoptera; family Acrididae; genus Schistocerca; species Schistocerca americana. The sequence goes on along the minus strand of NC_060124.1, from coordinate 195,062,509 downwards.
GGCGGAGCCTCCAGTATATAAGTAAGACGTGCACTGCTCTATCTAGCAGTGATTTACCACCAGGAGGCGGCTCCTGCTCATACAGCATTTTCATAATTCATCGTTTTATAACTTTGTAGTTTTATATAATTTTCTTTAATGTATGTAGCCCTCTGGTCAGACTTTGTATTTGACTTGTAGGTCTGAAGATGACCATAGGCGTGGTCGAAACCGGTTACCAGAATAAATTTGTGGTCAAGGCTGATTTTAATAGTAACTATTAGTAATAAAATTGATCACTGTCTGCTCCCACGATTTACTGAAAATTAATTAATACAGTTTTGCAATGTTTTGGAGAGTCTCTGGTTGTTACTCCTGACGCAAAGGTATGGAGAGCTGGTTATGATTGAGGGAACTCTAATGATACGTCAAGGTCACCTTGCATCATGTTTTACTTCTCATGGGATAGAGTCAGGGTGCCATTTTACAACAGGACAATGATCGTACACACATGGAATGTGTGCGTCATGTTGAGGTACCCCCGCGGCCGGCAGGTGCCCAAATCCGTCCCCGATGAAACATGTGTAGGACCAGCTCGGACGTGAGCTCCGTCGCAGTGACCGTGTCCAGGATATGAAGGACCAGATACAGCAGTTGTGCGATAGTTTGCTTCAGGCCAGACAGTTCCCAACCGAATAGTACTTTGTCAATTTGACTCGATTTTGTAATCGCTGAAATAAAATCACATACATTCTCAACCCTGGAACTTTCATTTCGTTCCCTCCCTCCGCACAGGGTACTTAACTTTTTAGAATGCCAAGTGCGTAGTTTAGTAGAAATTCTGTAACGATTAAAAAGTCTGTAACGCTCAGATTACAGGAGGGGACAAACGACCTTCTTACAGTCTCCCGCTCCCCTCCCTGTTGCGGAAGCGGATCATTTCATACACGTTCTCTGGAGATTTTCAAAGGAGAGAGCTGCACAGTGCGCCCAGTCAGCAACTAGGAACACGCCGCGCAGGCTGTTATCTCAGTGCTGAGTGAGCCTAGAGTACACGGAGCAGACGCTGATAGCCGCCGTCTGGAGACCGCCGTGTCAATAGACCGAAAGCAGCCGAGGGGGAGAAGAAATTGTACCGAGGACACAGGCGCGGAAGGGAGGGGGCAGCAGGAAGCTGTTACGTAACTCAAGTGCCTCACGCACGGTGACTGCATTTCCCTCAGGCGACACCAATCACGTATCCTCGATTTCCAGATGGCTACTTACATCGTTCCTCACAAGCGTATTCATACTAATTTGAATGCTCATGGCATATCCTCTCTGCTGTGCGACTGGTTTCGTGATTTCCTGTCAGTAAGGCCACAGTTCATAGTAACCGACGGGAAGTGCTAGTGAAACCGAAGTTAATAGCCGAGGTCCCCTGAGCAAGCCTTCCAGGTCCTCTGCTGTTCTTTATTTATATAAACCATTTTGGAGACCGTGTCACGAGCACTCTCAGATTCTTTGCGGATTGTGCCGTCATCTACCGTCTAATAAAGACATCAGAAGATCAAATGAATTAAAAAATTGTTTGGGTAAGATGCATGGTGCCAGAAGTGGAAACAAATTCCGTTTACACGATGTATCACACAAATTTAGAGATAGTTGAGTCAACTAAATACCTAGGGATTACAATTACGAACTTTAATTTGAACCATTACATTGCATCTACATCTACATTTATACTCCGCAAGCCACCCAACGGTGTGTGGCGGAGGGCACTTTAGTGCCACTGTCATTACCTCCCTTTTCTGTTCCAGTCGCGTATGGTTCGCGGGAAGAACGTCTGCCGAAAAGCCTCCGTGCGCGCTCGAATCCCTCTAATTTTACATTCGTGATCTCCTCGGGAGGTATAAGTAGTGGGAAGCAATATATTCGATACCTCATCCAGAAACGCACCCTCTCGAAACCTGGACAGCAAGCTACACCGCGATGCAGAGCGCCTCTCCTGCAGAGTCTGCCACTTGTGTTTGCTAAACATCTCCGCAACGCCATCACGCTTACCAAATAACCCTGTGACGAAACGCGCTGCTCTTCTTTGGATCTTCTCTATCTCCTCTGTCAACCCGACCTGGTACAGATTCCAGACTGATGAGCAATATTCAAGTATAGGTCGAACGAGTGTTTTGTAAGCCACCTCCTTTGTTGATGGACTACATTTTCTAAGGACTCTCCCAATGAATCTCAACCTGGTACCTGGATGATAAAAACCACCTGCGTTCAACAAAAATGTGAACGAATATTCCCTGAATGGGTTTCCAAGTTCTAAAATGGATCGAAGGATGACCTATGCCATATCACATCTATAATCTAGGTTTAAATTAAGTTTCACAAAAGAGAAAACTATCAAAATGGTCTACAGTGACCCTCAATTATCTTTAATTACTCATCTAACTTGTCGTAAATTACAGTGGCTGATGTGGCTTCTCAATAATTATATAACAGAAAAATCATCGCGTTTCAGATTTTCACTTACGTAGCAAATGTGAGTATCATGAGCTTCAATTGATGATCGACACTAGTATTACGTAAAAAGGGGATGTAACAGATGAGACTTCTGCAGTTCTGAGTGAAGCCTTATGCGCTCAAAAATGCGGCATCGCGCGCGTTCATTACCTTGTCGGTGTTAGTCGGGGGGCGGCGGGCGGTGCAGCTCCATGCATCTCGCCGTCTCGGAAGCAACACTTTTCTAACTTCTCCTTACTACAATTTACCGAAGTTGGTTTGAAAAAAAAAAACTATCTGGCTGTGTTTTCATCTGACCAATCAAGGTCTGACCAATCAAGGTCTCAATGTTAACCTTAAGCTCCACCTACAAAAATTCTGTCTATCCAATGAGAAACGTTATACTTTTCGTGGTGGGGCAATGTTTTTAAAGTTTCCAACGTAACAGAGACGCGATAAAGTCTCACGCTAAAACTTACGGCTGGTGTGGCCCTTTTAGTATTATCGTAAGATCTATACTGTTCTTCTGGAGGGCTCTAGCTTTTAACATGGGCTGGGGGTGGTCCTGGTGGTTAGCTGGCGACGTGGGTGTCCGTCCCTTATCGTAGGGCCTTCTAGCTTAACACGGTTCTGCTCTCTGCTTCTGTTCTCGTTTCTCCCCTCGGAACTGCGTCTGTCTCATGGTGGTAAGGTATGACATGCATTTAGGCATTCTTGTGTTACTCTGTGGTATTCCATTTGCTCACTCGTTACTCGTATTACTTTGGTTAATTTAATGTCACGATTTATTCGGAGCTATGTGACATACTACTGGATTTGCTTATCATGTCAGGGTTTTCATGGAAGGTGTTGGATTTGCCTGACACCTTACAAGTGCTGCTGCACGGTATGGGACAGGACATCGAAAAAGTTCAATGAAAGGTAGCTCGTTTTGTATTACCATGACGTAAGGGAGAATTCCGGATGTGATAGGCGTGTTGGAGTGTCAGTCATTAAAACGAAGGTGCTTTTCGTTGCGGCGAACTTTCAGTCACAGACTTTCTCCTCCGACTGTGAAACTATTGCCTCGCGGAGTTGCCGCGCGGTTAGAGGCGCCCTGTCACGGACTGTGTGGCCCATCCCGCCAGAGGCTCGAGTCCTCCCTCGGGCATGGCTATGTGTGTTGTTCTCAGCCTAAGTTAGTTTATGTAGTGTGTAAGTCTGGGGACCGATGACCTTAGCAGTTTGGTCTCATAGCAATTCACACACATTTGAACATTTTTTGTCGAACTATTTTGTTAGCTCCTAACTGCAAGGGGCGTTTAATAAGTAATGCAGCACATTTTTGTCTCGGCCAATTTCAGTTGAAAAAGTGCGGAATTTGTTGTGGGAAGACGTGGAATGCTTTTCCTTCAGTCCGTATAGTTTCATGAAGTTCCGACATGTAGCGGCGCTATGCGTTGCCTTCGAAATGGGGTCTGTAATGGAGGTGCTGTCATCCAGTTTCTTTTGGCGAACAAACCAGCCCATCACAGGTATTCAAAGGCGCCTTCAGAATATCTACGGAGGAATAGCAGCGAACAAAAGCACGACGAGTCATTGGGCGAGGCGTCTGTCATCACCGCAGCAAGGTCGCGCAGACCTGTCCGATCTCCCGCGTGTCGGCCGGCCACACAGATCTGCGACTCCAATGCTGGAACGTGCGAACACATTCATTCGAGATGATGCAGACGAACGTATTCGTTTCCATGACAACGGAACGCCTCACGCAAATCCTTGCACCCGAGAAAAGTTCACAAAATTTTATTACACTGTTCATCCTCAGATCGGTTCCCGCGCCATCCGACTTCCATCTGTTTAGCCCAGTGAAAGAGGAAATATGTTGATGAACTACATCTACATTTATACTCCGCAAGCCACCCAACGGTGTGTGGCGGAGGGCACTTTACGTGCCACTGTCATTACCTCCCTTTCCTGTTCCGGTCGCGTATGGTTCGCGGGAAGAACGACTGTTTGAAAGCCTCCGTGCGGGCTCTAATCTCTCTAATTTTACATTCGTGATCTCCTCGGGAGGTATAAGTAGGGGGAAGCAATATATTCGATACCTCATCCAGAAACGCACCCTCTCGAAACCTGGCGAGCAAGCTACACCGCGATGCAGAGCGCCTCTCTTGCAGAGTCTGCCACTTGAGTTTATTAAACATCTCCGTAACGCTATCACGGTTACCAAATAACCCGGTGACGAAACGCGCCGCTCCTTTTGGATCTTCTCTATCTCCTCCGTCAAACCGATCTGGTACGGATCCCACACTGATGAGCAATACTCAAGTATAGGTCGAACGAGTGTTTTGTGAGCCACCTCCTTTGTTGATGGACTACATTTTCTAAGCACTCTCCCAATGAATCTCAACCTGGTACCCGCCTTACCAACAATTAATTTTATATGATCATTCCACTTCAAATCGTTCCGCAGGCATACTCCCAGATATTTTACGGAAGTAACTGCTACCAGTGTTTGTTCCGCTATAATATAATCATACAATAAAGGATCCTTCTTTCTATGTATTCGCAATACATTACATTTGTCTATGTTAAGGGTCAGTTGCCACTCCCTGCACCAAGTGCCTATCCGCTGCAGATCTTCCTGTATTTCGCTACAATTTTCTAATGCTGCAACTTCTCTGTATACTACAGCATCATCCGCGAAAAGCCGCATGGAACTTCCGACACTATGGGGAGGTCATTAACGCAGCAAGACGTTGGCTCCGACGTCGACCACTGGAATGGTAACATGCGAGCATGCAGGTCCTGCCAGTAAGGGGGCGTAAGGCCGTCGCACTGAACGGAGATTTTGTAGAAAAACACAGTTTTGTAGCCAAGAGACTGGTGAACCTTGAACAGCTCGTGCTCATGGCATTTATTGTTTGTGATCTTCTATTATGGTACTGCCGCCTCGTTTTCTTATACCATTTACTGGCGTCACTAACGTCATGCCTTACTTGCCCGTGAGCAGCAGCAGCAGCAGCAGTGCGTGTCGATAAGTGCACTGTTGTACCACCTCTGGAGCGACCGATAGTATTTCCGGGTCGTCGTGTGTCTGGCAGTCAGTTCGGGACGGACCAGCAGTGCAGTCGGGACGCAGCAGCAATGAAGTTGGCGACGAAGCGCCGGTGAGGCGCCGACAGCCAGTGATCGCCGACCGCTGGCTACACACATTAACTGTCCGGCGGAGGGAAATTGGAGTGGGACGACCGTTGGTTGGTCGTCTCATCGGCCGACGTATATTTGGTCCTTTCACCGTTTCCGGGCCTGGGAGTTGGTCGGTTGGCATCGAGCAGCGAGGAAATCGCCGCGGCGTGTTGTTTGGCTGGGCCCACTGGCGGCCTCTATGCGGTGTCGGAGTGTGTGGTGCTGTTCCCTTTGCTACGAGGTTCGTGGATCACGGATCCTGGACATGAAAGTTGAGTTTTGACTTAATCTCCCAGCAAGTCACGACTGTTCACATTGTGTCGTTTGGCGTTCGTTGTCGGCTGTTGATATATTCCCGCGAGCAACAACCTGTGTTTTCAAGTTGGCAAAGTTTAGCCACCCTCCGGTGGGGTTTAACTGTGCTTGGTTATTTGAATGTAAGTACACCAGCGGAATCTTCTGCCTTGTGGCCGTTAACGTTCCGGTTACCTGCCCTGGCCGTTGACGTAAATTCAGGCAGTGTATTTTCCTCATCGTGTTGTCGGCGTCCAGCTCGGTGTGTAGTTTGATAGCTCAATGTACAATAGGTCGTGCGCGGCAATACCTTCTACGTTGTTCCATTGAACACACTGCTGTGTGCTGGTCGGGTGAAGTGGAGGCTAGCTTGTAGGTGGGTCCGTTGACTGTTGGTTGGGTTGTTGTCGGATCGACAATGATTGACGTTAATGTTTGAATTCTAGGCCGACCCTCGGAACTTCTGAGCGCCCTTGGGTGTGCTGCCTTTTCTTGTTCGTTCTTGTTGTTTGTACTTGTATGGCTTCTAGCTGATTTTTAGATTAAGGTTCTTTTGCCCTTAAGGCGTCAGATGGTTTGGGCCTTCAGCCGATTTTGAATTTAAGATGTTTGCTCTGAAAGTGTCAGATTCTTCGGCCCTTCAGCCTAATTAAGGAACTGTTTTAAGATAGAGCTTTGCGTTTTACATTTCCGATTTTGGTTGAGCTTTATGTTACTGGCTTTCAGCCGTTCTTAAATTAAAGTGGCCTTGCCCTTAAGGCATGAGATTGTACGGTGCATTCAGCCGCTAATTAATTTCCGAAACTAAAGCTGTGTGTTTTTTTTTAACAAAAATTTCTTGGTCTTTGTAATGTTTGATCAAATAAAAGGTTGTCCCCTTTCCACAACTTAAACTACCTGTCCTGGGGAGTAATATGGCGTATTGGAATGCTGAATAAAACTGAACTGCATGCATAAAAAAATGCGTTGCATTACTTGTTCAACATCCCTCGTACATAGGGAGAAATAATAATTGTGGTAAAATATGTGAAATCAGACCTCGCACTTTTTCCCACGTAATTCTGTAGAGAGGAATCGTAAAGAAATACTCTAGAAGTAGTTGCATGCACCCACCAACAAACACTTAACCGTTAACTGCAGGATAATCATGTAGATATCTCAGTGCTAGGATCGTTAGTAAGGTTCCTAACTTTGATCACTATAAAAGAAATTTGTTATTTGCACTGTATAGTTCAAAACATATAAACACACAGTTAAAAGTAGCACCGCTTGCAACAGTAACGCAGTTCCTTTTCTGGGGTTACATTGCCGATCAATGTAAAACCGCAACAAAACATGAGATTAACTGATGGGATCACTCTCGACTTCCAAAGCGTTACCAGCAGTCCAGTTAGCTCAATGACTGTGCCAATGGGATACAACTATCGAGCAGCTGCTCATAAATCATACGGTACATTTCTGTACAAAGTGCTAAGTAATCGCTTGAGATGGGGTAAAGAGCGAAGCCACTGGACAGTGTGTAACTGGAAACGAGTGATTTGGGGTGATGAATCATACCGTGTAGCAATACGTTGGAAAGGTTTGGGTTTGGCGATTGCCTAGAGAGCGTTACCTGCCATGTGTAGTGACAACAGTAAAGTACGGAAGAGGTGGTCTTATGATACGGGGACGTTCTTCGTCGTTGAGGGTGTGGTCCTCTTATTGCGCTTAAGCAAACACTACCTGCGGAAGGATATGACCACATTTCACAGCAGTGTGTACTGTGCACAGTAGAAGAAGAGTTCTGAGACGATGACTGATTTATCAGCATGACGAATCACCTTGTCATAATGCAGCATCTGTGGGACAGGCGGTAACGGTAACATTCCTGAACTGAACTGGCCTGCACAGTGCCCCGAACTCCTTTGGGACGAGCAGGAACGTAGACTTTTTTCCGGATACCAGCATTCTCTTGTCTCGGCTCTGGTCAAAGAATGGGCCGCCATTCCTCCTCAGACATTCAGGTAGTTCATTGAATGCGTCCTCAACAGAGTTCAAGCCGTCATAAAGGCATATTAATATGCCCTAATAGGCGCCCGGATACTTTTGGTGAGATAGTACATGATTGAGCTACTATATTTGCAAAAGATGTAGGAGAGTGCTGTAGAACAGGGGAGACACTCCATGTATCGTCGTTTCATCCTCCGTGAATGACAAGTGAAAATGACGCAGCAGCAGAGAGGTATTCCGTCAAGTTAGCGCCAGCGCTCAATCGATTACAGTATTATGTTAACACGCCTCCCTGCCGCCCCCCCCCCCCCCCCCCCCGCCCACGTCACGTATTTCTCCCACCCGTTTCTTTCGCTCTACACTTTTTTTCCGAACTTCGCCAACCTGCGTCCCCGTGGACACGGTACGTGGGACACGCATGCAGGCTGCCGTACCCTCGTGATCGTGCGCTGTGACTTACAAATGTCATGCATTTTGCTGTGGAACACCTCTTTCCACATCATCACCGACGAGATGTCCGTAGCGTGGCTTCTTCAGTTTTATAACGAGAGAAAAAGCTCTAGGAGCCGGTTGCGTCGAGTAAGGCGTATGCTGTACGATTTCGTAGTCCGACACTGAACAAATAACCGCGAAAGGGGGCGCACTGTCATGTGCGGGAGTCGCATACCTTTCGCAATCATTCTTTGCATCTTCTGTTTGATCTCTTATCGCTGACTGGTCGGAGTATTGGGACACATAGTCTGTCCTTTTCTTCTCGGTCGGTGAGGATGACCTGTCGACAATGCGCAAGGACAGGCAGCATTGCTTTCCCGGGACAAGGCTGGATCTTTGCCTTCTTTGGTGATGAGAAACTATTTACATTGTTTGCTTATTTCTTCCTTACAAGACTAGAGAACGTTACATAGTGTGATTATTTTGGGGAAACACTAAAAAGAAATGAGAAGAGCTTGTGAAACACGTAGCCTCTTACCGAGTAAGTAGATCGGCAGACATCGAAAGAATTCAGAGCTGCTGCTAGACTCTTAACAGGTCTGTGTAGCTGAAAAAAAATTTTAAATGAAGTTCTCGACGAACTTTAGAAAAAAAATGTATGGAAGGGAAGCGACGTAGTTCTCACGGATAGCAGCGATATTTGACGGTGACTGACGGGTGACTATGTGACAGTTGTAACTGCTAGTATCAAAATATGTTCCGGTTGGAAAATGAAATGAAATGAGCGTATGGCAACGTAGGCCGGGAGGCCCCATTCGGGGAAGTTCGGCCCCCAGCGGCAAGTCTTATTTCATTCGACGCCACATTGGACGACTTGCGTGCCGGTGACGAGGAATGATTAATGGTGAGGGCAACACAACACCCAGTCCACAAGCGGAAAAAACCTCCAACCCCGCCGGGAATCGAACCCGGGCCCGCTTGCAAGGAAGGCAAGCACGTTACCACCCAGCCAAGCAGGCAGACTGTTCCCGTAGAGATCATGAAGATGATAAATTAAGCCGCGTAGCCGGCAGCGGGGGCCGTGCGGTTCTAGGCACTTTAGTCCGGAACCGCGCGACTGCTACGGTCGCAGGTTCGAATCCTGCGTCGGGCATGGATGTGTGTGATGTCCTTAGGTTAGTTAGGTTTAAGTAGTTCTAAGTTCTAGGGGACTGATGACCTCAGATGTTAAGTCCCATAGTGCTCAGAGCCATTTGAACCATTTTAAGGCGCGTACAGAGGCATATAGACTTTCCCTTTTTTCAATACGCGAATGGAATATGACGGAAAATGGCTAATATTGATTCAACGAACCATCCGTCACTGAACAGTGGATGTGTGTGTGTGTCTATTAACAAAAAAATGTGCATTTACATAGAAAAAAGACCGACAGTAGGAGAACGCGGGAAAGTAACCGGCACCATTGGCAGAAGGCGAAAAAATTGCAAACAACATAGGTGACAGCAAAGAACGAACCTATTTTTTAACATGATCCTTCTCAATCAATAAGGGAATCCTTATTAATCGATAAGGGAGTACAGTCATGAATTGTGTGTGTGAGTGTGTGTGTGGGTAGGGGGGGGAGGGGGTAATAGGAAACAGTGCGTTCTGTGGAATAATGCTGGATACAACATGAGGGGTATTTAGAACTACACTGATACGCGGGATCAGCCGTGGCAAAACGCGCTTTAGAAAATTGTCACAAAATTGCATCCGACACCTCGGTTATTAACAGGATCATCTGTTCTTGGAATTGCGCAATGAAAGGCCAGACTGAAATTGAAACCTCGGGAAAGAGTTTGAATAAAGGCGACGGCCTGCAACATTGCTGTGTCACGCCATCGCGAGTGGAAAACGGGCGTGGTGGATGCGGGGCGTAAATATTGTCTAATCTGGCAACGGACTGAGTACCCGGGACTTCACAGCCAGTAACACGGCTATAGATGACATTGCCGTCAGTTACCATTTGACAATGGCCGAGAGCTTGTAGGATCACTTTGATGCGCTCTGAACTGGAAAACATTTCGTTATCTCAAACTCAATAAATAAATGTGAAGACAGCAAACATAAAAAATCAGCAATATTCTGACTTAGGTACTATTGTTGTTTGGGTAGTAATGCAGAGGTTCTAGGTTCTTCTCTCACAGACAATCTCAGCTTCGTCGAGGCACATGAGAAGCTAACTGATTTAGGAAACGAAATTCGCTGAGCGTCTTCAAGTCGATTGACCGCATATCTACATAAGGCAGGATCAGAAATACACAAGTAATCACAAAAACTAACGCCAAACTTTCCGTCGGAGAAGTCTAAACGTTCTTTTACTCTGGTGGTCTCAATGTAGTGTCTTTGAGTAGTGATCAAAACATCCTGGGTCCCGCCGTTGAATTCAATCACTGCATGAATTCGGGATAAAAATTATCAGCAGTGGGTGACAGTACTCCATTTAGGCCTATAAGAAATCAACCTCATTCCACCAACCACTTTGTCAAATAGGCCGGAGGAACGGACAGATACTCAGGGCAACCTCTTGTCCATGGTGTGGGGAACAGCCACTAACGCGGATCAGTCAGAATGATCAACTGCATGAGGATGCAGAAGGCAACTGCGAATACTGCACTGAAGACAGAGGGTGTGTATCCACATGGTATTTCGCTTGTAATGGGAAGAGTATCATGATGATCTCTGTTGGAGAAAGATTCCAGATTAGTCTCCCGTTCAGATCTCTGGGATGCGACTGCCAAGGGAGAGGTAACAAAAAGAGAAATACTAAATAATCAATGGAAGGACAACTTACTACGAGTCGTAGAGTGGAATATCAGGAGTATTGGGCGTGGTAGGGAAGCTACAAACTGTGAGAAGGTATATGCAAAAGCTCAGTCTAGATATTGTGGAGCCAGTGAAGTGAAATGCAAAGGAGACAAATATTTCTGGTCAGAAGAAAATACAGTAATATCAACAGAATAGAAAATGATAAAGGGAGCAGGATTATATGCATAGCGAAGTAGAAGAGAGAATAAGTTACTGTGAACACTTCACTGATAGGGCTGTTCATCAGAATCGACAGCAAACCCAATGGCAGTAGCTGTAATTTAGGTCACAACCAGAAGGTGAGAGAGGAAGTGTATGAGGATATGTAACTGGTAAATGAGAATGTATAGGGAGGAGATAATCTAATAACAATAAGGAACTGGAATGCGTAGGTTGTAGCCAGGAGCAGGGATCGATTGGGACCACAATTTAGTAATTTTGAAGGATAGAATGCAGTTTAAGAGCATCGCCCAGAAGAATCAATCTGGAAAGAAGTGAGGCACTTCAGGAATGAAGAACGGTAGATGCGTTGATGTCGGGGGCTACAGATACGGCAATAATTAATACCTCAGTAGACAAAAAATGGTTCAAATGGCTCTGAGCACTATGGGACTTAACATCTGAGGTCATCAGTAACCTAGAACTTAGAACTACTTAAACCTAACTAACCTAAGGACATCACACACATCCATGCCCGAGGCAGGATTCGAATCTGCGACCGTAGCGGTAGCGCGGTTCCAGACTGAAGCGGCTAGAACCGCTCGGCCACACAGGCCGACCTCAGTAGATAGTTCAGGTGAAGAGGAATGGATATCTTTATAAAGGACAATCACAAGATTGCAAAGAAATCTTGAGTAACAGAAAAATACTTCAATTGATCGACGAAAGAAAGACGTACAAAAATATTCGGGAAAAGAATACAACAATATATTTATTTATTTACATAGTTTACGCCCACATTCGAGAACTAAAATCAAACATAATACAGCAGAGTCTACAATGATTAAGTTTAGGTCTTGGCAGTCAGCAATTTCTTCATTTCCCAAAACTTCTTCATTCGCTGTGATCTGGCTGCTCGTTCTTCTGCAGATATCACATACTTCTTCCGTTCTGATGGTTTGAATGTCAGCCGTCTGTATCAGTTCTTCAGAAGCAGTTTCTCTTCTCTCTGTGGTGATATTCAGTTCATCCAGATCACTTTGTACTTGTTTAAACCAGATGTTTTTGGTTTTACTGATCCAGAAGTAGTCAAAAAGTTGCTTCAGGATTCTGGTATTTGGTAGGCGAGATACGTGGCCGAAAAATAATCTTTTTCCGCATTGCATCAATAATGGATTCATTTTATTTATACACTACTGAATTGGGCAAGTCTCCACTGCCCATTAACTTCATGTTTCTTACTGATAATTGTTCGGAGTATTCTTCTATCAACTTCCTGCAATTTGTCACTTGTTGCTTGAGTACTTAGTCTGAATAGTCTTTCACTTGCATATGTTACTGCCGGTTTAACGACGGAGGAATTATGTCGAAATTCAGCATTGATTGAGAGCGAGATCGTTTTTTCTACGTTGGCCACGTGGTTCTCTGCGTTCGCTGTAATTTTAATGTTCTACTATCTATTGACACCCTTTCACTAACATTCCAGGTAATATTCTCACCAAGATACTTAAACTTTTTTATTACTTTAATTTTTTGATCATTATGGAGTATGATATGGGATGTGACAACTGTGAAGCTGGGCATCATTTCTATTTTCTCAAACGAAATTTGCAATCCGACCTTCGCCGCTAATCGTTCTAGTTGTTCTATCTGAACCTTTGCTTCATCAAAATTGTTTGCTAACAGGGCCAAATCATCTGCAAATGCAAGGCAATTAAGTCGAATCTTTCTTCCAATCTTAACAGATGGTGGGCATATCTTGTTCCATTCACACATGATTTTCTCCAGCACACAGCTGAACAATAATTGAGACAATCCATCGCCTCGTCGAAGGCCAGTATGAATCTCAAGAGGTTCAGAGCATTCATTTTTGAACCCTACTCTAGCTTTAGTATTTCGAAGGGTGACTGCAACGAGGTTGACAAGTTTCTGATGTAAACCAAATTCTTTAAGAATTGACAGTAGAGATTCACGATGGATACTATCGTAGGCTTTTTTAAAGTATACAAAAGTGATCACTAGTTTCTTGTGTCTGACCCTTTGATGTTTCATTATCCATTTGAGACTAATAATCTGATCAGGACAGCTTCGTCCTCGACGAAAGCCTCCTTGATATTCGCCTAGTTCGCCACCAAGCTGTTCTTGAATTCTGAAAAACAGAACCTTGGAAAAAATGTTATAAGTAATATCCAGCAGGGATATACCCCTATAATTCTTTGGATCCAATCTATATCCTTTTTTGTATAGTGGGTGGATTATTGCAACATTCCATTCCTCTGATAACTTTTCAGTATTACTGATAGTTTAATAAGAAATTAAAAAGCAAGTCCAGGGGAACAAACGCGAAAAGACTGCAGAAAATCCGCGACGAAATCAAATCAGAGATGCGTGTCAAATACACTGATTCAACATATAGAGAAATCAAAACAACCTTCGGTTGAATTTTAAAGCAAGGGCATGTATATTAAGAGTGCACTGGGAATTCCACTTTTAAGCGCCGACGAAAGGGATATGTGGTAAGAGTACACTGAAGGTCTCGTTGACAGGAAAGACTTTTCTGGTGACGTGATTGAGGAATAACGGTGTCGAGGTGGAAGACTTATGAGATCATGTAGAACAGTCAAGAGTTTAGCTGAGCTTTGGGAGACTTGCTAAGACAGAAGGAATAGACAAAATTTCCTCTGAATTTCGGGACATTGGCAACCAAACAACGACACAAATTGGTGTGTAGGCGTATGAGACTGGCGATATACCACTAGACTTTCGGAAATATTATCTACACAATTCCGAAAATAGAAACAGCAGTTATGTGTGAAAATTATCGAGTAGTCAGCTTAACAGCTCACGTATCCAAGTTGCTGTCAAGAAAAGTGTACAGAATAACACCAAAGAAAGTCAAGGCTGTGTTAGATGATCAGTTAGCCATAGGAAAGGCAAAGGCACCAGAGAGGCAGTTCTGAGTCTGCACTTGGTAATGGAAACAAGACCAAACAAAAGAGGCCTTCATAAGATTTAACGACCTAGAAAAAGTGTTTGACAATGCAAAATCTTGCAAGATGATACAAATTCAGAGAACAGCAGCACTAAGCTGCGGGGCAAGACGGGTAATATACTCCTAGAACATACACAAGAACCAAGGAAGAACAGTGAGATTGGAACACCAAGAACTAAGTGCTCGTGTTAAAAAGGTGGCAAGACACGGATGTAGACTTTCCTTCCTGCTATTCAGTCTATACACTGAAGAAGAAGAAGACGAGACGGAAATTAAAGAACGGTTCAAGAATGGAATGAAAAGATATAAATGATTAGATTTGTTGATGACATTAGTATCCACATTGAATATGAAGAAGTATGACATTACATATTGATCGGAATGAACAGTTTAATGAATAGAGAATATGGATTGAGAGTTAACCGAAGAAAGACGAGAGTTATGATAGAGAAAGTTAAAGAAAACACGACCACGAAGCAAGGTGGACAAAAAAGTGAAGTAGAACAAGCAAAAAAGGGGGGTGGGGGCATTCGTCGCCAAGATAAGTCTGCTGTTATTAAACATCGGCTTTAGTCTGAGGAAGAAGTTTCTGAGTATGTAGAGCACAGCATTCTAAGATAGTGAGTTGTGGACTGGACGAAAACCGGAAAAGAAGGAATCGAACAGTTTGAAATGTATTGCAATAGACGAAATTTTGGACTGATACGGAACGAGGAGCTCCTCCGCAAGAACTGGCGATGAGAAACACCGACGAGAAGATACAGGATGACGGATCATGTGTCAAGGCAACATGGAAGAAGGGAGTAACTTTCATTGTTTTACTAGAAGGAGCTTTAGAGAATGATAGCTGTAGGGGAAAACAGAAAAAAGACGAAAGTAATGAGAAGTAGCAGAAATGAGGACAGCGAGAAACTTATCACTATTGATGGTCACAAAGTTAATGAAGTTAAGGAATTATGTTACCTAGGCAGAAAAATAACCAATTACGGATGGAGCAAGGAGGACATCAAAAGAAGACTAGCATTGGCAAAAAGGGAATTCCTGGCCAAGAGAAGTCTACTGGTATCAAACATAGACCTTATTTTGAGGAAGAAATTTCTGTACGTCGTTGTATAGTAGTGAAACATGGACTGTGGGAAAACCAGAAGAGAATCGAAGCATTTGAGATGTGGTGCTACAGGCGAAAGTTGAAAACTAGGTGGACTGTGAAATATTACTGTATCTCATTGCTACCTATCAGAACCCTCGGAGAGCATTAAAGATAAACACCAGTCCTAATTGTCCAATTGTAAAGTGACCTGTTTCCAAATTACATACAAAAATAACCACTATTTCAGTATACATATAATTCGGAAACGATGCTTTGCTGATTAACATTGGTCTTATGTGAGAAACACAACATAAATGTAAAATTAGTACTCTAATTAATCGAAAGAAGTGTAGCACATGGTCAGGATGTACCAGTAAACCTATCAGTATAAAATTACTACAACAAATTAAATAGAACATATAAATAAAGCATGTTAATTGAATCTCCGATATATGTTAGCACTAAAATTCAGGCACTAGTTGATTTGTTATAAACAAATTTAGAAATGTAATTGTTACCTGTAACATAATTAGTCAGAAAATGTTATATTAACTCTTAACTAAGTTGAAAATAGGTTCACCTTGTACAGCACTGAGATTGTAAATTTTTAGCAATGTGTAGCTCCTACTCGGTTTAACTTTTAATTGTGATTTTACATAAAATTGTAATTTTCATTGTAGGTAATTGTTAACAGAAGTATAAATAGAGGTCACGCAGGCGCCTTGGGGCACTCGTGTTTTGGCTAGGGTTGCGAGCAAATGTATTGTGGGCACACTCGTTTGTTGACTGCTGTGAACTCTGTGTCGTTTGATGTCAACTTTGGGTACATGTGGTGTAACCGGTACAGTTCATCAGGCTCGGACACCAGAGTCCTGGAAATATACTGATATTAAAACTGCACTGTACTTTGGAATTTATTTGGGAGTCTTCCGCAATCCTTTTCATAGGCTGCACAGCGACGAGACATGAATCCAGGAATTTTACAAAACCCCGAGATCTCTCAATGTTGGTAGAATTGACGTTAAAACAACAGCGCATCGACTGGGCATTTCGTTCAAAACATTTGCAAGGCGGAGGGGGGTTCAAATGGTACAAATGGCTCTGAGCACTATGGGACTTAACTTCCGAGGTCATCAGTCCCCTAGAGCTTAGAACCACTTAAACCTAACTAACCTAAGGACATCACACACACCCATGCCCGAGGCAGGACTCAAACCTGCGACCGTGGCGGTCGCGCGGTTCCAGATTGCAGCGCCTAGAACCGCTCGGCCACCCCGGCCGGTGAGGAGGAGGGAAAATATAAACATCTCAGCCAGCCGAAGTGGCCGTGCGGTTAAAGGCGCTGCAGTCTGGAACCGCAAGACCGCTACGGTCGCAGGTTCGAATCCTGCCTCGGGCATGGATGTTTGTGATGTCCTTAGGTTAGTTAGGTTTAACTAGTTCTAAGTTCTAGGGGACTAATGACCTCATCAGTTGAGTCCCATAGTGCTCAGAGCCATTTGAACCATAAACATCTCAACTGACGAGGTAATGGATGAGGAGGTTCTTCGCAGAATCGAAGAGTATGTATAATCGTTATTCCAATGACCGAATGGGCAAAGTAAAAGCTGAGGCACTAGTATTCGCGAACCTTGGAGTGGGAGGGAAGACGACATAAATTAGCAGTTGTTAGTTGTGCAATATCCTGAAAAGTTTCTTTAATCTTCGTCAGATTTCATGAAGTTGTTATGTGTGATTAACTATAGCTCTCTCATTTCTATCCCGACAGCAATTGTAGCTTGATGGCCGTTTCGCGTTGCGAACAAGCCTTTTCAGATCGGGAGAAGTGAAGTCTATTGGAGTTCAATTAACAATTAACTCCACGGCCAATTTGATTATGTAATGAGTCCAAGTAGAGAAAGGAGAACTTGGTAAGGGGTTTGTCCCGGTTTAAGATGAAGTTTCGGCGAAACTCTGTAACAGCTGACTGGTGTTGGTATTATCCTACAATTTTCATAAATATGGCGGTACAATTACACACGAAGGTATTAATACAATTCTAATACCTTCAGCTGCTGACAGGCCTTGATATATATCAACGGCGACAGGTGAAAATGTGTGCCCCGACCGGGACTCGAGCCCGGGATCTCCTGTTTACATGGCAGACGCTCTCTCCATCTGAGCCACTGAGGGCACAGAGGATAGTGCGACTGCAGACGGAGGGGATCCGACAGCCGATTAGCTCATTACACCAGGAAAAGGTACACGGCTCGTGTTGTCTGTAGTTCAACCACGCCTAGCCAGTCAATACCGCAGTTCGATTGCGTCCGCATTGTTACTTTGTGCCAGGAAGGGCTCTCAACAGGGGGAGGGTCCAGGCGTCTTGGAGTGAACCGAAGCGATGTTGTTCGGACATGGAGGAGATACGGAGAGACAGGAACTGTCGATGACATGCCTCGCTCTGGCCGTCCAAGGGCTACTACTGCAGTGGATGACCGCTACTCACGGATTATGGCTCGGAGGAACCCTGACAGCAACGCCACCATGTTGAATAATGCAGCCGCAGGACGTTTATTTCGACTCAAACAGTGGGCAATAGGCGCACCCGGTCAGGCTGAACGCCTTAGACACACTGTTCAGCGAGTGCACCAACGTAGAGGTTCCCTGCTGTTTTGGGGTGGCATTATGTTGGGCCGACGTACGCCGCTGGTGGTCATGGAAGGTGCCGTAACGGCTGTACAATACGTGAATTCCATCCTCCGACCGATAGTGCAACCATATCGGCAGCATACTGGAGAGGTATTTGTCTTCATGGACGACAATTCGCGCCCCCATCGTGTACATCTTGTGAATGACTTCCTTCAGGATAACGACATCGCTCGACTAGAGTGACCAGCATGTTCTCCCGACATGAATCCTATCGAACATGCCTGGTATCAATTGAAAAGGGCTTTTTATGGACGACGTTACCCACCAACAACTCTGATTTATCTACGCCGAATCGCCATTGAGGAGTGGGACAATTTGCCGGCAGGTGTGGTGGTGCGGTTCTAGGCGCTTCAGTCTGGAACCGCGTGACCGCTACGGTCGCAGGTTCGAATCCTGCCTCGGGGATGGATGTGTGTGATGTCCTTAGGTTAGTTAGGTTTAAGTAGTTCTAAGATCTAGGGGACTGATGACCACAGATGTTAAGTCCCATAGTGCTCAGAGCCATTTGAACCATTAGCCAGTGGGACAATCTGGACCAACAGTGCCTTGATGAACTTGTGGATAGTATGCCACGACGAATACAGGCATGCACCAATGCAAGCGGACGTGCTACCTGGTATTAGAGGTACTGGTGTGTACAGCAGTCTGGACCACCACCTCTGAAGGTGTCGATGTATGGTGGTATAACATGCAATATGTTGTTTTCATGAGCAATAAAAAGGGCGGAGATGATTCTAGAATGAGATATTCACTCTGCAACGGAGTGTGCGCTGATATGAAACTTCCTGGCAGATTGTGTGCCGGACCGAGACTCGAACTCGGGACCTTTGCCTTTCGCGGGCAAGTGCTCCTGTTCGCAGGAGAGCTTCTGCAAAGTTTGGAAGGTAGGAAACGAGGTACTGGCAGAAGTAAAGCTGTGAGGACGGGGCGTGAGTCGTGCTTGGGTAGCTCAGATGGTAGAGCACTTGCCCGCGAAAGGCAAACGTCCCGAGTTCGAGTGTCGGTCCGGCAAACAGTTTTAATCTGCCAGGAAGTTTCAGGGTGGAGATGATGTTTATGTTGATCTCTACTCCAATCTACTGTACAGGTTCCGGAACTCTCGGAACCGAGGTGATGCAAAACTTATGGGTGTATTTTTATTATAGAGATTTATATATTCACTGCTAACCGATCGGTAACTTTATTGATATAAAATAATAGCTATGCACATTGGTGGTCCCATAAGTAGCGGCAGTGGATTGAGCCCTCCGATACTTGCGAATTCGTGAATTCGCTCTCCTTTCTACGCAGGTGAGTCCGTTGGTACACGGCAACAGACTCAAGTGGCGTGTTTTCAGTTAAATCGGCAGCGGCGGAGACTGGCGAAAACAGCGAATTCGCAGATGGTAATACAGGACTGCTGGCGAGTTTAAAGCGAGTAAAAAGATTACGTTTCTTATGCATAACTGCGACGAATAGCTTCTCCACATTGTATTTTACTGTGTGCGACAAGCACCGAACGAAAACGGGCAGAAGGTGTCTCGGAATCGTCAGCATATGCCGTGGGCGAGATGACGTCAGCAAGACGTGCGACGCTTCGCACCCTTGAGAGCGTTCGTTAGCTACAAGAGCCTCTCTCCTCCGCAGAACAATCGTGCGACTGCCGCCTCCGACGCTGCTTCACCACCGCCCAACCCACAGTACCACCTCTTTCAACATGTCGCTCGTCTGCCATAAACCGTGAATCCCTACCACCGCCACCCTTGTACAATCCGTCATTATTTATAACTCGAATAAAATTATTTTCGTGCTGAGAGACATCAGCGGCGGAAGGGAAAGTGCGGTGTCGCAGAATAGTACGCAGTGTACCACGCAAACATCCGACTGACAGTGGCACGCCTTGCCGTCTTCATCGGCAATGGGTGGGAACTGCAGGAACAGGCAGCAGGAGCCGCAGCTGTATTCACTGCTACGCGTATAACGGTATCGCAATTACATGTTTAACGACAAATAATACCTGTAAGACGAGTTTTAATCCTCGGCGTGCAGCCAAACGTTCTTAAAGCCATCGGACCTAAAACGAAATTATGGCTCGTCGAATATTTCAGTAAGGTTCTGAGAACCGGAAAATCGGCAAAGCTTTCTAGATAGCATAAGATACGTTCCATCCTGAAACCAGGCAAAGAGAGAACCGTTGCTTCTTACTGTCTACTGTAAGCTACTAGAAAGGCTAATTTTAACAAGGAGACGGCACGACCGTGGGGTCGGGGATTTGTCAGAAATTTTGTGTGGTGAAAGAGGACATCTAACACCTCACGTGGTTAAAGTATTAGGACGCACTACTCGGAAAATCCCTGGAAAAATCGATCCAAAGTTTCTTAGGTGCCATATGAGTATAAAATGTTAGTCCATTGCCGAGCCGGCGTCTGTCCTAGATGTTTAGGGGTCTGACTATTACGCCAGAGATCTCGGGTTTGATTCCTCCTCTGGCACTCTTTTTCTTCTGTTTCATTTTCTTTTGTTATTCCACCAATTATTCAGAAAGTTTCCCAAACCTAAATTATGTTTAACAAATTCGTTTCATTCTTGAATAAAAATTATTTTCTTTATGTCCAACAACACAATTCATGAGGTGGGTTTTCCATTTTTCATTGTAAAGTATATGAGGAAAAAACATGGTTTTTAATCAGAATAACAAAGTCGATTGGGAAACATTCAATTTTTATACTTATAACAATTGTAAACAAGAACTGCAGTGGTAATTATCGCAAAAACAAACAAAGCAATAATTTTTGCGACATCTTGCGCAACATATAAAAGCGGATTTTTTACAATCACAGGGCGTTTGCAATAAATCTGTACAAAAACACGCCCCATTAACATTTACGAAGATGGTTTGAGTTTCTGATAATTTTGAGGCAAACCAGGAATATTGAATCATGTCTCGGAATATTGGTGACGATAATTGATGGTGAATTATAGAAGGAATTTTTATACAATCTTCCCGGGAATTAATTTCACGATTCTCCTGTAACAATGCGCTGCAATTTTGCAAGCAACAGAAGAAAAAAAAAGTGCAGGGGAGGAATCGAACCGAGACCTCTGGCGTAAAGGTCCCAGCGCTAACCATGTAGGCCAAACGGCGACTCGGGAATGGACTAACATTTTATACTAATGCGGCACCTAAGAAACTTTGGATCGATTTTTCTCGGGATTTTCCTGGTAGTGGGTCCTAATATTTTAACCACGTGAGGTGTTAGGGATCCTCTTTCACCGCACAAAATTTCGGACAAATCCCCGACCCCACGGTCGTGCCATTGATCAAATAACCCTCTTCGAACAAGGTGGCTATAGGAAACATCGGAGCTACTGCGACCAGGTCCTAACATTGAGAACGCTAGTAGAAACTGGATTTCAACGAGGTCTTAAATCAGCTGTAGTTTTTATGGATCTTAACGGCAGATAATTGAGGACGTAAGTTGCAAGTGCTACTCTCAGGTGAAGAGGTTGTTGGCACAGGAAAGAAATTTGTGGCGGGCCGCATCAAACCAGTCAGAAGAATGATGACTAAACAAGACAGCTTATGACATTGGCTGAAAGGATGGATTGATGATGAAGTTTACCCAAATCAGGTCAAAAGCTGGCAATAGTGAGTAACACGCTCTCTGATATGTTAGCAGATCTGGAGGACTCTAGATAATGGGTGACTTCAGGGATCAGTTCTGAGCCCCCATTCCCTTTAACCTGTACATCCACGACATTCCAGACACGGACTCCTTAAAAATTAAATATGCAGATGACGTAGTATTAGTCATACGGAGTAAAGATGTTACCACAGTGAGAATGCGCTGATAAGTGATGGGACTAGATTCAGTAATTACCATCATAAATGGAAACTTCAGCCTAGCCCAAATAGAAGTGAAGTCATAGTAGGAGGAGAGGTGATACTGTTACGTAGCGCGTCTCAGGTGGCGGATAGGGAAGTCCTCACCGGGTTACCAGCGGACTTGAGTGAAATAAAATAGCTCTCGCGGACCAAACACACCCTCTGTGGTTAACAACCGTAGTTTTAAATCGGAGCTTTCTCCAACTAAGGTTGACAACCTTCGAAAGTAAAAAATGGAAAGGTCTTTGAGGAAAGAAAAATCCACCGTCCTGCTCAAAAAGGCAGGAAAAGCCTACATCGGATTCGGTGGGTAGCCAACTAGAAGATAGCAACGAATCGGAGCGTTTGCAACCATCAAAATTCACACGAAAACACAAAAAGACGATTAAACATGAGCAGATAAATTATATAGCAACACACAACATAACCTCACTACTTCAGACCGGAAAACTCAAGGAGCTCACAGATGAACTAAATAAACAAAAAAATTTAGTAACAGGGATCCAAGAAATAAGAAACACCACAGAGGACCCATTCGAATCACAAGGATACAGAATTTATAATGGAAAACCAGGACCGAGGGCAATGAAACAATGTCCCCAGTTTGGAACAGGGTTTTTAGTAAACATAAAAATAATAGATTCAGTAACGGATTTCCAAGCAGTATCACCAAGAATTGCAACTCTAAGCTTTAAAACAATTAATAAAACCTATACAATAATAAATGCTCATGCCCACACACATGAAAAAAATTGTCTAACAAAAACAAAGGAAGAGGTAGATAAATTTTGGGACCTTCTAGAACAAACTGTGAACAGAGTAAATGAAAACAATGTAAAAATCTTATTGGGAGATTTCAATGCTCAGTTGAGAAAAGAAAGGAAATATAAAGATATAATTGGAAAATGGAGTCCACATAAGTTTACGAACAAAAACGGTCAAAGACTTGTAGAACTCTGCAGAGAACACAACCTTATATCTAAATCAACATACTTTAAGAGGAAGCCAAGTAAACTTAAAACATGGAAACATCCAGATGGGAGGAAGGGGGAGTGGCATCTAGACCATGTCTGTATGGACAAAAATTTTCATAAGGAGATCCACAATGTTAAAGTGGTGAGAGGAGTAGACACAAGCTCAGACCGTTATATGGTTAAAATTAAAATCAAATTCACTCCGTTAAAGAAGAGGACCGGAAAAACTAATAAAATAAAAAGAAGGTTTGACCCACATCAGCTAATTAAAAATAATAAATACCAACAAATAACACAAACCATCAAATTAACAGATGATCTAGAACAACTAGTGCCTAGTCTTAAAAAAAGAAGCAGAGGATCTAGCTCCCTTGAACTCACGAAGGAAACATGCAAGGTGGACATCAGAATGTGACAAATTCCATGAAGATGGACACCAAGCATGGTTAAAGTTTCAAACACATAAAACTGAAGAAAATGCCATCAACCTAAAAAATGAAAGAAAAAAATTCACACAAATTATTAGAAGAATCAAGAGAGGATTCCATAAAGATATTATAAACTCTATAGAAGGTAATTATCATAAAACCAACGCCAGGAACTACTATAAAATCTTTGGGTAAGAACTACAACAATATGGGGCCCCTACACTAATACTGAAAGACGAAGACAAGGAAAATGAAGAAATCATGGCGAAAGCATTTAACAAACTTCTGAATTGCGAGGAGCCCAAAGAACCCTTACAAATCAACATAAATACCCCAATAAAAACCAAACCTAACAAACTGGACCCTCCAACTTTCCAAGTAGAAAAAATTCTTAAAGAACAAAAAAATTATAGGGCATGTGGAGAAGATCAGGTTTTTGTTGAAATGTGGAAATATGCAAGTGACACAGTCAAGACCTCCTTACACATGGCTCTAACAAAAATTTGGGTAACAGAACGATTCCCTGAACATTGGACCACAGCTATCGTCCACCCACTACACAGAAAGGGAGCAACCCAGACAACTACAGAGGAATCTCTCTCCTAGATTGTACATACAGAATTCTATCCAAGATCCTATATGAAAGAATTAAGGAGCAATTAGAACAGGTGTTAGGGGAATATCAGGGAGGTTTCAGACCACGGAGAAGCTGTGCAGAGCAGATAATTAGTTTAAAATTGATTATGGCATACTACAAGAAACGGAACAAACCTCTGGCAATAACATTTGTAGATTTTAAGAAGGCACATGACTGTCTCCACAGACCTTCAGTATTAAAAATTTTAAGAAATCAAGGACTCTATCCGAAACTAATTAAAATAATACAACTCACTCTAACCAACACCAAATCAAAAGTGAAGTTTAGAGGAGAAATTTCGGAACCATTCCTCATAAAAACAGGCTTAAGACAAAGTGACTGCCTGTCACCATTACTGTTCAACTGTGCACTGGAATATATAATGAGAGAATGGTACAAGACAATCCAAAGATGATAAGAATTGGAAGTGCAAAAGATGATATTAGCTTAAACTGCTTGGGATTCGCTGATGATCTTGCTCTCCTAGCCAACACCGTTCAAGAAGCCAGGCAACAAGTGAAATCACTACAAGACATAGCAGAGAAAGTAGGCCTTAGAATATCATTTGAAAAAACGGAGATTATGCTAACTGATCCACCACTTGCAAACAAAATTACAATAGGAGAACAGGAAATCAAATTGTTGATAAATTTAAATAATTAGGCGAAATAATAACATTCAATCTAAATGAGAAGCCATCATGGCAGAACAGAATAAAAAAACTGAACTACGTAAATTACATTACCAAAACTACATACAACAAAAAAAGCCTATCTATAGATGCAAAATTAAAACACTATAAAACAATTACACAACCAGAAATAACGTATGCAGTTGAAACTATCTTCAAAACAACTAATACAGCAGAAATTGACAGAATACTAAAAATAAAAAGAAGAATAATTAGGACATGTATAAATAAACAGTATAAAATAAATGGACATTTGAGAAGAGCATCAAATGAAACAGTATATAAGAAAATAGAACCAGTCATGAACACGATCAGGAAGAAACGCATCTCATTCTTTGGACATCTGATGAGAACTCCAGAAAACAGAATTAGTAAAAAAATACAAAAATTGTGGAATAGCAAGAGCGACATTAAATGTATCACAGAAATTAAGGAAGATATAAAAGAACTCCAAATTACAGTAGATGACCCAAAAAACAAGACAGAGAAAACCAGAATACTGCAAGACCCGTAAACCAGATTACAAATGAAAATCAATAAAAGGAGTACAGGAAGAGTGGTCTCAGATGAAGAAAGAAAGAAAATATCTGAAAGAATGAAGGAATATTGGGCAGACAGAAAACACCTTTCATATAGGAATATACTCTAATAATTATATTATCTAAATATCATATTAAGTTATTGTTGATCCAAATTGTATCCCTGTGTAACAACTTGTTTGCAACTTTGTATTTTTACTAGAGTGGTCCAATGAAGGCCGTAAAGTAAATAATAATAATAATAATAATAAAGCGAAGCTACTGCTTCTATCTAAATAAAGAAGCCTACAGGAAACTACACGTGACTTGCGACGGAATCGAAGTACCTCAAAACTACAATCTAATATATGCAGAATCTCTCTGGATCAATCCTTGTCATTCAAAGAACAGTACCCCATGTTATTTACAAAATTCTATTCAATAGTGAATCTACTTTGCAAGATTGCCGGGAGCAGTTGTGGTGCGGACACCGAACTTTACTCTTTACTGCACTCGCTCATGTGTATTCTGCTGGAGAATACTTCGCTGCCGGCCGCTGAGGCCGAGCGGTTCTAGGCACTTCGGTCTGGAACCGCGCGACTGCTACGGTCGCAGGTTCGAATTCTGCCTCGGGCATGGATGTGTCTGATGTCCTTAGGTCAGTTAGGTTTAAGTAGTTCTAAGTTCTAGGGGACTGGTGACCTCAGATGTTAAGTCCCATAGTGCTCAGAGCCATTTGAACCAATATTTCGCTACTAAGTGGGAAAACAGCGTCCTCACAACGATGATTTATCTGCAGCTTAACGGAGTCCTGGGAGTTATCATTGGTACTGTTCCACGAGACTGAGGAACAAAGCAGCTAAGATAAACTTGCTTCACGTCTCGTAAGTACACCATTCTATGATGCCCTACAAAATCCACCGTTAAGTCTGAAATCTCGCAAACCACCAGGGTTGATTCAGTAAATGTCAGTTGTTTCGAAGAGACCTCCGAGTGGCGACAATGATGGAACGAACATCCACCAAATAATGCTAAGCTGCATCAAGATCCAATAAAGAAGGCTGAGAGGTTCCAACTAAATCAACAAACTTGGCTAAGTTAGAGCATACAAAGAAGATTTTTTTAAATTAAACGATATACACGTTCTGGTCTACCGTTTATTAGTTATGCGCATGGTCATATTGCGCACCGCCACCTAATGAGCAGCTGCGAAGCTCCTAGTGAAGCGTTTATTCTGTGGCGTCGTACTCTTAATTCTGTATCTTCAGTGGCGTGCATATTACTACTCCTGAATTCAGGTTTTCTCGCTGCTAGTTCTCAGTGAACATTACGTATGGGTTTGAGAAGCTCACTGACATTATTGTGTTACGGTGAAGTAAGAAAAATGGATGAGCAGCTTTTCGTAACTAAGAAAATCAGCTCCCTAACAGGAGACATCCACACCACAATACCTTTGTTGCAATTCGGTTACGGTTACGAGGATGTGTTGTCAGCATGTTGATGGTAGTCGTCACATGAAAACATCAGACTTTGAGGGTGAATTAAGCACTGTACCTTGCTAGAGTCCGAGCTATGAGAATAGAGCACGAATCCAGAGAGTACTGCAGGAGCACAACCTACACGCGTAGGTGCAGGTTTTAGTACCAGCTTATTAAACACAGCGTATGCAGTTTGTGTCGTGGTTCGTACATCAAAGAGTGAAAGATACTGCTTTACATACACGTTTTATTTACAGATAAGGCCTACTTTACGCGTGACGGCGACTTTAATAGCAGGAACCGCCACATCTGGGACTGCGAGTATTCGCGTGCAGCAGTTAGATCGCGTCAGCGAAGTTTCTCCGTAAACGTATGGACGGGAGCAGTGGATAGCCATCTTCGAGGACCTTAGGTAACTAGAGAAGCTTATTTACAATATTTACAGTCTACCACTTGCTGCGTGCTGAGGCCTCAGGTTCCAGAGTTCATGAGCGAGCCCGGTTGACTGCCGATTTTGGGGAACATGGGATAGGACGAAGACAATCTGTTGCGTGACCAGCGCGTTCGCCTGACTTTACGCCCCTTAATTACTTTTTTGTGGACAGGTCAAGAGTATGGATCACGTTACTCCAATTGTCACTAGAGCTGAGATGATAGCCCAAATCACTCTTACACTGACCAAATACGACTGAATCCTGGCGTCCTCTCCATAGTTGGACGAGCCCTGATACGAAGATGGTGGTTGTTGTTGTGGTCTTCAGTCCTGAGTCTGGTTTGATGCAGCTCTCCATGCTACTCTATCCTGTGCAAGCTCCTTCATTTCCCAGTACCTACATCTTTCTGAATCTGCTTAGTGTATTCATCTCTTGGTCTCCCTCTACAATTTTTACCCTCCACGCTGCCCTCCAATACTAAATTGGTGATCCCTTGATGCCTCAGAACATGTCCTACCAACCGATCCCTTCCTCTAGTCACGTTGTGCCACAAACTTCTCTTCTCCCCAATCCTATTCAATAACTCCTCATTAGTTATGTGATCTACCCACCTAATATTCAGCATTCTTCTGTAGCACAACATTTCGAAAGCTTCTATTCTCTTCTTATCCAAACTATTTATCGTCCATGTTTCACTTCCATACATGGCTACACTCCATACAAATACTTTCAGAAACGACTTCATGACACTTAAATCTATACTTGATGTTAACAAATTCCTCTTCTTCAGAAACGCTTTCCTTGCCTTTGCCAGCCTACATTTTATATCCTCTCTACTTCGACCATCATCCGTTATTTTGCTTCCCAAATAGCAAAACTCCTTTACTACTTTAAGTGTCTCATTTCCTAATCTAATTCCCTGAACATCACAAGACTTAATTCGACTACATTCCATTATCCTCGTTTTGTTTTTGTTGTTGTTTATCTTATATCCTCCTTTCAAGACGCTATCCATTCCGTTCAACTGCTCTTCCAAGTCCTTTGCTGTCTCTGACAGAATTACAATGTAATCGGCGAACCTCAAAGTTTTTATTTCTTCTCCATGGATTTTAATACCTACTCCGAATTTTTCTTTTGCTTCGTTCACTGCTTGCCCAATATACAGACTGAATAACATCGGGGATAGGCTACAACCCTGTCTCACTCCCTTCCCAACCACTGCTTCCCTTTCATAGTCCTCAACTCTTATAACTGCCATCTGGTTTCTGTACAAATTGTAAATAGCCTTTCGCTCCCTGTATTTTACCCCTGCCACCTTCAAAATTTGAAAGAGAGTATTCCAATCAACATTGTCAAAAGCTTTCTCTAAGTCTACAAATGCTAGAAACGTAGGTTTGCCTTTCGTTAATCTAGCTTCTAAGATAAATCGTAGGGTCAGTATTGCCTCACGTGTTCCAATATTTCTACGGAATTCAAACTGATCTTCCCCGAGGTCGGCTTCTACTAGTTTTTCCATTCGTCTGTAAAGAATTCGCGTTATTATTTTGCAGCAGTGGATTATTAAACTGATAGTTCGGTAATTTTCACATGTCAACACGTGCTTTCTTTGGGATTGGAATTATTATATTCTTCTTGAAGTCTGAGGGTATTTCGCCTGTCTCATACATCTTGCTCACCAGATGGTAGAGTTCTGTCAGGACTGCCTCTCCCAAGGCTGTCAGTAGTTCTAATGGAATGTTGTCTACTCCCGGGGCCTTGTTTCGACTCAGGTCTGTAGCATGTATTGAGGCACAGGTAGGACTATTTGAACTATTTACGTAAATTATACAACACCCTCATTGGTATTGTAGCGAGAAGGAAGTACTTCTCTGGGCGGTATCACTAACCTGGCGTCTTGCTGCTTCGGTAAGTCCCTCGTAGTACTGTGGTAGCGCTCAGCCTCCAGGTTCCATGTAGGTGGTGATCCTGCTGGAGTGTTTAGGGATGCCAGTTGTTAATTGTCAACACGAATACTTGTTTTAATACTTAAATTGCTTTGTCACACACGTCACAGAATCAGTATTTGCAATTATATTCGATCCTTTACACACACTAACACAGTTTTCTGACTTCACGTAATGATAGACACTATCCACGACACGTGGCGTTCTTATAATTAATGACTTCACTTTGTATCTTGCTTAACCTCTGAAATATGCACTCGCGACCATTCTTTTAGAGCCGACCCAGTTACTCGACCGTGCGTTTTGCGTGGCTCCTCGCGACTAACCCGCTGTCTTCCCGAAGGACAAGAGAGATCACACCACCTTTCTCCCTCAGCCAATAAGGACACTTCTCTCGTTCCCAAACTTTCAGCCAATGGACGTTCAGATCGCTGTTGCTAGGAGGATCTGACGTCACGTTTGCGGACATTGTGACGGAAGTTTGTTTCGGATCACTGTCTCAGATTGTAATATCCTACACCCAAATAGTCGGATCTTGTCCCTACCTAGGTTGTACAACATTGCCTCCTATGATTTCATCACCAATGCTCCTTGCTGACGCTTACTTGTTAAATGTACATGTAGCATGGGTGCTACTGAGCATTCCCGATCGCATAAATATGCATAATACTTGGTTTAAACACGTGGAGGGAATGCACATATGCATTACATTTCTCAGTAATTTCCTGAAACACCCTGCGTACCGTTTGACAGCCCACCCAAGATATTCATATCCCCAGTACCCTGGCCAAATGTATCTCAGGCTCCGACTCAAGACATCGATACCCACCAAGCACAGTCGCTGACAGACACCGCGGCACACGCTAGTAGCCACTCGTAACAGATCAAGTGGCGCATGGCCAGTTCCTAAGGACCTGCATCCGCCGTGCAAGGGCACCTTGGATCTTCAAGTAGCTAGTGACGTCACCTGAACTGATTGTGGAAACCTGCCACTGCCAGTGGTCTCCGATAAGTAATAGATTACCATACTGGAGGACTTTGCTATCACGTTCCATCGACTTCGGTTTGAATACCTAGAGATCCTGATTGAACGACCTTGTTCCATTTTAGGCTCCAGTTGACAAACTCGACCCCTCTTGTATTGTGATTGTGCTGCATAAGTCAGATATTCGTCAAGTTCAGTGTCGAAGACGTTAGCATCACTTATGCAATGAATTACTTTGAGTATCATCTGAATGGTCATTGATACTGAAATTAAATGAAAGAGTAGATCAGCATCCCTTCCACAGTTTAATTTAAAACTTTCTAAGTGTATCTCACAACATTATGCAGCTCTTATGACGGAGTTTGGTTTACAGAGACCGTCTTTTTCTGCCAGCATACATTTTCATTGTTCTTTGGTTCCTGCCGCTTCATCCGAGATCTGTGCAGTTAGAATATCGGTGATATGGTGTTACATAATTCTGTGGTCTTAATTTTTAGCGACTTCAACTACAGAAGAAGGCAGCTGTGGTTTATTCAGGGCCATCAATTAGACTATTTCTGTTCAGTCTTCTGATATGGAACTTTTTTCGGTTTTACCAGTTGCTGAAGTCTTTCAGATATTTTATCAAAGATAATTGAATGACAAAAGGCAATATTACAACTATGAAAGGTGCTTTAACCTTTCCAGTAGGGAGTCCTAAACAGCTAAAAAGCGTTTCCATTTGTTCTTTGTGGTCAGCAGTTTGAATTACAGGAACTTAAAATTTTGCAGGATTCCCACTAACGTGCCTCCACGGCGATGAATCAGTGTACTACTTTTTCCATTGGTAATGGCTTAGTGACAGCTACAGTTTTACTGTTAAATACTGCTATTACGCTCATCTCATGACTACGAGACATAGTCTGCGTTAGGAGGCGTTTCTGAACAAAAAAACTTCATATGGACATACTCCCTATTCCGAATGGTTTCCGAGATCACCCTTAAAGTCAGTTTAGTACATTTTTCTTGAATAACTAAGACCGCGGCCTATAGCGAACACCTGTCGCTACATTACATTTCCTACAAAAATGTCCCATTCATTTTTTTCTGTAGGGCTAATAGCTTGCTCGAAGAGAGCGAGAGACCACTGAAAATCCCGCGCGAAGCACATGCACCTAGCTTAGGTAGTTTTTTTAGGCCAATTTAAGGTAGTTTTCCGACTTGATAGAATGGAAGTGTCCTGTATCAGTTTATTCGTTTCTAATTCCTCTAGACTAATGTGGTACATCCTAAACAATGACAATGTACTGAATAATACAAAACATATATAACAATGTACATTAAACATACTCTATCTCGGAATCGCGTCCATATGAAGCTTTTTGATCAGAATCACCGGTACAGTCAGTTCTAAAAGAATGTACTTTTCAACCTGGCTCACCATGTATAATGCCACTGGAAAAAGTAAAACAACTTTCCATTTATTCAGATAAAAAAAGCGTTTCGAGTATTAACGTGCATTAAAACACATCAGGGTCCAAAGACTAGCTTTTAAAGGCAACATGTCCGATCTCAAACAATCTGAAGTCCTAAGCTTCACAAAAAAAAAAAAAAAAAAAAAAAAAAAAAAAAATGTAGCTTCCATCACTGCACGCAAATTAAGATGAAAGTGTGTTGTGAAACCCGAATCAGTGTGTGACTCTTGATTAAAAGAAAAAAGGTGCATAATGTAGTGAACACTAAACAGTTACACCCACAAGCTAATGTTTCCGATATCTATCATTTTGTAAACATTTTGTACTTATTTTTCAGGGTAGTCTTAAGAAAATATCTGTGTATGTATTCAAGTAAAAGTATTGTTTGACATTCTCTTTGATACTGATGCGACGTCTTTCACTGTTTTTATATATTTGTGTATTTCCAGAATTTTATTTGTGTATGTATTTATGTAAAATTATTGAAACTTCCTGGCAGATTAAAACTGTGTGCCCGACCGAGACTCGAACTCGGGACCTTTGCCTTTCGCGGGCAAGTGCTCTACTTGCCCGCGAAAGGCAAAGGTCCCGAGTTCGAGTCTCGGTCGGGCACACAGTTTTAATCTGCCAGGAAGTTTCATATCAGCGCACACTGCGCTGCAGAGTGAAAATCTCATTATGTAAAATTATTGTTTATCATTCTCTATGTTAACGGTGCTATGGATTTTTAATGTTTTTACATGTATTACATTTTACAAACTGTGAACAAACATTAGTTAAAATTGGTGGGCGATCCGAACTCTTATTGCAAATATTAGTTGTCACAGTAAATGTAAATGCAGTTTGTCAAAGAACGCTTTAGAACATAAGATTTTGGAAATATTTAAAGAGTATACACGTTAGGGAAACACTAGTCTTCGTCAATCAGTTTGTGAAATGGCTTTCTTTCTTTTTTTTTGTTTTTTTGTAAGCCAAGAGCATAAATATGACCAAGTGAAATTACATAGGATGTTTCACAGAATTTTATATAATTGTATAATGACCAACAGATAACCTCTTGAATACTGACGTAACTGCTTGTTTTGCACATTGATGGCTAAATGAAGCACACGTAATTTAATGGATGACCACTTTGAAAAGATTAGTATAATTTAATGTTTCTTGCCTCAATCTATGTCTCAGGGAGGGATGAATGACAGGGAGCGTGGGCCTTAAGCCTAAAGAAAGATGGGAACTGCCATTTTTGAAAGAGAATAAAGATTTTGTAATGTTAGTTAAATTTATTTTGACATTGTATATTCCAATTCTCACATCTCGGAACAGTGTTCCAAAGTTAAGGGGTAGACAGATGGTTTGTCGGCGTCCGGAAGAATCTGAAGAGAAGGAGAATATGCCGTGGTTTCGGGAATATTATTCGTTTTCGGAATTACGAGGGTGGGGAGCCGAGCCTTGCTGGGAAGCCAGCGGCGGAGAGACGAGATCTTCCATTGTGAGCACCCGTGTGTGACGGTCGCTCGGTATTAGCTTTGCTGGTACAGGCGGACTTGCTGTCTTTGGTATCAGGAGAGTTTATAGTTAGAACAGTTAGGCACTGAACTGTTGCGAACATGTACGATTCTGGACTTCACCTCCGGGTTGGAAGTCGTCGTTGAGCACACAGCGTTCAGCAATTGAGAGCACTGCTTCTGCCTATACTTACGTTGAGACATTATCTGAACTCCGTCCTTGTGGCTGGCAGTTCGCGTTTCTCGTCTGTAGAACACAGAGGAGAAGACAGTATTAGAGTATATTAGTCAGAGGAGCGCCTTCTGCCGTCCTAGTGTTTGAAAGAGTTTATTTGTGGCTGGAGTTCTTCCATCGTCGCAGACGAGTACGAGAACCATCACTTCGACCCAGTACATGCGGTGATATCGCAAATTGCTTCGGCTTGTTAGGGCTATAAAGCTAAACAGTTGTGATCACGTTAGTTTATTTCCACTGAGATTCCATACCACCGTAGATCATCTTTGAAAGTAGTGTCTTCTAGTGTTTGGTACGTAGATGACGTCAGTCATTTTGCGTTATTGATATTAGATCGCGCAGTCATAATAAGGGGCAGAATTGGATAATTTATCAATAATTTTAGTTAGGAAATATAGACAATTTTACTTAAAGGGTTGGTTTTAATCTATAATAAATATATTGAACAACAACGTTTATCATTTAGTAGCATTAGTTGCCTTCATCATACATCTATGTTTAGATTGTAAATTATATATAATAAGAGAATGAAGAGATCCTAAGGTCTGCTTCAGGGGTTAGTCAGAGAGGTCAAATCATCATTTTAGCGTTTATTATTTTCCGTTGTGCACAAACATTCTCTACCCGCCTAGAATAGCACCTTGGAACATCTTTTCGATATTGTCGCTAATTGACGTCTCAACAAAACGAAAAAAGACAAAAAAAGAAAACTTCGAATGCAATGTAAATTTTTATACTTTGAGTAAGTGACTTGATAAGCCGTGTACTAAACATGAATACAACTAAGGCTTCAGCATAGCGGGCTGGACAACTTTCAAGATTAGGTCTATGGAGTGTGGTTTTCCTGCCAGTATACAAGATGTGTTTACTCCTGATTGGAATAAGATAAGTCTCTCCTTTCTGCGTTAAGGACTTTTCGGCGTATACACCTACTTACGACCAAAAGCAAAGTATTCATAGAAGAAATTTTTCAGTGCGTGCTTTATGTTATTTAATTTAAAACAATCCTACTAAAAGAAAGACAGCCAGTTCATTATTAAGCTGCGATGTGAGATTTTGCCATGACAAAGACTAAATTTTCTAAACTGAATTTTTCTAATTGTTCACTTAAGACTACACATGAAAATGGGCCATATGAATTCAAAAACAGTGCCTTTCAAGTTCTTGCTTTAACTACATACAAACACACTCGTGAGCAAAACCTAAGGACGACAATATTTTTCGCATGAGATTTCAATGCGGAACTTGGACCCTACATAAAAAGAACTGCTACAGTGTAGCGTTGAAGGTAACAAACAAATACGCACTGAAAGGAATAGAAACGACACTTTTATTCAAAGACAATAATTACACCGCGAATTATGATCGTCCCGTGACATTACAGAAAGCGGGACATGATTCCATACTCTGCAATGTGCTCCCATACTGGCTAAAAGACCGTTAGAAGTTCTTGTGGTATGGCGTTCATTCCTCTAGCAGCGCGTGTGAAAAGTGCTGATGGTCATTGGCGCATGTGTATGAGGATGTGCATGTGCTCGATGCTGTTTACGTCGGGAGAGCGGGCACGCCAGTCCGCTCGCCGAATAGTCTCTCTTTCCAAGCGCTTTTCCACCTGCCGTCTTCGACGCAGTCGCGCACTGTCATCTATAAAACTGAAACCAGGGCCGAATGCAACCCTGAAAACAGGCACTTGGCAAACAGTACAGTACACAGTAACGTTAACATGGGAATGTATCGAGTTCCAAGATTTGGAAGTCAGCACGCCCACGCAAGATTATTATGCCTCCCCATACGTAACACTTGGACCATCAAAACGATGTTGCATATGATTCTGGACGTATCCTCACATATCAAGAGGTGGGAACACGTAATACACGAACGTGATCGTTTTGGTGGTCCAGGTGTATGATGTGAGGGGGGGGGGGGGCAATGTTGCGTGGGCGTACTGACTTAAAAATATCTGAACTCTGTACATTCTCAAGTCACCGTTACTGTGCCACTGTACTCCTTCCCCAAGCGCGACTTTTCAGGTTGCATTCGGCCCTTCTTTCATTTTTTGCAGATGACAATGAGCGATCGCATCGATGAGTGCGCGTGGTGACGTTCTTGGAACGACAGGACATCCAGCGACTGGACTGGTCTGTCCATTCCCCCGATTTAAACCACATCGAGCACATCCACATGCACCGATGACCATCCAGCACATGTCAACGGCAATTTTAGAGAAATGAACACCCTACCACAAGAAATCCGTATCAACCTTTTGATCAGCATGGGAGTACATTGCAGAGCATTCATTGCCGTCCGTGGTGGTAACACATCCTATCACGAAAAATATTCCGCCTTTTGTAATGTCCAGGGGCCCATCATAAATCGTGGCGTAATTATTGTCTTTTAATGAGAGTGTCATTTCTGTTCGTCTCATTGGGTATTTCTTTGCTAACTTCATTATTGTACTGTAGCAGTTCTTGCTGTCTAAGGTCCTACTTTCATAATGTTGCTTGGAAGTGACACCTCATACGGAGGTTACTTTGGTTCTTAAGTTTTGCACACCACCATATTTCTTGGAGAGGAGTAATATATGGCGAAGTATCAATATTGTTGTCCCTCTTCTGCGCCCCGTGGAAGCAGCAAGTTTTGACAAGGTTGTCTACATGTCTGCGGAGTACTGTCCCTTTTTATAGTTACTGTGTTCCACGGATTGTGCGTAGAACCCCCTCATGTCTTACCACTCCATTAATTTTCAGCACCCTCCTTTAACAGCACATCACTAACACTTCGATTCTCCTTTTCTCCGCTTTTCCCGTACAAAATGTTTCATATTCACATGATGTAGACGTACCGTAATGAGAAATATGTTTCTTAAAGTAATGCCTATGTATCACAGTAGTACATTTCTTTTAGTAAGGAATGCTCTCTGCCTACGCTAGTATGCCTAGTATACAGCCGAGCCAACGATGACCAGAAAAGGCCGACTGGGGAAAAAAATTCGTGTAGTCACAAATTTTTGTACAGTCCTGGAGTCTGACCGCTGGGGTGTGAGCGTGGATGTCGAGCGGCATGAAGTCACACCTTCCGAACTTCAAAGCGCACACTCCGCTGCAGAGTGAAAATTTCATTCTGGAAGTAAGAAGGATGCTTATAAACCACGAACACCAGGCGGATTCTTCCAAGAAGTACAGAGGAGAAACGGTTGAAGCCTCATGCAGGGAAAGAACTTATAAAAAAAGTGTTGTATGGTTGCTTTCACGACGACTAGGGATAGCGAAGAACGATCAGGACAGTGCACTGGACTGATTGCGACCAACTGGGAACGGCATCGACAATGCGTGAAAAACGCCAGTTCTCAAGTCTCACAGCAGCCCACACACGATACAAAATTTCCCACCTGCACCGGGAGGCGTGGTCACGAAACAGCGATCAGTCATGGGTGTCATTGCATAATTGATCTGTCAATGACGACACAGAGGACGAAACATTCTGGGAGTCTGGGCTAAGGAGAGTCAGGAGAGGCGAAGAGACAGTTGGTCAGAGAGCGAAAGCAGCAAGACATGGAGGCTCGCCAACCTTCGCCCTCTTAGTCTGCTGGCTTTGATCCTGGTCCTCACTTCCATCTTAATGATCATCGTCACTGTGTCCGATTCTTTTCTTGTTCCATGCCAACTGGACGAATTCATATGGTCCAGCTACTGCTTGGTAATTATGTACTCTGTTACACATGAGAGTTTCCTCCCCCCCCCCCCCCCCCCCTCCTCCTCCTACCTCTTAATAACTGATTTGTGTCCACGTCAATTCAAATAAACTCAGATTTATATTTGTATAAAAGGTACCACAACAAATATAAACTTTTCATGTTTTAACCCTTTAATTAATCTTATACATACGCATATCAATCCCTTGAATTCACAATCTTTTACTGTTCGATTTCACTTATGATCTTTGAATTTAGTATATTTTAGGCTACCAGGCTGAGGCGATATCACTGGTAATTTGCATGTTATTTCTTATCAGAAATTTGACGAATTTACTACGTTTTGGCGCTCATTATTTGCGTGCACGTTATGGGGGCGATATCACTGATAATTTGCGTGCATGTTATATCAGAGTTTTGATGGATTTAATAAGACGTATATCTGTGCAAGACACTAAAATGCATAGTGGAGATTAGTATGTACCAGTATTACCATTTTTTCAGACTTATTCATTTGTATATTGAGCAAGGGAGAATTGAAGTCCATCTCTCTTTGTGGAAATCTCTTATTCTCATGGTCTCTAAGAGAGCAGAACTGTCGCACCGTCTTCCTCGAATTTTCTCTAAATTCTACCAACTGTTTTTCTCGAGAATAACGCTGCCTTCATCCCACCATCCAACCATTCCTGTTACATTTTCGTATGGGCTATTCCGACGTGATACTATCTTCGAAAAACATCTCTGAATTCTTTATCGCTTGCTATCAAACCTACTCGAAGCGGACTTTACAATTGATAACACGGCGTTCAAAAATGGTTCAAATGGCTCTGAGCACTATGGGACTTAACTTCAGAGGTCATCAGTCCCCTAGACTTAGAACTACTTAAACCTAACTAACACACATCCATGCCCGAGGCAAGATTCGAACCTGCGACCGTTGCGGTCGCGCGGTACCAGACTGTAGCGCCTAGAACCGCTCGGCCACTCCGACCGGCTGGTAGCACGGCGACCTGTATGTGGTTTCCTTTACAGATGTACTTTACTTTTCCAGAAACCTTTCCCGAAATCTATTTCAGCCATCTTGCCGAGTGCAGATACTAGGTGTTTGTTCCATACCATGTCATTTTTCAGTACTATGTCTGCATTTTTAAACGACGAGACGCGTTGTGGATGTTCACCACTAAGGCGTTGTTTCTCTTTGTTTGAGGTATTATCTTGCAAGTATCCACATTTAAAGAGGCCCATCATTCATCACATGAATTGAATAACAGCATCGTTAGCTAACTTATAGTGCTACTGATCCAATTTGATTAATGGTTTGTATCTATTGAAGTATTAGTGGTCCTATTACGCTACCTTGGAACCACATCCGTTCTTACTTGCCTCTTTGTGAACAAATCGCCTTCTAGTATAATTCCATTTTTTCTATTAAACAAAAATTCGAGCCGATCGGACAGCCAATGGAATATATGTGACGATTTTCCATACGGTACTATCTTCGCTACTGCTCGACTATGCAGCACGATGTCGGATGCTTGGCAGAAATCTAGAAAGACGGAATCTGCTATCTGCATATCGTGAGATTACAAAGCAATCTGTGTTTGATAATGGATTTTCTTGAATCCTTGCCGATTATCACAGAACCTCGTTTCTCTCTTGAAACGTTTCATGTCTGAGCTCGTAATGCGCTGTAGGATCTTGCAACAACCGGACTGTAATTCCTCTTCGTTGATTGATCCTCCACAAACTGCAGTGTTATTTCAAGCACCCAAAATAAAATGGTTGCAGCTGTTAGTTTAAAAGAAATTTTTACGTCTTTTTTAATTCTAATAAACAACGCACAATATATCTGTACACTTTCCGAACGTAACGGCTTGTTGTTGATGTGGATATATCCTGAACAGTGTTCCATCGCCAAACACCGGGCGTCATTAGCAATCTGTGGCTCGACATATCGTGAACCCAGATTTAGCCCTGCGCGAGCCAGCGCGTGCGTGTGTGCGTGACGCACGTGCTTGCCTGTCTCGGTTAGGCCGGTAGCGGCGGTCTCTTACTCGATGCCAGTACTCTAGAAGAGCCACCACTTAAAGGCAGAACTTGATCTCGTCAACGACCACACCTTTGTGAGATTCGTTCCTACAGTTGAGTCTCTCGTCACATGTTAAGATTTTCAACCTGAGTTTTTGCAAGTGAAGAAAATGAAAACTCCATTGAAGTGGAAGCCGAGAAACAAAGAAGATATCCGACGTATTTTGAGCCCCGCCATGGTAGCACATCGTTCAGGTAGACTGCTCATCATAGCAAGATACGCTCTGTACGCAAGTGCCACCTTGACTGTAGTGTTAGTAGTTTGATTTCTGATCCAGCTAGAGGAGATTTTCTGACAGGCTGGCACTGCCTCAAAGACGAAAAACGCACAGTGAAAATGAAGGCTATTCTTGTACTTGGGATCCTGAAATTCTTGAATATGTCAATGAAGCAAATGATCCAATGCGTATAAAGCTCTATGGTCTACATGACTTAGGAGCAATTGTAGCTAATACGCACTGAACATTGAAACTTGGAGGTATTTTCATACATCCAGGAACAAAAGAATGCACCTACAGAAATGTTGCTGTTTTTGCACGAATGCAGTCCAATGGCTTTCTTAGTTACAACTGCTTGTGGCCTTGCGTCCAATGGCGATAAATACATTTTTAAGAACTATCATCGAGTCCCGTGTCGTGTCTGTTGGTCTGCGTTCTAAACCGACAGGTCGTGGGATTAGGTCCCTGTGCATCCTGGTTACAGGATAACGCCGCGAAATTTCGATTTGTTATTACAAATTTAAGGTTTTCACTTGACTCACCCTCGTAATTTAATCCAATAACAAAACTGAACTTTCAGTTCAAAATCATTTCGGATAATTGTTTCATATATTGTGTGCGGCAGAGGTGCAGTTGCTGGTCTATTTATGCAACTGCATACCAGTTTGCGGCGTGTGCATTTCACAACTAAGTTGATGGGTGCTAATTGGCGAATTTTATCCCACACGACCCATTATCATTTCCTCAACTTCTGCTACAAAAAACAGTTCTTTGTCAGGGACCTTCACCACCTCTCTGTGGCTAGAAAGTCTCTGTTTCTCGTACAGTTCTATCCACAGGAGCAACTGTCTTCAAATTACGTGTATTGAATGATAAGGCCTCCATGAGCAGTAAAAATGACTGGATGAGAATATTTCAGTAAATGAAAAACAAAGTCTCCTGAGACTTTATTTCTTAGTGGCAATCCCTCGTATTTCCAACTTATTCCAGGTTGTGGTCTTCCGTCCTGAGACTGGTTTGATGCAGCTCTCCATGCTCTCTATCCTGTGCAAGCTCCTTCATCTACTGCAACCTACATCCTTCTGAATCTGCTTAGTGTATTCATCTCTTGGTCTCCCTCTATGATTTTTACCCTCCACGCTGCCCTCCAGTACTAAATATTTGATCCCTTGATGTCCCTCAGAACATGTCCTACTAACCGATCCCTTCTTCTTGTCAAGTTGTGCCACAAATTCCTCTTCTCCCCAATCCTATTCAACATTTCATTAGTTATGTGATCTACCCATCTAATCTTCAGCATTCTTCTGTAGCACCACATTTCGAAAGCTTCTATTCTGTTCTTGTCCGAACTATTTATCGTCCACGTTTCACTTCCACACATGGCTACACTCCATACGATTACTTTCAGAAACGACTTCCTCACACTTAAATCTATACTCGATGTTAACAAATTTCTCTTCTTCAGAAACTCTTTCCTTGCCATTACCAGTCTACATTTTATATCCTCTCTACTTCGACCATCATCAGTTATTTTGCTTCCCAAATAGCAAAACTCCTTTACTACCTTAAGTGTCTCATTTCCTAATCTAATTCCCTCAGCATCACCCGACTTAATTCGACTACATTCCATTATCCTCGTTTAATATTGTTGATGTTCATCTTATATCCTCCTTTCAAGACGCTATCCATTCCATTCAACTGCTCTTCCAAGTCCTTTGCTGTCTCTGACAGAATTACAATGTCATCGGCGAACCTCAAAGTTTTTATTCCAAGTAACTGTATATAATTTTGACAAAAATAGTCAAATCTCAACCGCGCCACTGCAAAACTCAATCTTCTGTTATTGCAAGTAAGTCGCAGTCAGCGCCTGAATTACTTCATTTTATGGAGCTGTGACGTGAAAGACGGCACATTCGTCCTTCCCACCGCTGGCGGTGCGCTTTCAAATTGATTTACCGACGGAACGAGGGAAATGTCGGGAACAGAGCACGGTAAGTTCGAAGAGCACCACCTCCGGTCGGCGACGGACAGCTGCGGTGGATCGGAATCAGATGGAATCAGCCAGTGAACGGAACACTGCCAGCAGCTTGGAGGGCGAGGACCACCTCCAGGAGCAGGGTAGGCGTGGCGGAGCAGCGAGGCAGCCTGGCCGGTGGATGGCAGGGCCTGACCGGCGTTTGCTGTCGACACGGGCATCGCTCTGGCTCGAGTAGCCGACGGCGCTGGACTTCGCGGACATGAGGAATGCAACGCAGCCGGCCGGAGTGGCCGAGCGGTTTTAGGCTCTACAGTCTGGAACCGCGCGGCCGCTACGGTATATGGCAAGCCGCGCAATTTTGTCGTTCTCGTACTTGTCGCTTCGGTCTACAGGTTGCCGAAACTCTCCACACGAATAATGTAATTTCTGTATTCACCGTACAACGCTTAACTCCTAATTTTTGTGGCTTTTGTGCCACGTGCTGCTGTTTCTCCAACCATTTCTACTGTTACCAAATCACCAGAAAGTAAAGAATTCAAAAAACTGTAACCCTGATTAACTTTCCAAATCTAATATAAATGCTTAGTTTCAACATAAGCTCCCCAATTGACAAGTTCCTTACTGTCGCTCTGAGCGATGAGAACTTACACATAGGAGCCACGGGATATCATTACTGCATGCAAATTTCTAACACTTCTAGAACAGAAATCACACACGGGAACACTTTCAGGAGACGAGTAAAGTACAAACTATAGGTCCTCTTCTCTCAGCAGCTTATCCCAGGTCTCTGGAGCAACGAAAAGTACTAACCTACTAAACAAGGAACAGGTCACTGTCGTTTTCAGCCGGCCGCATTGGCCGAGCGATTCTAGGCGCTGCAGTTCGGTACCGCGCGACCGCTACGGTCGCAGGTTCGAATCTTTCAACGGGCATGGATGTGTGTGATGTCCTTAAGTTAGTTAGGTTTAAGTAGTTCTAAGTTGTAGGGGACTGATGACCTCAGAAGTTAAGTCCCATAACGCTCAGAGCCATTTCAATCATTTGAATGCAACGCAACCCAGAGCCACAGGCTGGTTGCTGCGGAATGTTTTCGTGCCCGACAGTTAGGGATGAGTGTGTTTGCTGTAACAAGTGTTTGTTGTAGCGCCTGTGATTCACGCAGGCCTGCTCTGCTTGAGATGCCTACTGGTTGTGCAGTGAAACACAAGGTGGCCGTTGTTAGGTCTAGTGTTTTCAACTGAATACCGGCTGAAGGAAACGTGCCTAGTGAAAATTAAATTATCATTGCTATCAGATTTCACTGTTGTACTGTTCTTATATTCTGTGTGCAGCGAAGTGTGCGGATGAGACTTCTTGGCAGATTAAAACTGTGTGCCGGACCGAGACTCGAACTCGGGACCTTTGGCTTTCGCGGGCAAGTGCTCTACCAACTGAGCTACCCAAGCACGACTCACGCCCCGTCCTCACTGCTTCACTTCTTTTGGTAGAGCACTTGCCCGCGAAAGTCAAAGGTCCCGAGTTCGATTCTCTGTCCGGGACACAGTTTTAATCTCCCAGGAAGTTTCATATCAGCGCACACTCCGCTGCCGAGTGAAAATTTCATTCTGGATATGTACGGATACTTGGTTCCATTGTGAATAATGACTTTCTTTTTTTCTCTGTTTAGATTGGAGTAGGGCGTCGGCACTGATGGGCTATTTTTGGAATTTGGTTTTGGGATGAGTTCTGGTAATGAGTTGAGCGGTGTCGGCACGCGTTCTTGCCGTTCATAACTTGGCGTCTCGTAATTGCTGTAGGGGCGTCTCGTTTCCTTCTTGTGTTAATGGCACCATTGAGTTTGCTAGTATGTTTGTCCGCGAGTGGCAGCAGCAGCGGCTATCGATAGCTAGTACTGTGGTACTGTCTTTGGTGTGACCGCTTGTATTGCCGGGTCATCGTGTGTGTCAGGCAGTGGGGCTTTGGACGGAGCACCGAGGAGGTCTGCAGCGTGAGGGCAGGCCGGGACTGCTGGCGGTGTGCAGGCACTGTCGGATCGAGGGTCTGTAGGAAACGACCGAACCCAAGATGTTTGAAGTTGAGTGAACCTTATCCAGTAGTGAATCCTCCACTGTTTGAGATCTCGGGTCGGTGAGACCAGCCACAACAAGTGGAGTCTGTCAGGTTGGCTGAAGCTAATAACCGCCTTCTACTGCTTGATATTAGTTTGAATTTGGTGTTGTTGGTAAAGTGCAACCAGCGGTATCTTACTGCCTAATGGCCGCTAACGCCCCAGTTACCTGCCCTGGAGGTTCTACATCTACATCCATACTCCGCAAACCCCCTGACGGTGTGTGGCGGAGGGTACCCTGAGTACATCGGTTCTCCCTTCTATTCCAGTCTCGTATTGTTCGTAGAAAGAAGGATTGTCGGTATGCTTCTGTGTGGGCTCTAATCTCTGATTTTATCCTCATGGTCTCTTCACGAGATATACGTATGAGGGAGCAATATACTGCTTGACTCTTCGGTGAAGTTATGTTCTCGAAACTTTAACAAAAGCTCGTACCGAGCTACTGAGCGTCTCTCCCGCAGAGTCTTCCACTTGAGTTTATCTATCATCACCGTAACGCTTTCGCGATTGCTAAATGATCCTGTAACGAAGCGCGCTGCTCTCCGTTGGATCTTCTCTATCTCTTCTAACAACCCTATCTGGTACGGATCCCACACTGCTGAGCAGTATTCAAGCAGTGGGTGAACAAGCGTACTGTAACCTACTTCCTTTGTTTTCGGATTGCATTTCCTTAGGATCCTCCCAATTAATCTCAGTCTGGCATCTCCTTTACCGACAATCAACTTTATATGATCATTCCATTTTAAATCACTCCTAATGCGTACTCCCAGATAATTTATGGAATTAACTGCTTCCGGTTGCTAACCTGCTATTTTGTAGCTAAATGATAAGGGAACTATCTTTCTATGTATTCGCAGCACATTTCACTTGTCTACATTGAGATTCAATTGCCATTC
Source organism: Schistocerca americana (assembly GCF_021461395.2). Classification (NCBI taxonomy): domain Eukaryota; kingdom Metazoa; phylum Arthropoda; class Insecta; order Orthoptera; family Acrididae; genus Schistocerca; species Schistocerca americana. The sequence continues at coordinate 195,018,262 of NC_060124.1, read as the reverse complement.
CCTGCACCATGCGTCAATTCGCTGCAGATCCTCCTGAATTTCAATACAATTTTCCATTGTTACAACCTCTCGATACACCACAGCATCATCTGCAAGAAGCCTCAGTGAACTTCCGATGTCATCCACCAGGTCATTTATGTATATTGTGAATAGCCACGGTCCTATGACACTCCCCTGCGCCACACCTGAAATCACTCTTACTTCGGAAGACTTCTCTCCATTGAGAATGACATGCTGCGTCCTGTTATCTAGGAACTCCTCAATCCAATCACACAATTGGTCTGATAGTCCATATGCTCTTACTTTGTTCATTAAACGACTGTGGGGAACTGTATCGAACGCCTTACGGATGTCAAGAAACACGGCGTCTACCTGTGAACCCGTGCCTATGGCCCTCTGAGTCTCGTGGACGAATAGCGCGAGCTGGGTTTCACACGACCGTCTTTTTCGAAACCCATGCTGATTCCTACAAAGTAGATTTCTAGTCTCCAGAAAAGTCATTATACTCGAACGTAATACGTGTTCCAAAATTCTACAACTGATAGACGTTAGAGATATAGGTCTATAGTTCTGCACTTATGTTGGACGTCCCTTCTTGAAAACGGGGATGACCTGTGCCCTTTTCCAATCCTTTGGAATGCTACGCTCTTCTAGAGACCTACGGTACACCGCTGCAAGAAGGGGGCCAAGTTCCTTCGCGTACTCTGTGTAAAATCGAACTGGTATCCGTTCAGGTCCAGCGGCCTTTCCTCTTTTGAGCGATTTTAATTGTTTCTCTATGCCCCTGTTAGCGTAATTTGCGGCAGTGTACTTTTCCTCGTGTTGCCGATGCTGTCCGGCATGGCGTGTAATTTACCAGTTTCTCTGATTGGGGTATGGATAGTTGTTTTCCTTGTCTACCTTGGTTACAGTGGTTCCTTCTACGTTTTGGTGTTTTTAAACACTGGTTTCTGGAGACGCAGTGCTATCTGTCACTTCGTCCTCGCCTGAGTTATTCCATCGTTGTACTGGTTATCTGGCATTAGGTAGATTTGGTAAGAGGGTTGATCGCCGTTTAAACCGTCTCTGTTTTGAGTTGCCCTCCTTACGTGATCATTACTCTTGGCTGCCAGTCCCACCGCTTGCGTAACTGTAGTGACCTTCCTCAGGTCGATACAGGGAGCACTGTATGTGGATCACTCCGTCTTACTTGGTCAAGTTGTCATAATTGTTTGAAATTTACCTTAATGTTTTAACATGTAATTGTCTTCCTCACTTTTAATTCAGGCATTCAGCCGTTAATTGTTTGTAACATTGCTTGTGGCCTTCAGCCGACAAATAACTTGCAATTCTTTCTTAATAAGGCCTTCACAGTCGGTACCATAGCTTGTTACAGTTTTTTGATTGTTTAATAAGAAAATATTTTAGTATTTGTTAACGTGTAACTGTTTTCCTCACTTTTCAGGCCTTCAGCTGCTTAGTATTCTGAAGTTGCTTGTGACCTTCAGCCGACAAATAATTTTGAATTCTTTCTTAGTAAGGCCTTCAGGCGTCAGTGTAGTAAATTCCATTAAAATGAGTGTTGAAGATTATTTCCTCAAATAGAGTGTGTGTGTGTGTGTGTGTGTGTGTGTTTACTGTAGCCAACGGTAGCTGATTACGGCCACATCCACAATCGTTGCCTTATCCTGCCTCTCCCTGACTACCAGGTCCCATGAGTGTCTTATATTTCTTCACTGTGCATTGTTATGTGTGTCTGTGGCCTGAATGAACTCAGACGGTCTGAGTCATTAACGGTCTGTCTTTTGTCTTACGTACTAGTGTGTTGTTAAAGTGTATTTTAATTTGTGTACTCTCACTAAGTTGGAGCAAGTTATCTAAAAGTGCATTATCTTTATTAGTTTGTAAGTCTCATTTGATCGTTGTTTATTCTGCATGTGATCTGGATTGTTTGTATTTATTAGTATAACTGAATTACATATGATAAAGATGTTACGTTAACACAGGCCCCAGCCGCTTCCCAATTCCGTTACACTCCTGCGCATCCTCATCCATTCAAGCGTGACAAGTGAAGGATGCAGCCTAGAACTGTTGCAACGAAACATTCTCCTCTTCCTTTAAAATTCTCTTGAGGCGCTTTTTACATGTCTGTGTAACAAGTTCAGGTAGTTGCTGTGGTTAGTTTCAGGATACCTATATGACATCTCAAAACACCGACCCCGACGCTGTTTCAACAGTAGGCTATGTATTAATTTTTTTCTCTGGAGTGTTTTGAGTCGCTATTTCACGGACTGACATTTTGCTTAGGAGTCGGCGACTCTGTGGACTACAAATTCAAAGGTGTGATACTCACTCGGCCCCAAGAAATTTTCGGACTCCTATTGGTCTCTTTAGCCATTGCCAACCTAGTTAAAATGATCTCCTCGCGGCGAGAGAGCCGAGAGGAGGTCGTCCAAGCCACTGGGAGAGGCTTTATATCCCTCCCCACGAAGGGTGATGCCGAACTGGCACCACCTGCTGACAAGCGGCAACGTAAGAGACCATCAGAGGGAATGTACACTACTAGCCATTAAAACTGTTAAAGATGACGTGCTACAGACGCGGAATTTAACCGACAGGAAGAAGATGCTGTGATATGCAAATGATTAGCTTTTCAGAGCATTCACACAAGGTTCGCGCCGGTGACGACACCTACAACGTGCTGACATGCGGAACGTTTCCAACCGATTTCTCATACACAAACAGCAGTTGACCGGCGTTGCCTGGTGAAACGTTGTTGGAATGCCTCGTGTAAGGAGAAATGCGTACCATCACGTTTCCGACTTTGATAAAGGTCGGATTGTAGCCTATCGCGATTGCAGTTTATCGTATCGCGACATTGCTGCTCGCGTTGGTCAAGATCCAATGACTGTTAGCAGAATATGGAATCGGTGGGTTCAGGAGGGTATTGCGGAACGCCGTACTGTATCCCAACGGCCTCGTATCACTAGCAGTCGAGATGACAGGCATCTTATCCGCAAGGCTGTAACGGATCGTGCAGCCACGTCTCGATCCCCGAGTCAACAGATTGGGACGTTTGCAAGACAACAACCATCTGCACGAACAGTTCGACGACGTTTGCAGCAGCATGGGCTATCAGCTCGGAGATCATGGCTGCGGTTACCCTTGACGCTGCATCACAGACAGGAGCGCCTGCGGTGGTGTACTTAACGACGATCCTGGGTGCACGAATGGCAAAACGTCATTTTCTCGGATGAATCCAGGTTCTATTTACAGCATCATGATGGTCGCATCCGTGATTGGCGACATCGCGGTGAACGCACATTGGAAGCGTGTATTCGTCATCGCCATACTGGCTTATCATCTGGCATGATGGTATGGGGTGGCATTGGTTACACGCCTCGGTCACCTCTTGTTCACATTGGCGGCACTTTCAACAGTGGACGTTACATTTCAGATGTGTTACGACCCGTGGCTCTACCCTTCATTCCAACCCTGCGAAACCCTACATTTCAGCAGGATAATGCACGACCGCATGTTGCAGGTCCTGTACGGGCCTTTCTGGATACAGAAAATGTTCGACTGCTGCCCTGGCCAGCACATTCTCCAGATCTCTCACCAACTGAAAACGTCTGGTGAATGGTGGCCTAGCAAATGGCTCGTCACAATATGCCGATCACTACTCTTGATGAACCGTGGTGTCGCGTTGAAGCTGCATGGGCAGCTGTACCTGTACACGCCATTCAAGCTCTTTTTGACTCAATGCCCAGGGGTATCAAGGCCGTTACTACGGCCAAAGGTGGTTGTTTGGGGTACTTATTTCTGAGGATCTATGCATGCAAATTGCGTGAAAATGTAATCACATGTCAGTTCTAGTAAAATATATTTGCCCAATGAATGTCCGTTTATCATCTGAATTTCTTCTTGGTGTAGCAATTTTAATGGCCAGTAACGTAAGAACCAGCGGGCTGAGGAAAGGGGATTGCACCCTTGGCAGCAGCGTCAGCGGCCTCGTTTCCTGTCAGACCGACGTGACCAGGGACCCACATAAATATCACAGCGGCTCCATCAAGCATGAGGAAGCGACAGCTTTCCTGGACCAGTTGCGCTGATGGATGGATAGTGTGGTCCTTCGGGTCAGACAGAAGTTTTACGTTTAATGAAAAGAACTGTCATTTGAAATCACGTCATTGTGGAGACGAGCTTCATCTTGAATCCTGAAATGTAATTAAATTTTCCGGCAAACTTCTAAAACTTTTAGAGCACGGACTTGCGTTCTCGTGTAAGCTTCTCAGGACATGGCTACTCCCCTCCCTCCCCCCCCCCCTTTTGAAAACGAAGCAATGAAATAATGTGAATCACACGTCCTCGTCAAATTTCGCTTCTGCAACCAAGTTTTTGCACAGTGATGCGCCGGTTTTCCTGAATCAGTTCGTCGACTCTTGTCCTGTGAAAATATTAGCTGCTGACAAAGGTCGCACACCTCTTTGCCACGCAATTCTATTGTTCCAAATCCGCCGGCTTTACGTCGGTTCGCACAGCCTCCCACAGAGCTAACACCAACACAGCCATAAATTCTGTCACAAATTTCAACGGGAGCATCGTCATCTACTGTCAGGAATCCGTTGACAGCACGTTGTTTCATTCGTAGCGACGAGCTACTCTCAGCACTACATCCTTCGATCACAATAATCACATAATGAACCAACAGCAGCTTGAGCTAACTGGCGTCACAGAGAATCGACGAAACGTGTTTAAACCAGTTAACACAACAGCGCAGTCATCTGTTGATTACAGCGAATAATGGCGTTAATTATCACTCAAACCGTTGTAGGACAGTGCCTGTTGCGAAATTTCCCTATACATTTGTTTGACTTCTGAGACGCAAAATTATACTGCTCCACACATTAAATCAATGTCTGAAAGTTTCTGTAGCGAGTAATCGTATTAGACAACTTACCTCGTTACGTAAACAGCACATAAACACAATCATAGACGATTGTGTACTGGTTTTCAAGTTTTTTTTCTTTTGAAACACACACGCACATTCCAAACATGTGCATAACACGGATGCTTATTAATGCCTTCATATCCACGAAATAGGTGTATCTATGATTAGAGTGAACATTCCGAAGCGTAGAACAATTGTTATTGTTACTCTTCAAGCTTTCCCGGTGGACGTGTTGTAAATAAATTATAATTTTTATTGTCAACAGGAACTGCTTCGAAAATCACGTTGAGCTTAATAATTCGGACAGTGTTGAAAACAGAAAATAATTCGGACAGTGTTGAAAACCGAGAAAATTTTTGTCACTGGGGAGAAATAGTAGGGTACCACATGGTTCAATTTTGAACCGACTCCAATTACTTACATGTGTGAATGACCTCGCACTTAACATTCGTCAAGCAGAATTTGTACATTTTGCAGATGATACTAGTATTATAATAAATATCATTAGACAGAAAACAGAATAACTCTTTATGGCGTTTGACAAGTAATAATTAACTGTTTCTCTGAAAATGGACTCCCCTAGTTTTGAGAAAACACTACCCTTCGTTGTGTATAACAAATAGTCGCACCAACAATTTACAGACCACATGAACAGGACTTAGTAAACGGTACGAACATTGCAGATTTTTGGGTTGACATACTGATGAAAACTCGAGCTGGAAGAAACATTACTGAGATGTTCACGCAATTAAATTCGTTTATATTTGATCTTCGTATAATTGCTAGTCTAGGAAAGAAACGAATCAACCTCCTAACACATCTTGCAAATTTTCAGTCAAAAATGTCTTATAGAATCATTTTCTCGAGTATCTTATCACTTATGAAGTAGTGGTTACACAAAATCGAGCAGTAAGAGCAATATGTAATATTTACTTGCAGTCATTTGTGTGTATATTTTCAAGAATCCATACCAACATTACTAGAAGCAAAAATGACCTTTATTATCCAGTATTAAAGCTACCAGTGTGTCAGAAAGGAGTAGGTACCTTACCAAAAAAGAATTTTCGACAGTCGTTATATGTCACTTGTGAAAGAAGAAAGATTTTTAAATCTAATCTGAAATAGTTTCTGGCGGGCAATTCCTTTTATTCCTAACAAAAAATTTTATTTATGACTGGTAGCATATAAAAAAAGTTTGAAAGCAAGTTCCGTGAGTAATACTGAATAATCTATTTATTATTTATTAAGAATAATATATTATTTGATATTACATTTAGGTGGGTCTGCCATCTAGGAACTTGTAAATGACTAGCATGTAACTATCAGCTAAAACTAATCACGCGTACATATCCTGTAAATTGACTCACTGACCATTACTCAGATAAAAACTCGTCAAATGATCTATGAAATATTTAACTAAGTAGCCTTTTGCTAGGTACCTATGAGAAGTAACTGTGCCTCTTTTCACTTTTTTTGATTGCATCTGTAGTAGCAAACATCGTTCGCACTAATTACTTATTTCATAAGAAAGGATAAATATGAGTAATATCGGTACTGAAGTTTCGGTCTTCGTGCAAAATGAAATCGAACAGCGTTATACCGAAATCACGTGAACGTTCTCAATTGATGTTCGCGACATATGCCGAATTCTAGGCACATTTCAGAGTTATTTCTACTCTAGGCTCGTACCGTTTGATGCAGGTTGTTTGTTGAATGAAATTTTCACTCTGCAGCGGAGTGTACGCTGCTATGAAGCATTCTGGCAGATTAAAACTGTGTGTTGGACCGAGACTCGAAGTCGGTAACTTTGCCTTTCGCAGGAAAGTGCTCTACCAACTGTGTTACCAAAGCACGACTCCCGACTTTCCTCACAGCTTTACCCCCACCAGTGCATCATCTTCTACCTTCCTCCGCAATACACTTTCTTCCAGAAGTTGTAGTCCCGCAACTTTTGTAAGAGAGCTGAGAAGTTTGGAAGGTAGGAGACGTGGTACTGGCGGAAGTACAGTTGTGAGAAGGGGTCGTGAGTGGTGCTTGGGTAGCTCAGTTGGTTTTCCTCAGGCGAAAACGAACACGATTGTCTGGCTCTTGGGTTACTATGTTCACTATGTCGTTGAAGGTGGGAATGACCAAGATCCCCGCGTTTTTCACCATTATCTGACAACTGCGCATTGGAATTGGCAGCGGTTGCCACGATACCGAAAGCTTTTTGCGAATATGCTTTTTCTTGTGTTTAACCGTCAGGGTGTTGGTTAAGGTCCCCCGTGATCCCTGTCTCTTCCCTGAGCCTGAGTCCCCTGTCTTGTAGCTCTGTTTTGTCACTTGTTCTCGTCTCTCTCTCTCTCTCTCTCTCTCTCTCTCTCTCTCTCTCTATAACCAGTCTCAGGACTGAAGACCACAACAATAACAACAATTATATGTATTCATGTTATCTCAGGTTCGTCTACGATTTGACATGAACAGATGAACAGTCTGGGACACTTTGTGTGGCTGTACGAGGCAGTACGGAGAGAGTACGTATCTTTCTTGCATGTTCAGTAATATTTCTTCATTTCCCAGAAGAGTAAGAGCAGTTCACACATAGGCCTGCAACAATGTATTTTCTCACACCCATTGCGTTAAAAAATTATAAAATGGTACAATGAAAAATGCACCTTCTACCACGCGTGTTACTACATTCTAAGTAATTAGACGACTGAGATGAAGCACTGAATGAGGGATAACAAGACCGGAGAACGTTCTCAGTTACGAAAGCAATCCATCCTACAGGGCGAGGGTTCGTGGTGGTTAAGAGATTTGACATTCCTGCAGCACAAGCAGGAGCTGGAGGGCACTAGGTTTGAACTCACGTCCGGTATCCGGATTTATGTTTTCCGTGGTTTCCCTAGCAATTCCGGGTGTATGGGGTGTCGGAATGTCCTGGTAGAATTGCCCAAGTCCGTCGGAATGCACAATGGACATGAATGGATGCAGTTGATCAGACGTGTCATCTGTCAGAGCCGTATGTCGACGTATCAGGAGTCCCATATCACGCCAACTGCACATGTCCCACACCATTACAGAGCCTCCAACAGTTTGAACAGTCCCCTGCTGAAGTGCACGGTCCATGGATTCATGAGATTGTCTCCATATCGGTCTACGTTCACCTGCTCGATACAATTTGAAACGAGACTCGTCCGACGAGGCAACATGTTTCTAGTCTTGAACAGTCCAATGGCGGTGTTTGCGGGCCCAGGTGAGGCGTAAAGCTTTGTGTTGTGCAGTCATCAAGGGTGCACGGTTCCGACAGCCCGTATCGATGATGTTACGTTGGATGGTTCGACCACTGACACTTGCTGATGGCCCAGAACTAAAATCTGCAGCATTTTGCGGAAGGGCTGCACTTCTGTCACGTTGAAGGTTTCCCTTCAGCTGTCGTTCGTCCCATTCTTGCAGGATCTTTTTCCGACCGTAGCGCTGTTGGAGAGTTGATGTTTTACCGGATTCCTAATACTCACGGTAGACTCGAGAAATGATCACATGGAAAGATCCCCACTTCACTGCTACCTTGGAGACGTTGTGCCCCATCGCTCGTGCGCCGACTATAACACGACGTTCAAAACTCACTTAAGTCTTGATAACCTGCCATTGTAGCAGCAGCAGCCGATGTAACAACTGCTCCAGATACTTGTCTTATATACGCGGTACCGAACGCAGCGCCGTATTCTGCCTGTTTATATATCTCTGTGTTTGAGTTCACATGCTTATACCAGTTTCTTTGACGCTTCATTGTAGTTAGTTTCAGGAATGCGAGGATAAAAAAAAAAAAAAATGCGGTTCATACACCGCTATCGTTTACTGTCAGCCTGCATAGGGTTGGGGTAGGAGATTAGGAGATTAAAGCGTTATCTAACGTTTCTTTCTCGAAGTGGCAGTGATTTCCTTTGTCAGTAGCCACTGTAATGTGACGTGAACCTATACTTATTACTGTTTCTTTTGCGCTAGCGGTCTCTGAAACTGCACCTGGGACTTCGCGTTATGGGTTCAGTAGCCAAGTCTTCTTCATATGCTGTTCATGTTACGGATCCTGACCTAGAGGATACTGTTTTAAAAATGTCTGGGGACAGTTTAGATAGTGATGTTGGGTTATAAAGTGCCAACGAAATCTAAAGTGAACGTAACTCAGAATAGGAACAGTGCGAAAGTGAAGACGAATTTGTTTTGCCACCTACGAAATCCTTGAATAAAATATGTGACGAAATGACGAAGACAGAATTGTAGAGAGTGAATCTTTAGCTAAAGGTTCTGCTAGAAATATATTTAGTTGAGACAAATCATCGAAGCTTCTTACAACTTTGGCCAATAGCATTATTTTCCGCATGTTATAAGTGAGGTGTCCTTGACAATTCCTACAGAAACGATACTCAGGTGAGTCGCTTTAGTTTTTTGAAGAGTTTGCCAACTCGTTGGTGACACCACAGATAAAAAGCGAGTTAACCACTATCACATAGCCCACGAACTCTGTGTATCAATTCACCGTGTTTTGGGTGCAGAAGAACGATTGGAAAAACACAAGTGATACTCCACCGTGACCCAAAAAAGAGAAAGACGTGAATCTAGATTTCTCTATAAAAATTTACAGCGAGTGAAAAGAAAACATCTGGAGAGGTAAACTAAAAACCTCAAAATTACTACTGTAGTTTTAAATATTTTAGATGTATTATGACAATTTATACTTTTGTTATTACATGTACAATAAACAATGAAAATATAGCCAAAAGTAAAATTCAGAGTGCAGAGTATTTGAGTTTTCATAGCATTAAAATTATCATGTAATATTATGTTCTTTTTGTGCAGTTTTTTGTTTAAATGCGTTTTTTCGCAAAAATAAACGTTAAAATTTATTTGAATAAGTTTGTTGTGTGGTATTAATATAACATTTTACATAAAAAACTGAACTGTTTCAGTGAAACTAATGAATGCAATTTTTATAACTGTATATACATAGTGGATTATCAGACCGCAACTGATGGTGGTGATGCTTGGTTTGTGGGGGCGCTCAACTACGCGGTCATCAGCACCCGTACAAAGTCCAAATTATTACAAGGTCGAAATTTTTTCAGTCCAATCTAGTCACTGTCACGAATGATGATGATGATGATGATGATGATGATGATGACGATGAAATGATAAGGACAACACAAACACCCAGTCCCCGGGCAGAGAAAATCACCAAACCTGGAATCGAACCCAGGACCCCGTGATCCAGAGACCACGACCTGCGGACAACCGCACCTGTGACAGACTAACAAAGCCTGAGAAGTTAACGGTTAATGAAGGAAACCGCGTTCCCTGATTCTATGTACGTGACATAAGTGTACGACCCTGCACGCCTAACTAAACAATAGACTCTCCTCTCTGGTGCTAGCAGAATGAGGGCGCCGACACCTGCGCATAGTTGAGTACGCCCCTCTTGCATCCATGTATTACATACAGAGGCTGAACTAAAAAATGGAAAGCGCATCATATTCGATTCCACGGGAATGACTGCGTTCCACGTCTGTGACGTTACCCATGACACAAAGCAGATCAACATCGGTCGTAATGTGATCTGTTTTTTATAGGACTACATATCTAGATTTCAACCGACTGTGCAGCTAAAATCAATGCGTTGTAGGTAGTCATGTACACTGCAGTATTACGCTGATCGGGCAGAACATTATAACCACCGACGAACTATCGATATCAATTCGTCCAGGCGATAGCAGCGTCACCTGGCGAGGAACCGATAGAGGTACTCAAGGTACCCTCCGCCACACGCCGTCGGGTGGCTTGCGGAGTATGGATGTAGATGTAGAATGCTAGTCACACAAACGCCCGGTGCATGTATTATCAGTGAACGTGCTGTCCGTGTGTAGAATGGGAAAGACGCACAATCTGAGTTTGACAGAGGCCAGACTGCGATGGCCAGGACGCTCGGCACGAGCATTCCAGAAACTGCACGACGTGTCAGGTGTTCGAGGAGTGCTGTGGTGAGTATCTTCTACACGTGGCGAAACCAAGGTGAAACCGCGTCCAGACGTCGTGGGGTTGGGTGGCCACCTCTCATTATAGGTTTCGGACGTCGGAGGGTGGGCAGACTGGTAAAACGGGACAGGCGTCTGCGAACTGAGGCGGAACTAACACCGAACTTTAACGCTGTGCGGAGTACCAAAATGCACCGAAGACTTCTAACGATGGACCTCCACAGCCGAAGACCCGATCATGTGCCAATGTTAACACCAAAACGTCAATGAATACGACTGAAATGAGCGCATGACCATCGGCACTGGATGGTGGCACAGTTGGAGACCGTTGCGTCGTCTGATGAATACCGATGGCTTCTTCATCCTGCTCATGGACAGGCGCTTTCCATGGGAACAGTTCCTTGACACCTGTACTGCGGGAGAGAGAGAGAAGCTGGCCGCTGCTCCATTATGCTCTGCTTAACACTCACTTGGGAATCCATGGGTCCAGTGGAGCTCGTGCAAGGCACCATGACGGCCAAGGAGTATTGTGCACTTTCTGCAGACCACGTACACCTTCATGACGATCATGTTTCCCAATGGGAGCGGCATTTTTCAACAAGATAATGCTCCATGTCACAAGGTCAGGACTGTGATGGAGTTGTTCGAGGAACACAGCGATGAGTTCCAATTGACGTGCTGGCACCCAGCACGCCAGTTCTGAACCCAATGTAACACATTTGGGATGTACCTGAATGTGGCGTCACATCTCTTCGCCCACCTCGCCGGATTTTAAGGGAATCAGGTGACTAGCGTGTGCAGATGTGGTGCCAAATCCCTCCAGCGACATACCATGGCCTGATTGCTTCCATAATAAGAGTCGTCGCCGCTGTTATCCGTATCAAAGGTGGACATACCTGCTGTTAGGACGATATTCACAATGTTCTGGCTGATCGGTGTATGACACATATTCCAGTCTAACTTAGACAAGTGTAAGCATTAATCCAATGCTGGTTCATACCTAAGTTAAATTGGCATGTATCCTTATCCAGACGTTCAGTCTACATTACTGCTTATAACGCAGTGATGATAGCTGCACTATCAGTTGAACTCTGGATCAGCAATTGCATAAAAAAGACGGATGACATTAGGATCATAGCTAGCCAAACCTGCAGGTTCCACAATTGTACTTGACCACGAACAGCACGTTTGCAAAGTACTCAGTACGTTGCAACTGTTCAAAATGGTTCAAATAGCTCTGAACACTATGGGACTTAACATCTGAGGTCACCAGTCTCCTAGAACTTAGAACTACTTAAATCTAACTCACCTAAGGACATCATACACATCCATTCCCGAGGCAGGATTCGAACCCGCGACCGCAGCGGTCGCGCCGTTCCAGACTGAAGCGCCTGGAACCGCTCGGCCACAACGGCCGGCACGTTGCAACTGTCAGTCGTGGTCAGAATAGTGTTCCATGTAGTTGTCAGTGCAATATGTCACAGCAATATGTTTTATTTGACCGCTAACGGCACGTGTGCGACGTCCTCAATAAGTTGCAACTGTCAGTCGTAGTTAGAATAGTGTTCTGTGTAGATGTGAGCGAATTATGTCAGAGCAAAGTGGGCCAATTGTCGGTGCTCTAACAGTGGGGGCTTCCATCAGCAAGGCAGCGGAAGTATACGGTGTTTCAAAAGGCACCATATCAAAGATTTATACCGCATGCAGGTAAAGCGGAGAAACAACATCCGCCGTCACAACGCTGACGAAAGAATATATTCAGCGATCGTGACAGCTGTCACTGCAAAGGATTGTGTCAAGAGACAAGAGGACCACCGCTTCGAAAGTCACTGCTGAAATGTCTGTCGTTCTCACGAACCCTGTCAGTACCAACACAACGCGAAGGGAGCGCCATATTCTGGGATTTTCAGGGCTGTCTGGAATTCCGAAACCACAAATGCCCGTAACAGGGAAAAGTGGTGCCGAAGTCACCACCTGGACTACGGAGCAGTAGTAGAAAGTCATTTGGTCGGGTGAGTCTCGTTTCACATTGTTCCCAACTTCCGGCTGAGTTTACGTCCAAAAAGAAAACATGGATGGGCTTCGGTGACGATTTGGGCAGTCAGCCCCATAATTTCTCTGCTAAGGTCGCATGACTGAAGGATTATTTGACCATTTCGGTTGATTCGGTCCATTCCAAGGTACAGTGTTTGTCGCCCAATGGTGATGCTGTTTTCCCAGACGATAGGGCCACTGTTCACACAGCTCGCATTGCCCACGACTTTGTGAGCCAGAAGATGAATTGTCGCATCTCCCGTGGCTGCCACAATCGCCAGGTGTCAATATTATTGAGTCTTTGTGGTCTACTTTGGAGAATATAATCACCATCTACGTCATACCCTTGGAAGCAATGGAGGGCATGTATTTTTCCATTCCGAGACGACTGGAAGCTGTTTTGAATGACAACGGTTTTCATACAGCGTGTTATGCATGGTAATGTGTTGTCTTTTTGTGTGTTTCCATATTTTTGTCCATCCACTGTATGAAGCTAGCAGCAGTATCGTGAAAGGATAAACACTGTCTCCATACGCCGCAGTTCCTCCGACGTTGAATTCTGACACGGGGCTGGTAGGTGTAATCTGGTTTCTCCTCAAAACGAATAAATCTGTCATCTTTTTTTTACTGGAAAACGTTCCTGCTCCTTACGTCAGGTATACAACGATCGTCCCGCAAACAACCAACATTCAAATACAACTATTTGTAAATGAGAAACACCATTGCGTAGTACAGCCTTGTATACAGAATGTTGACTTACTTAAACTTTGTGTTCTGCCTTACGGCAGGTCTTGTCAAGGGGGAAGCCTAGTCAGAGAGGTCCACCGCATGAACGTCTAGGGAAATAATTCCAGTGGTGGTTTCCCGTTGCCTTTCACTGGTGTTGATGAAATGATAATGAGGACAACACCCAGTCCCTGAGCGGAGAAAATGTCCGACCCAGCCGGGAATCGAACCCGGGCCCCTTAGCGAGACAGACCGCCGCGCTGACCACTCAGCTATCGGGGCGGACGAATGTAGACTGCATTACCCTTGCTTACTTAAAAGTAGTTGCGTTGAAATGCTAATCATTTTAATATCCAAACATTTAATACGCTTCTTGCCAATCTGAAGTTTTTTGCATGTATTCTCCACGATTTTGGCGTCAGTAATATTTTCATGGGTAGAATTTTAAAATTTGAGGGCATCAGGATTTTACAGTTTATAGAGTCTATACTCCACTTTGTACTCCAAATCTTTAAATACTCTACAAAACAATACTGCCACTACATTACATGCTGATAACTTTTCGTCCGAGATTTGCAACAGCCGTACTACATAACGTGTCTCCGTCCATTTAACCAACGTTCACTTGCCAGTAATCTTTTCTCACCACTAAACACTATCTTATCCTTAGTCACAATAATGGAACCCTCAAACCCGCACATTTTTACTATACGGTTGCTGGAACCACGCATGAACGGCTTTATATGTCCTCGGGGAAGTCATCGGCTTCAAATCTATCACCAGGAACTGAAGTAGATTGCTCCAATGGTTCTAACTAACGCAGCAGATTAGCAATTGAATATGGTTTCTCTCTATTATCAAAAATTTTTATTGCTTCCCATTTCCCCTTCGAGTAAAACCTTTATGTATTTCCGTTTCGACGTAGAGACTTTCCAAGGCATAATGTTCGGCGGACAGCTAAACCTAAACGCTAAACAACTACGCTGGCGTCGGCCGTTGTGGCCGAGCGGTTCTAGGCTCTTCAGTCCGGAACCGCGCTGCTGCTACGGACGCAGGTTCGAATCCTGCCTCGGGCATGGATGTGTGTGATGTCCTTAGGTTAGTTAGGTTTAAGTAGTTCTAAGTCTAGGGGACTGATGCCCTCAGATGTTAAGTCCCATAGTGCTCAGAACCATTTGAACCATTTTGAACTACGCTGGCCGTTTTGTAAAGACCTCATACATGCAGAAAGACCATTTGGTAACATTTAAAGGCAGCACGAGCGAGCATTTTCTCTGAAGCTGTCAGAGTTTCAATGTTGAACTTGAAAGCCATCAGTTACGAATCCTTAATGACCAATAAAAATGCAACACCGAATCTGGAAACTCTGAATACCAAGTCCTGTAACTCTCGACTAATCTACTGGGCGGGGCTGGGAGGACTAAATTCCGAAAGGTTTTCGGGTAGTTGGAAGCCAAAAACTGTCGATCCAGATCTCGTATAACCGATATCTTGGATAATAGAAAGTTCTGCTTTATCTCCTAGTACCCCTTAAAAATGGTTGAAATGGCTCTGAGCACTATGGGACGTAACTTCTGAGGTCATCAGTCACCTAGAACTTAGAACTACTTAAATCTAACTAACCTAAGGACATCACACACGTCCATGCCCAAGGCATGATTCGAACATGCGACCATAGCGGTAGCGCGGTTCCAGGCTGTAGCGCCTAGAACAGCTCGGCCACTCCGGCCGGCCCAGTACCCCTTCATAATATACAAGCCACAGGTGGTGATAAGCAATCATCATAATCCTATCAGCGTCAAGCACACTACGTTAGTATTTTTTGTCCTTTCAGTACAGTTACTTCGTACTTAAGAGCTCTGGTAATCTTTTAATCTTAAGGGGGGGTGGGGGGAGGGGCTGTTGCGTAACACACATGCGTTACACTGTATTAGGCTGCATTTTTCCTTGTGCTGAATCCACCCACAAGAAGGTAGTCAAGAGCTTCGTTAAGCACTGTGCCTGAGCAGCTGCGTCACGCTTACGTTTCTGTTAACAACGCCGGCACTTGTGTAGCCTTGGCGCTCTGAGGCTCCTCCACGCCTCGTCACTTGGTTGCAGGGCCGTGGTGTTAAATAATTACCTCACGTGACCTTTACGACATTGTATCACAAAACAAAGCTCCTGGTGCTGATTCTGAAAGCTTAAACGGCAGCGCCATAAAGTTGACAAAAATGGAGTCACCTGTTTGCAGTTGAATGCGCACATTTGCAAGCGACTATCGCGCGTTAACTCCATAGCTTACTATTATGTTCGCTCAAGTGTAGCACTGTATCCACAGCATTAAAGCGAAATCCGTAATACTGTAATTTACGTTTACAGAACTTTGTGCGCGTAATCTGAACACATAGCAGTAATCCTTAAAATTGACGTCAGTTTTTTCGCAGCTAGAGATCGCCGCTTCAGAGCAATTTAATAAGGAAATGTGCCAGATTTGCTGTCGATTTATATAGTGGATATCTTATATTTACTCAGACGTAAGTAGATAAGGGACAAAGGAAGGTCATATTTTAGATGCCTGTCAACACCCAGGCTGTGAAAGCACGAAAGCAGATAAGCGCCACGAAAAAGTCTGACGCGCTTAAAAAAAGAGTAAGTGCAAGAATTGTGAAGAAAACTCTGAATTACTCACTTGTGATCGGGTAAAAGAAAAATGCAATATGGTACTGGTCTGTCAAACTTCTTGGAAGAATAAAACTATATATCATCGATGAGAACTTCACCGAGTTCTTTTCTTCTTCATTATAGCGGGTGGGCAGCCCGGACCGAACACGTTGAGCTACTGTGCCGGTAAATAAGCTACTCAGGCATGATTCACGACCCTACCTCACAGCTACAGATACTGTTCCACCAGTTTGTCCAGCGAGGTACACTGAAGAGCTGTGAAGTTTAGAAGGTACATGAGAGGTGCTGGAGGAAGTAGAGCTCTTAGGTTGGATCGTAATTCGAGCCTGAATAGCTCTCTACGCATTATCTACAGGAAAAGCGGAAAAGGCGCTCCGCTGCAGACTGAATGACTCATGCCGATTCCCTCAATAGATATACGGAAAATGAACTGCTGAATAACAGTTCTACTATGGCACTTCCAAGTGTCACATCTACACATGGATTCTCTTACTGTTACCGTTGGAGACAGCTTTGAGAATTCGCTGTCTTGTCTTGGTAACACGAACTCTCTCGATGTCTCAGAGAGTCTGTACTTCTGCTGTCACTAACAAAGAAACCGAATTTTTATGACTTAAATTTTTGCACTAAGCCTCGTGGCCTGATATGTATTTCATATTTCAGTGACTGTAACTATCATTGCTCATTTTAAGAGTGTGTCACGCTATGAGCGAACAACAAAACATGTTTCTAATGCATCAGACACCAAGTGCTTGACAGCTTTCGGTGACGGAAACTTATAGTACCAGTACAAAAAAGTCAGTCTTACACTAACTTCATCTTCAAGGATTCGGCTTCAGTTTAAGCATCTGGAAATAATATTCTAAAATCTCTTATACGCCCAATGCGTATTAGTGTTAAACCTATTCGAAGAGTTGCTTTGCGGTTTTTGTGTAGGCGCTTCAGTCCGGAACCGCGCTGCTGCTGTGGTCGCAGGTTCGAATCCTGCCTCGGGTATGGATGTGTGTGATGTTCTTAGGTTAGTTAGGTTTAATAGTTCTAGGGGACTGATGAATCTCAGATGTTAAGTCCCATAGTGCTTAGAACCATTTCAACATTTTTCGTTTTTGTCTGACGGTCACGAAAACTCATTTTGTTTCGGGAACTTACGTGAAAAACTGAGGCGTATACAACGATCAAATCTTTAAGTAGTTATTACCGCCACAGGCCAGATATAGATCAGCATATACTGGCTGGTGTGTTATCAAGTATATTTACCGACGCCTTACTAAGGAGCAAGGTGGCGTAGTCGCTCAGACATTGGACTCTGTTTGACGGACGGCTGTTTACTCGGCTCTCTGGGCATTCAGATCTAAGTTTCCTGCTGAAATCAGATTCCAAGCTGGTTCCATCGCTATTTACGGCAACGTAATCATCTTAATCATTCTCTAATTCCAAGGTTGTACTCCGTCTACAATAACGCCCTAACCTAACCTTTCTTCTTGTTCTTTAAAGTTTTCAGTTACATCCCCAGAGGCAAAAAGGTGACACGATTAGTTTCGTTCTCGTGATTACAAAAGCATGCCATTGACAGCGTCAAGTTCGGGCTGTCCTGATTGATGTTTCGAGAAAATGACGGTGAACGTTGTGTTGGGTAGTCTGTGCTCCCCACGTCCTCTCCCTTTTTATTTGTCTTTTAACGAGTACATTCGCTCTTCGTTCACTGTGAAATTCCACTTGTTTGACCTTATACACACGTATCGCCACAGGAATCTGAGGTACGAAGTATTCATCTTGGGGTTAACCCTCGCAATACCAAGGGAAAGGAGCGGGGAGGGGGGGGGGGGGGCGTGGGAGGAGGGTACTACGCTCATCTACTGAAAATACTGAAATGTCGATAGGGCCTACTTTATATTTTAAAATTTTGAAAAAAAATTGTTTTAGTAAAGTCTTCTAGCAGATTCTATAAGCGTTCAAAATTTTTCTGTTTAGCTTAACCCAAAATGTAAGTCGTTTGCGACTTTTCAAACAAAAATATACGGTACAACATTTTCAGGTTCACGACCCTACTTACACAGCAGTACCTCTTTAGAAAATATGTTGTTAACATAATTCAACAACAGATAAGAATTTTAAAAAATATATATTTAGGGTGAACCTAACGTATTCCTCCTCCTCCCCCAGCCCCTCACCTGGTAATGCACGTTACTGAAAATGCCTTGGTATTGCTAGTGTTAATCAACGCTTTTTGCCCGCGTTTTTCTTTCAAAGAAATATTTTTGGAAAGGATTCGCCCTGACCAAAAACAATTGTTTGTTTTTCAGTCGTGCATGTTTCGGCGAAGTTTCGTGATCGCCAGTTGGTTCATTTTATTTCCTTAACAGCAAATTAGAAAATAAAAGGAACCTACTGACGATAATGAAAAATCACCGAAATATCGCCTTTTCCGCAACACGCTTAAATGGAGCGTGGAAGTACTGTCCACATGGGGTGCATACTTTCACAGATATCCAGTTAAAGTAGTTCTCCGAAGACATACTAGACGGGAGAAACAGGATGTCTATCAATGACTGTACAACAATCTTAACAAGTAAGAATATTGGTGTAAATCAAGTTGTACATAATTCTCCACAGACTGATATCGCACTGTGCAGACAGATTTTCCTTCTCTCTCTTTCCCAAATACACACATACGTAAATCTCTATACAAGCAGGTAATATTGCATCATTCGCACCTGCCGGCGGAAAGCTCCAGTGCTTCCGCAGCTACACATGCGCGCATCCGACCCAAGCTGTGACGCGACTTACCTTTGCACATGGCTGGTCAGCTGGAGGTGCCTGTAGTGCTGGAACGCTGCTCACGTATCGACGCAACAGGGAGTCGTAGCGGCGGCTTCCCCGCTGCACATGCAACAGGCAGGCAGAAACGGGCTAAGAAGACGCAGGGCCTCCACACAAACACGTGCTGCTCGCTGTTGGCTGACACAGCTGCCGGCACGACGGGACGCGGACTGCACTGCGCAAGCGCGGCGGGCCCCCGGCTGTCTTGGAGGCGCGCGACGCCACTGCTCCCTGGCGGCCGAGTCGTTAACTAAGCTGCCCCAGGCATTGCGGACAGGACCAGTCCGTCCGCTTCTCACCTCCAGATAGGGAAGTTCCGAGGTTACAAAAGTGAGCTAGCATCGACTCTTGTTTCAATACATGTGGTATTGGCATTAGTACCAACTATTCGATAACTGCATAGTATGGTAAAAGATAAGCGAGTAACGGTATCCGATTGTGTCAGGGAAAATAGGAGGTTTACACTATTTCAACACAAAATATACAGTACACAGTTTCTGTTTTGTATACAGCAAACACAAGTGCAATGTTATAGGCATAGCAACTGTTGTCTACAGTGAACATTTCACCTATATGAAATACCTGCACGCTGAATTGGAAAAGTGTCTCGACTGTTGGTAACTTAACTATACTCTAAATGGATTTTTTTTTGTGATGGGTTACTGAAGGACTAGGAGTCTGTTAAACTTCACTCTTCGTAAGTGCTGCAGCCGAGGGGAAGTCCGCATATCGCAAGTGGTCACGTTGCAGCTAGCCTAGAGGGAATTCCTTATTTCTGCAGCTCTCGCAAGCTGAGTACACGGCATACACATTGGAATGTTTGTTCTTTATTAGTTGCATCTGTATTAAATTTTATACCCAAGTTGTAAACTTTCTATAAAATATTGTCTGGAATTGAGAAAACGGAATACATTGATTTCGAAAACTTTCTCTTCATGTAACGTGTACTTTAGGTATCGTATTCTGTTGCTGAGCAAAACCGGCTTTTTGGCCCTGTGTTTGCGCATGCGAACAGTGTCGTGAAATAAAACTTTAACCGTCATGAAACGCAAAATTTGAGATAAAGTAAATGAATCTAATTCAATACCAAAAGATACTAATTGTGCTCAATGAAAAGTACATAATTAAAACTCGGTACCGAAGTAGATTATGAACGTTGCGTAACATGAAGTGCATGTTTGACTTGAAATACCCACAAAATAAATTACTGATCTACCCAGAATAAAAAATACTGTCGAAATCACCAACACTGTTCACTAAAATTAGTGTACTAGCTAGCACAAAACCTGGCAATCCTGACTTCACACTGTTTGGGGTAAGATCTGCCCTGAAATAAAAACAACTTACGTCTTGCTCAGCATACTGTTTATGTGTCTGGAGTATTGACGTTCTCGAAAGCAAACACAAATCTGCAGATGCAGCATCTAAAGATAAATAATCTACTCTTAATTTTTTTTTTTTTGATTGTCAGCTATAATCTGTTACTGTGTGTGGTATATGGTGCAATGCACACACGGCAGAATCTTCACAACTTTACTATGAATCATAGAGACGGGCTTTACTCCAAAGTAAGTCGCTTTTGAGAAATTAAACTCTGATTATTGACGAAAGGGCTGCAAAGCATAAGAAGACTTTAACAATTATAACATTATCTTATTACAAAAATTACAAACATACCATTAAAACTCCTCCAATCAATTGTTCATCAACATAAACAACAATAAGGTATTATAAATAAGTTTTCATTACCATAATAAAGTACAGGTGATAGGCAAAATGTGTGAACTGTGGTAGTAATGGGATGATTGTGTTTGACGGTCAACAATGCAGGTAAGGCACGTGTCGCGCTGGACTGTGCGTGTTCAGTACGGACTAGGCATCAGCGCAGGTTGTTTACGAGTAGTACACACTTCGTATTTGCATTCAGAGGCCGAGATCGACGTGCAATGAAATACCTAACAGAATTCCAAATAGGGCAGATTGTGGGGGCCCGATTACCTGGAGCATCAGTAACCAAAACAGCCAACTTTTATTGAATGTTTCGAGAGCAACTGTTTCAACAGTCATGACAGCCTACGCAAAACATGGAAAGACATTATCGTGTAAACGTAACAGTGGGCACAAATCAAAGCTAAATGGCAGAGATCGTCGTACGTTAACACAAATTGTGTCAAAACAACACAAAACTATGGCGGCTGAAATGATTGCAGAGCTCAATAGCCATCTTCGAGAGTCCTTATGTATCGACACTGTCCGCCGAGAACTCCATACAGCGAATATTGACGAACTGCTATACCCAAACCATTAGTGACGACAAACAACGCAAAGGAGCGTAAAAAATGGTGTTACGAGCATAAATCCTGGACGGCTGTCAGTGGAAACACGTTACATGGTCCGACAGGTCAACCTTTTCGTTATTTCCAACATCGGGCTGGGTTTAAGTCTGTAGAACGCCAAAGAAGCCTATAGTCCTGATTGCTTGATTCCAACTGCTAAGCATGGAGGTGAAAGTGAGATGGTGTGGGTAGCTATATCGTGGTATTCTGCTGCTCCAGACATTACTCTCAACGGACGTGTTACAGTCAACGATTATGTGAACATTTTAGGTGATCAGGTGCATCCCGTGATTCAAATGTTCCCAACAATGATGCCATGTTTCAGGACGATAATGCACCCATTCACACAGCCAGGACAGTACAATCGTGGTATGAGGAGCACGCAACTCAAATGCAGCGTCTTACCTGGCCATTACAGTCCCCGGATTTGAACATTATCGAACCCTTGTCGGCCGTATTGGAGCGCAGACTTCGGAGCAGATTAACGCCCGCCTCCCTCGTCTCTACAGGAGTCAGAAGAGGTTCTGATCAAAGAGTGGCATAAAATTCCACTGGAGACTGTACAATCATTACATTCCAAGAAGAAACGCAGCTGTATTGCTGACAAATGGGGCTCCAAACCCTTATTAATAAACCATTCCCAAGTAAGTAAAAGTGTTCACATTATTTTACCTATTCCCTGTATACGAGAAAGTTTCTCCCAGAGTCACAAATAACAGATTTCTTTCTCCTTAAAAACTCAGCTCTCGCTACCATGCCTCAAATAAAACGCCCCGGCGCTGTACAACTGACTAGCAAGCAAACCACAGATAAAATTAAACACAGAGTCAAGAATCGTATTCACTACTCATACATCTTTGTCCCAGCACAGTAAAGGCGAATTATTTACAATATGAGACCCTTACAACATAACCAACTGTACTTCCTTCGACATCGGCTGAAGTAGGAGTCGTTCTGCTGCTTATTGGGGCGAGTGGGAATTGATAGCAATGAACGAGCAAAGCCACCAAGGAGACTGCAGAAGAACATTACTTCATAGAATGTGCCCATCCCCAACAGGCTGTCTTTTCGCTCAGGAAGAACAGTCTGCCAGAGTGGGACAATAAGCAGTGCTTGGTGAAGCCAACTACCCGGCCGTGGCGTTCCTCATGCCAGTCACTCCTGCTGGGTGAAGTGGCCCTCACCCGCCCCCGAACTGACCCCTAAAGTAGGACAGCCTCCTCTGACGAGAGGACCCCATCAGTCTGAATCCTGTGGCGTGAAAATCGTTGTACACCACTGAGTGCATTGTATTTTGTGACAAACGTGCAGAAGCAAGTTCAGGTGGGGCTCTGCCCTCTATTTCAGCTGCTGACGAGACGAGTGTGTTCAAGCTTTTAAAATTTTGTGACATGTCTGGTTTATTCCAGTGATCAACCCTTTCCAACTGTCTGCTGTCTTCTTTTAATTCTTTCCACTGCATTTTCCCTTTCCACTGCGTGTTAGATCTGACAAGTGATTTCGTTGTTGTGCCTGTGTGTGGCATGTTTTTAGTATTTGTGTTGTCTTCCGCGTAGTCAGTGCTTACACAACTTTCCCACTAGAGCGCGCCCCACTAAGCACAACAGCGCAGGCGCAGCGCTCGTCCGTCTCCGCACTACGAGATGGCGCTGTCTTAGAGACGGACCAAA
The DNA here is from genome assembly GCF_021461395.2 of Schistocerca americana. Taxonomy (NCBI): domain Eukaryota; kingdom Metazoa; phylum Arthropoda; class Insecta; order Orthoptera; family Acrididae; genus Schistocerca; species Schistocerca americana. The sequence continues at coordinate 194,995,077 of NC_060124.1, read as the reverse complement.
TTCTGCTTCCGCCGATCCGCGTGTTAATATGTAACGCAGCCAATGAGATTGCTGCTAACGTAGAGCCTTTTCTCCTCGCAGATCACACTAGCGCAGTGATACCTGAACGCTCGAGGTATTTTTAACGAGTGTACAGACCTCCGATTAGTCAGTCTACATTAGTCTGCATTTGTCTGCATTAGTCTGTACCAGTCTATAGTCAAGTTTCAGTCTGTGCCTAATAAGATTACCATATTCCTATACACAGCCATGAAGATAAATGTATAGACAATTTTGTGAAGTATCAGAGATATGTGAGAATAAGATTAACGTACCAAGACCAAAGGAACTTCATATTGTCAATTGTAAACAGCATCCAGAATCAAGTTACGTAATGTCTATGATTTTTATTATTTTAATAAATGTGTGTGGTTCAAATAGCTCTGAGCACTATGGGACTCAACATCTTAGGTCATAAGTCCCCTAGAACTTAGAACTACTTAAACCTAACTAACCTAAGGACATCACACACACCCATGCCCGAGGCAGGATTCGAACCTGCGACCGTAGCAGTCCCGCGGTTCCGGATTGCAGCGCCAGAACCGCTAGACCACTGCGGCCGGCAATAAATGTGTGTGAAAATGAATCAAGTTCTGTTTAAAGTAGGTCACCATCAGTCTGCTACTCTAAGCGTGCAAGTGGCATTTCTATCGTCTGACCTAACGGCAGAAGATAAACACGCCACGATAAGACCACGAGACATATTGCCGACACTCACCTACTTCGTTAGAGCAAGTCAAATAATCTGATGGTGTGTGTACCGAAGCTCTTACAGTACGCACACCACAATTTGGTTTGTGCTTTTATTTGTAGTTCACATTTTCGTAAATTTGCAGCCTTTACCCACAATCGTCTGATTACATTTTTCTCGTAGTTTAGGTGCTAAAGACCTCACCATCGTGCGCCTACACTACCATATCATCGTCATCACCATCACCATCGTCATCATGTGTATGACCAGGTCCGTCATAATGCTATGGGAAATCCACCCAGAGAGGGTTCAAACAGTCCACAACGTGGATCGTCAGCAGAATGGTGGCCGGCGAATATCAGTACACAATACTCTAAAATCCCTTACCACATTTAGCGCGTTTCTTAAGCGCAGTATCGGTACCACATCCTAATCACCAGAAACACCCCCGTACTACATCACCACCTCTTCTGTTCTTCACTGTTGGCACTACACGTGATGGCAGGTAACTTTCAGTATACGTTTGAGAAACTCAAAGCCTTCTATCGGACTGCCACAGCGTATAGGTAGATCCATCAGTCCAAATCACTCATTGCCAGTCACCCACCGTCCAGTGACGTCGCTATTTATAACACCTGATGCGTCGCTTAGTACTGACTACAGAAACTGTTGGCTTACGAGGAGCTGCGCGACCACTGTGCCCATTCTTTTTAATTTCTTACGCGCAGTCCTTGTGCTAACTGGATTGCTGGTAGCGACAAGTGATGCCTTCTGCTAATGTTATACGATTTTTAGATTACGTTCATCAGTCGGTAAAAACGGAACCTTTACATGATCGCTTTGTCTGTCGGTCTTTCCGTTTGGTAAGACTCCTTTTCGTCAGGAGACTGAAGAGGAATGGATTTGAAATTCATAGCACAGCCGGACGATGTGGCCGTGCGGTTCTAGGCGCTTCAGTCCGGAACCGCGCTGCTGCTACGGTCGCAGATTCGAGTCCTGCCTCGGGTATGGATGTGTGTGATGTCCTTAGGTTAGTTAGGTTTAAGTAGTTCTGTCTAGGGGACTGATGACCTCAGATGTTAAATCCTATAGTGCTTGGAGCCATTTGAATCTTATCACATACTAAGGTCTTTGCCGCAGTGGATACACTGGTTCCCGTCAGGTCACCCAAGTTAAGCGCTGTCGGGCGTGGCCGGCACTTGGATGGGTGACCATCCGGGCCGCCATGCGCTGTTGCCATTTTTCGGGATGAATTCAGCCTCATGATGCCAATTGAGGAGCTACTCGACCGAATAGTAGTGGCTCCGGTTAAAGAAAACCATCGTAACGACCGGGAGAGCGGTGTGCTGACAACACGCCCCTCTTATCCGCATCCTTAGCTGTGGATGACACGGCGGTCGGATGGTCCCGATGTATCACTTGTGGCCTGAAGATGGAGTGCATCGCGACGTAAAAAATGTTAGCTTCTACGTCAATGCAATCAAAAGACACGGCCGTGTTTCGACACTGCCAGTTTCACTCATCGTAACCTATTGCGGGCACCTCGCTGAACTAGAATCACGAAATCTGGCAGAAAGCTAGATTTCACAGTACAAGCACAGGAAAAATCCGAAAATTACTGTTTTTTTTGTCATTCTCGAAAGTATTAGAATTTCCAGGACAGTTATCTCCGCAGTAACGATATCGGCAGTAGGCAAAAATCGTAAATGTTCTCGATTCTTGTGTTGGATGCACTATCTGTAAACGTAATTTAGTTTGTACGAAACGCTCGGGGCGCTAGTCATACACTTAGCCGGGTTTTGTACAGCTACCCCGTGCAATGCTGGATGTTTCTTGTCCGTCAGTACCTGAGATCTGCTGTTCTTCGTTTAGCTGTGGCTGTTCCTTCGCGTTTCCGCTTCACAATCCCATCAACAGCACTCGACTGAAATGTCCGTGATGAATTTATTACTGTACCCAGGTGGCATTCACAGAGCAGTCCACATTCTAAGTAACTGAGACCTTCTCATCAACCCATTCTGTGGTTTCTGCTTCTCTACTGACAACACACTACTCCCCGCCTTCTTTTACGAGGGATATTCGGAAAGTAAGTTCCGATCGGTCAAGAAATGGAAACCACTGTGAAAATCTAATAAAGCTTTGCACATATATGTTCGACAGTGTCTCTAGTATCCCCGTCGGTTGTATCACTTCGCTCTTTTCACTTCTGAGAGCATGGTGAGTACATAAAGATGCGTAGAAAACAGTGTCTCCCGCCAAGTATGAGGTCCTGGTGAGAGATTGCGCCTGATGTTATGCAGCCCACATTACAGAACTGTCATACGGTTCCTACTTCATGACAGTTCTCGGTCGCAGTGTGCAGGGGCAATGAAAATGGTCCTGCAGCGTTTTTGAGGGGAGGTGTTTGATCAGCCGCATTACAGCTGGTAATTAGCTCCCTCTGTGTTTCATCTCCGTTCACTGACTATGAAGACAACATTTTCGCACAGGCAACGAGCTATAGATGAGCGTAGAGAATGGACGGGAAGCACAGGCGGCTGCCTTGTATTACGAGGGTATTGGAAAGTTCGTATAACGGTGCGACAGAAGTCCTAGCTGGAGCGGCGACTATGTAGAGCAATTGCTGGAAGTTGGGCCCAACTGTCGCAAATAAAACATTTCTGATTTTCAATGTAGTTTCCATTTCGCGACTGATTGGAACTTACTTTCTGGACAAACCTTGTATACTGGCGGGTCCGGCTCTGTGGATATCTACTAGTCAATCGCGCACTGGACAATGGTCTCCGGATATATTTCATCAAAAACGGCTATTGTGGCAGCTGAAAATACAGCAAATGTTGAAAGTGACTTTATCCGTGGACAACACAAACAGCAGAGAGTTCGACATTGCGTTACTGAGCTGGATAATCAACGACAAATTTGAACCTTAGGTTCAATATCATGTGATCCCTATTGTTTTCTCACATTTTCCATGGCAGGGGTGTGACTGCTGCTCCACTAGCGTCAAAGCCTTCCAAAAATGGCAGCTGGCGGGGAGAAGGTTGCACCTGTGGCATTTTTGTCGTATAAACATGGTTTCTTTTTAACTCCTCTACACACTCTAAAATTTTTATACGTATTTTTTTACCACCCTTAACATTGACATGGTTAGTCACGCTATATAGCACCGAAATGCTACTGTCTACGTGGTTCAGGTTGAAGTGTACAGTCAACTGTTTCATGCAATTAGCGAAATGGCAGAATTTTTTTTTTTTTTTTTTTTTGTATGGACAGGTAAATGGAAGTTGTAGATGAAGCTGGCAGGCTGTAGCGAGCCAGATACCTTCGTATTCAAATGCCTACCATGTTTCCAACACTGTGCCTATAGTTAAGGGGAATACGGGAAGCAGTACCAAGGCAATTGTCCCACCGACAAACGAGCTTGAAGATAATCGTTCGGTTAAACACCGTGTCCTGTTGCGTGAAGGAGTGTTAACATTGTTGACCGACAGGAATGGTCGACCCTTGTAGACCTTTTTTAAGGGACCGAAGGCCTGATAACTTCATGGGAGGAGAACAGGACTATGGGGCAGGTGCTCGAGTGTCTCCCACCAGGAGTTGGCGTAACTTCTGCGTAACTCGCAGGTCGACCAGCGTCTTGTGTCGAATTGCGACCAGGGAGGAACTTGGCACAGTATTCCACAATGGTGGCTTTCGACAGGTGTGCTGCACCACACACATTCTACATTCACCAATGGTGTTTTAAACTTTTCTGAACAAAAACGTTTATTTGTTTTGCACTATACCAGGGCTGGACTGGTATCCTGTGTTTAAGTTTGTGTATGTGTATTGTTGTCTTGAACATGTAATGTAATGATATAAAAAACAATTATTTATTTGTAACTATTAGTGTAATGTAATGAAATAAAATATGAGCCGTGACTTATATATAAAAAAAGAAACACCCGTTAATGCAATGGCTCAGCATAAAAGAAAAATAACTAATGTAGGAATATTATTAACAGTGTAATATGTTGTTTAATTTAGCCCGACGTGTATAAGCACTCCGTAACTAGCTCAGTTCTCAGGGCAGTTACGTAATCGTCGATAATTAATTGTCCTCTTCTTATTTACCAGCACTATGGATATTATTCCAGGTTCGTGAGAAGTCGTGTGCTAATTGCATCAGAGAATATTTGCCAAGTCTGTTCGATGAACACTACTGTAATACGTAACTTATCGTGGTTTCGTCTCGTTTCCCCAATATAAGATAACAAGAGTAGCATCTACAAATGAAATCCTATAATGGAACTGGAATCCAGTGACCAGACCTTTTCTGCCTGGGATGTTATCTCGTTATATAAAGAAAATCTGTAAATAAAATTGTTAAATTATTAGTAGCTGCCTCCGGTCTCGTGGGATCTGAAATAAAGCTAATTGTCCTAACCGACGGCACGTCTCGTAGATGAACTAAAAGAAAAATGTTAAAGATTTTTCTAAGATGGTGCCTAACAAGAAAATTCTTTGTTAAGGACCATATCTACTGAAGGCAGTCTAGGTATCAGACTCACAACAGATTGACCACATACACAAAATAATTTTGACAAAATAACCATTATATTTTTCGGGTTTTAAGTACAACTTACATTATCAGCTGGTACAGCCAAATGAGCTTTACACAAGTACGTCCTCTTAGGTCCGAATCCAAGCAGATAAGATAAGTGAATGACAAAGGATAGATAGTTCATGCATAGGAGCGCAAGAGTCCATGGAATAACATGTCCATTGTAGTTCTATCTCTTCTTCTTGACGTACTTGTCGATTAGTTATAAAATTTATCGTAATATTTAGTTTACATTTTTTAAAACCCAAGTCCACCCAGTAGAAACGGTACAAACAATACAAGTGGTGTAATTACGGAAACGCTATCTGATAAATATGAATCGACAAAATAATCTGAAACTGTGCAATTGTATTTCAGGTAACTTCTACCAAAACGTAAAACTATAATAAAAAAGCTGCTCCGAAATTCTGTATTGTGCAGTACCGCGAGCAGTGCTACAATCCATGACTTCACACTACAAGACTTGCTGTTCCAGCACACGAGACTGACAATAAAATTGCTACATAAAATTATGTATTCAATTTAGAAAGAATAAATAATCAAAACGTTTTTCTAAAAATGCCCTGTGAATTTACGTACACAGTCTAAATAAAATTCGAAACACTGAACAATACTCAGGCAGATGTAACATTGCACTGTGGAAATCGCTGTCTGCATATGAAATGGAATCTGACGAACATTCTTTACTTAATCTGAGCCTGATAACTTTGAAATTCAATGCCAAACTACAAATGATCTTATTATCTTGACCGTAACGTAACTGGCCCTAATAATTTTTCATGGCTTACTTGTGGCAACGGAAACTTAGTACTGCACGAAGTGGTGAACATAAAAAATACAGCTCAGCAGCAAGCCAACTAAAATAAAAGAAAACCTGGCGCAGTGCAATGCAAGGACAGGACATGCAGCTATGCGAGCAATGCTAAGCAGATCATGCTTCCCACTCTGTGTTCCGCAAAATGCAATACGGCGAGAAACATTAAACTCATTGAAAATTTAAATTCATTCCTTGAATTTACAATGAGTTTTGCAAAAAATAGGCCTACTTTTTATAGTAAATGTTACTCTGCCATGAGATTAGTTTTAAAATTGGTAAAGGAGTGGTAGATCCTAAAACCTCTCAGTGGAAGTCATGTGAACTATACTCATGCTCATAAATTAAGGATAATATTGATACATGGTGAAAAAACGGTCTGGTTGGCGGTTTGCTGGTTTAAATCACCTCGGGGTATGACCATGCGGTGCATTTGACCTGCGGTCGTCGCACGGTGGCGCTGGCAGCAGTTCACATACGCAGAGGTGTGTTGGTGCATGTCATAATACGGAGCAGCGAGTAAGCGTGCAGACGTTTCCAGACGTGCTAATAGTGACTGTATGTTGAAAATGGCACATATTGATGACGTTATGAGAGGTATAATACTAGGGCGACTGGAGGCTGGTCAAACACAGCAGGTCGTAGCAAGGGCCCTCCGTGCGCCACAAAGTGTGATCTCACGATTATGATAACGATTCCAGCAGACATGAAACGTGTCCAGGCGCTACAATACGGGAGGTCCACAGCGTACAACACCACAAGAAGACCGATATCTCACCATTAGTGCCCGCAGACGGCCACGGAGTACTGCAGGTAGCCTTTCTCGGGACCTTATCGCAGCCACTGGAACAGTTGTCTCTAGACACACAGTCTACAGACGACTGAACAGACATAGTTTATTTGCCCAGAGACCTGCAAGGTGCATTCCACTGACCTCTGGTCACAGGAGATCCCGTAAAGCCTGGTGTCAAGAACACAGTACATGGTCATTGGAAGAGTGGTCCCAGGTTATGTTCTTGGATGAGTCCAGGTATAGTATGAACAGTGGTTCTCGCCGGGTTTTCGTCTGGAGTGAACCAGCAACCAGATACCAACCCCTTAATGCCCCTTAATGTCCTTGAAAGGGAGCTGTATGGAGGTCGTGGTTTGTTGGTGTGGCGTGGGATTATGATTGATGTCAGAGGAACTGTAACAGGTCAGGTGTATCGGGACGTCATTTTGCACCGGTATGTCCTCCTATACAGGGGAGCAGTGGGTCCCACCTTCCTCCTGATGGATGATAACGCACGGCCCCACCGAGCTGCCATCGTGGAGGAGTACCTTGAAGCAGAAGAAATCAGGCGAATGGAGTGGCCTGCCTGTTCTCCAGACCTAAACTCCATCGAGCACGTCTGGGATGCTCTCCGTCGACGTATCACTGCACGTCTTCAAACCCATAGGACTCTTCAGGAGCTCCGACAGGCACTGGTGCAAGAATGGGAGGCTATACCCCAGCAGCTGCTCGAACACCTGATCCAGAGTTTGCCAACCCGTTGTGCGGCGTGTGTACGTGTGCATGGTTATCATATCCCATATTGATGTCGGGGTACATGCGCAGGAAACAGTGGCGTTTTGTAGCACATGTGTTTCGGGACTGTTTTCTCAACTTACCACCAATACCTTGGACTTACAGATCTGTGTCGTGTGTGTTCCCCATGTGCCTATGCTGTTAGCGCCAGTTTTGTGTAGTGCCACGTTGTGTGGCACCAGTTTCTGCAGTTATCTTTAATTTATGAGCATGAGTGTAATAACTTCCATTAGGTACCTCAGAACAATGAAATTAGCTAACCAAAACCAATAAAGATAAAAAAATCCATGAAAAACTTTCCGTATTTCAAACACTCAACAACTACTCGCAAACAAGCAGTGCAACAACAACGTTACCTTCCTCTTTATCTTTATCTCTGCTGTCTACAAGCTGTTTCAGACAACTCAGTAGCATAACCGACATCAGACGTACTCGCTAGCTTCTCTTAGAACGCTGCAGCAACGACAATGCTAATAGCAACCAAATACCGCATTGCTTATGCTCGTTGTGTTTTGTGTGTTCTTTGGTGTAACATATCGCCTACCGAAAACCTCAGTTCGAAGAAATACCCGTTCTACGGATTTGAAATACGACACATCGAATAAAAATAGAGCTTAAATCACTTTTCTTGAATACTAAAAATAAGCTAGAAACTTTACAATATCTACGGGCATTTGTCTTTCGGCAGTATAGAAATGAGTAAAAGCACGTTGGTCCTATTTGGGCGCATTTGGTAATAGCGTCGCCATAGTTCACGTGCCGGCATTTACTGCACGCCCGTCGGAGAGACACGAGTGCCGCACTAATCCCTTTCCTACATGTCGGTGCTTATGTACCCACTTCGGAACCGCGCTACTTTGCATATATGGCGCAGCAACGCCCTCGAACGGTAATGTTTGATCGACCCATTATAATATGGGGACAGTAGCTACGTCTCTCCCACTCGCAGAAAGTGTAAATTTTAAATCGTATCGACTTCCGGCCTTATGCCGTATTATGCCATTGGGTGCCGCAACGGTGTATAGTTCACTGCAAGGCATCAACGGTTCGGGCCTGGGGTGAGTCGTACTTTGTCTCTGCCTTTTCTCTCTCCCCCGCCCCCCTCTCCCACGCCCTCTCACCTCTCTGGTACGAAATATAGCTTTTCATCAGCCTACTTTTGACGTGCCACAGATGTGTTCGATTTTAATAATAATAATTTTAGATTAGTGGGCAGTACATGCTTTAGCATGGGGCTGGAGAAATTTCCATTCCGAAAAATATAGCCTTTGAAAAACGTATGTGTGAAAAATTGGGACCTAGCCTACATGTGTCTTGCAGTTCTTTTAAGAGCTATAACAAGAAAAAATTCTTATAACTATGATAACATTATAATATACATAATACAAAATCGAAGTGGTGTTGTTTTTGTGGCCGTCAATATGACCACTGGTTTCATGCAGCTCTCCATGCCACCCTAGCCGTGCTAGGCTCTTCATCTCTGACTAATAGTGCCCCCTACATCCTTCTGAATGTTCTTACTTTATTCACCTCCCGGTCTCCCTCTCCAATTTTTACCCCTGTCCCCCCCCCCCCCCCCTCACACACACTCTTCCCTCCAGTACTACATTAGTGATTTAGGTGGTTCAAATGGCTCTGAGCACTATGGAGATCCAAGATGGCCGCCGAGTGAGTGACGCCAGAAACTGTTTCCAGAAAGTTAAGTGATTTAGACAGGAATATAATTTGGTTTAACGCCGATAACAAATTAAATACGTACATTAGTGTATCGTTTAGTCTTGCCGTTGAAGGTTTGACTTTTCTTTGCGTATTTTTTCGGAAAACGCGAAAAGATCGTAACTTCGCGAAGTCGCACTTAGGCTTAAATTTTGTAAACGTGTTTGTTTCTTGTTTCACAGTAATGTAACTAGTTTCTCTGTAGCAAATAAGTAAACTACCGTAAATAACGTATAACTTCATTGTTTTAAAACAGATTTAAGAAAAACAGCGTAACTTTATATCAGAAACTTGCTTATATACATTTGTTTACAGGGCTAATTCTCGTAACGTTTTTGGAGAATCAAACTTAAAGTATCTCGTTTAATTGTCCTTTTTTTTCATTCCATCGAGTGAAATATATAATAAATAGCGTATACCTTCATTGTTTTATTACAGATCTCAGAAAAACAGGGGAATTTTAAATTAGAAACTTGCTTATATACATTTGTGAATAGGCTTAATTCTTGTAACGTCTTTTTTTTGACTTTCGGTAATTTAATTGATTTATTCTAGTTAAGGTATTATTTTTGCCATGACTGAGAAGTGCCTGACTTGCTGTAGAATTGTTAGTTCCGGGATTTGGTGTGATAGATGCAGTAGTTTTTTTCACTGGGGGGACTGCAGTGGCGTGGGTGTCGGGGAAGTGGATCAGGCTCATCAGTGGTTATGTAGGATTTGCAGCAGAGATAGGAAGATAGTGGAACAGGAGGGGAAAATTGCTGCCCTTCAGGCTGAGCTAGATCAGGTTAGGGAAGATCTGGACAGGTTAAGGAGGGAGAAGGGCAAAGAGAGGTGGGAAGTGGCAACAGGTAAAAGAAGGAACGGGCCTAAAACTAAGTCTGACAGTTTTGTGGTGAATGTCAAAAATAAGTTTGACCTGTTGCTTCAGTTAGAAACTGATGAGCCTCAAGCAGAGGTAGGTGTAGACAGGACACAACAAACTTTCAATAGGAAATTGAAAAAGAATGTAGGAAAGTCATCGAAAATGAAGAAAGTTTTGTTGTTAGGCAGTTCCCATTCCAGAGGTGTAGGCCAACTTCTGCAGGAGGAATTAGGACCAGAATACCAGGTCACAAATTTTTTCAAACATAGTGCTAGTCTGGATCAGGTGACAGAGGATTTAGGTTCGCTCTGTAAAGGATTTACCAGGGAAGACACCGTGGTTATTGTGGGAGGGCCAGGGAATAGCATCGACAGAGATCCTGGATACAGTATCGAGTGTGACCTGGTAAAGATTGCGTCGGCATCGAGACACACCAATGTTGAATTTGTATCTGTCCTGAGACGCCATGACCGGCCTCATTTGAACTCTTCTGTTGGGAGAGTTACTTTGGAGTTGGAACAGATGCTTGGGTCGGGTGTGGTTCCTGTTGATTCTCTCAGTATGTGGGACTATACCAGGCACGGCCTACATCTCAACAGGAAAGGGAAGGGGAAACTGGCTGGGGTAATAGCAGGAAATTTAAGGGGGGTAAAATACCAGTGGTTACAGGTGTTGGAGCAGCACCTTTTTTAGGATAGGTAAGACAGAATGATGTCAAGTTCTACGAGAGGTAAGGATTGAAACAAATCTTCAGTTTAGGAAAGAAATTAAACAGCACAATTCTAGCACATTGGATCACCAATCACAGCTGTCAATTATAAATTTTCACCAATCACCAGAAATTTTATCTCCACCAAATTGTATCTCAGTCCTAGGTAATTGCATTGATGAATTTAAGTCACCCAACCCAGTTGACATAATCTGCCTCTCTGAACACCATGTGACCACTGGTATAGGAACTAGGCCTAAGCACAATGAGAAACTCAGACAGGAGAGTACTGCAAATGTTAGAATAAGGAAAGGTTCTCATAAAAGTATAATTAAAAACAATGTAAGTATATTTCATCAAAATATTGGGAGTTTAAAGAATAAAGTAGATGAGCTTCTGGTTTGTTTAGAAGATTTAGAAGCTGAGAATGAAATAGATATACTATGCCTGTCTGAGCATCACATTGTTACTGATATGGATAAGGTAAATGTAAGTGGATATAAGCTCTCTGCACATGTAATGAGAGAAAATATGGAGAAAGAAGGAGTTGCCATATATGTCAAAAGTTATCATTGTGCAAAATGTATAGAAACAAAAAAGTTTTGTGTAGAGAAACATATAGAAGCATGTGCCTGTGAGCTTAAATTAAATAAAGGCACATTTATAATTGTAACTGTATATAGGTCCCCATCAGAAAATTTTCATCTATTTCTGAAAAATTTGGACTCCTTGTTGTGCTATCTGTCAGACAGGGGGAAGCAAATTATTATTTGTGTGGACTTCAATGTAGATTCTCTGAAAGAGGGTAATAGGAAAAATGACCTTGAAGTATTACTCGGTTCTTTCAATTTGACACCCGTTATTGATTTTCCTACTCGGGTGGTAAAGGATAGCAGCTCACTGATAGATAACTTCTTTATAGACCAAGATAAGTTTAACCAGATAAATGCTCAGCCTGTTGAGAATGGTCTTTCTGATCATGGTGCACAGCTAGTTACAATATATGACATAGCTCCATTCAGCAATACTAAACAGTCCTCCAAAATAGTACGTTCAGTCAACGATTTAACAATTGCAAATTTCAGGGAAAGCCTACAGCAGTTAGACTGGGATGAGGTGTACCGTGAACCTGATGCCAATTTAAAATATAATTTATTTCATGACATTTTTGTAAATGCATTTGAAGACTGCTTCCCCCAAAGAATAGTTAAATATACTCATAAGAAACCTTGTAACAAGCCATGGCTTACTAAGGGTATAAAAATATCTTGTAACCGGAAAAGGGAAGTATCTGACAGCAAGAAAGAGTAGTGACCCAGAAACTATCAAACATTATAAAAACTACTGTGTTATATTAAGGAAAGTTATTAAAAAATCCAGAAGTATGTGTATCATGTCTGAAACCAGCAACTCTGATAATAAAATTAAAACAATTTGGAATATTATTAAAAGAGAAACAGGTCAACCAAGAGCACAGGAAGACAGTATTACCATCAAATTGAATGAAAACTTTATGAACAAAAAGTCAGAAGTTGAAAATATTTTTAATAATCATTTTCTAAATGTTGTGGATATAGTAGGATCCAGGTGTTCATTAGAAGATGCTAGGCTGTTAATGGAAGAGGCCATACCTATGCAATTTGATACAATTGAAATCTCACCCACTTCTCCCTCTGAAATTAGGAAAGTGATAAACTTGCTTAAAAGCAAAAAGTCACATGGAATTGATGGCATTTCCAGCAAAATACTAAAAGCTTGTTCTCAACAGATAAGTAAGATTCTCAGCCACCTGTGTAATAGCTCTCTGGAACAGGGAATTTTCCCTGATAGACTGAAATATGCTGTTGTTATACCTTTGCATAAAAAGGGGGATAGATCTGATGTCAACAATTACCGTCCAATCTCCCTTCTAACAGCTTTATCCAAAATTTTTGAGATAGTAATGTATTCAAGAGTAGCTTCACATATCTGTAAAAGTGAAGTACTAACAAAATGTCAGTTTGGTTTCCAGAAAGGTTTTTCAACAGAAAATGCCATATATGCCTTCACCAATCAAATTTGATCTGAATAACCGAACACCACCCATTGTGATTTTTTGTGATCTCTCAAAGGCTTTTGATAGTGTAAATCATGAAATTCTGCTAGACAAGCTCAAATATTGTGGCATGAGTGTGGCAGTGCACAAATGGTTCAATTCGTACCTAACTGGACGAGTGCAGAAAGTTGAAATAAGCAGTTCTCCTAATATGCAAAGATCAGCACATTCCTCAAACTGCCACAAGTAATTGTTTCCATCACCTCCGTACTGAATTTTTTTTTCTTATAGCTTTAGAAATAATAGCATTAGGCAAAATAATTGTCTTATAAGCAAATATATCTAATTTCTCCATGGCCAGAAAATACTCTGCATTCTCGGACTACTGATTCAGGACTGCGCGAAAGCTGCACTGTGGTTGCTATGTGTAAATGCGAACCGAATACTGCAGGCGGGATGTGCAGACATTTATTGCAAACAGATCTTCTTAGACAAACCTGAGCCTTGTAAAGGGCCCTTAACTGTCAGTGATGTGTGGAACAGACTGAGAGGTGGTCAGCGAATGTAAACGGTCCGGCTTAGGCACGCCAAGGACGCGTTTTCAGACACAACTTGAGATGTGCTTCGTAAGCGATCGTTTTAGCGTGAAGGTTGAACTGCTTTCTCTTGGACACTGCATCGTATGTTCAAAAATGGTTCAAATGACTCTAAGCACTATGGGACTTAACTGCTGAGGTCTTCAGTCCCCTAGAACTTAGAACTACTTAAACCTAACTAACCTAAAGACATCACACACATCTACGCCCGAGGCAAGATTCGAAGCTGCGACCGTAGCGATCGCGCGGTTCCAGACTGTAGCGCCTAGAACCGCTCAGCCACTCCGGCCGGCGCATCGTATGTTAAAAGAAGCTCCTATCAACAGGTGTTGACTAACAAAATGATTGTTAAGAGCTGTGTGGAAGATTAATAATAATCATTAAAAACGAGACTGCATTTCTATACTTTCTTAACCCATGCTTTAGAGTCATGCACCGAAGGGTACAGGTTGCCTGACGAAAGAAACATTCCAGATTTCTGAGGTCTGTCCATCTTTTTGTAGTGTAGCTGAGGCCGTGAAGAAATGGGACATATGAACACGCAGCCCGTGTTGTAGCATGGTTGCAGGTATTTGTAAAATAAAGGCGATTACCGAAGCAACTGACAAATTGATATGTCAACAAGGCCTGCGGATACCAGAGAAGCTGAATGCAACTAAAGCTTGATCTAAAATGCCTTCAGAGGGGAATTCTTCTTGTGTGTGTCATTCAGCACGGGAAAAGAGGGCGTTTCACAGAGGCTGTTAAATAATTTGACTGGCGAGGAGAAGAATCCGAACTGACCAATCAGACGTATGGACACACGTACGGAAACATATGCTGAATGCTTGGGCGGGGAGGAGAGGGAGGCGGGAATTCTTAGTGTTGAACATCTCAATGCTAGCCTTTGTGTGCGATATCCAATGCTATCTATCATTAAGAGCTACGATATAAGGATTTATGTAAGGCAGTTAAATGTTTGTTGGTAGGTCTCACGAACGCAATGATTACGTAAGTAGTCAGCTTTCTGCCCCATTTCAAGCCGGCAATACAATGAGAGGCTTCGTTCGCAGAGGCTGCTCTTCCGCAGGGCACAACATGCACTTTGCAGAATGGCCACGCCGTTAACAGAATGATAATTACCTGGTAACACAGCTGGGCACTAGACAGTTAATTAACGAAGTTAACTTTTCGAGTAAGAGATTAACTTTTAATATTATAAAACATTAATGGACTCTTTAACATCCATTAACTTTCTTTGAGTCCATTAATCGTTATTTAGGTATTTACTGTTTATGACAAAAATGACGCCGCGCAGTCTGCGAAAATCATGTTCTGACAAGTTTTGTGTCATGTAGGTGTGTGACTACGGAGGGGTGCGCGCGATCGATGTGAACATCGTAGTGCGAACGAGAATATCTGGGCGTTGCCTGTTTATTGTTGTCTGTTTACTGACTTCACACCAAGTGCTCCTTTTTATTAGTGGACAGACTGTGGAAACCAAATCATGGAATCAGATTCTAGCTGTAAGAACAATGTGAAGAGAAACCTAGCAGAGACACATCTGTAAAAAGTAAAGCCCAGAGTCTAATTAAAATGTGACTGAACATGAAATCAAAATATTCATCCAACTATGCTGTATTTCTTGGGGAATAGGTTTTTAGTAAATTTATTCCCAGTATTGCTGCAGTCAAGTGCTTGTTTTGTGGGCAAAGATATTTTGTCTCCTAAACGAGCCTCACCCTCGGATGAAAACTTGGACATGTTGATGTTCATCAAGGGAAATACAGACCTTCTGTCATCTAATTCTTCTGTGTTTTGATTCTATTTGATGACTAAATAATTATAAAACTAAATTATTAAACTGTTTTTTATTTATAATCGGTGTGATGTCTAAACTTCCCCAGTCAGCAGTTCGTTGACTGGTGCTTAGCGTTGTTTCCTCTGGATCACAGGGCTCCGGGTTCGATTCCATGCCGCGTCGGGGATTTTCTCCATCCGGGGAGTGGACAAGAAGACAGTGAGCTATAATGAAAATATAAATCCAAGTGTATAGCATTCAAAACAGAAATTACATTTTAATTTTCCTCAGTACGCCCAGTACGAGGGTGAGTCTAATTAAAACCTTAAATTTGTAATTACAAATCGAAATTTCGCGCCGTTATCCTGTAAGTTAGTAAGTGTGCTACAAACATCCTGCAGAATGGCCTGTAGGTGGCAGCATAGTGCTGATGCACACATATCGTCGCAGTATCAGTATAAAGATGGCCGACCCACTTGCGACTTGCACCAGGGGAGAACAGCGTTCTGTTATTCGGTTTTCGCGTAGTGAAGGTGTGAAACCCATTGAAATTCATCGAGGAATGAAGATTCAGTACGGTGATGCATATCTGTCACAGCAGTAAGTCTGCGAATGGAGTTGGAAGTTCGCAAATGGTGTGACTTCAGTGGAAGATGCTCCTCGTCCAGGTCAGTCACAACGAGTTGTGTCTCCACAGAACATTGCAGCAGTTGAAGCCATAGTGAAGGAAAACCGCCGAGTGACACTAAATGACATTGCAGCATGGTTACAGATTAGTCTTGGGTCAGCACACCACATTGTGCATGATGTGCTCCAGTTTTACAGAGTGTCTGCAAGATGGGTGCCACGGCAGCTGACTCCTGAAATGAGAGAACGACGTGGTGATGCTTGTGAAGAACTTCTCCGGCGCTTTGAACGAGAAGGTGATGGCTTCCTTGCAAGAATAGTTACTGGGGACGAAACCTGGGTTCACTTCCAACAACCGGAAACGAAGAGAGCGAGCAAGGAATGGCACCATCCCTCAGCACCAAAACCAAAGAAGTTTCGAACAGAACCATCAGCAGGGAAGGTTATGCCGACTCTCTTTTGGGTCGAAAAAGGCATCTTTTGGAACATTCAATGCCTAGAGGGACCACTGTCACCACTGCAACATACACAGATCTCCTAGAAAATCATCTGCGGCCTGCAATCAAATCATAGCGACGTGGATTGTTGTCAGCAGGTGTCCTTTTGCAACATGACAATGCAAGGCCCCACACTGCTCGTACTACAGTTGCAATAATCACAGACCTGCATTTTGAGTGTCTTCCTCACCCACCACACTCACCAGACCTTGCTCCGAGCGACTTCCATATGTGTAGACCACTCAAAGATGCAAAGGGAGGAAAGAAGTTCCATTCTGATGAAGAGGTACGCCACGCGGTGCATGAGTGGTTGCACGGACTACCAAAATAATTTTTTTCTAAGGGAATTTATGCACTTATTAAGCGCTGGAGGACTTGCATTGAGCGTCTGGGAGATTATGTTGAAGAGTGATACAGCTTTGTACCATTTCTGCACAATAAATAATATTTAAAAAAAATATTAAAGGTTTTCATTTGACTCACCCTCGTATATACGCAAATATTTGAACAGACAAAGGAACTACCTCAAAATTTAATTACATCACCACTGACAAATTTGCCTTTGCACCGAATATTTAGAAGCTAAACCAAGCACATCAGAGCCTTATGAAGGGTATGGCGAAACTCAAATTAAAGAAGGCACGCCACAATGGTGAATAATTCCACAATAGCAACAGCGGACACGCCTCAAACACAGCTTGATGTCGGACTCGCGCTCCACAAGAATAAGAAGTGCTGTTAACAAACATCACACAGGCGAGATATGAACTGCAGAAATATAAATTACGTGAACAATAATAGCCACCTTCTTAAGAGATCACGGCTATAAGCGAAAAAAAAAGATGATTAAATAGGGTATCGAATATTACAAAGATAATAATTAACGTCTTCCCAAACAATTAATGTAAACTTCACCCTAAAATTACACGACCAGGGGCCTACTTGAATCAAACAGAATAAATGACTATGCTTACCCCTCCAAGGGAATACTTAGTGACTAGGTATTACAAGAGTTTAAAACATTCTTGGAAGGTGAGTGTCAACAGCCTTTAAGCAATGTATAAAATGCGTATTTGAACCATCAGCTGCCTTTATTTTAAACCCAAATATGGGTTTAAACCATTTTAACCCTTATCCGTGAAGATGGTCCAAGACTGAAACCGGCTAATATTTGGGTTTAAAATAAAAGCAACTGATGGTTCAAACATGCAATTTATACATTACAAAGAGTGGTTCCTTGAATCAGTCCTCAGGCTTTACAACCAATCAGAACCTAATTTCAAAACACACGTGTTAATACAGGGAATTCCCCTTAAAATAATTAAAAGGTAACATTACAAAGCTTACTAAGCGTAAAGAAATGAAACTCAGTGAACAGGAATTATGCCACACGGATCATGATAAAAAAGAGATTGACTAAACACTAAAGCTCAAACTACTTGCTATACACTGTCCAGTAATGTGTCTGTTTGCACCACCTCAAGAGTCTGTTAGCATTGACTACAGAAGAGTGTCTCTCATGAGGAGCTGATCGACCACTGTACCCATCCTTTTTAACTACCTAAGCACAGTTGTTGTGCTACTTGGGCAAGTGGTGGCGCTTTGGAACATACGAGTGATTCCTCACAGTGATTTCATGTCTTTCTTTACAACTACCCACATCAATGGTCGACGGTCCAAGCCGTCAGTACATGAGGTTTGCCTGGTGTTGGTGTAATTGTGGTAGTTCCTTCACTTCGGCAGCTTTAGAAGGGTTGAAATATCCCAGATGGATTTGTCACTCAAGTGACATCCAATGAGCAGTACATGTTCAAAGGTACTGAGCTTTCCTGACCGACCTATTATTCTGGTGGTACTGCTTCTACAGTGAGACCAAAACGCTCCTCGCCTCTTTTCATACTGGCGCGTCCGCCTCTCGCGACGTCTAGTGGTCACTTCCGCATAACATAGGGGTGTCCGAATACTTTTTATCTTACGGTATATGCAGAAGGGCTGGCATGAGAAGAAAGAGGCAATTTCAAGGGGTCTTATTTTGCAGTCGCAAGCGTACACCAGAGCCAAAGGACCAAATACTTTTAGTCAGAAACAATCTATCAGCTATCGATCCAATGTTTTCTATCGATATTTGAATGTTGTAAGCGGGAGATCCATGAGAACTATATGACGTCACTTATTCGTCTGCTGTTATTAAAGTATGACGACATTGACAGTAAAATGGTACAAGTAATTTATTTTCCCCACAATCACTGGTAGCGCTTTGGAACATAGGAGTGATTCCTTCCGATGACTTAATGCCATACTTTACAACTACCCGCCACAGGTCGACGGTATCAGTCGTCACTAAATGAGGTGGAGCAGCTCCTTATGAGACACACTTTTCTGTTAACAATGCTATGCCACTATTGATGTGGTGTAAAGGGAGACGTTACAGGACAGTGGATGATTGGAAATCAGGTTTATCGTATATCAGAAACGAGTAAGTTCTTGTTTATTTTTTTAAATTTTTTATTTAATTTTCAAATAGTAGTTCCTAGCTGATCACAAACAAATGGAGACAGAAGCTAATTAACATTGTTACAGATTCTAAATGATAAGGTCGAGAAATAGGGAATGAAATTTAATGTGGAGAAAAGCAAGACCATGGTGGTAACGAGAGGGGATAGAGAGGGCAAGGGACAAATTCATATTAAGGGACGGTTTATTGAAATAGTGGACAACTTTAAATATTTGGGAAGTGTATTAATGTGGAATGCTCGTTTGCAGATAGAAATTAGCAAAAGAATACAACAGAGTAGTACATTTTACCAGTGTGTGATGGGCTTGGTGTGGGGAAGGGAAGTGCCAATGAGGTGCAAGCTGGTGCTATACAAGACTTACATCACACCCATACTAATTTACGGCTCAGACACTTGGACTATGGCCAGAAGAGAGGAGACTAGGATACAATCCAGTGAAAAGAAGTTTCTGAGAAATATGCTAGGGAAGACGAGGAGAGACAGAGAGAAAAATGAAGATGTTAGGAAGGAAATTGGAGTGGAGAAGTTTGTAACGCCGGAAATGCATATCCTATTTCCATCCATTGTACAATAGACTTTTCCTTATTTTGTTACCTGAAGATATGACATTTCTGTGTCTTTATATACTGCAATTGTTTTACTATTTGTATATATATATATATATATATATATATATATATATATATATATATATATATATATATTTGTGCATTTATGTCGATGTATAATTGGTTTGTTTTGTAAATATTATTTGTATTTTTACTCTGGGTCTGGCCACCGGAAAACTGTGCTATCGAACGACTACCTCGATAGGTCGCATGGAGAACCAAAGTGTTTAGGATCTTTGGTAGTGTTAACTCTGCCGCATGGAGCGAGAGCAGAGAGTCTGGCTGGAGTAGGGCGGTGGAGAGGTGTGTTGTGTGACGCTCCCGCGAGTTGCCGCGCTTTCGGGGTTTGGCAGCATGTAATTGCGCTCGACTTGCTATGACAGTTTCTGACACGGTGTCGCGGACGGGAAACATTAGGTGGCGCACATCGAGAGCCCGTTTCGCCTGGTGACAGTGTCGAGAAGAAGGCGCGCCAACATCCAGCTTCTGCAACAGCGACGGCCGACAATGAGTGACTGTCCCCACCTCCTCGACCGACGACTTCAAACCTTCAATCAACCAACAAGGAAGACTGGAAGCACGTAAAGTTTTAGAACTGTATGGCAGACCTCAGCTTTTCAAACTATTCCATTAGCAAATTACAGCATCTTAGCATGAACGTTTGTTGCTCATTGTCCCAATTGCATTACCAAGCAGAGTCCCTTCCTTTTCCGGAATGAACCCGAGTGTCGTTGAAATTCAGACTCCACCATTAAAGTAATATCATTCCATTTCACTGCTTTAATTTCAAAGTTCAGTTAAAGTATTCATAGCTGGCTACGATATTTAGATTACACAAGCTCAAATTAAGAGTGCGAGTTTTGTTACCATATTTTAGCTTACCTGTGACTGCAGCTCAGCTTGGTACGTACTAAGTTTTACTATTGTTAATTGTTCAGAATCATTTAATTCAAGTTCAAAGTTAAATCTCTTATTTCTAAATTGCGTAGATTCAAGTAGCTCTTGAAATAATTATTGAGGTAGCCCAAGACTAACCTTATTTTATTGAATTTCGTAGTGGTTCAGAAACAAAGTTCACTGTTCATTTCGGTCACTAAATTAACTTTCAATTTTCCGGTTTTATTAATTCTTTTGCTAAACTAAGTCAGAGTGTAGCGAAATTTATTACTTCGGACAAACATTCAGTTTTCACACGACACGTGTCAACCTTCAGTTGCCACGCTTTTAGTGCTAAATATATGTGCATTAATCTTTCATTTTCAGTTATTATAGTAGTTGTCCATAGGACTGGCGACCATAATTTTCCCCAAATCTCAAATATCTAATTAACGCCAATTAATTGTTAACGTAACGACCGCACATTTACTTTCTTTATTAACTTTACCCCTTTTCAAAATTAATTTCCACCAATTTCATTTGCATTTTTCCTTTCATTGAGATGTAACCCTTTCCTCCCTCTTTACCAACAAATTAACTTCGGTGACGATTGCTTTTCTCAAATTTCCATTAGGTGCACGCGGGTTAAATTTTCACTGTCATTAAGGTCGATAAGTGAGGGGGAGGTTACACGGGGCGACCTGGTGACAGGACAATCTTCGGATTTGAGGTTGTTCTGGCACGAAGTTTGCATTGTGCAAATCTCGTAACAAAGTACTGGTTACGAACAGGTCGTTACGTCAGCGAGAATAAGTAGTGGGAGGAATCCTAATTAGATTTGAGATTTGTCATTTATACTGAAAATTTGTAAAATGAGTGAAGGCAACAATTACCAGAATTAGGTAGACTTTGGTACGGAACAATCGGTCGAACAGTGGGAAACGCGCACCGCGGAAGCCATTGTTCAGGGGCAGTCGGCTAGCATGAAAGACGCGATCGCCGAAACGCAACAAAGAGCAGAAATGGAATGCCAAACTTTAGAAAATGTTTCGGAATCGGAAGTGAAAATCAAATCTGAACCCCTTGATGACGAATACGGGGGGACAATTAAAGAGGAAGCCGCTACGGAAGTAAAACCGGTAGTTTCCGGGAACTTAACTGATTTAGTGAATGTTTTGATTAACGAAATCAAGGCTCATTCTAGCAAGATAGAAACTCAATCGGCAGAAATTAAAGCTCAGTCTGAAAGAATTGACAGGAAGCTAGACAATCAGAACAGAGTTATTAATGTTGTTAACAACAATGTTGGAGTTGTTAACACAAAAGTTGATAAAATCAAACAAGATATTGTTGTGATTAATACCGAAATCGGTAATCTTAAACGGGAAATGATAGGCGTTCAGGCGGAAATTGTGAACATAAATACTCGTTTTGACTCCGAAATTAGCAGAAATGAGAAAAGCATAGGATTAGCAGTTGCTCCGATCATCGAGAATAAGGTGACGGAACAAATTCAATTAGTGAAAAAAGAGGATCAACATAAGGTGGAAACTTTAAAGGCTTTAGTATCCGAAGTAGATACTAAAGTGAGGAAGCAGGCTAATACCTGCGAAGAGAAAAAGAGGGAAGTGGAAACGCTTGCGACAACCACTTGCCAAGTAATTACGAGAGTGTCGGAATTAGAAAAGGAACTTGATGAAAAACAGAATTATGTGCCAATCTGTGCACATAGTTCAGGATTGTTGACGAAAGAGGAGCGGTTCGACCACTTGAAAAAAGGCGGTATACACGCGATCGATTTCATTAAAAATTGTGAAAGAGTTTTTCCCAGACCATGGACTAATGAGAGAAAAATTAATGCGGTTATTGACGTGTTGGCTGGTGATGCCAAGCGTTGGGGCTTAAACCTCAACATAACGATCCTGACTTTTGACGAGTTTAAAAATTTGTTTCTGGCTGAATACTGGTCAGAGCAAAAACAACAATGTGTCTGGCGCGAATTTGTCGTATCGAGGTCTTTCGATGCGAATTCCCGTGGCTCGATGAAGGAGTTTTGTGAGGGCTGGATCCGCAAGTTGGAATATTTGCGTGATCGCCGCACGGAATCCGAAATAGTCTGGGAACTCTACAAGAAGCATCCAGATGATACAAAACGCTACGTAGGAAGCAATTACAAGACAATCAATGATTTCCTGTAAAGAATTGAGGACGAGGACAATTGGCGCAATAATCGCGATAGTGGTAGAGGCCGTGGTAACAACAACGGGTACCACAACAACCACAACAACGATAACCATGGGAATAATGCATACCGCAACCTTGGCAGCAATAACAATAGTGGTTCGTGCCGTAATGACAATCGGTACAATGCAAATAATAACAGGAATGACGGAAACCAGTATCATACTAGCGTGATACGGGCTTCGCAGAATAGTAATAACGCCAGAGGGTGTGATAAGCCGCCTCAGCAGCATCCGGGGAGCAGATCTGCTGGGACAAGACAGGCAAACTATTAGCCGCGCCGGTGAGGGGCCGACCGGACGTGGAGAAATTTTGGCGGCCCAATAACAGGAGAAAACCCAGGTGTCGTCGTTATGAGAACTCCGTATGGAATAATCAACGGCGGGAGAGTGTGCCAGTGTTAAGAGAAAGGAGTGCGCCCACAAGTAGTAGATCAGCTGTAGACACGGCAGTAGAAAATACATTCACTGTCAGTAAGAACAATTTAAACAGTGTTCCGGAAATCGATTATAAAGTGGCAGCTGTAACACCCACAGCGGAACTGAAGATTGAGTTTAGAAATGATTCGCAAGTTTTGAGAGAAGATCAGATGTTGGATAAAACGTCCGTCATCGAGCGAGGGGATGCAGAGAGGGATGTCTGGTTAAGGCAGCTCGGTCGCTTATACGACGAACTAAGAGATTATAGGGGCCTGTATGGGATAAGTGTTTATGGGGAGCACGAGCAAGATTCGTCGTGTTTCGTCCCGCAGGAGTTGGATGTTGAAGTAGTAACGGAAATTCTGGCCCTAACCGGCAGACCTTACCGATAGTTGTACTGGTAGAAGTAGCCGACCCATCCGACGCAAAACTCCAGTTTAAACATTGCGAGAGTATTAAGGAGAAAGATTACGATAATTTTAGCGATAGCCGGACACGATTGGTAGAAAAGCACGTAGATTACAGCGTGTATGAGGTTAGAGCGGACGTTATACGGTCGGACGATAGCAGTGTGGGTTGCGCAGATCCAGAGGAAGTAATTGCAGATACTACTGGGCACATTCCTCCAGGTAGATTGGCAGATGAGATCAATCTGGCCAAAGAGGAATCAACGAAGGTGACAATTAGGGAATTGATAGCAAAGCAACACTCACTAGTTGACGAGTTACAGGAAAAGGTTTCGGTATTGGAGGCGAAGCTACAGACTAAGCCTCAGCACAAACGTGTTGAAATTGAAACTGTATGTGAACAGAGAATGAAAATGCCGCCAGATAAGCCGGATTTAGGATCAAAGCATGATGGTTTTTTCTGGAATGACCTGGATATAGACGAGGATTTATTATGGGAGAATGAAGAAACAGTCGAGGACAAGTGTAGACAGATAGTAGTGTCTGTTAATGTGCATGACCTACAACTAAACGTGTTGATTGACACCGGTGCAGAATTGAGTGCTGTATCTGGGAAAATATTTGAGTTACTGAAAGACAGACCTGGTATCATAGTTATGCCAGTAACAGGAGTGAAAATTATCGGTGCTACTGGGAAGGCCAGTAAACCGGTCACAAAGCAGATTTTTGTCAACTTCGAGGTATGTGGGGCACGATTTGAACAACAGTTTGTCGCCGTGCCAGACTTAACTACGGAAGTAATTATCGGGTTAGATTGGGTATTAAAGTACCATGCAGTGATTAACTGCGAAAGCAAAACTTTGACGTGTACATCACAAGATAAAACAATAGCAGTTAGTTTTGACGAGGCAGGAGATGGTGTCCATAGGCAATACCAGCCTATACACATTGTTAACTGGCCGGATGCCATTGACGTAGGAATGAATTTGAACTACTGTAACGCGAGGAATCTTGGCATTGACAATAGTGTAGAAAGTGAATTGGAAAGTATTGTAGACGGTGTGTCAAACGTAACACACGAACAAAGACGAGGCCTGTATGAAGTAATAATGAAGAATAAGAGTGTGTTTTCAGACAAACCGGAACTTGTGGAAGGATATAAATGCAAGTTGCATGTAATTCTGCACGAACCATTCTTCGTGAGGCCGTATGCTATACCGCTGTCCAAAAAGGAAGCAGTGCAACGGGAGATAGATAAGATGATCGAATGGGGAGTGACTGAAAGAAGTACGAGTCCATACAATAACAGTTTGGTCATTGTAGCAAAACGGGATGGTAGTGTGCGTATTGTGATTGACGCATGCACGTTGAATAGGGTCGTTCAACGCGAGACAGACAGACCAGAGAGTATGGAGGAGATTTTGCAACGTTTTCATGACGTTAAGTTCATGACTAGCCTCGACTTGACGGCTAGTTACTGGCAAATAGAACTTGAAGAAGAATCTAGGCCATACACCGCCGTCTTGTTTGCGGGCAGGTGTTATCAGTATAG
This sequence comes from Schistocerca americana, assembly GCF_021461395.2. Lineage (NCBI taxonomy): Eukaryota > Metazoa > Arthropoda > Insecta > Orthoptera > Acrididae > Schistocerca > Schistocerca americana. Next base: position 194,969,919 of record NC_060124.1, on the reverse strand, counting down.
AGTACCGTCGTTTGAACTTAATATATCTGTGTCCTTATTCATCAAGGCCCTAGATAAAGCGCTAGGGCCGGCTTTGAGTTCAAGATTAACTGTATATGTTGACGACCTATTGTTGGCCAATGCCACTTGGCATGACCATTGTGACCTGTTGGATGAAGTTTCTAGAGCATTGCGCCGTGGCAGAATGACTCTAAAGCTAAAGAAATGCGAATTTGTGAAGCAGGAACTGAAGTTTTTAGGGCATGTAATTACCACTGCTGGTATTACGAAAGACCCAGTGAAACCAGAGGCAATAAGGAATTGTCCACCACCCAATTCTAGGAAACAGTTAAAACGTTTTCTAGGGCTCACAGGATTTTACCGTAAATTTGTAAAAGGACAAGTGTTTAATGATGAAAATTTGAATAACCTCTTACGCAAAAATTTTCCGTTTGTGTGGACCGACGGATGTCAGGCCGCTTTCGAGAGATTAAAAGACGAGTTGTTAAGATCTAACATACTATTTCATCCTGATTTATCGCTACCCTTCCATCTGGGAACGGATTCGTCGAATTACGGGGTGGGGGTAGAACTGTTCCAAGAAGTTGGTAAAGGAGAGGATAAGGAACACCGACGATAGCGTTCGCGACTCGAACTTTATCAAAAAGAGAGCGAAACTACACGATTTCTGAGAAGGAGTGTCTCGCTATCGTGTGGGGATTCAAGAAGTTGAAGGGTTACCTATGGGACGGTAAGGTGATTGTTCATACGGACCATAAGGCGCTCACTTATCTGAAGGATTGTAAACTACTTCACGAAAGACTGACTAGGTGGTCGATGTATTTACAGCAATTTAACTATGACATCTGTTACGTAAAAGGGACCGACAATTGCGTAGCGGATGCCCTGTCGCGGTTGTCCGAGTCTAATCAAGATGTATTGAAAGATGAGTCAGATGGAGTGGTCAAATTATACTATTTTAAAGACGTTGAGGGACGTAAATTAATAGTGAACATCTGTAAGAATCTACGTCGTCATCAGAACGAGGACGGTTGTTTAATATGAAATAAGACGAAAGGAGTCCAGAAGGAGAGAAATTAAGGAAGTATTACAAGATATACGATCATATCTTGTACATACGTGAGATAGTAATATTTGGCGGGTATGCTGGCCCACCAAATACGTCACGGAAATAATAGACTACTACCATTTGGCGTATGGTCACTGTGGACCAACGAAATGTACGGCAAAGCTGAGTGAAGTAGTGCATTTTAACGACATGTTAAAACGCGTTACTGACAGAGTGAAAACTTGCGATTTATGTCAGAAGGTGAAGGTTACCAACTGCACGAGTCGTGGTCCTATGCAAAGTATAAGGCCTAACGACACATTTGAATTACTGTGCATGGACTTGTACGGACCTTTGCCCAAGTCATCAGGAAACTTTGCCTACACTTTTTCCAAGTTCATCAAACTATACCCGATTAGGAAAGCTACAGCCAAAGCGGTCTATAGCAAGCTTGTGAACGATTATTTTGTTCATATTGGTAAGCCCAAGGCGATTCTATCAGAAAATGGGGCACAATTTACTTCTAAGTTGTGGAATGAAGGCATGGCAAGTAATGGGGTCGAAGTGATCCATATTTCAGCTTGCTATCCGGCTGGAAATCCCGCTGTGAGGTATACGCGCGAGCTAGGCCGACTTTGCCGTACCTATTGCCACCACAACCAAGGGCATGGGGCAAATATGTAGCAGAATTTGAGAGAATTATGAAAACCTTGAGACAAGAGTCTACGGGATTTTATCCAGAGGAAATCCTGTTAGATGACAGAAGTAAAAGTTTAGTGGAAGAGATAATCAAATTCCCTCCACGGATTGACATTAGTATTGGTGTGAAAAAAGATCGTTTCTCGAGAAATAATGAAGCTAAAAGCCATGCTCGCATACGTCGTCATGACGCTAAAGCGCGTTTTGCTAAGTTTGCAATCGGAGACTTAGTACTTGTAAAAGCTCATGAGAAATCGAGCGAGATAGACAATGAAATCTTTAAATTTAAGTTTGTTTATAATGGACCATATAAAGTCATTGGTATACCTCACACAAATGCTTATTGCTTAGAGTATCCAAGCTCTGGAAAACTATTAGGTACACGGAACATTGTAGACTTGAAATTGTACCAACCTAGGATTGATTAATACCACAGAATGGGTAATTTGTACAGTGTGTAAATATAGAGTGTAATATTTAACGATTTGCTAGATTGCCATGATTTTACCTGACCAAGAGGTCATTAAAGAAGTTGCAATTAATGAGTAGTTAAGTTTGATTAAATGTTTTAAGAGTAACTGATTATTAATCAATTGAAAAATCCAAGCTGCTAGTTTAAGTTTACAGCTGAATCACAGTAGATTAAGGAATGTAAATATGATTTTGTAACTAGCTGTAAGATTTCATAAATATGTGATTTACTAGTCACTGCCGATGTACTTAGACGCTGTTTTAAGTTTCAGGCTAGTACATGCGTGTGACGATGGACATTGTTGAGTTATCCACTGTGATAGTGTTAATAGACTACTTGAGATTACTCGGGAGTGAGTTTTTCCGAAAGAATTCAGTGAAACGGGCGTACTGGAAACGCCGTTACACAGGCGAATGAGATCAAGCGGCACGCAACAATAATAGCGAGGCGGAGCCGCTGTCTGCTCTTGTGCCGCTCTCGGCATTCTTTGTACTTGCGGGTACGGAAGGCGGAGTTGTTTCTCTTCCCGGACAGCTGATGTGAAAGAATTCTGCTGTCAATATTTTTGTTTTTGTCGATCTGAAGTATATTATTTTCTTGTTTAGCGTTAAGTGAACTCTCGTGGCGAGAATATTAATTATGAAAAGATTATATAAAATGTGTTTTCTATATAATTAATTTGCATATTTTAATTTACCTGTTTTTATGACCATGCACTCTGATTAATTTTGTAAATAGTATTTCATTTCTTGATTCTGTTAGGACTTTTGCTGATTTAGAATAGATTAACCATTTTCTATGTTTTCTATGAATTTTAACATGTTGTCAACCTGTTTTCTTTTGTGTAAGATGACAGAGTGGAATAAGGTTACGAATGTCTCCACTCAATTATTATGGTCTAAAAATTGGTTTATGGTTAATTAGCCTAATGCTAAATTTTCTTGATGTTTTGAGCATATGCATTTCCGCTGTTTTTTTTCCTTTTTGGGACACTTTCTGAGTCTGTTTACGTTACATGAACATCCTCAGACAATGTGGGGCACGTGTAATGCCGGAAATGCATATCCTTCTATTTCCATCCATTGTACTATAGATTTTTCCTTATTTTGTTACCTGAAGATATGACATTTCTGTGTCTTTATATATTGTAATTGTTTTACTATTTGTATACATATATTTGTGCATTTATGTCGATGTATAATTGGTTTGTTTTGTAAATATTATTCGTATTTTTACGTTGGGTCTGGCCACCGGAAAACTGTGCTATCGAACGACTACCTCGATAGGTCGCATGGAGAACCAAAGTGTTTAGGATCTTTGGTAGTGTTAACTCTGCCGCATGGAGCGAGAGCAGAGAGTCTGGCTGGAGTAGGGCGGTGGAGAGGTGTGTTGTGTGACGCTCCCGCGAGTTGCCGCGCTTTCGGGGTTTGGCAGCATGTAATTGCGCTCGACTTGCTATGATAGTTTCTGACACGATGTCGCGGACGGGAAGCATTAGCTGGTGCACATCAAGAGCCCGTTTCGCCTAGTGACAGTGTCGAGAAGATGGCGCGCCAACATCCAGCTTCTTCAACAGCGACAGCCGACAATGAGTGACTGTCGCCACCTCCTCGATCGACGACTTCAAACCTTCAATCAACCAACAAGGAAGACTGGAAGCACGTAAAGTTATAGAACTGTATGGCAGACCTCAGCTTTTCAAACTATTCCATTAGCAAATTACAGCAAATACCAAGCAGAGTCCCTTCCTTCTCCGGAATGAACCCGAGTGTCGTTGAAATTCAAACGCCAGCATTAAAGTAATATCATTCCATTTCACTGCTTTAATTTCAAAGTTCAGTTAAAGTATTCATAGCTGGCTACAATATTTAGATTACACAAGCACAAATTAAGAGTGTGAGTTTTGTTACCATATTTTAGCTTACCTGTGACTGCAGCTCAGCTTGGTACGTACTAAATTTTACTATTGTTAATTGTTCAGAATCATTTAATTCAAGTTCAAAGTTAAATCTCTTATTTCTAAATTGCGTAGATTCAAGTAGCTCTTGAAATGATTATTGAGGTAGCCCAAGACTAACCTTATTTTATTGAATTTCGTAGTGCTTCAGAAACAAAGTTCACTATTTATTTCAGTCACTAAATTAACTTTCAATTTTTCGGTTTTATTAATTCCTTTGCTAAATTAAGTCAGAGTGTAGCGAAATTTATTACTTCTGACAAACATTCAGTTTTCACACGACGCGTGTCAACCTTCAGTTGCCACGCTTTTAGTGCTAAATATATGTGCATTAATCTTCCATTTTTAGTTATTATACTAGTTGTCCGTAGGACTGGCGACCGTAATTTTCCCCAAATCTCAAATACCTAATTAACGCCAATTAATTGTTAACGTAACGACCGCACAATTACTTTCTTTATTAACTTTACCCCTTTTCAAAATTAATTTCCAACAATTTCATTTGCATTTTTCCTTTCATTTAGATGTAACCTTTTCCTCCCTCTTTACCGACAAATTAACTTCGGAGACGATTGCTTTCCCCAATTTCCATTAGGTTCACGCGGTTTAATTTTTCACTGTCATTAAGGTCGATAAGCGAGGGGGAGGTTACAAGTTGCCTGAGAAAACTGAAATGAATAGATTATAAAGGTTTGGACATGTCAAGGGAATGGGAGAGGGAATAATACTAAGAAAAATGATGGAGTTCGCCGGCCGTTGTGGCCCAGTGGTTCTAGGCGCTTCAGTCTGGAACCGCGCGACCTCTATGGTCGCAGGTACGAATCCTGTCTCGGGCTTGGATGTGTGTGATGTCCTTATGTTAGTTAGGTTTAAGTAGTTCTTACTTCTAGTGGACTGATGACCTTAGATGTTAAGTTCCACTGTGCTCAGAGCCATTTGAACCAGTGATGGAGTTCAAGATTGAGGGCAAGAGGCCAAGAGGAAGACAGAGAACAAGATGGATTGATACAATAAAGATGTGTTTAAGGAGGGGAAACCTGCTATGGAACCAAATTGTGGAAGAAGAATGCTGGAAATACCGAGTAAAGTGGCGAAGTACTATTGATACCCCAACCCGACCAGATATTGGATATAGGAGAAACGAAGATGATGAAAGATGCCATTCTCTGTTTAGCCAACTACAAATGAAGAATGCGTGATTTTGTAACCTGAGCTGAAAGTGTTGTTGTGCCACAATTATTGCAATTTTTGCGACTAATTCAGGTCCCTTGCATACAGAAAGACAGAGGAATGAAACGCCATATGACACTTGATACATACGAAAAGTATCTGTAATTACAGTCAAATCTCGAATTTCTCAGGCACCGAAAATTCGTCAAAAGAACTGAGCCACCTTCCATGAAAATGATCACAATCGCCATCAAATTTCGCACGTCTTTTGAGGTGAGGTCCGCACACAAAACACCCTCTAGTCACAGAGTAAGGAGCTTTGTTTGTTCTACATTTTGTAGCTCAGTAATGGGAAAGTTCACCCCGTCCCTGAAGAGACACAAAATTTATTCAGCCTTCAGGTTCCACTAAAAGTACGACAGTTTATGAGGTCTGTGCAGAGCGATAGAGGGCTCAGAACGCCAGGTACTTGAAGAAAACGCGAGAGTGTGGCTTCTGTTACACAGAAAGCCAGAAAAACCGCGAGAGCATTTTTACCCCACGTTATCCGAAAAATCTGCCTAGTCAGGAAAAGGTTTATAAAACGGAGAGCGAATGATGACACCTCAGTCATTACAAGGAGAAACTTTTTTGGGGTAACGTATTAAAAGCAGTAATTGAAATCAAAACACTGGATAATATCCTCAATAAAGACAGCGGTCTATAGGTCAGTATAGCGTGAGATCCAGTCATCGCGAGTTTGAAGCGATCGCGACAGAAGTGGAATCCAAATAAAACAGTGTTTGTCCGTGGACAGAGCACTAATTACGTCACAGCCGGAAGCATGGCTCTGCAAGGGCGAGGTCGTCGGTGACACAGCAGCACTGATAATGGCCAAAAGGTTATGGGAATATAAGCACTTGATGAAGCAGCAACCACGCGAAGTTTTCATCAATTCACATGACTGCGAGACCACGCATTCGTACGGAGTCAACTAAGAGAAATAGACTTTTTCAAAATGAACAGTTTTCCGTTGAATTTTAGGAAAAATGTTTGCATTTATATAAAATTGGAGGTTAACATCTTTTATCAGATTTACACGATCATTGATGAAAAATCGCGTCATTCAAATGACGGCTACCCCCTCTAACACTTAACTCTGTCAGACGTTACTTAAATCGGGCAGTAGGCGCTGGTTAGTCAAAGCCACGTCTTCTATAACGGGAGCTTCTAACTACATTAAACTTTGTTAACTCAGACACTCTCCTTCAAATACCCCGATAAGAAAACTAAATCATGGTTTGGAACTGCTCGCAAAAAAAAAAAAAAAAAAAAACGCCCCCATGCAAATATCCGCCATTTTGCAACAATGGGCTCAGCATTTAGGAAACAGGTAAAACAGGTATTGTAAGCGAGCACGTGTTGCTCTGTCATCCACCGCTCCTTTGCTACATGGCGCACTGTCCCAAACTGAATGACATAAACGTCGTCTCCCGGCCATCACAGACAGCAGTACAGTAACCAGTCTGAAAACGTGCATGTCCTGTATGTTAGGTCACATGGATCTGTAACCAATTGACTAACCGTCTCTGTCATTCTCTTAAAAGCTTCCAGCACTGTCATAGACAGCGAAAACAAATGCAGTGGAATATTTGTTACAGATTATTAACAGTTAAATAACAATGGTGTAAGAAAGGTACATAAGTGAAAACGAATTAGCCTCATATGGCTAGAAAAGCAAGACTGTGGCGAACGCCAGTATAAAATCTAGGAGACTACAATGTAGACAAGAGTGTCATTTCTACTTAAGAAACTAGAGACACATCTATTGACATTGTTATTCTGCTGATTTAAATTCTGACGTTGTCTTTCCAAAGTCATGCTCATAGTCTCGTTTCTCGTAACCAACGCCAGAACCTCGCAGTTTGATGTACAGCCACACCTCTGCTCCAAACCAAAACCTGAGACATGCAATACTTTAATAATAACAGCCTGAGATCGCAACAGAGAAATCAACAACTTTACAAGAGGCACAACTACGAAAAGTGGGAAGATGAATGCCATCAGCAGCACACTTTAAGAAAGAAAGCGAACAACGAGACTTCGTGGCTCATCGCCGAAGGTCATAACGGTAGACAATATCGAAGCTGCATTATATCGATAAAAAACTGAAGAAAGAACGAATGATGACTAGAAGATATGACAGCACATCTAAAACTCTCACAAGTGGACTCAAAAACGCATCATGTATCCCAGGAAGCATCTGACTGGATCCTATTTACTGACGGGAATCAATGCGCCCTGTTGGTTAAAGCGAGTAACCATATACGATCTCAGCAACGGAAAGAATTCAAATTTGACTCGATTAATGTAAGAGATCGTGAACTAAAGTTTTATATACACGTAAGCGAACAAATCGGAGGATCAGGCTGTGCTAGAACTCATAGTGAGTTTTCATTAGCAAAAAAGACATCGTTTTAAGAAGTCTTTAACATGAATATGTTCAGATATTTCTAAACCCACTATAGGGTTGAGACAAACGACAGAAAAATGCGAGTAATCAGGAGCGAAAGTGGGGCACGGCAGCGATTAAAAGCCGCCTGGCTGTAGATGTCAGTGTGACGGATCAGAACGGAAAGAACGTCACGGTCAAACGTTGGCATGTTCAACAGTAGACGAAACGTAAACGCAATGTCACGCAGTTCAGTACCGGAGCGTGAAAGTGGTGCGTCACGGTCAAACGTTGGCATGTTCAACAGTAGACGAAACGTAAACGCAATGTCACGCAGTTCAGTACCGGAGCGTGAAAGTGGTGCGTCACGGTCAAACGTTGGCATGTTCAACAGTAGACGAAACGTAAACGCAATGTCACGCAGTTCAGTACCGGAGCGTGAAAGTGGTGCGTCACGGTCAAACGTTGGCATGTTCAACAGTAGACGAAACGTAAACGCAATGTCACGCAGTTCAGTACCGGAGCGTGAAAGTGGTGCGTCACGGTCAAACGTTGGCATGTTCAACAGTAGACGAAACGTAAACGCAATGTCACGCAGTTCAGTACCGGAGCGTGAAAGTGGTGCGTCACGGTCAAACGTTGGCATGTTCAACAGTAGACGAAACGTAAACGCAATGTCACGCAGTTCAGTACCGGAGCGTGAAAGTGGTGCGTCACGGTCAAACGTTGGCATGTTCAACAGTAGACGAAACGTAAACGCAATGTCACGCAGTTCAGTACCGGAGCGTGAAAGTGGTGCGTCACGGTCAAACGTTGGCATGTTCAACAGTAGACGAAACGTAAACGCAATGTCACGCAGTTCAGTACCGGAGCGTGAAAGTGGTGCGTCACGGTCAAACGTTGGCATGTTCAACAGTAGACGAAACGTAAACGCAATGTCACGCAGTTCAGTACCGGAGCGTGAAAGTGGTGCGTCACGGTCAAACGTTGGCATGTTCAACAGTAGACGAAACGTAAACGCAATGTCACGCAGTTCAGTACCGGAGCGTGAAAGTGGTGCGTCACGGTCAAACGTTGGCATGTTCAACAGTAGACGAAACGTAAACGCAATGTCACGCAGTTCAGTACCGGAGCGTGAAAGTGGTGCGTCACGGTCAAACGTTGGCATGTTCAACAGTAGACGAAACGTAAACGCAATGTCACGCAGGTCAGTACCGGAGCGTGAAAGTGGTGCGTCACGGTCAAACGTTGGCATGTTCAACAGTAGACGAAACGTAAACGCAATGTCACGCAGTTCAGTACCGGAGCGTGAAAGTGGTGCGTCACGGTCAAACGTTGGCATGTTCAACAGTAGACGAAACGTAAACGCAATGTCACGCAGTTCAGTACCGGAGCGTGAAAGTGGTGCGTCACGGTCAAACGTTGGCATGTTCAACAGTAGACGAAACGTAAACGCAATGTCACGCAGTTCAGTACCGGAGCGTGAAAGTGGTGCGTCACGGTCAAACGTTGGCATGTTCAACAGTAGACGAAACGTAAACGCAATGTCACGCAGTTCAGTACCGGAGCGTGAAAGTGGTGCGTCACGGTCAAACGTTGGCATGTTCAACAGTAGACGAAACGTGAACGCAATATCACACAGTTCAGTACCGGAGTGTGAAAGTGGTGCAAAAAGCCCAAAACAGTATCAGAATTAAGGAACTAGCAATGATAAAGTTTATTAAGTTCCAGTGCAAGCTTCATAACGGGTGTTCTGGACGAGAATCCTAGGTAAACTGCTGAGAGGTGAAGCAATAGCAAAAGTGTAGCCAAAACATTTCAGAAATTCTACATTTATTTTCTGCTAAAAACATACACATTTAAAGAAAGAAAACAAAAATATGTAAAAGGCAATAAGTAGAGCATTTTGCCATATCAAAAGTTGTTTTTTCGTTTCTGAGTACCAGATTACGTCGAAAATTGTTTTGCTTCTCACTGTTAAAAATATTTATGAAAAGTGTTTCATCAATTTGTTCTGTTATTTATGAACCATTATTTGATTTCAAGTATCTGGCTCCTTTTGAGAAAAGAACCCTCACAGAAGAAACATGGAAGTCAAGGTTTGCAAGTTTGCAAGTTTGTGTGTGTGTGTGTGTGTGTGTGTGTGTGTGTGTGTGTGTGTGTGAGAGAGAGAGAGAGAGAGAGAGAGAGAGAGAGAGAGAGAGAGATAGGGCATGGTAAGAATAGACTAATTTAACGATTCTAGCAGACGACGCCACCATACACCTGCCAACGACGACGTCAAAACTTTCTTCCCTAGAAACCTTGATTTTGATATCCCGTTCCATTCTGTGAATTCCGCCATTGGAAATACATTATGGAATGTTCTGAAATTTCCCGTACTATCCGTTCTGTTGAACGTAAAGCTGCAGAATGTAGGCTGGTGGGTCATCTTCTGCTCGCGTCGACAATGAATGAATACGTAGTGACAACTGAAAATCTTTGAGAAACTGTGTATCGAATTGTAAGGTGGCTATTGTTTTGGTAATTTTACTACCAATGCAAGTAGTATGATTAGGTCCTGACTTACTCAAGTTTTTGTTGTTGTTGTTGTTGTGGTCTTCAGTCCTGAGTTTGGTTTGATGCAGCTCTCCATGCTAATCTATCCTGTGCAAGCTCCTTCATCTCCCAGTACCTACTGCAACCTACATCCTTCTGAATCTGCTTAGTGTATTCATCTCTTGGTCTCCCTCTACGATTTTTACCCTCCACACTGCCCTCCAATGCTAAATTTGTGATCCCTTGATGCCTCAGGACATGTCCTACCAACCGATCCCTTCTTCTAGTCGAGTTGTGCCACAAACTTCTCTTCTCGCCAATCCTATTCAATACCTCCTCATTAGTTACGTGATCTACCCACCTTATCTTCAGCATTCTTCTGTAGCACCACATTTCGAAAGCTTCTATTCTCTTCTTGTCCAAACTGGTTATCGCCCATGTTTCACTTCCATACATGGCTGCACTCCATACAAATACTTTCAGAAACGACTTCCTGACACTTAAATCTATACTCGATGTTAACAAATTTCTCTTCTTCAGTAACGATTTCCTTGCCATTGCCAGTCTACATTTTATATCCTCTCTACTTCGACCATCATCAGTTATTTTACTCCCTAAATAGCAAAACTCCTTTACTACTTTAAGTGTCTCATTTCCTAATCTAATTTCCTCAGCATCATCCGACTTAATTCGACTACATTCCATTATCCTCGTTTTGCTTTTGTTGATGTTCATCTTATATCCTCCTTTCAAGACACTGTCCATTCCGTTCAGCTGCTCTTCCAAGTCCTTTGCTGTCTCTGACAGAATTACAATGTCATCGGCGAACCTCAAAGTTTTTATTTCTTCTCCATGGATTTTAATACCTACTCCAAATTTTTCTTCTGTTTCCTTTACTGCTTGCTCAATATATAGATTGAATAACATTGGGGAGAGGCTACAACCCTGTCGCACTCCCTTCCCAACCACTGCTTCCCTTTCATGCCCCTCGACTCTTATAACTGCCATCTGGTTTCTGTACAAATTGTAAATAGCCTTTCGCTCCCTGTATTTTACCCTTGCCACCTATAGAATTTGAAAGAGAGTATTCTAGTCAACATTGTCAAAAGCTTTCTCTAAGTCTACAAATGCTAGAAACGTAGGTTTGCCTTTCCTTAATTTTCCTTCTAAGATAAGTCGTAGGGTCACTATGGCCTCACGTGTTCCAACATTTCTACGGAATCCAAACTGATCTTCCCCGAGGTCGGCTTCTACCAGTTTTTCCAGTTGTCTGTAAATAATTCGCGTTAGTATTTTGCAGCTGTGACTTATTAAACTGATAGTTCGGTAATTTTCACATCCGTCAACACCTGCTTCCTTTGGGATTGCAATTATTATATTCTTCTTGAAGTCTGAGGGTATTTCGCCTGTCTCGTACATCTTGCTCACCAGATGGTAGAGTTTTGTCAGGACTGGCTCTCCCAAGGCCGTCAGTAGTTCTAATGGAATGTTGTCTACTCCCGGGGCCTTGTTTCGACTCAGGTCTTTCAGTACTCTGTCAACCTCTTCACGCAGTATCATATCTCCCATTTCATCTTCATCTACATCCTCTTCAATTTCTATAACATTGCCCTCAAGTACATCGCCCTTCTATAGACCCTCTATATACTCCTTCCATCTTTCTGCTTTCCCTTCTTTGCTTAGTACTGGGTTTCCATCTGAGCTGTAGGCTGTAGACTGTAGGCTGTAGGCTGTATCTGTCTTACCCCTAGTGAGATAAGCCTCTACATCCTTACATTTGTCCTCTAGCCATGCCTGCTTAGCTGTTGTGCACTTCCTGTCGATATCATTTTTGAGACGTTTGTATTCCTTTTTGCCTGCTTCATTTACTGCATTTTTATATTTTCTCCTTTCATCAATTAAATTCAATATTTCTTCTGTTACCCAAGGATTTCTACTAGCCCTCGTCTTTTTACCTACTTGATCCTCTGCTGCTTTCACTACTTCATCCCTCAGAGCTACTCATTCGTCTTCTACTGTATTTCTTTCCCCCATTTCTGTAAATTGTTCCCTTATTCTCTCCCTGAAAATCTGTACAACCTCTGGTTCTGTCAGTTTATCCAGGTCCCATTTCCTTAAATTCCCACCTTTCTGCAATTTCTTCAGTTTTAATCTACAGTTCATAACCAATAGATTGTGGCCAGACTCCACATCTGCCCCTGGAAATGTCCTACAATTTAAAACCTTTTTCCTAAATCTCAGTCTTACCACTATATAATCTATATGATACCTTTTAGTATCTCCAGGCTTCTTCCATGTATACAACCTTCCTTTATGATTCTTGAACCAAGTGTTAGCTATGATTAAGTTATGCTCTGTGGAAAATTCTACCAGACGGCTTCCTCTTTCATTTCTTAGCCCCAATCCATATTCCCCTACTATGTTTCCTTCTCACCCTTTTGCTACTGTCGAATTCTAGTCACCCATGACTGTTAAATTTTCGTCTCCCTTCACTACCTGAATAATTTCTTTTATCTCATCATACATTTCTTCAATTTATTTGTCATCTGCAGAGCTAGTTGGCGTATAAACTTGTACTACTGTAGTAGGCATGGGCTTCGTGTCTATCGTGGCCACTATAATACGTTCACTATGCCGTTTGTAGTAGCTTACCCGCACTCCTATTTTTTATTCATTATTAAACCTATTCCTGCATTACCCCTATTTGATTTTGTATTTATAACCCTGTATTCACCTGACCAGAAGTCTTGTTCCTCCTGCCACCGAACTTCACTAATTTCCACTATATCTAAGTTTAACCTATCTATTTCCCTTTTTAAATTTTCTAACCTACCTGCCCGATTAAGGGATCTGACATTCCACGCTCCGATCCGTAGAATGCCAGTTTTCTTTCTCCTGATAATGACGTCCTCCTGAGTAGTTATGAAGTTATGTCTTGTTATAAACGAATCCATGACACAATAATCAATGTTGTAATGCTATCTGACTTTGAGAACGAAAAAAGAATTTAAAGAAGTAGCTCACGCTGACTTAAGTCACGCAAGTAATGAGCGGGAGGCGTAACGTGTATAGTTAAACTTCAATAGATGTGAAAATCGCTCGAAAAGTTCTATCTGAATCACTACATATAATAGTGTAATAATGATCAACTCATAGCCGCCCTTGGTGCAGCGGGGATCGAGACTCCTTTCTTGTAATCATAATACTGAAACATGAAGATGGTTGACTAAAGATAATACTTCTCCAAGTTACACTGCCGAAAAAGTAACACCACACCATCAAGGACAAGGTCATTTTACTGACAAGTGAGCTGACAGGTATTTAATTATTGCATATGATAACAACTTCAGATCAAATGAAACACCGATGTCACAGCAAAGGGAGCCAAACACTCACATCATACACAGTGTACCCCCTCTGGCGACAACATAAGCGTGCATTCTCCCCAATGGCGAGCTGAAGGCCTGTTGGAGACTCGGATAGAGCGACGAAATTAAATAAGGGCCCAGCAGAGACAGATGTATTTTAAGTGCACATTTTGTGTAAAATGAATGTATGAATATGGATGTAATGTCGGACAAAAAAATCAAGTATTTATAATGTGTGCCCACTCTATGCTCTAGTTATTGCAGTACACATATTTAAAGATATAGGTGAGAAACTTAAAATATGAAAAAGCATTTATCACCGCAACTATCAGGCGAAGTTCAACGAGAGAATAAAGAATAGAATAAGAAACGCGCCCTTCATTTTGTGTGTCTAGAAACAAAGCTTGTAAAATTATAATATTAGGTAGTTTCGCTACCTTAATACGAGATAGTAGTTATTATCGATATTCTTGGAGTACATGTTTTCATCCCTTTATTTTACCGAAATTCTCCATAACATCGGACTTCTTCTATCAACTGATAAAATGGGCAGATTGGCAAGACCTTAATTCATTGTACGGTGAAGATATTTTTTTCGTTAGTTTCACTTCACAAAAACTTCTTTCAGTTCAGAAAAATTTCGCTCACATGATGCACCTCAGACACAAATCGTAAAGAAGTATTGGATTGTAAGTATACTACAGGGTAATGATTTACTGAAGATCTATTTAATTATAAACTGAAGGATTTATTGGGCTGTCCATCTATCAGCAACATTCACACATCATCAGTTTCATGTAGAAGTCTGTGATACCTTTTTATTTATTGCAGTACCTGATCTTTATCAAGCTCGTCTTAAATTTCTACCAGATTCTCCAGTGCTAAAGCCAGAGTGGCATCGGCATTTTCAAGCATAAATTGTATTTCAACAACCTAAAAAATTTTGTTCATGGCCGTGTATCGTTGTGACAATTCTTGTATAAGTAGTTCTATGCATTCAAACATTTATCTTCGAACTTCTTCTTGAGACGATAATTCAGTGTCATGACCTAATTCACCCAGCATTGTTTTATTTATGCTCCTTCTTCCTCATTACTCAGTGTTAATGTCCGCGTCATTACTCTCTATAGTGCCAAAAGTAACAGCACTCTCTATGATAGTAGTTCTTTCTGTTACGAGAAACTACTTCAGGGTTTTTAATTTGGCAACTCCTTTATCTAAAGTCATTTTTCGAGACAGTAGATATTTGTGGACTTAATTTACTTCCTCCATTATTGTATGACAAAAGTTGATGTATATCCAAAAGGTAAAATCACATACAGCTGGAAGGAGCAAGTCTAGTATCAAGATTTGCCGTGGATGGGTTTGGGTATCTTCGTAAGTGCTGACAATTGTTTACACACTTTCTTTGATGAATTAACTGAGTTGTAATGAGCACTACAGCAAGTATCAGACAATCATTTCAAGCTTGTTCCTTTTTTCTACAAGTAATGCCCATCTGTACGCGGAAGATGAGAAACATGAATATAATTTCTCTACAATTCCAAAACAGGTGACTTGAGAATGCATGAAAGTAGTGGGACAACCTTCATGTCGCCCCACTCTCCATTGTTGCCACGTGTATCCAAGATGCAGTCGATGACGTAATCCAAGATGACGTCAGCTGATGATGTGAGTACCATTATCCAACATGGCAGCTTTTAGCAGGAAAGTGACATGCCCCTGGCGGGAAGTTAGAATTTTGGTGGTAAATTGAATTATGTGCTTCTACAAGTCACCCAGCAGTCCTCTGCGCCCCCCTTTCCGACATTTTTGCATGATGGCGCGTCATCCTCTTGGAAAATGGGCGGTATGCAATTTTGTCATATGATGACATGATGGAGACTGTGGCTGTTGTTTGAAGACAAATATTGATGGTGTTAGGACAGCAACCAGCCACAAATTTACTTTCAGTTACTTTATTCAAAGGGCACCGTTACCGGTTTCGAATCGTTGTGATTCATCCTCAGATGGTTTACACGCTTTCTTCATGACATGTTGTGTGTTCTTTACAGATTAATTTTCGTGAAACGTCGGTTTGGAGTGTTTGTTTCCATAACATTCGTCCAACAGATGTAAATGCATTCCCACTGCATTCTTATTGATGCACACGTAAATTGTTCTCACTAAACACTTTAGATTTGTCACTGAGAAGATTTCTACCACGCACCACATGTTTTGATACATACAAAGAGATTACAAACATATGAGTATCACAGATGCTATGATATATCGTAACATTTGACGATGATGTCCTATGTTTGGAAAGGATCATATTATTCATTTACGCAACTGTAATGCCTTTTACACTAGTACAGAGACATTGAATTTTTGAGTTCATATTTTTAAATTAATTATAAAGTTTTTTGTATATAGAACTTTATAGGTAAAATAGTATATTATTTAATTACATTTAGCATCATGAGAATTATAGTAACATATAAATTTGTTACTTGATCTATAGATAGGTGTACTAATATTATTTGCTTTTGAGGCTGGAAAGTAATTTTTGGAAATTTTTCAGGAAAGGGGTGTTAGCTAACTCTGTTTGTTCGTTAAGGATATAGTCTGGGGTGCTGTTTTTGTGTGTGTGAATTTCTAATTCTTCTAATATATTCATAGTGGCTCCTTTTTCTGCTAGATGCAGAATTTTTAAGTTGTCCTCAGTGTTTCGCACTGAATGGTTTTCTTCAGCAATATGGGCTGCAAATGCTGATTTGTGCAAGTTACCAAGTCTTAAAACATCAATAAATGGGCGGTAATTTCGAATATTGGAGGGAATTCTGCTCTAAGAGCTTATTCCCGCAGTTGAGGGGAGTTAGAATAGTGTTGCCTCCATTAGAGACTGCTCATGATGTCATTCAATTCGAATATAATGTTACCACCACAAGAGGCTGAGATATCAGTGCTTGTTGAACTGCTGGTGTGGAGGAAGCGTGTGATCTATCGAAGAGCTATTGGTGTCTGACTGGGAGGAGTTCAACAGCCATTTTGCCTGTAAGCATGCAGACGAGGACTGCACCCATAGCCTCCTGAATGTAGAATGGAAGCGAGCATTAATGCTTGAATACATGAAGAGGAAGAAGAACACAGTCCTGCAAATGAATGATTTGCATCAAGATGCATTACACAACAAATGGAAACATCTGTCTCATCTCCCACCCCACAAGAGACAACTGCCTCCTACCTAGCAGACCAAAGAACTGAGCTAGTTCGCTAGTGCACTGAGGGCGCCACGATAGGTCACGTGATCGTGCAGTTCAGTCCGGGCATGCGGCGGCCGCTGGGTCGCGCTGCGTGTGTTTTGACGTCTGCAGAGCACGTGTCTCTTGCTCCCAGCCCCACCGGCGCCAAGGCACAAACAACTGGGCGTCCGACCGCCGCCGCGCCTGCGGGAGTCTCAGAAACGACGTAAACAAAGGCAATGCGAAGCTAGGGAAGACACGCAGGTGTTCTTAACAGCGGTGAACAAAGTGTTCCTTCAAAGCTCTTCACATATGGGTCTCCTCCCAAAACAAACATAAGCACGTACATGAAGACGCTAGCAAGTAGACAGTCGTTACGCTTCACAACATCGAGAAACATTTCGAGACTTATCGAAGCATTGAAAGACTATGAAAGGAATCTATTAAACACGTTACATATTTAACTCCAGCTCTAAATAGTTCGAACCATATAACACTTCAGCACTAAAGCTATGACTACGCGTTTCGAGAAAATTTTTTCCAGCGTCCTGCTACATGTGCGGCAGAACCAGAGAATAATAATTTACAGTGGGCTATACCTTTCCCTCTCACGTTCATCACTTTTTTATTCTCTTGCACGTATCATTCTACCACTAAAGTAAGATGATATTCACCTTTGAGAAACATTTCCAGATTTAACAAGACATTGAAAGACATCTATTAAACGCATTACATATTTAATTCCAGCTCGGAAGAGTTTAGTACAAACGTGTGCACATCTAGTTATAACTATACATTTCGAGAAATTCGACGCAAAAGTTTTCCAGCATTATGGTATAATAATTTACTAAACTTTTAGCGCCATGTAAGTCAATGATTCCACCGAAAGCGCCACTTTAAATTTGATCATTTCCACTGTACATCTTTCCTAAATAGTAAAAATTCTCCATTTTATCATCTGAAGACTTTGTGAATCATTTGCTTCAGCACTTACGAAGCTAAGATAAGAAACACTAGGTAAAACAGTCAGAGCTAGTTTTAATACCAGCAATGTAAAATTTCTAGTATATAAAATTCAACGTGGAAAATCGCGAAGCTTGCAAGCTTTGAGAGAGTTGCAATATCTCATCAACCGCATGATAAGTGTTGAAAACATTCTCGCATCCAGTAAGGTTGTGAAAAATACTCGCTTCCTTCATAGAGCTGCAAATCCAGCTATTTGCCAGAATGTTTCTTAAGTGTTTGGATAATCGGAGCTGTAATTGCATTCTCCGCAGCTGAAACTTCTGATGCACTGAGCTGCTAATACAGTGTGGTTAATTAATCAAATACACATAATGACTCCAGATGCAGAGGCTGACTTCAATATAATCTAGGGTGTATTCGAAATAGTATCATTACTCATAGTATGAATTCTGTCACTGTAAATCCATAAATTATCAGAACGTCCGGTCTCTTCGATGTTTTGGAGGCAGTTCAGGTTTTAGTCGCTAGGGATGCTAGTAGGCTCACCCCATCCTTCCCCAAGAAACTCAGCACCCAATGGTTAGCATCTTGGTGACGTGAGAGGAGGCTCGGCATCCTATTTAAACCCCAGCATCCTTGTGTTCTCCCTCATTCCAATATAGTCAGCCAGTCAATCTATCTGCGTTTCACTGTCTTATTCACAATTAGCATGAAAAGATCTTCAGTTATCTGCAGCGCTGAGATGAAGCGCCGTCGCCGAACGAGGTCCCACATAAGTTATTACTTTCGTATGAGTATTATTTAGTATGTGAAACTCGGTTTAGAACACAGAACTGATCTGTGCATGCATGCAAGTGAATTTGTTTTCTCTTCATTTCAGCATTCGCCGCTGAGGTGCTGCGTGTGCTGGATGATGCGCTGGGACGGGAGAATCCGACCCTGTCAGCTCAAAAACGCGAGTACGAAATTTGTTTTGTGTTTTCGTAATATCTCGAGTGTGCGATAGAACCGTAATATAACGAATACTTTACTGTTGGTATTGTAGATGAATCGGAAGAGGGTACAGCGCAGCCCTCTACTTTAGAGGACGGTGTTATTCCCCAGAAGCAGCAGCCATCTCTCATGTGTAAGATTCGATTCCATCGATATGTAAATACATTTTTGTGCGCATACATTTTCTCTAATTCTAATCTTTTTTTTGCTGCAGGTGATTTGGATCAGCTCGATTACTTAAATGCGCACTTTAAGCGCGAGGCGGAGCCAGCGATAGCCCGGGAGCGGGCGTTTATCGGTGCACAGTTTGTGGCGGATGGGGATTTTGATCCCGAAATTCACAACAAAATGATGGTTGCTGTGACTGAGCCGTGGTCAGGGAACAAAGAAAGTGATTATTATTATAGCGTTCGTATTCATCTTCTTCCTGGAGAAACTGATTAAACCAGAGGTTGTACAGAGTTTCAGGGAGAGCATAAGGGGACAATTGACAAGAATGGGGGAAAGAAATACAGTAGAAGAACAATGGGTAGCTTTCAGAGATGAAATAGTGAAGGCAGCAGAGGATCAAGTAGGTAAAAAGACGAGGGCTAGTAGAAATCCTTGGGTGACAGAAGAAATATTGAATTTAATTGACGAAAGGAGAAAATATAAAAATGCAGTAAATGAAGCAGGCAAAAAGGAATACAAACACCTCAAAAATGAGAACGACAGGAAGTGCAAAATGGCTAAGCAGGTATGGCTAGAGGGGAAACGTAAGGATCTAGAGGCTTATCTCACTAGGGGTAAGATAGATACAGCCTACAGGAAAATTAAAGAGACCTTTGGAGAAAAGAGAACCACTTGTATGAACATCAAGAGCTCAGATGGAAACCCAGTTCTAAGCAAAGAAGGGAAAGCAGGAAGATGGAAGGAGTATATAGAGGGTCTATACAAGGGCGACGTACTTGAGGACAATATTATGGAAATAGAAGAGGATGAAGATGAAATGGGAGATACGATAGTGCGTGAAGAGTTTGACAGAGTACTGAAAGACCTGAGTCGACACAAGGCCCCGGGAGTAGACAACATTCCATTAGAACTACTGACAGCCTTGGGAGAGCCAGTCCTGACAAAACTCTACCATCTGGTGAGCAAAATGTATGAGACAGGCGAAATACCCTCAGACTTCAAGAAGAATATAATAATTACAGTCCCAAAGAAAGCAGGCGCTGACAGATGTGAAAATTACCGAACTATCAGTTTAATAAGTCACAGCTGCAAAATACTAACGCGAATTCTTTACAGACTACTGGAAAAACTGGTAGGAGCCGACCTCGGGGAAGATCAGTTTGGATTCCGTAGAAATATGGGAACATGTGAGGCCATACTGACCCTACGACTTATTTTGAAAGCTAGATTACGAAAAGGCAAACCTACGTTTCTAGCATTTGTAGACTTAGAGAAAGCTTTTGACAACTTTGACTGGAATACTCTCTTTCAAATTCTGAAGGTGGCAGGGGTAAAATACAGGGAGCGAAAGGCTATTTACAATTTGTACCGAAACCAAATGGCAGTTATAAGAGTCGAGGGACATGAAAGGGAAGTAGTGGTTGGGAAGGGAGTGAGACAGGGTTGTAGCCTCTCTCCGATGTTATTCAATCTGTATATTGAGCAAGCAGTAAAGGAAACAAAAGAAAAATCCGGAGTAGGTATTAAAATCCATGGAGAAGAAATAAAAACTATGAGGTTCGCCGATGACATTGTAATTCTGTCAGAGACAGCAAAGGACTTGGAAGAGCAGTTGAACGGAATGGTGTCTTGAAAGGAGGATATAAGATGAACATCAACAAAAGCAAAACGAGGATAATGGAATGTAGTCGAATTAAGTCGGATGATGCTGAGGGAATTAGATTAGGAAATGAGACACTTAAAGTAGTAAAGGAGTTTTGCTAATTGGGGAGAAAAATAACAGATGATGGTCGAAGTAGAGAGGATATACGATGTAGACTGGCAGTGGCAAGGAAAGCGTTTCTGAAGAAGAGAAATTTGTTAACATTGCGTACAGATTTAAGTGTCAGGAAGACGTTTCTGAAAGTATTTGTATGGAGTGTAGCCATGTATGGAAGTGAATTATGGACGCTAAATAGTTTGGACAAGAAGAGAATAGAAGCTTTCGAAATGTGGTACCACAGAAGAAAGCTGAAGATTAGATGGGTGTATCACATAACTAATGAGGAAGTATTGAATAGAATTGGGGAGAGGAGGAGCTTATGGCACAATTTGACTAGCAGAAGGGATCGGTTGGTAGGACATGTTCTGAGGCATCAAGGGATCACCAATTTAGTATTGGAGGGCAGCGTGGAGGGTAAAAATCGTAGAGGGAGACCAAGAGATGAATACACTAAGCAGATTCAGAAGGATGTAGGTTGCAGTAGGTACTGGGATATGTAGAAGCTTGCACAGGATAGAGCAGCATGGAGAGCTGCATCAAACCAGTCTCAGGACTGAAGGCCACGACAACAACATTCTTCTTCTTATTATTATTATCATTCATACTTCCATATGGATCTATTTATAATTATTTAAACATGCTCTATAACGCGTTGCTTATTATTTTTTCACAGAGGTGAAGCTTCAGATGTCTGTAGTGCGTGTGGCGTGTGTCAGGGCGCGGCACACTGTCATTAGAGGTCCAGTATGATGAGCGCAGCCGTGTGTCGCGTTAATCACTGCAAAGCTATCAGCCAAGGTTCAACCCTCCCGGACCTGTGTATCATGGAGTCAGCTATCGCTGGGTCCCCACTCCCCTTCCGTCCCGCCCTTGGTCGTCCGTGGAGGCAGGCAGCAGCAACAGACGACCGCCAATGCCTTAGCAATTGGTGGTGGACTGGATAATTCTGGGGTGATTCCACAGCCTCAGCCCAGCGGTATTCACTACGCCCTACCCGCTGCTAGGCTCAGCTGTTCCTACTGGCCAGACAGTGGCGCCTCACCCTTGGCTCCACCCACCCACCATCAGCAGGTACTACACAATTGCAAGTGTGTCACGCCCAGGCATAAGACACTGCAGACTGCCTCGCCTGCTCAGTCATCCACTGGGTAGACAACTCAACCCAGTAGGAGTAGTAGTAGTAGTAGTAATGATAGTGAGCCTATCACTAGTGGCAGTTCTCTCTCCCACCCTTTTAGTGAATGACATCAGGTCAGTGATACCATACCGCAGTTAGGGTACTCGGTGATTGCAGACATTTTTTTGGAGCGAATATCATTCACCAGAATCGAGAATGCGGCAGGAGGGTACCACGGCCCTGTTGGTTATCTAAGTTCGTGCCGTCCTGTCGTGGAAACTGAACTTCTCAAGGTAGTAAATGATCTGCACTATCCCGCCATTAAATGCAGTGCGGTGCTTTGCATCGAATTATCGCACCCCTGCCCCCCCTCCCCAAGGTTGAGTCTGCTGTTGAAGAGACAACTCTTTATTATCTTTGGGGGAAAATGGCGCGATAAGCATGGAGAACATCAATCGCCGAGTGGTTTCGTATATCCACCTTGAGTGCCATACTGGCCCGGTTTTCTGAGATGGAAGTCAGAGGGTCAGCTAAAGCACTCAGCCAAATACTACACCTGGACATCCATACACATGAAACTTCCTGGCAGTTTAATACTGTGTGCCGGACCGAGACTCGAACACTAGGCCTTTGCCTTTCACGGGCAAGTGCTCTACCATCTGAGCTACCCAAACACGACTCACTACAAGTTCTCACAGCTTCAATTCTGCCAGTACCTTGTCTCCTACCTTCAAGACTTTACAGAAGTTCTTCTGCGCACCTTGCAGAACTAATATTCCTGGAAAAAAGGATATTGCAGACATGGCTTAGCCACAGCCTGGGGGATGCAGAGCGAAAACCGCATTCTGGATCGATACACATGTCTACGATCCATACAGGACCTGCAACATGCGGTCGTGCGTTATCCTGCTGAAATGTAGGGTTTCGCGGGGATCGAATGAAGGGTAGAGCCCCGGGTCGTAGCACATCGAAATGTAACGTCCACTGTTCAAAGTGCCGTCAGTGCGAACAAGAGGTGAGCGAGACGTGTAACCAATGGCACTCCATACCATCACGCCGGGTGATACGCCAGTATGGTGATGAGGAATACACGCTTCCAATGTGAGTTCACCGCAATGTCACAAACTCGGATGCGACCATCACGATGCTGTAAACAGAACCCGGATTCATCCGAAAAAATGACGTTTTGCCATTCGTGCACCTAGGTTCGTCGTTGAGTACATCATCGCAGGCGCTCCCGTCTGTGATGCAGCGTCAAGGGTAACCGCAGCCATGGTCTCCGAGCTGATAGTCCATGCTGCTGCAAACTTCGTCGAACTGTTCATGCAGATGGTTGTTGTCTTGCAAACGTCCCCATCTGTTGACCCAGGGATCGAGACGTGGCTGCACGATCCGTTACAGCCATGCGGATAGGATTCCTGTCATCTTGACTGCTAGTGATACGAGGCCGTTGGGATCCAGCACGGCGTTCCGTATTATCCTCCTGAACCCACCGATTCCATATTCTGCTAACAGTCTTTGGACCTCGACCAACGCGAGCAGCAATGTCGCGATACGATAAACCGAAACGGCGATAGGCTACAATCCGACTTTTATCAAAGTCGGAAACGTGATGGTACGCATTTCTCCTCCTTACACGAGGCATCACAACAACGTTTCACCAGGCAACGCCGGTCAACTGTTGTTTGTGTATGAGAAATCGGTTGGAAACTTTCCTCATGTCAGCACGTTGTAGGTGTCGCCACCGGCGCCAGCCTTGTGTGAATGCTCTGAAAAGCCAATCATTTGCATATCACAACATCTTCTTCCTGTCGGTTAAATTTCGCGTCTGTAGCACGTTATCTTCGTGGTGAAGCAATTTTAATGGCCAGTAGTGTAGTTCCCTAAAGATATAGCTATAAGAGAGCATGCGTTAATGTCGAAAATAGAAATGATCAGGCTTGTTTTGCGTGGTCAATCCTGGCTTGCGAAAGAAAGTACGATCGAAGGGATCATCCTGAGCGTCCCAGTACATACCATGTAGGTGATAATATTCGTGGGTGTTATAACTTTGGTGGTATCGATTTCCCCGTCAAGATCCAGGACATACCTAAATTTGAGGCGTAGAATACCAGCATATCGGTTCATGTTTATGGCTTATTGCCAGTAGAAGAAAAGCAAGTCAGATGAGCAAGACAAGCATATTGACGTCAGCCCCCTTCATTCCTCAAAATTTGCTGGGGAGTGTGAGCTGTATGTAAACATGCTGCCCTTCCATGAAGTTGATAATTATCACTATGTTTGGATCAAAGACATGTCCCGTCTCCTTTCCCCCCAACTATCAAATAATCATCACGTAAAACATATTTGCTTAAGGTGCCTCAATTATTTCTCCTCAGACAAGTTATTAGCAGCGTATCTAGTAGACTGTGCTTCCAAGGACCCGGTATGTGTTATTATGCCTAGTGAAGAGAACAAATTCATAAAGCTTAAGAATGCTCACCGCCAGGAGAGATGCTCGTTTGTAGTGTACGCCAGCTTAGAATGCCTCCTCGCTCCCGTGACCCGCTGTGAAGGTGACCCTATAACCTCCCATACCACCTTTACAGAAAAACACATTCCATATGCGGCAGCATACCAAACTATATCGTCATATGATTCCAGTCTTACCGCTACAAATCTTTTGTCGGGGATAATCCGGCTGTTTGACTGCTCACTGAGCTCGATAAACTATCATGGGAGGTTGATAAACTTTACAGCAACAACGCGCCCATGACCAAATCGAAGGAGGATGAAGGTTTGTATAATAACGCGGTTGACTGTCATATCTGCGGGCTGCCATTAGAAAAGCGGAAATTCCTCGTAGGGATCACTCTCATCTTACGGGGAAGTTCCATGGGCAGCTCACAACGCGTGCAATTTGAACTACCAGCTAGCTAGAGACATACCCGTTTCCTTCCACAATGGAAGTGAGTTGAACACTTGGTTGATTTAGGTTTGGAGGAAGATCAAGTCAGTGTCCTACCTGAGAGTGTCGAGAAATGCATTTCATTCTCCAAACAAATGACGCTAAGAATTACACACCGCTTCCTTTATACGCTACGTTTTATGCAGGCGCCACTCCAGAAACTCGTTGAAACGCTACCTCGGGGGGATATGCATATCACTCGAGCTGCATTTCCAAGTGAGGAAAAGTTTCAACTTGTAACTAGGAAGGCGGTTCTCCCAAATGAGTATTGCGAAACTCAACGAAACCAGGCTACCCGACATAACTACATTCTCCAGCAACCTTACACGCAATGCCATAACAGATGCAGAGTATGAGCACGCCTTGAATGTCTGGCGGGAATTCAATATTTCCACTTTAGGAGAGTACACACGGCATGGATACAGACATGCACTTCTTTGAGGATGTTTTCGAGAAATCCAGAGTATATTCATGGCCACATATTCTCTGGATCCCACCTTTTATTACAGGACACCTGGGTTGTCTTGGGACGCAATGCTCAAGAAGACGAAGAGTAGCATTGAATTATTGGCCGATGGTGACATGTTTCTTTTCTTTGAGCAAGGGATCGGTGGGGGACTTTTACAATGTGTCCATAGGCACGCGAAGGCAAAAACCCATGGATGGGTGACAGGTTCAATGCATCCCTTCATTCGAATTATATAATGTACCGGGATGTAAATAACTTATACGGGCACGTCATACAGCAATCACTGCCGATTCGTAAGTTTAGATGAGTGCTCGAAGACGAATGCAAAGGATTAGGTGGAAAAATCATGGGGGGGGGGGGGGGGGGGGGTATGGCGCCTGATTCTGATGTAGGGTATATGGTGGAGGCAGAACACACATACCCTATTAGTTTGCATGATGCGCACGCCGATTTGCTTCTGTGTCCAGAGCCACTAGTTCCGCGAGGAGGCTCCATGCCAAAACTGATGACAACACTGGGGGATAAGCGGAGATACATCTTTCATTATCGTAACCTACAGTAGTGTCTCAGCTGGGGTATCCATCTGGTTAGAATCACCCTATCTCCTTCAAGCAATCCCCCTGGTTGAACGAGTATATTGGCTGGAATACTAGACAGTGAGCTTCCATGACGTGTGACTTTGAGAAAGATTTTTATAAATGAGTGAATAATTCAATTTTCGGTAAAATAATGGAGAATTTGAGGGAACGAGGTGAAATTTTGATTAGAACCGAATGGGACGGGCGTTATGGCGTAAGGAAATGCATTCCCAGACAAAATTACTTTGTATGGATACAGACAGCTTCATCTATTTGGTGAAGAACTGCAATCCTTATGAAGTAATGAGGTGCCATGGGAATGAATTCGACATGTCCTCATACACTGCCGATAGTCCTTATGGTATTATTCCACAGAACAAGGTTATCAGTCTTATGAAGGATGAGGCGAATGGATTGCCGATTGTGGAGTTTGTAGGTCTACGCTCAAAAACGTATGCGTATGGCACATTGGAAGGTGCCACCCAGAGGCGGCATAAGGGTGTGCATCGCATGGCATCGAGAGCCCTCTCTATCAAAGACTGTTTGCGGTGCCTGTGCAGTGGTGCCACACCGCAACCACTGCATATGGTACAGCAGACCAGTATTCGATTGAGAGGACACGAGGTGGACACTGTGCTGCAGTCTAAAATCGGTCTGTCGCCTCATGATGATAAAAGGGTCATTTGTGATGATGGGATAGAAACTCTCCCATACTCACACTACTCACTTGTAGCGAGAGAAGGGGTGGTGGACTCTGAGTGATAATATGAGAAAGAATGAGTGTGTTTGTGTGTGTGTGTGTGTGTGTGTGTGTGTGTGTGTGTCTGTGTGTGTCTGCGGAGTAGTAGTATTACCCTTTATCATAGTGTAAGTAATTTTGTGTGTGTGTGTGTGTGTCGTGTAAATATTTTTGTGTACTATGTACACCTTTATATACATGCATAGAAAGAGAGAATGTGTGGAAAAGAAAGGATAAAAAGAACAAAATTTATACTTATATATGCACACCATGTGTGTGAAAGAAAGAAAAAAGCACAAACAAAACAAAAATATTAAAAAAACAAAAAATAGAAAATTTTTTATATATTGATGTACCAGTTCATATGCAATATATGTGTAGCCTATATATATATATATATATATATATATATATATATATATATATATACCATGTGCGTGTTTTAAATAGAATAGTTTTTAAGTTTTTCACCTGCCGCTAGCCATCTAAGTCAGAATAGTTTTTAAGTGTATATAGCTCACAATCCATCAGAATTGTTATTGTGGAAACCTTTGCTGTTGTGGGCTGTTGAAATTAGATTCTAAGAGTGCACAGTCCATCAGAATTATTGTAAAAGCTTTGCTACTGGGGCTAAGGAATTTAGTTATAGTAAAGAAAGTATCTCTACATTAGTTTTTAGCGTAGATTTATAAAAAAAGTCCTACCAGTGTTACTGTTGTAGTGTGTAAGTTAAAAGTATTTCTTCATTGGAATAACAGAGTCAATTTGTACCTCAAGAATACTATACTGCACCTTAAAAACTACATTCTACCTCAAGAATTATATTCTATCTCAAGAATTATATTCTACCTCAAGAATTATATTCTATCTCAAGAACTATATTGTATTTGTGTGAACTGAAAAAACCAAGAAAAAAATTAGTTACCAAACGTCTTTGTTGTTGTTATTTACAAAAAAATGATGTCCCCTATTGCATTATGCGTGTATATGTATATAAAGGCTGTGCATGTCTCAAATGACATTAGTTTTGCTGAAGATGAGTGCCATTAAGGAGGTGAAGTTTAAGATGGAAGATTAAAAAAGTATATGTAATGATTTCATGGGATTTCGCCTATCATGCTGCACGTATAGGTTTTTGGGAACAGGCGGCGCATGATCGTGTCCGCTTCCAAAGACATGTAGCAAACATGGCTGAAATTATATCTTCTGTGCTTGAACAAAGCCAAACACATAGGATCTGGGTAAAGCTAAGTGCTATCTAAGTAGGAGTTAGAAAGAAAGAAAAACACAAAATCTGAGATTAAAAATTCATTTACTTTCATTATCCAACTTAAAAGTAATTTTACATTTTCATAAGCAGACACAACACTATTTTCACACCTCTTCTTCTTGAGCTTATGGATAGCAAGGCACCTGTAGAACTCCAGGTCTTGGATAGATGAAAACTTGAAGATTCGCTGCAGCCACGCGATCCTCTCCTCTCCTTTGACGCAGATGATGGTCTCAGAACGATCGAATATTTGAAGTGACGTCATCATTTCTTCATAATGTATATCAGGATCGTCCCAGAAACGTGTTAACCACGTCGCAATTCTCCTTGTTTTAACGCACTTCACATCATTGATAGGTTTCGGCGATGCAACGCTTGCTGTGAATGTTTATGTTATTCCATCACTTTGTGTGAAGGCTATTATTGCACAGTCTTTAATTATGAAACTCTTGCGTTCGTTGTAATATAACGCTTGAACGTCAGCTACGATCCTTACACCCTGTGAGTGGACTGTAGTTAACAACACAATCATGCAGAACTAGAATATACGCTGAAGTGTGATCTGGGAAGTTTGTTGAAGATTCAAATTCAATCCTTACATCTATCGGTCCTGTTTTAATTATCTCATTCTGTTTTAAGCAGTCAGTTACGATTACTGGTGCCAGGTTCTTGAAATTCTGTGGACTGAGTAGACATCCCTCATTTTCGTCTTCTTCATAGTAAGATGCACGGAATCTCACAGACATGTCAAATGCTAGATTGTATACATTGCTGTCCCACTGTAGATGTACATTCTGGTATGGATAGAATTCCGAATTCAAGTAGACTCTGGCGGTAGTTAACTTGCAGTGGTAAAATTCAGTTGAGTTTTTTGATACATTCCCTCGCCTTTGAGTTTGAAATGTAAGTATGATGAATCAAGGTACTTCCAATTGAACTGATGTTTTAACAGCCCACGTATGTGTTGATGCTGTAGGTAAGACAGGGTATTCCTAAAAGCTCCTATGATTGGAAAGTCAACGACAGATAAGTGCCGGCATTCAGAACTTTTAACAATTTCAAGCGTTCCTCGTCAGCAAGACTGACGTGGGGCATTTTCCATACTACACTATTAATCTTGATTTCGACTTCCTCTGCCTCTGCCTCTGAATTGGCATCACTTGCACTCGTTCCTGTTTGGCGTTCAAAATAATTCGTTGCATGTCCTCAAAGTAACCCATAATTATTTTTAGAGGCACGCAACCAGTAAATAGAGTGCATCCGACATCTTTCGCGTCTTTGAACCACCCCGCATATTCCAATCTGTTCGAATCGGAGGCTGAGGCTGAAACGTACGTCTTAAGGGTTGATGCTAGCCCAAAATTACGTGTGCGGTCGATTTCTATTCCTTGAAGTTCATAAATGGAATGCTAGAGAGTTATGTGTCAGCTTCAAGAGTGTTACCACGGCGCCATCAGTTTTCTTAAATGTACAGTCCAGATATAAGAAGCTCTTGCAAAGTAGTGTTAAAGCGTCCTGGTGCTGAATAACAATCCTAATTTCATCATTTTTATTTAATATAGTTGAAGCGTAGGGCTTATGTGAGTGGAATTCATGACGTATAATTCGATCATCAAACTCCCCTGACTGCGTTACGTTGAGTGACGTCATCGCACGGCATGAAACCAATTGAAATAAGAAACTCGTAATTAAGGCGTGTTATCACACGCATCTGAGGCATCAAGGGATCACCAACTTAGTATTGGAGGGCAGCGTGGAGGGTAGAAATCGTAGAGACCAAGAGATGAATACACTAAGCAGATTCAGAAGGATGTAGGTTGCAGTAGGTACTGGGAGATGAAGCAGCTTGCACAGGATAGAGTAGCATGGAGAGCTGCATCAAACCAGTCTCAGGACTGAAGACCACAACAACAACATCACATTGCTCTTCTGTGGCACTCTGATTGACTGTTAGCTCTGCGTGGTAGCCTTATACCACGCCCCCATCTTGTCTTAGGTGCAGACATACAATGATTTCTTCACCCCGAAAGTCGACAAGTCGATTATTCTGATCCACAATACGTAGCTCCAGGTAGTCCAATGTCTGAACTGTCACCGGGAGGTATATCACGTTTGTGGGGGTATGAACTACCTTATACCCGGTTCCAACTGTAGGGAAGAATCCGCAAATAGGGTGAATCAACTTATCGTTGAGTTTGTAGCTATATTACACTCAACGTGGATTGTGCTGACTGATAATATGTCCACAGCCTGATCTGATGCGTAAAATTTACTCGAATCTTTCACTATACCACCATCTTTCAAAATACGTAGCAGTGAACCTGTTGAATTTTTCTGCCTAAAGTCGATCGTTGCATCCTCTGTTCGTATTTCAGATTTAAGCGCACTGATGTTTGCGCGTAGTTCAATTCCTTTTCCAAAGTGTTTTAAGACTTCGCTTAAATCATCAATGTCGTAGGCAACAGGCTGTATTTCTGGAATCTCCTTCTGACCGTCAATTTCCAGATGCAGTTTATTGTTGTCCTTTGTGATTTTGGGATGCTGTTACGCGTCTCCAGAGCAATCAGCGCAATACTCCAATCACCAGAACTTAAATCAATCGGCGGAAAGTAATTTGCACGTAATACAGACACTCGTTCTTTTACGTCAGAGTGTACGATATCGCATCTAAACCTCAGCTGACGGGGGGCACGTTCAGTGATGGCTCTTATATACATCAACCGTCCTGGATGTTGAGCATGCACTTGTCTTTGCTCTAGTTTTACATGCTGTTTCATCAAGGATGTGAGGAGGAACATGATGCAGAGATGTCCACACAAGTACGTTTTAAGGCCCTGATATCGCTGAAAATTATAGAAGGCTCGTCTTTTACTGGTGAAGTATCGTTGAATTTCTTCAGGTGACTGTAAATCTCCAAATGAATCAAAATAATAAACCGTATTTGCACTTTTCTTGACACAGGAGACCCGATGGATTCCTGGACCTCTTGCAACATCTAAATTCACAATTTCGCATTCATTAGTTCGCCACATGGTCTTTGGTAATGTATCTCGCATAAAGACACCACGGAATCATGGAATGTGGAGTTTTCCTTAAACAACCTTAAGCAAATCTTTATTCGTGAGCGCTCTATCAGGTAGAATAGCTAACGGGCCTGTTTTTTTTTTTTAATTTACGAAGAGGCCCAGTCCTTTTTTGTACGGTTTCAGGTATAGACCCTTTCCAATGGCTGCAGCTTCCATGACACGATTATGCCTTCTTGCCCCCTCTAGCTGTGCTTGGCCGTTGACTGTTTTGGCTACAGCTGCAGCCCCTGCTGTGAGTGAGCCTACTGCTGATAGAGCCGCAAGGACTGGAACAAGAACAGAATAATTTCTTCTGATGTCTTGGGTAAAGGTAGAACGCGAGGTGGTTTAATTTGTCGAGAATACCACCTCCACCTCTTATTATGGTGCGTCTCCTATCATGCATTGTACGCTACTGAGGTGATTGAGGTCTACGTATCCTATTATATACCAGTTCGTCAGCATCAATCCAGCTGTTTTCTGATGAAGGAACTCCCAACCATTTAACTAACGCTCTATTTCCACTACGTCTTATTACACGTTCGATGAGGAATACATCTGGTACAGAACTCTTCCACAATTCCTCTGTGTAAAAGCATCCTGCAATTCCTTCACCCTTGCTATCCTTTAAGATATACGTTCGGGGGTTCGTTCTCTGAGCTTTGGATACTGTGAATATTTCAGACGACCAGTTTGGTAAGTACGATTTCTCAAATGCAGTATTATGCTTTGAACTACATTAAACCTTTGTTTGCGTGGATCCATCATTTTAATGCGGAAATATACCGAGTCCATGAGTGAATTGTCACGAACATCAATCGATCTCTTTTTTTTATTCTACTATGTTTGGTTCGATTATAGCTTGCTATTATCTGTGGTAGGATATCCGTCCACTTGTACGAACCACGAAGATTAAATTGCTTCCACATATGAGCTTTCGCTGTTCTGTTCACACGCTCCACAATACTCGCTTTCAGGTGGGTAAACGTTAGGTAGTGGTGTATTCCGTACCGATCCATCACAGTCTTGAAATGTTCATTTTAAAACTCCCCACCATGATAGGTTTGAAGGTTGTCTGGACATCGATTCGTTACTGTTTGCTGCAAACGTTCGAACACCGCAGCAACATCTCTCCCTATCTTTGTTTTCACAGGTAATGCCCATGCGAATTTAGAGTATGCATCAATGGCCATTAAAATATACTTGAAACCGTTATTCTCGCTGCTGTACAGACCCATATCCACAAGATCCATCTGCCATAAGTCATCCAGTCCTTGAATCATCACATGTCTGCGGGGGTATGTTCTGCGTGCTGGTTTGTTCGGCTCCTGAACTACTGTTTCCATACGTACTATTGTTATTCTATGATTCCTCTTTCTCTAAGTTCTAAAATTATTGAGACAACCTCATTCGAACGTGCTGTATTATCTGCTGCAGCCGAAGCCATCAACAGCCGAAGTCTGTCTATTAGTTCATCTGCCTCATCGTAATATATATACTGTCTGAATTTTTATGTACTTCAGTGAACTGTAGTATTTCTCCATACACCTTGCGATCACTGGCAGAGTATTTTAAGTTTTTTGAGGCTCTTAGGAAGATGAGTTTCATTAAGCCAGGTATTCTTTTAAACTACTTGTCCCAGATCCGTATTGTGCTATTGATTAAACTTATAGATTAAGAGCCGAACATGTACAGTCTCTCCTTGCTGACACCAAATCTTCTATCTGTCCTAGTCATGTACCGGCTAGTGAATTCACCAATTGGATGGTTCTCAAAATTGTCATCATCTCGTGAGGCTAGCTTTCTGACAGATTCGGCAACAGGTTTAAATACATCTCTTAGTGTTTGCCTATGCCCTATCCTCAACAAACGTAATTTCTCTGGAACAGCTTTACACGCTTGAATGACTTTATGCTTAGTGGACATCTTGACGCATACTAATCTGAGATCTGTATATCGCGATGCTTTATACATGCTTTGTTCTTCTTCTTCTTTCCCGAATCCTCCTCCTCAATAATAAGAACCTCAACTTCTATTTTCCCCTCAATTGCGCTAATTCTTTACTTCAGCCGGTGCTGGTCAAGCGCAAAAACTTTCTGATTGTCCTTTAATTTCTTTACATCCTTATGGAGCATGCTGAGTCTTTCCTCAAGAGTTTGAAATTTCATATCAGTATACATGCGAGTATTTTGTCTATGTAATCCTAACCTCTCAGACTGAGCGCTCGACATGCATGCAAACTTGTCCATGATGTAGAGTATACTGATGCATTCACCTATGTTGTACGATTATATATGGAGGAACTCCTGGAAGATCTGACTGTACCTACCATCATTCAGTTTTCGAGTTTTATTATTAACGAGAAACCTGTACTGTGAGTGATTCCAGCAACCTCCATATATGTTTACAAATTCATTGTACAACATGTCAGTCCCTACATGATACTGGTAAATGTGTTTTAAATCGAGAACCTCTTGTTTGAATGTTATAATGAGGTTGGTAAATGTGTTTTAAATTGAGATTGTCTTGTTTGAATGTTATGAGGTTGGCGTTATCCCTCACCAACTGTTTTGGGATACTGGAATATGTGTGACTCAGATGAAATATGTCAACACCCATATGACGACCAAAGCAGAAATATCTACGGATTTGGTCCTGCTTTTCAACAGCTACATCATCAAGTAAGAAGACTGTGTTTGGCTTTACTTCTTCAGGTGGAGGGATGTCTTTGCTTTGACGGAATGCCCTGTACATTACACCATCTACACTGTCTAATATTCTTTGTAGTAACTGATACTTGGGTTGAAATAGTGTTTTGGAGAACATGTAGACATGCTCGAAGTGGACTCCATCAATGGGCTGTTAGCAGAGCCATGAGAACATTCGTCTTGCACAGCTGGAGGGACCTACAATTATAGCTCGTATGCTGTCGGGAAAGAACACTCCATCCTTCTTAGTCCTCTTCTCCAGATCTTCACCGTCACAGGAGCTGTCCTCTACAACCAAGTCCTTGTGGTGAGGGAGCTTCACCCACCCTGCCATGATATCTACCGTGTTAGGTCCTGGCTTTTATATAAAAAAGAAAATGTGTGTAATCACATGGCATACGTAAGGTCATTTTGTCTAGAGAAATAATACAAACGCAAATTTGAGATAATAAATATATGTGTTTATTCACCATCGACAATTATATACAGCATTATCACAATAAAAAAATCACTTGCTTCTTTTCCAATCGATGCAGCAGCAGTGCAATATTTGAAAAAAAACTGCCTCTTATATCCCTCAAATTCTGCATGTATATCCCGCAATGTTATCAGTGCATTGCAGTAGTCTGGTATTCCATCAGTAAATTTAATTTCAACATTTTCTACACTTATTCGACGAATAGCGCAAGACTTTGGCACTGCGCTTATACAGGTACTAAAACAGTGAGCTATATCTTATATGTGAATGCCGCATGTGCGAAGCCAGTTCGTGATATCAATGTATACAGCTTGAACATAAGGGAGCTATCTATTTAGTCTTTCCATCATAGTAGTCATCGCTGAGTGCCAGTTGAAGAAGTTATCAATTGTTGAGTGTTGCTTGTCAATACTCTGCCTGTCAGTACTTTTAACTCTTAGTGTAGCATCATCATACATTGATAATATACTCACAGTGAGGCATCTACTGCAGATGTCCTGGTAGGATTGGGATGGAACATATTCCATAGTCATATGCCCCTTGATGTAAGCTTTTGCGTGACAGAGTTCATCTCACTCATAGTCTGAAAAACGCACTTTAATATTTTTTGGCGCATTTTCGAGCACTAAAACAGCTGAAATGTTACCGTCTTGTGAAACTTCAGTTCCTAGATGACGACGCTTTGAACCACTAGTTGTTAAGGTATAGCATTAGATGGATAGTAAAGGTGGCGGTGCACTGGGGAGTGGGTAGCTTCTGATCCAGAACATCCACACTAGTGCAGTGAGCCATCTGTTCTTGCACTGATGCTGGAATGTCTCTTGCACTAGGCTCAATGGACAGTGCGTATGATGGAGCCCAGTATGATGTTGCCCCCTTGACAGTATCGAGTGGCACAGACAATAGAGTCTCATTGTCCTGATCCAGTATGCTGAGAAGCTGCGTTAGAGGATTATCCATAGCTGAGACCGCAACCACTGATGTCCTGGGTGCGGATCCCTGTGGGTAGGAACATGCCAACCTGACAGGCTGGAGCTTGCCGTCACCACATGTGTAGGACCTGATGGGATGGGACTTGCTGGTCCCGGCGGGTTGGATCTTGCTGGCGCCATGGGTGTGGTTCCTGATGGCCTGGAACTTTCCAGTGCTGACAAGTTGGATCTTGCTGATATGTGTGCTGATTCATCTGATGGAGAGAGAAGAATAATCGTCAGCATCATAAGTTGCTGCTACATAAATAATAATAATAATAATAATAGTAGAGTAAAGTAGATACTCACTTTTCTGCTGCTTCCTCCTCCTGACTGACTGACTTACGGCAGTAGATTTTGAGCAGCTGCTGGGGTCTCCTTATATAAACCATGCCTACATCATCATGGTGCTGTGCTCCTATTGGCTGAACTACATTATCACATGATCTATCACAGAGGTGAACTTGCGAACTGGCTCAATTATTTGGTCTGCTGGATCGCAGGCAGTTGTCTCTTGTGGGGTGGGTGCTTAATGTATGTTTTAGAAATGACAGACAGTTCCAGCAGAGACAGATATTTCCACGTATTGTGTAATGCATCTTTAATGCATCTTGATGCAAAGCATTTATTTGCAGGACCGTATTCTTCTTCGTCTTCATATATTCAAGTATCAGTGCTCGCCATCTTGGATACATTTGGCAACAATGGAGAATGTGGCGACACGAATGTTGTCCCACTACTCATGAACTCTACAAAGATTTAAGGAATGCTTAGCACAGGAACTTTTGAATTGATTTCGCGAACTTTTTGTTGTATTTCTTCATATACACCGGAAAATGATGCAGCATTGTCATAACTCTGAGTCCTATAGAATGCAAATCCGACTGATCTTTTTCTAACTGCTGTTGTATACCTTTTGACACAACCTCTTCAGGCCTTCCAAAAAACAAAAAAAAACTTAAGTAGGATTCTTGTACATCCACATTGTTGCCTTCTGTATGAACGGATCTAATTATCTGGCTCATTTGGGCAGTTCTGTTTTTATCAGAAGTGCTGTAAAATAATTTTTCATAATATGTAGCTTTTTCACATCTGCATAATTTTTTCCGTAACACATTCAACGAAAACAAAAATAATTTCATTTTATGTCCCTTTTGACAAACAAGAAGGCGCTCTTTTTGAAACACCAGCGAAGGTTTAAACAATGTTCTTTCAATAGTAAATGTTACTTCGCCATCAATGGCAGCAATTCTGAGAAGTTTCCTCCGTTTTCCGATTAAACGTCTTACTATGACTGCGGATTGCAACTTATTTCTTGGTTAAAAATATTTTAATATATGAAAGACGATGTAAAACGTTTCTCCATCCCTTGATCATTAACTTACTGACGTGTTTTCAAGCTTTGATATAGTATACCTGCGTAGATGGACAGGTAACAAAAAACTTTTCATACAGGATATTTGCTTTTGCGTAACAATTCCAACTATTCTGAACACATATAACAACTCCCATGAACTGATAATAGGTAAGTAGATACCAGTGTTTCTATTTTGCATACCTATGGGGCCTCTAACTCCAAACTGCTTCTTTTTTTTTTTAACATATTTTGGCCTTGTTTGGGATTTTATCAAAAATAGTCCCCAGATCCACAGGCCTAAAGTGGGCCACCCCCCCCCCTCCTCCCCCAATTTAGTCTGCCGCTTCTTGCAAACGATCGTGAAGGTGCCGAATGACGTCCTTCGATAGATTATCCCAAACATCTTAACATCTTATGCCTTTTTTTGCAATTCGGAAATGGTTCTTACAGGCCCTGGAGAACGAGTAAGTGGCTAGAGATCTGATGACCTTACTAACAGTTGTTGTACACCATGAAGACAGACGTATGAGAACACGCACTGTCTTGCTGTAAAACCACATTACGTTCCTGTCGAAGACATGGCAGCATCACGACGATGACAACCTGCTCAATGACGCGTGCACTGGTTACTTTACACCGGAGAAACACCAAATGTCACCACGAGGTGCAAATGATGGTCGTCCACACAATGAAGCTTGGGTAGGATCAGTATCTCGTCCGCGAATGCACTCTGGAATAGATATTCACCAGGTCTGCGTCGTACACATATACGTCCATCATTCGCATACAGGCAGAAAATACTCTCATCGCTGAAGACAACTGAAGACTACTCAAGACTCTTTCACACCAGAGTTGCCATTCTAGGCAGCTCTGTGTTGTCAGTGGTAGCCTGGCCAGAGGCATACGTCACCTTAGCCTTTCTGCAAGCAGACGGCTCCCAATGGTCACTGATGACACATCTACATCTACCTCTACATGGATACTCTGCAAATCATATTTAAGTGCCTGGCAGAGGGTTCATCGAACCACCTTCACAATTCTCTATTATTCCAATCTCGTATAGCGCAAGGGAAGCATAAACACCTATATATTTCCGTACGAGCTCTGATTTCCCTTATTTTATCTTTGTGATCGTTCCTCCCTATGTAAGTCGGTGTCAACAAAATATTTTCGCATTCGGAGGAGAAAGTTGGTGATTGGAATTTTGTGAGAAGATTCCGTCGCAACGAAAAACGCCTTTCTTTTAACGATTTCCAGCCCAAATCCTGTATCATTTCTGTGACGCTCTCTCCCATATTTCGCGATAATGCAAAACTTGCTGCCTTTCTTTTAACTTTTTCGATGTACTCAGTCAGTCCTATCTGGTAAGGATCTCATACCGCGCAACAGTATTCTAAAAGAGGACGGACAAGCGTAGTATAGGCAGTCTTCTTTGTAGGTCTGTTACATTTTCTAAGTGTCCTGCCAATGAAACGCAGTCTTTGTTTATCCTACCCCACAACATTTTCTATGTGTTCCTTCCAATTTAAATTGTTCGTAATTGTAATATCTAGGTATTTAGTTGAATTTACGGCTTTTAGATTAGACTGATTTATCGTATAACCGAAATTTAACGTGTTCCTTTTAGCACTCATGTGGATGACCTCACACTTTTCGTTATTTAAGGTCAAATTGTTCAAATGACTCTGAGCACTATGGGACTTAACTTCTGAGGTCATCAGTCCCTAGGACTTAGAACTACTTAAACCTAACTAACCTAAGGACATCATACACATCTACGCCCGAGCGAGGATGCGAACCTGCGACCGTACGGTCGTGGGGTTCCAGACTGTAGCGCCTAGAACCGCTCGGCCATCCCGGTCGGCTATTTAAGGTCAACTGCCACTTCTCGCACAATTCCGATATTTCTTCTAAATCGTTTTGCAGTTTGTTATGATCTTCTGATGACTTTATTAGTCGATAAACGACAGTGTCATCTGCAAACTGTGGCGTTTGCTGTGTTATTCAGTGGTTTGGTATTTAACTAATTTGTAAATGGAAATGATAATCTTTTTTTATTACATTGAGTAATTACTAAATAATTTTTCTCCCGGCTAAAGATTTGAACAAGTTGCTAAAGAACTCCAAGTTAACGTCGTGTTAAAGTGTTGTCTGTAAGTTGTGTAAGTGTCACTAAATCACAGTTCATACGAGTACAACAGATTCCTTACAACTATTGATTAAGATGGAAGCAGTTATCTTCAGCAAAATGATCATTAAAACCACCGAATATCAGCCGCGCACAACACTGACGTATGTTGCCTGAAACAATATCCTTCGCAACTCGTCATCAGTATTCAACGTTCATAGCGTTGCTGCTAACTTTGACACTCCAAGAGCGTTCATAAGGTTACGTGATCACAGTTTTTATCACTGTTCATCATTATTCACAATGTAAATCACAGTTTTTCACGCGTCCACTAATTCCTGCGAAACACGTTTCACTGTTCTGATTGTCGCAGTAGTTTTCCACAGTACTTAACAGACAATCTATATGCAAATGACACTTTTCAAGTAATGAGGTCTGGTACACTTGCACATAGGTTCATATTACCATGACTGAATAACAAAATTTAAAATTTTACACTGTCACATGAACATGAGACAATATAAAACTTTCAGAATCTGCTACATTATCTTGGCCATGAGATCATTACTGAACTATCCAGATAACAGTACATTTCCATTTTTATTACAGATACATATATTTATATATTTCAATTTTTAATTTTTTTTATTGTTATTTACCATGCTTTTGGGACAGATGTCCATGTTCGGTTTATCTAACCGGAATGTTGCTCATAAGAGCATTTTAAATGACTTTGTAATGAAACCGTGTACTTAAATCAGTACATATTCAGATTTCGCTTCACTAGTGGTGAAAGCAGTTTATTTTATTATTTATTTATTTATTTATTTTTTTCTCAGTCACACAGCTCACACACCACCAACACTCACTACGTGTGTGGGACTACATGACTCCATCTTATGAAAATATTTTTGTTATATCCATTCTTACACACGAACAAATATATTACTGAAGCATTTTAATCATTTCTATCCTACATATAGGAAGGTAAAATTCTTCACATTTAATGCAACAACACTCAAGTGTTTATCAAGTTATTTATCCGTTTTAGAGTAAAAATACATTTATTATGGGGATTCTCTACTCCTTGTTCAAATAATTCAACAACATTACAGTGTAATACTTGACATAAAAGCTTATAAACTAATACATACATAATATTATCAAATTACTACTGCTAATTATTTTACTATAAACATTATATTTACGGTTATGGGGTAATGCACTTGCACTTCTGATTGGTCCTTTGTGTATTCACTTCGTTTTTTTTAGTCCAGGGGACCGAGCAAGATGTTCTGCAATAGGTCTTGTGCGGATATACTTTCATATTATACTGGTAATCTTTTATGATTCCAGGACGTTCAGTGAATACTTCGAGGTATCCGGAAAATAATTCTGTTAATTATCTAGTCTCTGAAGCATTAAAGCAAGTTGCCTTCTGTACTTACTTTTCTATTGTTGTGACGATGTCACTCACGTTGCTGGGTGCATCGTTATTTCGATTTTTGTGACACATATGTGGATGCTTATGATCCAACACTAACAACTTCTGTTTGCTGACAGAAAGATTCATTTTTCTCATCAGCGGAAGGTTCGTACCGAACTCCCGATTCACCATTAATGTTATGGGTCGCTGTTGGTACTTCAGTGCACATGTCCACGGGTGAGATCAATTACAGCTTCCCTTTCCCGAAGGAACTCAAGACCCAAAAGCACCGGTACTGACAAGTTATCCGTTAGTAGGAACGTGCATAATAAGTGATCATTTCCCAAGGAAACTTTGTAACCTCCCCACAAAATATATTAAAATAAATAATATGAATAATATTCCCCATCAAAATTCGTTCCCATTTAGTGTAACCTCAAAACAGAATTCCTAAACCTCTCAACAGTAAAAATGTCGTTCACATTGAGTGTAAAGTCCCAATAAAAAATAAATTCAGT
The DNA here is from genome assembly GCF_021461395.2 of Schistocerca americana. Classification (NCBI taxonomy): domain Eukaryota; kingdom Metazoa; phylum Arthropoda; class Insecta; order Orthoptera; family Acrididae; genus Schistocerca; species Schistocerca americana. The sequence goes on along the minus strand of NC_060124.1, from coordinate 194,929,349 downwards.
AATCTGGTAATAAAACAATGTAAGTAACCTCTCAATTAAATTGTCGCTCACTTATGACTTTTCAATAATTCACTGTGAATTAAACCTGGTAAATTTTGGACGACAGCAGTGCTGCGTCATGGGCCTGAAAGATCATTCTGAATAAAAGAGGAAAAATTCTTACCTCAATGAAGTCGCCGGATATATCTGCTCTTACAATAAATTTTTCCGGCACAGCTCTGTGCAATGCTGGCCGACCTATCTGTCATTTATGAATGGAAGCAACTGATTTTTCTATTGCAATAATCGGGATGATCATGGATGGGAGAAATTAGTAAATTCTTTAAATTGAAATGAATGGTTGATAAAAGTTACTTTTTATGAGGAAGATTATTATTACGAGAGTTTTAAAACATTTACATGCGACTTGAGATAACATTAATACATATGCGCGAGGGTGCGTTTTACCTTATACAATAATACTCAGGCTCCGGCATCGCTGCACCGCGACTGGGCCAGCCAACACGATACACCATACCAGACCAGAGCAGACTCCAGACCAAACTGCAGACTAGCAACAACTTAACTGCTACAGCTACACAATTCCTACTGCAGTCAACACTGCTCTCTGGTCAGAGATTCTCTTATACCTTGCCTATTGCAGGCAGCGCAGGAACAATACATCAAAATTACATCTGCTCGGACCTCTTACATAACCCTCCAGTGGGGGGGCAAAAATTTGGCAGCGATGGTGAGTCGGTTGGACTTGCCATGAGCAACAAATTTTTCTAAAATCTACTTAATTAACTAAGTTTACAGACACAGAGTATATACATATATGTAAGTGCAGAACATGAAACGAAATAGAGTGCACATGCACTGAATACAGAACATATCAAGAAATGACAAAATGTACACGCAATGAGTACAAAACATATTAACAAATGACATAAAGTGTACACACACTGTATATATCTCTACCATTTTACAAGAACTAGGATACGCAATGAGTACAAAACATATTAATAAATGACATAAAATGCACACGCACTGTATATATCTCTCCCATTTTACAAGAACTAGGGTACGCAATGACTACAAAACATATTAATAAATGACATGAAGTGCACACGCACTGTATATTTTTTTAACCATTTTATAAGGACTAGGAAAGGAAAGGGAAGGATTGCATCATGGTTGTAGCACAGTAGGTTGCACGTAGCTGCACTGAAAGTCCATATCTATCTACAGAAGCACAACACCAAGTGAGACAATGTGAAGTTCTCTTCCCTGAAGTATTAATCAGTGTAGCCAAGACACTGAAATGTCGTATTAATATTCAATGTTATCATTTTGGTAGTACATTAGGTACACCAAATGGTGGGACCATAATAACATCTCCATCCTTCAAGGTGGTGGACAGCATGATGTGTCAACACCACACTCTTGTAAGATACACCAATGTAGAATTAGTGCAAAAACCAAATATAGTGCTCCATGATCATGAGGATAGACAGAACAAACGGATATTGCAGTAATTTCTGGTAATTAGGTCAGAAGGTGAAGGACATTAAGTCTTATGCTAGTCATCATAGAGAATTACACTAGTCTATTAACCGATTTGAGTAATTGTTGGTACTCATTGCCTAGTTACTAAACATTTCTGTACTATGTATGGAGTATTAAAGAACATTATTCGTAAGTCATCTGGTTACACTAAATATTGGCACTCATTGGCCAGTTACAAACCATATTTATACATTGTTCAGAAGTCATCATTCAAAACAAGAGTTAATTAATGGCATAGCATTAACATAATTCATCTAGTTATAATAATCATTGGCACTCATTGGCCAGTTACAAACCATTTTTATGCATTGTTCAGAAGTCATCATTCAAAACAGGAGTTAATTAATGGCATAGCATTGACATAATTCATCTAGTTATAATAATCATTGGCACTCATTGGCCAGTTACAAACCTTTCTATGCATTGTTCAGAAGTCATCATTCAAAACAAGAGTTAATGAGCGTAGCATCAAGCTACTGGTATTCATATATAATAGCATGTAAGTGACATAAGACAAATTTAAAATATAAGAAACAGTGGCATTCATTGGCCAGTTACAAAGTATTCATATAGTTTTATAAGACATTATTCAGTATTATTCAGAAGTCATCATTCAAAATGAGAGTTAATTATTGGCATAGCATTTATAGAGTATAACAAAAATATTGTTTACAGAAATTATTGGCATAGCATTTATGCATTATTACAAAACATCATTCAGTATTACTCAGAACTCATCATTCAAGTGACATAGGACATATTTAAAATGTAACACACTGTAACTCAAGGTCCGTGGTTAGAAAACATCATTCAATACACATGAGAAATTTGCATTATATTTAGAATTAGAAATACATCTTAAATTAGTAGGATTATTCGTTTGTATACTAGTAATAGATGGGACTGGTATACAAAATGGATTATTCAGCTGAAAGAAGAAATGCATATTATGCTGAAAAGTAGTGAACTTCGAATTAACAGGTAATGAAATGTATACTCAATATGTATGTACTCTAGCTGTCCTTTCCAAAACATTCAGTCATTATACCATGCAGTATAAGACAGATTGTCAAAAAGAACTGCAACAAATACTTAAATAACTACATAGCATTTCTTAACTAACAGTAAATATATAAACTTCATCATTATCCTCATCTGCAAAGAAAAACTTCATTATTCATATTACCATAACTTCATCACTATCATCAGCTGCAAAGAAAAACCTCATTATTCATATTAGCATATTCTTCATATAACTATTCATCATCATTCATTATCATCTGCAAAAAAGGCACTTCATTATTCATATTACCATTTACTTCGTACAACTATTCATAGTATAGAGTTTCTTATTTCTAGCATATTTCTTCACTAAAACTAAGATGTGTAGTTCTGTCTGACAGCCTGCATCATTCGCCTCGTATTCTGAAAGAAAAAAATTAGTTAAGACTGCTATCATACGATGTGTATAGTATATTTTTGTTAATGCTTGTTAATTCTGATCCATTTACTCTTCATCACAAGGAATTCCATTTTCTTTCGTTTATTCCGAAGGTGAAATTCCCATTTCATAGTAATCCACTGTGGTTTGTTTAAGTTATTTCTTTTACACGTTATTGCTTTCTGAAAATGATGAATAAGGATTAATATCTTGCATTTAAATCATACATGCATTAAATAAAAACTGGTTTCTAGTGATATAATTAAGCATACAGCATAGCATGACAGAAAACGTATTAGGTCAAAAACATAGACAGTGTTCAGGTGCAAAAATGTACACACGGTTTCATAATGCAGTAGCCAAAAGGGTAGAATAGTCAAGATATTGAGATATCATAAGGAAAAATGTTAAAGTCAACTGGTATTTGTTATATCTTAAAGATTTTGTAGTGCATACAAACAAAACAGGAAAACAATCATACATACACGAAAAATGGAAAATGTGCACGGTCTGATATGTAACGACAAGAAATGACTTTCTTTATGTTCAGCTTATATGTTGTGTAGTTGATAGAGGTGAGAGTTGAAGACTTTAATGGAGAAAGAATTTGATAAAATTAATATGTCAATAGATAGAATTGCATAATTGGTCATAAAATATGTAAGTTTATCTGGAAAAATGTGCACAGTCTGATGTGTAACGACAAGAAAACGACCTGCTAACCTTACCTTGCTGGGCACTTGCCAGGAAAAAATATGATAACCATCAGTAATTGTTCATATAAATATAATTGCATAAGTGGTCATATAAAAATCAGAAAATGGCATTACAGTGTGATAAATCATAAAGTATGTTCATTCAATAAAAGGTTTAATATTGGAGACATGGTGATTGCCTTTACTTGTTCTGGTTCTCAGAGTTTCGACGTGTACTACATTGGGGTGAGGAATGCTGCGAATTCTGTATGGACCTGCGTGTAGAAGCTCAAATTTACTGCATCTACTCTTTCCTCTGTTGAATAAATAATGTGTGCGCACTAATATTTTCTGTACAATGTGAAAGTCACGGCGTGTACAAACCTGATTTTGCTGTCTTCTCCGGCGCTCTGCGGCACGTTTGACGTTGTTCAGCGCAATGTCAATTATTTCATGGTGTCGTAGTCGACGAGATGTAGGAAAGGATACTAATACTCTAATTTTGTTAGGTGGTTCAACATTTTTCAGTATAACAGTCGGAGATAGCGTAGTAGATTCATTTGGTAGTGAGTTAATTACATCCTGGAATGACAGTATGTGTGTATCCCAATCAATATGTTTTTTATGGCAGTATATTTTACATAGTTTACCAATTTCTTTCATTAGTCGTTCACAAGGGTTCGAAGAAGCGTGATACTTGGATATATAGATCGGAGAAATGTTTCTTGTTCGTAACATAGTGTCCATATAGCAGATCGAAACTGTGGTCCATTGTCGGATATTACTTTCAATACATGCCCTACATGAAATAGAAAATGTTTTATAAATGCATTCGAAATAGTTTTTGCATTAGCTTTGCGTAACGGAGTGAAGGTAACAATTTTTGAATTGAGTTCAACAGCGACAAAGATGTAGCAAAAATCTCTATTAGATCTGGGAATCGGACCAAAAATGTCTACAGCGGCCATGTGTCTCAATTTAACAGGTACAATGGGATGTAACGGAGGAATGTGTGAAGTCGTGTTTGACTTAGCTTTCTGGCAGATTTTACATGACGCTAAAACTCGTCGAATACGTTTCTCCATGTTGGCAAAATAACAGTTCTGTCTCAGTATAAGAAAACATTTTCTGGCTCCATAATGTGCGTAACTTAAATGAGTATACCAAATTAATTTGTTAACAAGTTCGTCAGGAATGCATAGTAACCAGTTGTTGCTGTAGGGGTGAGAGCGGCGAAACAGGATGTTATTGCGTACAGTGTAATGGTTTCTGATGGTAACATTATTCCTATCTTCCCAAAGGTTTTTAATTTCTTTCCATACGTTGTCTTTGCTCTGCTCTTATGCTATGTCTCGTAATGACGACGAAATGAAATTTTCAAATGCAACTTGTTGAATATACATGACGCTAAAATTTGCTTGGCAGAAGTTGGTTACGATGTCTTGCTGATTGTTGCTGAGAGAACGGGATAGTGCGTCTGCTACAACATTTTGTGTACCGGGAATGTGAACAATCGTAAAATTAAATTCCTGTAAATAAAGTTACCATCTGCTTAATCTGTCATGTGTAAATTTAGCGGAAAGTAAAAACTGTATCGCTCTATGATCTGTGTAAACGGTCGTATGTCTTCCATAAAGAAAATGCCGAAATCTCGTAAATGCCCCTACAACACATAATGTTTCAAGTTCTGTAACAGAATAATTGCGTTCAGCAGGTGACAGAATTCGACTCGCAAAGGTGATGTTTTTAATTACTGTAGAACCATCTTCTTCAATTTCCTGAAAAATGTGTACGCCTAAAGCGGTGTTAGAACTGTCGGTGGCAATGGAAAAATTTCTAGTAAGATCTGGATGTGATAAAAGTGGTGCATTTAACAAAGCTTGTTTCAGATTGACAAATTTAGACTGTGCTTGGCTATCCCAGGACCAAATAGTGTTTTTACCCGTCAACTGACATAATCTAGGGGTGTCTAAAGCAGCGTAATGAATAAATTTGCCGGCCGAAGTGGCCGTGCGGTTAAAGGCGCTGCAGTCTGGAACCGCAAGACCGCTCCGGTCGCAGGTTCGAATCCTGCCTCGGGCATGGATGTTTGTGATGTCCTTAGGTTAGTTAGGTTTAACTAGTTCTAAGTTCTAGGGGACTAATGACCTCAGCAGTTGAGTCCCATAGTGCTCAGAGCCATTTTTTTTTTGAATAAATTTACGGAAAAAGTTAATTAATCCCAGAAAGCTGCGTAGTTGTTTCTTCGTCGTAGGTACAGTAATGTCACATAAAGCTTGAAGTTATTCCGTGTCAGGCGCAATGCCTTCTGCTGGAATTACATGTACAAGAAATTTTATAGAAGTTTTGCCAAAGTGCGATTTACTGAGATTAACTGTGAGTCCTTGTGCACGAAAAGTTCGTAACAGTTGTTCAAGAATCAGATTGTGTTCAGACCAGTTAGCTTCTGCAATAAGAATGTCGTCTACATACGTTGTGATTCTGTCTCTTAATTCTGTCGGAAGTATAGTATTCAAACCGCGAATAAATGCTGCTGAAGAAATAGTTAAACCGAACGGTAATTTACAAAATTGATAACAGTCACCAAAACAGAGAAAAGCTGTGTACTTTCTGCAGTTCGGATGGAGATGAATTTGCCAAAATCCCGATTTCAAATCTAATGTGGAATAAATAGCAGTACCATGAAATTTCTATAGAAGTTCTTCTAGTGTTTGAGGGCGATCTGTTTCATTAATAATAATGTCATTGATGTGACGCGAATCAAGTACGAGGCGAAGTGAACCATCCTTTTTCTTAACAATATGGAGCGGGTTTATGTACGGACTAACTGCCGGTTCAATAATTCCTTGGTCAAGCATAGCTTGCAATTCTTTCTAAATTTGTTCTCTGTGAATATACGGAATGGGATAATGTTTGGCTTTAAACGTGTCGTGCTGTTTAACTTTAAATTCATACATAAAACCGGACATAGTACCAGGGACGTTGTCAAAAACTGGAGCTTGCTGTAAAAGAATTTTGTGTAGTTGAGTACGTTCGTCGTCTGTATTTGCATTGCTCTGTTTAACTTTATCAGAAATCATTTGCATAACGTCATAGTCGGCTTCGTCTGGAGTATTATAGTTGTGTACGTAGGTATCTGTGAACAATGTCAAATGACAGTCTATGTAACGCGATGTAGAAATGACCTCTGTTCGATTAATTGTTTGTTCTTCTACAGATAAAGAGTTCTGAAATTCTAATGCCAGTTGTACATTTTCATCCTTTAACATTAAATAGGAATTTTGAAAGTCAATAATTGCGTCTTGTTGTACCAGAAAATTCGTACCTAATATAACGCCTGTTGTCAATAACGGAAAAATCCAAAAATTTGAGTGAAACGTATGACCTGCAATACAAAATGATAAGTGTGTCTGTAATTTTATGTCTACCCCTTTACCAGATACTGCTCCTTTTACTTTAGTTTTGCCTAATGGTAACGTAGGATAGGTATTCTCTTTGTTACATTGGTTGAAAGTTTCCTCATTTATAACTGACATAGGTGATCCAGAATCGACTACTGCTGAAAATTTGGATGATCCAATCTTTACTTCAATGACAGGGTGTGAAATGGTTTTTTGAATAACTGGTTTTTCCTGCAAAAGAGTGTCTCGGATGTCGTCAAAAGTAATAACATTTTCGTGAACAAGATTCTGTGTGTCAAAAGTATTGCTTACGTTGCTGGAAGATTCATTCTGCACTGTATCTAGTCAAATTCTATCTGACGTGCTATTATTTGCGGGAGGATGCTGTGGCGTTTCCACTATTTGTACTGTTCTGTTATTTCGTCCTGACGCATTAGGTTCGGGATGATACCGACTGTCTGGTTCACTCATGATAATCTGTTGTTGCGGATGATTTTGCTGCTGGTAAGACCGACTGTTATTAAACGTATGCTGAAAATTGTGCTCATTACTTTTACGTCTGTCATGATAGTCATTTCTATACGGTGCATTGCGATAGGAATTGAAATGGTGTGTTTTCTGTACGTAGTGATTTCCTTGCTGCTGTGCGTTACTATTTGGTGTGGCCGATGCTATCTATATGTGTAGGCGGCGAAACATTAAAGCTTGGTTGACCTTGCACATTACATTGTTGCTTAGGCATGCTAACCGGCTGGCTTTGATTCTGTTGTTGGGAAAAACCTCTATTGTTACCAAAATGTGGTTCCCGTTGCTGATAATTTTGACGATACTGTTAATTAAGATTTTGTCTGTTATTAAAATTCTCGTGGTTGTCATTTCTGTAGCGTACAATGATAACTGCCACTTTCAGGTAAAACTTGTCGTGTCTGGTTTTCTTTACACATTCCTAATACTAGATAGATCGATAGTTGAAGAGCTGTTTTGATAAATATAAAGGATAGTAAAAGAGAAGGCAGCAGTGCAGAAAACTAAAGATGAAACAGCACTACTACGGCTCGGGGCCCTGTGCACGCTACGGCACATATTCATCGAAGTGTAATGAATCCCCTGAGGTCGTTTACGCACTGCAAATAAATTTTAGTTTCTGCATTACAGGCTAAGGTGATAAAAATACAAAAGCAAATTGTCGTATCCAGTCCAAAGGATGTATTTGTGTTCTGTCATTTTTAAATATCTAAGACTTTTTTACTGATAAAAATTGCTTATAATCAAAATTATCGTCTCTGTATGTCTGAACAGGTTCAGGATTGTATGATAATCTATTTGTCTGTGACTGTTCGGAATCTAACTCACGTACTGTTTGTAAATTACCTGAATTATACTGGCTGTCTGAGTGTGAGAAATGTTCGGAGAGTGGCGTATACTGTGTCGTGTTGAAGGCTTAAATATTTTTCATCTCCGTCACTTCTTGGTGTAAAGATGACAATTTTCTACGTAATGTGTTATTGGACGAACCTATCTCACAGATCGTCTGCTGTAAATTTTGGAATTCGGGTGTTTGATTAAGCGAAATAGGTGACGTATCGTCTGATTTGGTGCCATTATTATTTTCGATAACATCAACACGACTGGCCAATTCATCATATTTTTCAGTCAGTGCTTTTACCTGATCATCGTTTTTAGTTCACAAGCATTAATTTGTTTTTGTATTTTACGTGTGGCTTTGTTCAATTTCTAAACGTCTGCTTTGATGGCATCGGGATCCTGTATTAGTTCCAACTTTTCAAGTCTATTGGTCATTGTCTGAAAGTCTAATGTGTGTGTGTCTGTTTTTGTTTTAAGATCGGAGATTTCATCATGCAATTCGGTGTTCAACTGTTTGATTTCGTCTGATACTGCAGCAATATTATTGTCTACGTATGTTTTTGCTTTCGTAAACAATTTACGCTTATCTTCCTGTCTCTGTGCAGTAAATGTTTCCATGACTTGTTGCTTTTCTTTATTCTGTTCCTGTATAAATTTACGGTAACGCGTTTCACTGTTTTGTAGGTGGTGATTAAAACGTTCGTCAATTTGGCTGTTCTATTGGTCAAATTTCGCGTCTACTTTCGCATGCAGCGTGCGTGAAAGTTCTGCTGACATTAATTTAAACTCGTCGCGTAACTGTGTTGCGTTTTCAGAACATTGTTTAGCGACTGCACTAATTTCATCTCTAAGTAATTTAGTTGTGGCTGCATGTGTATTACTTAATTCTTGTGCCACAGATCTAATTTCTTCACTACTGTTCCTAGCACAAGCCTTAATTTCCTCACGTAATTGTTCTTTAGTATCATGACATTTCGCGGCAACGGCTGTAATCTGTTCACTAAGTTGTTTGAAATTGTTGTCTTGTTTATCATTCGACTGTTTGGAATTGCTGTCTAGTTTTTCATTAAGTTGTTAGTAATTGTTGTCTTGTTCTTTCTTCGACTGTTTGAAATTTTCATTAAGTTGTTGTTTGAAATTTTCATTAAGTTGTAGCAATAATGCCATAACTTGATCCATGCCAATATTACCTACTCTATTCTCTGTGCTGTTTAGTAGCGTACCTGCAATTGTCACGTTTTGTGTAACCATTTGGTAATTATCTGATTCTTGAAAAGGTTCGCCAATTGGATGTGCACTGTGGGTCATTACCTCGGAATCAAATAAATTTGACGTATTTTGACTACATTGTTCATCTTCGTGAGAAAAATTTATCTGTTCACTATGCAAATTTTGCAAACCGGGTGTGTCACACTGGGCAGCGTTCATTGTATCGGAACGTGCCGCGTCATCAACTGTTACATTTACTGTGGACATAATTGAATTTGTTTGTTCATCATTGGGATCAAAATCATTACTAGTGGTCGGTACGCACTGATTTTCTGTAAATGGAGGACTATCATTAAGACACTGAGTGTCGCAAGTATTATCGGTCAAATTATTCGAGTCGGCTATTTCACTCATTGCACATCGCGATGTACTGTTAACAGTTTCTCGCGGCATTTTTCACAAATCAAAATTAAGCACAAAATGAAAGAAAGACAAAGCGAAATGGAACAAACACAATTACAAAAAAGAGCAATAAATTGCCGATGACCTGTGAAAGAAAAAATGACAGGTTAGTAAATGCGTTGCGCCAGATGCAAACTACATTTAAGTAAATAAGAGCAGATATATGACTACTTCTCAGAGATTCACAAAGAAATACGATCCTGGCCGGTTGTCGCCAAGTGTAACCTCCACACAAAATTTATTTAAATAATATGAATATGATTCTAATTAGTGTAACCTCCCCACAAAATTTATTTACATTTATAACCTCCCTACAAAATTCTTTTCACATTAACCTCCACACAAAATTCTTTCTGATTTAATCTAAGCTCAAAATTCATTCACGTTTAGCGTGACCTCATAACAAAAAAATTCCTAAACCTCTCAACAGTAAAAATTATAATTATGTCGTTCACATTTAGTGTAACGTCCCAATAAAAAAATAAATTCAGTAACCTGGTAATAAAACAATATAAGTAACCTCTCAATTAAATTGTCGCTCACTTATGACTTTTCAATAATTCACTGTGAATTTAACCTGGTAAATTTTGGACGACAGCAGTGCTGCGTCGTGGGCCTGAAAGATCATTCTGAATAAAAAAGGAAAAATTCTTACCCCAATGAAGTCGCCGGATATATCTGCTCTTACAATAAATTTTTCCGGCACAGCTCTGTGCAATGCTGGCCGACCTATCTGTCATTTATGAAAGGAAGCAACTGATTTTTCTATTGCAATAATCGGGATGATCATGGATGGGAGAAATTAGTAAATTCTTTCAATTGAAATGAATGGTTGATAAAAGTTACTTTTTATGAGGAAGATTATTATTACGAGAGTTTTAAAACATTTACATGAGACTTGAGATAACATTAATACATATGCGCGAGGCTGCTTTTTACCTTATACAATAATACTCAGGCTCCGGCATCGCTGCACCGCGACCGGGCCAGCCAACACGATACACCATACCAGACCAGACCAGACTCCAGACCAGACTGCAGACTAGCAACAACTTAACTGCTACAACTACACAATTCCTACTGCAGTCAACACTGCTCTCTGGTCAGAGATTCTCTTATACCTTGCCTATTGCAGGCAGTGCATGAGCAATACATCGAAATTACATCTGCTCGGACTTCTTACAACTTCCACCTGTCTGGTGTTCTATACTCTGTGCCTTTTTTCCCAATGCCCCTATAACCTTACAATTTGCAACCGGCAAAATCGGCAATCTCCTTATCTCCGATACCTTCTTGAAAAACTGCGTGTCCAGAACTGATACATTAGCACCTGTGTCAAGCAAAATAGTAGTTGTTACACCATTTACAGCTCCGGTGACACTTGCTTGGATATTTTCCCTTTGTGGCTTATCAGAGACGGCAGGTTCCTGATATAGCTCATCTTCGATCCTGTTGCCATCCTGATACCGTATCATGTTTATTTTTTGTTCTGTCAACCTATTGCCTTCGTTGTTGGCCTCGGTCACCTGGCGACGGCCTACAGGGACCGAAATTAGTTTGTTGGCTTCTGAGTGTTTTGTTTTGTTTCCGAAGGTACCTCCACTATTCTAACATTTTGTGAGTTTTCAGTCGGAGGAGGCCTGCTTGGATCCCACCACGGTGGATATTGATTGCTTGGTATAGGTATAGCCTGTACATAATTTATTGGCTGACCTGAATTGATAGAATTTTGCTGCGGCGGCCAATGACTTGGCCCTGGCTGTCACCAATATTCACTGTCACCCCGCATACTTTTAGGCTTGTCTTTATATGGACTGTCTGACCCGTAGTCATTTCGTCTCTTTCGGTTGCTAATGTTATTGTTTGGGTTTTCATTGTGGTACGGCCTCTGAATACCATTCGGTTGTTGGTGTTCTTCGACCTTTTGATAATTACTGTTATTATTATTAGGATAACCAAAATTTTGGTTGTAGGCATTCCTACTACTATTATTATTGTTGTATTTTCCGTTACTATAAGCTTTACTTTTATTTTTCTTTGGACTACCTTCGCCCCTATTTCCATTATTTCCATTCCATGAATTTTTTCTATTAGGACTATTATTATTGGTGATCACGTCAGAATTTTTTCTGGCTTCTTCTTGCACTAGATCCAGAGAATCAATTACAGACAGAAATTCTTTCAGATCGGTGTCTGTAACATTAAATAATTTTTCTCTAATATGTATGGGTAATTTAGCTTTTAACACTCGCAATAAGTCTCTGGTGGTTAGTGGCTCATCCCGGTACCGCGTCATGTTAATATATTTTTCAAAGTACTTTCTTAAGGAACCTGACTTCGGATTGTACATTTCTGCATTGTAAACAATTTTACGGAGTCGCTCTTGAGTAGACGCTGACCAGAATTGATCAAGGAACGCCTTCTCAAAGTCGTGGAAAGTCTTGCAAGTTTCTGCTGCATTTAATGCCCAGAGCGACGCATCACCAGAAATATGTGAAACCACAAACTGTATTTTCTGTTCTGCCGACCATGATTTTGGAAGAACACTTTTGAAGTTTCGAATGAAAACTACTGGATGTATGTTTTTCTTGTTTTCATCGTTAAATATTTGAAACTGTCTATGCTTAATTAGGCTTTCTTCATGCATCAAAGTAGTTGCTATCATTCGCAGGTGGTGTGGTTACTTTATTACAAGTACATTCTATTCCACTATTATTGTTCCTTGGTGTCACATATTGCTCTGGTAATATCGGTTGATTACCAAAATTTGGTCTTCCTTCTGGTGTATTAAAATTCGCCGTCAGATCATCTGCGATCTTTTCCCTGTCAGTACCAATGTTGTCATTACTGCATACTGTCAGATTTTCAAAGTTTTGATTTTCAAAGCTCAGCACCCTGGCTACTTCTGTTCGGACTTGCTTTCGGATTTCCGAGGGAATGTCCTCCTGCATTGTTTCCACAGCGGTAGCCAAGGCTTTGAATTGGTTCTCTAGTCTATCTACTTCAGTTTGAAGACTATTGACCTGAACTGGAATGTTTGTTAACGGTTCAATAGTGGTTTTTACTTCATCGATCGCCTGCTTAAAATGGGTAGTAATAGCATTATCACGATCGAACAACACTTGATTTATCCTACGGACAATTTCTTTATCTCTTTCCAGAAAAATATTGTTTATATTTTCCATAAATTTCTTTTCCTTTTCTTGGTCCTTGAGCTCCTGTTGCTGTTTCTCTATAAGCTTTTCCTGTCTACGTTTTTTCTTTTCCTGCTGACGTTGTCTTTCACGCTCCTGCTCTTTAAACTCGCGTTGTTTTTCGCGCTCCTGCCCTTTAATAGTAAACTTTTCAAATAATGCTGTTAGCATATCCTGTATGGACATAGCTTGAGCATTGCCAACTTCTGCCCCTTGCCCAGAAGAAATATTGTCATTAATGCCTAACTGGTTGAATGCAGGAGTGTCAGTTTCTTTTGGCAACTCCTCGGTTTTACTATCATTCCGGACATCAGTTTCTAAATTATTATTCATAATTAAATTTTATAATAATTCGACAGAAATATGGGTAGATTGTTCTACCTGAGACTCTGATGTTATCTCTTTATCAGTATGCTCATTCGGTTTATTTTTCTTTTGTTTAACCATTCTATCACCAAAATAGCGCAACAAATATATGAATCATTGACAAGCACCAATTGACACAAAATAATCTTATAACTAACACATATACACAAATAAAACTTAAAAATATTATTCTCGCAGCCAGAATATTCAATTAATACTACTTATAGCTGCAGGTACTGATTAGAATATTGAAATTGCTCACAGCGGTTATTGGTGGTTTGCTGCTATTTAATTTCTTAGTGTGAACAGCTGTTCCTACATGTGTGAGGGTGGTGCACCGTTCTGCTTATGTGAAGTTACTGTCGGACTGATGCAGACACAGATTCGTATAGTAGTTCTGTAGGAAGATGTCAATGCTCATGAAACAAGTAAATAAACAATGATTAATAGTTTGTTTTGGTACTACGTACCTGTAATAGATCACAATTTCAATTACTATAATGAATAAATGTGCATTGGTGGCCCCACATTGGGCGCCAGTGTGGCGTTTACTGTGTTATTCAGTGGTTTGGTATTTAACCAATTTCTAAATGGAAATGATAATCTTATTTTATTACATTGAGTAATTACTAAATAATTTTTCTCCCGGCTAAAGATTTGATCAAGTTGCTAAAGAACTCCTAGTTAACGTCGTGTTAAAGTGTTGTCTGTAAGTTGTGTAAGTGTCACTAAATCACAGTTCATACAACAGATTCCTTACAACTATTGATGAAGATGGAAGCAGTTATCTTCGGCAAAATGATCATTAAAACCACCGAATATCAGCCGCGCACAACACTGACGTATGTTACCTGAAACAATATCCTTCGCAACTCGTGCGTAATTAATTTCGGCTCCATTCATCAGCTAGAAGAGATTGTTATAACAATCGTGCTATGAGCACTTTTTTTAAAGAACCAAACTGATTCGAATCGTTTTCATTAAAATGAGTTTGGGACCACCGGTGCACATTTATTTTTACACATTTGTATTACGTTCGGCATTTATGTCTGCAGAGTTGCGTAATTTAAATTTGAATTTTCCGCTGAGATAATTGTTAAGATGGCGGCAGACAATTGATAGAGACTTTTTATTGTTAGAGCAAATAAGCAAATATTTAAACTGCTTATTAAACGCTATAAAATCTACTTTCGTATTGTGCACTATTTAGACTTTATCAAGCAAACATTAGATTTGTTGATAAGGAAAACACAGACAAAAACGCGATACAAATCGCTATCATCAATGGCTGCGCTCCTTGCAGCGGAAAGAAATAATTAACACTGATAATGCTTACTGAGAGAGGAATTAAAGTTACAAATAATTATTCACTCATGTTTATAATAATAATGAACTCTATTTTCAAGTAATAATTAACAAATAATTACAATTTCTTAACAGACCTCAGTTTGATATGCGTCCGCAACCTACAAAAGCCATCCAACAAAAGGTAAAAACAAAGGAAGACAAACGCAGATCGTAAAAAGAATTTACAATTATCATTGTCTTTGTATAATACACAACGATATGTCCAATTACATAATAGAGTATTATATAAATAATTAATATTTATCATCGTTTTCATTATTTTTTTATATGTCGAATAGATAATGTTTATAACTGTTACAGGCATAATTTTCTCTCGTCGCACTGTAGCTAAAAACCCGAAGACGGCTGCTCAAATTGTCTCCCAAATCGTTTATACAGATAAGGAACAGCAAAGGGCCTATAACACTAACTTGGGGAACGCCAGAAATCACTTCTGTTTTAATCGATGACTTTCCGTCAATTACAACGAACTGTGACATCTCTGACAGGAAATCACAGATCCAGTCACATAACTGAGACGATATTCCATAAGCACGCAATTTCACTACGAGCGGCTTGTGTGGTACAGTGTGAAAAGCCTTCCGGAAATCCAAAAATACGGAATCGATGTGAAATCCCTTGTCAATAGCACTCAGCACTTAATGTGAATGAAGAGCTAGTTGTGTTTCACAGGAACGATGTTTTCTAAACCCATGTTGACTGCGTGTCAATAGACCGTTTTCTTCGAGGTAATTCATTACGTTCGAATGCAATATATGTTCTAAAATCCTGCTGCATATCGACGTTAACGATATGGGTCTGTAATTTAGTGGATTACTCCTACTACCTTTCTTGAATATTGGTATGACCTGTGCAACTTTCCAGTCTTTGGGTACGGATCTTTCGTCGAGCGAACGGTTGTATGTGATTGTTAAGTATGATGCTAATGCATCAGCATACCCCGAAAGGAACCTAATTGGTATACAGTCTGGACCAGAAGACTTGCTTTTATTAAGTGATTTAAGTTGCTTCACTACTCCAAGGATATTTACTTCTACGTTACTCATGTTGACAGCTGTTCTCGATTCAAATTCTGCAGGTGCAACATGTGCCCGGATTTCGTCCCTGGATGATGGTTAGTGGACCATCGCTGCTCATACAATGCGTCGATCTTGACATGCACCTGAACTACGCGGATGTCCAGAACCTGTCCTTGAAGTGTGGGAACGTTCCACAGACCACTGTTATAAACAGTGACATACCATCGATACACTGTGCCCAACATGTGCAACAACCTGGCAATACGTCCATCCAGCTTCTTGCAGTCCCACAACGCGATCCCATTCGAATAGCTGAAGCTTTTCAACAGGAATACGTGCTCGTCAGTGGGGCATGGATGGAGCCTAGAATGAATGGTGCAAACACCGTTCAACTCTTAAAACAGTTATTGTCTGCAGAGTCAGAACAGAGGGTGCATAGACAGGACTACGGAGAGCCATCTTATCGCCAGTGACCAAGATAAATGAATCACTAAAGCTACAAAGCCTTCAGTATACGCTTATTATACCCTGGTGCTACTAAACACACTCCTTGAGGATGTTGCTTTTCCTGGCGTCTAGATGAATGAGGATGAGGTTCGAAAGAACTAAATGAATTATTACGCAGTGATGAACACGAAAATATATACTGTAGAGAATTTGTTACGGCACTTAACGTTGGCGCCAAACAGTGTGTGTCGGAATAGTAGACGTGTGTGCAGAGTTCAGGAAGGTTCGAGGGAACTGAAGCATAAATCAAAGATGGAATGAATAAACAAACATCACTGTAAAATAGATATACTGTGAATACTCAACTTATACATTGAAGATCTGCATGTGGAGCAGTACAAAATCCTTTTCCTACTGAAGGCATCGGCATACACAGTTGTAAGTCTCTGTACAACGGTTCTGTTGTGTCTGACTGAAGTCAAAGTTCCGCAAAGCTAACTGTCCTAGCAGCGAGCCGACGTCTCGAAAGCGAGCTAAACACTGAATGCCGAGTTACGTCATTGTACTCCGAAAGGGACCTGCCGGCGTCGTCGTGACGTAGGAGTATTAGGACTATTACTTAAAGAGTGTCGACTAACTGTGACTACAGTGGCAGGCCCCCGAAGAGTAACTGGGCTTGTCTCTGCAGACGGCGCCTCTATATACGATGATGTGTCGCGCTCTGCTGGCGGTGCTGCATAAGGATGTGGATCTGACGCCGCTCGGGGATGGACGACGCCCTTCGAAGTGCCTGGTGAAAGGCCGCTGCTCTTGTGCTGCCAACTTCGGTGTCTTCGGCGATGCCGGCCCCCTGTGTAGTATTGTTCTACCAACTTCGGTGTCTTCGACAATGACGGCCCCCTGTCTAGTATTGAGTGTATGCTGCGGAATCTGCCACAGCAATCCTTCACTCAGCTACCAACGTTAAGAGTTACTTTCACAGCTGCAAACCTTGCATATAGAGAATGGGGTGTTTATTACTAGAAACAGGAGAAAATTATCTGAAACTGAATGACTTTGTAATCCCCTCATGTACCTCAGTTACACAGACAAAAGTGAATATGGAATGGCAACAAAAAAGCATGCATCAAAATACTTATAAAAGTCCAAGAAATGACGTAGGAAACTGGAAATGAGAGAAAACAAATTTACTTAATTGTGTATTGATTTTACATAAAGCAAACAGCGGACACAAAACACTTGCATTTCAAAATACTCGTCCAAGACACAAATCACTTGGAATTCAAAATACAAGTCCAACGTAAGACACAAATATGTATTCACCACTTCAAGCAAAGCATAGAAAAATTTACATTAAAGGAGAGATTGATGAAATTTAACGCATAATACTTCGGATTGAATGACCAAAACACGATTCTGTAATCAGCTTCAACCCTACCGAAAACACAGACTCGAACATTTTGTAATACCACGCACCTGAACATCAAATCATCTTCGAAATTCATAGCAATTCATAAGCGAAATTAGTAAAAATAAGCCGTGGGATATTAGCAGCACGCGAATGAATTGGCTGCGAAATCTTGCCTATGAACATCCGCTTCGAATAAATGAAACGTTCTCGCAAGTAGCTGCAAAAACGCTGCGCCAGATGTGACCTCCAGCCGCCTGAAGCATGCCTCGGGCAGCAAGTGTGTTTGAGAGCTGTTCGCGATCGTACACTTCTGAACGGCAGCGCAGTGACTGCGTGAAAGCGCCCACAAGCGGTTAAAGATGACAACGCTTCCCCCGCAACGTCTCAGAGAGAGACTGCGTGCAGGATGTTTCATAAATACTTTTTCAAATTTTGAATACAGTTTCTTTATACCAAAACAAGAAAAAATATTCATAAAAACATACGACCGAAAATCTTTCGTTTTAGAGTTATTAATGAAAGTTGACGTTCAGTTTACCAGTCGCAGCCGAACCACATATCTATACACCAGTTTGACTCATAGTATGCTAGATGGATTTGCGTTGCCAGGGAGAGTTGTTTACATTCGTTATTCGTCTATCTGCAACGTGCACATTGTGTAACAAAGTACCCCGTTCAAACATAGCAGGATATTCATCTCGTGAACAGGCCGGCATGACTTTTATGTACAGGCGCGTGAGTGGTAATGGACACGAGACTGCACGGTGGTATCAGAAGGTGTTTCCAGAACTAAGACAACTGGGTCATCCAACCTTTGGTGCTGTACTTTGTCGCGTGTTGAGATACGATCCATGACGTTGTTGAGATACGGTCCGTGACACCACAAACCGTTCACCAACGAAGGCCACGTGTTGCTCGTACGCATCTCCAGGGAGAGCATGTTCTACGGACTGTGGAACAAGAGTCAGGTATCAGTGCAGGACAAGTGGCCCTGACTTGTGGTGTATCTACAAGTTCAGCGCGGAAGATACTTGACAAGCAACTCACATATGTATCATCATTAGCGTGTGCAGGGCATTACTCCTGCTGATCACCCACCATGGGAGAACATTTGCTGATGGTTTATTACACAAACTGCCATTCTGTTATTTGTCTCTTCATTTTTTGTTTACAGACGAGGTAACGTTTGGAAGAACTGGCCTAACGAATTTTCTCAACCAGCACATATGGACAGATCGCAACCCTCAAGCTGCGGTACACACTAGACATCGTCATCAGTTTAAGATTAATGTGTGGACCGGAATTGTGACTGTCTTATCGGGCCATACGTTTTCCCAGCTCATCTGATAGGTGCTCTCTACAGAAACTTTATTCAGAACACGATCTAAGATCTACTAGAAGACGTGCACCTGCAAATAGCAAGAAGCTAATGGTTTATGCACAACAGAAACCCAGCACATTTCAGTCTCAATGTTCGAGATGCACATACTGGTCTCTACCATGATACATGGGTAGGTAGCTGAGGACCAGTTCCTTGGCCTCCACCTTCCCCTGGCCTCATTCATTTCGGTTATTTCCTCTGTGGACGCCTTAGACGATTGTTGTTTGCAGAAGGCCACCTGGCTGCAGAAAAATCTTCATCGACGTTTCATAGGAGCATGCCAAACTATTCGAAACTGTCAGGGACTATTTGAAACAGTGCGAAGGTCCATGACTAAACGAGTGTGCGTATGTTAAAGGCAAGAGGGGGAGTTACGAAGATTTAATATGACTTTATGTGTTGATGAGCTCCAATTACTTAATTTCTAAACTTTCTGTAATAACTCAGAGACGAAGGATTTTCGGACATACGCTTATATGAACTTTTTTCTTGTTTATAAATGTATTTATGATGCTGATTAGAGAGCGTCTTTACAAGGTATCAGCAAAGACCAATTCACGAGTTTCTGAAAGCAAGTTATTGAAGGATTGAAAGTGTCCGTTTAACATGCAACTTTAAGAGCCTTCATTAGCTCCTTATTGCGAACAGTGCCATAGCCTATAGGGAAATGGAACTTGGGAAGGACAGTCGCTTACCCTTCTACAAGGGATGCAATATAGACGGTATACTGGGTATAAGAGCAGATATATTTTTTATATGCGGTACCTTAATGTGTATACATATCAGTGTGTTGGTTGTATTTCCTCTGCGTCACATAGTTTACTACCTGATATTTTCTGCACAGCAGTAACTGCACACTTAGTGGACTACGCCTGTCACATAGCCTAAATGTTTTGCGTTCAACGTCCACTCTGAACAGCTGACCTGCTGCCCAGAGGAAACTAAGCGGTAATGTCTTGCTCTTGGCACATGTACACTACTGGCCATTAAAATTGCTATACCAAGAAGAAATGCAGATGATAAACGGGTATTCATTGGACAAACATATTATGCTAGAACTGGCATGTGATTACATTTTGACGCAATTTGCGTGCATAGATCCTGATAAATCAGTACCCAGAACAACCACCTCTGGCCGCAATAACGGCCTTTATACGCCTGGGCATTGAGTCAAACAGAGATTGGGTGGCGTGTACAGGTACAGCTGCCCATGAGGCTTCAACACGATACCACAGTTCACCAAGAGCAGTGACTGGCGTATTGTAACGAGCCAGTTGCTCGTCCACCACTGACCAGACGTTTTCAATTAATGAGAGATCTGGAGAATGTGGTGGCCAGGGCAGCAGTCGAACATTTTCTGTATCCAGAAAGGCCTGTACAGGACCTGCAACATGCGGTCGTGCATTATCCTGCTGAAATGTAGGGTTTCGCAGGGATCGAATGAAGGGTAGAGCCACGGGTCGTAACACATCTGAAATGTAACGTCCACTGTTCAAAGTGCCGTCAATGCGAACAAGAGGTGACCGAGACTTGTAACGAATGGCACCCCATACCATCACGCTGGGTGATACGCCAGTATGACGATGACGAATTCACGCTTCCCATGTGCGTTCAACGCGATGTCGCCAAACACGGATGCGACCATCATGATGCTGTAAACAGAACCTGGATTCATCCGAAAAAATTAAGTTTTACCAATCGTGCACCCAGGTTCGTCGTTGAGTACACCATCGCAGGCGCTCCTGTCTGTCTTGACGCTGGTCAAGGGTAACCGCAGCCATGGTCTCCGAGCTGATAATCCATGCTGCCGAAAACGTCGTCGAACTGTTCATGCAGATGGTTGTTGTCTTGCAAACGTCCCCGTCTGTTGACCCAGGGATCGAGACGTGGCTGCACGATCCGTTACAGCCATGCGGATAAGATGCCTGTCATCTCGACTGTTAGTGATACGAGGCCGTTGGGATCCAGCACGGCGTTCCGTATTACCCTCCTGAACCCACCGATTCCTTCCATATTCTGCTAACAGTCATTGGATCTCGACCAACGCGAGCAGCAGTGTCGCGATACGATAAACCGAAATCGCGATAGGCTACAATCCGACCTTTATCAAAGTCAGAAACGTGATGGTACGCATTTCTCCTCCTTACACGAGGCATCACAATAACGTTTCACCAGGCAACGCCGGTCAACTGCTGTTTGTGTATGAGAAATATGTTGGAAACTTTCCTCATGTCAGCAGGTTGTAGGTGTCGCCACAGGCGCCAACCTTGTGTGAATGCTCTGAAAAGCTAATAATTTGCATATCACAGCATCTTCTTCCTGTTGGTTAAATTTCGCGTCTGTAGCACGTCATCTTCGTGGTGTAGCAATTTTAATAGCCAGTAGTGTACTTCGGGGTACTAACCAACCTGAAAAGACACTACTCCTAATAGCTGTCATTATTGGACTGCAAATGACGTTAATACTTGTGTAATGCTGATCAATACAACACCCTCAGTCACCAGAAGAAATATCTGGGCATATACCAGTTATACCCTGTCCATCGATAGATTTAGATTTGTTGAAATGGAATTAATGGATGATGCTTTTGCCACGTACGCTATGGGAGAACATCCGGTAGTGATGCTCACAAATCGCAGGTGAAAACATCAATGAAAATGCGTCGAGGCGTTCTCAGATAGCCCAATGGTTAAGCCGATCCTCGTGACGAACGTGAAATTCGAGCTCGAGTCACGGTCTATTACAAATTTTCAATTGGCGCTACATATTTATTACAAGTTCAGCACATACAAACTGTTCGCACTGGTAACATTTGATGTCGTTACATCTTCACCGATTTTTCATCCTCATCGATCTATTTGCTTCAGTAAATTTAATCTCTTTCATAGCCACGAAGGTAATTTATGTGATCTATATTACCTGTGATTACTGTTCCTGTGTGTGATCTTAGCACTAGACCTTCACCAACAGGGTGCCTAACACGATGTCTACAATATTGGACGATGATTATATGACGCACATGAGACATGTTGGCTGCCTTAGAAAATTGTTAAAAGGTTTTTATAATTCCAACTTTGGAGCCATTTTGAAGTACTGCACATCATACCTCAGCACATGTTGAACATGTCACGTAGCAATCTACGAAAAGTAATGCCTCCGATTTTTTTGTGTGAAAACTCTTAAGAGTTTTCAAATAACACAAACTTTATTAATATTCTAAAACTTTATTTTTCATGTCTGCATGTTCATTTCTCAACATGGCCACCGTGGCGGCGAACAAATTTCTCCCAAACGGGAGACGAGTTTGTTGATACAGTCACTGTAGGATATTTGACTTTGTTGACAGAGACACAATCTCACCTCTGCCTCCACCGCTTCATCACTGTCAAAATGAGGCTTCGAAGATGTTCTTTAAGTTTTGGAAACAGATGAAAGTGCGATGGGCCCATGTCGGGGGACTGCGTGAAGGATGATTGAAGATGACAGGAAACCCAGAGAGTCGACTTGGTGTAGGCGTCCCAGCGGCTATGTGGCTTCTAACACTGTCATATTGAAAGAGAGGGTGCTCTGTGCTCTTCGAATTCAAAACTCGATTAAAGGACCTTGTTTATCACGCAGCGACTGAGTTCCGTTACGTACCGCCATGTTACATCTGCAATTCTGATCTCTCTTGCGACAGAGAGCCGCAAATATGTAGAGATGAAGAATAAAGATGTGTAATGTTAATAACGTTTGCTTTATTTAAAAAGCTTTAAGAGTTTCCGCATAAAAAAATTCTGAGGCATTACTTTGCAATATGCCCTTGAACTTGCACATGTCGTTGTCAAACGTACTCAATTTCATATCTTCCCTTCATGTCCTGTACTTGCGTCAACAAACGAAACTGCTGTAGTGTGCACCAGCATGCCCAAACAAGAAATGCAATTTTCTTTTGTTGAGGCATGTTGTCTGAGGCTTTCTTTTCGTTGGAATTGTTATTTCGATGGCAGTTCGGAACAAATAGGTGCGGTAATTCATTTCCAGTGACAGGATGTTAGTTTTGACGAATTCTATATAATGTTAAGCATCACTCCATGGGTGGTCAGAAAGGGGTTAGTTTCTCGGTCTGTCCCAACGTCGTATTACTGCTCGTTTTTGGAGCATTACCTGCGACCAGCTTTGCGAAAGAAGCGGCGACACTTTCTGCACAACCCACCCATCATTGTGCGCGACACTGCTCGGGCGTATACAGCGCAAGCTGTGGCTGCTCTGTTCGGTCGGTGGGACTGGGAAGTACCGTATCGTCCATCATACTCCCCGGACTTAAGTCCTTGTGACTTTGATTTGATTCCGACGATGAAGGAACCACTTCGTGGCATTTGCTTCAGAAGTTCCAGAGATTCGACAGGCAGTAGACCGCACCATTCGCTGGCCACATCGCTGGCAATGGGCTCTACACAACGCTGGTGACTACTTTGAAGGACAGTAACCGGTGCAAACATGTAACTCTTTTGTATCGGCTGTGAATAAATAGTTGCCACTATTTAAGTTCCAATCGCCGTATAATGTATTAGAACCGCTGAGACACGTCGTGGAAATGGCACCAAGAAAAGTTCTAGGTCGCGGGGTGACCTCAAGCAGAACAAGAGCTTTCCAGAGCTGTGACGTAAACTGCTCGAGCAATTCGAAGAAGATTTAGAGTATAACGTCCCTTGGACCACGAGGTGATTAGAGTCGGAGCGCACGTTCGGATTACTGAGGGATGGGGAAGGATATCGAACGTGCGCTTTTCGAAGGTACCATCGCGAAATTTGTCTTAAGCGGTTTCGGGAAATCACGGAAAACCTAAATGTGGATGGCCGGATGAGTATGTGAACTACACTACTGGCCATTAAAATGCGACACCAAGAAGAAATACAGACGATAAACGGGTATTCATTGGACAAATATATTATACTAGAACTGACATGTGATTACATTTTCACGCCATTTGGGTGCATAGATCCTGAGAAATCAGTACCCAGAACAACCACCTCTGGTTGTAATAACGGCTTTGATATGCCTGGCCATTGAGTCGAACAGAGCTTGGATGGCGTGTACAGGTACAGCTGCCCATGCAGCTTCAACACGATACCACAGTTCATCAAGAGAAGTGACTGGCGTATCGCGAAGAGCCAGTTGCTCGGCCACCATTGACCAGACGTTTTCAGTTGGTGAGAGATCTGGAGAATGAGCTGGCCAGGGCAGCAGTCGAACATTTCTGTATCCAGAAAGACCCGTACAGGACCTGCAACATGCGGTCGTGCATTATCCTGCTGAAATGTAGGGTTTTGCAGGGATCGAATGAAGGGTAGAGCCACGGGTCATAACACATCTGAAATGTAACGTCCACTGTTCAAAGTGCCATCAATGCGAACAAGAGGTGACCGACACGTGTAACCAATGGCACCCCAGACCATCACGCCGGGTGATACGCCAGTATGGCGATGACGAATACACGCTTCCAATGTGCGTTCACCGCGATGTCGCCAAACACGGATGCGACCATCATGCAGCTGTAAACAGAACCTGGTGCCATTCGTGCACGCAGGTTCGTCGTTGAGTACACCATCGCAGGCGCTTCTGTCTGTGATGTAGCGTCAAGGGTAACCGCAGCCATGGTCTCCGAGCTGCTGCAAACGTCGTCGAACTGTTCGTGCAGATGGTTGTTGTCTTGCAAACGTCCCCATCTGTTGACTCAGGGGTTGAGACGTGGCTGCACGATCCGTTACAGCCATGCAGATAAAATGCCTGTCATCTCGACTGTTAGTGATCCAGCACGTCGGGATCCATCACGGCGTTTCGTATTACCCTCCTGAACCCACTGATTCCATATTCTGCTAACAGTCATTGGATCTCGACCAACGCGAGCAGCAATGTCGCGATACGATAAACCGCAATCGCGATAGGCTACAATCTGTTTATCAAAGTCAGAAACGTGATGGTAAGCATTTCTCCTCCTTACACGAGGCATCACAACAACGTTTAACTAGGCAATGCCGGTCAACTGCTGTTTGTGTATGAGAAATCGGTTGGAAACTTTCTCATGTCAGTATGTTGCAGGTGTCGCCACCGGCGCCAACCTTGTGTGAATGCTCTGAAAAGCTTAGAATTTGCATATCACAGCTGTCGGTTAAATTTCGCGTCTGTAGCACGTCATCTTCGTGGTGTAGCAATTTTGATCGCCGGTAGTGTATCATCCTCCCGAATGCGAGCCCAGTGTGCTAAACAGTCCGTCAATTCGCTCGCGAGCCGTTCGATTCGTTCTCAAGCCCTGGACTATTGGTCGTGCTCCTCTTTACGAGGGATTATACAAATTGCAATCTGTATAGGTCTGAAATAGTCGATACGGTCCAGGTTTGAGCCATTCTTTGTCTGGGAAAACTCGACACTATCTCTTTCATTTGAGCGAGAAAGTGAAGCATCTGTTCTGACGTGCCTGAGATGTTGCTGTGCTGTGCAAATTTAATTAAAATTACTTTTCAGGGCAAATTTTTTCGAAATGTGTTGAGTAATTGAACAACAGGCAATATAGTAACGGAAGAAACTCACAAAACCAAGAAGGAATTGTGCGAAGTAAAGGAAAGTTGGCAGGCGTATTTCTTCATGTGAAAGATGGTGTCTATTAAAATTTCGTGCCAGCAGTGTAAGAGTGCGCTGTAATGGTCGTGAGCGTTAGTTACGTTTGAGACTGGACGGGTGAGATGATGTTAGCCAAGAATGTCTTCAAGACGACAAAGACGCCATTATCAGTACCTCACCAAACCTGAATGAGAGCGTGTAATAGGATTACTGGAGGCTGATGTCCCTTCTGTGTTACAACAGAAAGATTTGCTAGGGATGTAGCCATTGTACATGATTGCTGGCAGCGGTGCTCACGAGGAAGTAAGGTCGTAATAAGACAGGTCTCTGATCGGCCATGTTGCATTACCGAGAGATTGGAGACCATCGTGTTCGGTTCATGGCTCTGGCGCATCGTACCGGTACTGCATCTGCAGTAGCATTTTGAGCAGCACTTGACACCACAGTGACATAACGAACTGTTGCAATTCGGTTCCTTCATCATCAGCTACGAGCCAGACGCACTGTAGTGTGCATTCTACTGACAGCAAACCAGCCCCATTTGCCACATCAGTGGTTTCAAGGGAGAACTTACTGGAGGGCAGGGTGGAGGTTTGTTGCGTTTTATGATGAAATCTGCTTCTGCCTCGGTGCCAGTGGTGGCCGTGTGTTGACTAGATAACGATCCCGACATATCGATGTAATCCAACATGCTCTACAGAATATCGACACGTTGCCATGCCCTGCTCGATCACCAGACCTGTCTCCACTGTTTCAGCATCATCGGACGGCAACTCCAGCGTCATGCCCAACCAGAAATAACCTTCCGTGTACTGACGGCCCAGGTGCAACAGGCATGGACCTCCATCCTACAAACTGACATCCAGCACTTGTACAGCGCAGTGCATGCACTTTGCATGCTTGCGTCAGCTTTCTAGCAGTTACGCCGGTTATCAACGTACGAGCATTTCACATTTGCAATGGCTTATCTCGCGCTTACATTAACCCATGATCTTGCAATGATAATCACTTAAGTATGTTACCTAGAAAAATGTAGTCTCGAAATTTCATTAATCTATACGAATTATTTTTTGGTGTTGCAATTTCAGTGTAACAAACATTTGGAATCGAGAAGAGAATGTTTGCAGTTGTATGAATAAATCGAGTAGGAATACGACACTTAGTAAGCACGTGATACACAAACATGAAAAAGACTACCTGCCCTTGATGTGAGAAGTACTCGTAGAGACTAGGTATTAGTTTCAGCCTTGAAGCTCAGGAACTTGCGTAATCCGTCACAAAGAGCGGAGGCGAAAAAGGCGAACACAGACGGTGGGCGTCTACAGTTACGTTATCTTTAGACAGAATTCCAGGTTGCTATACAGTTGCTTTAAACACACGAAATAATTCTCCCTTTAATGTAACTACGATATGAAAGTTTGAACGAAACAATGCAGACGACGTCACCATTTTCTATGTAGTTCTTTTCAACATACACGGACATTGTTATGAACACACATTTTGCTTACATATCACATTGTGGATTTATCAGGTAAGAACAGGCAATCTGTAATCTGATTCAAGGTGGCGAGTGTCAAGAGCAGAGCGCATTCCGATCAGAGTTGCCTGGCTGAAAGCGTTGGTCTGAAGAGACTAGCAAAAAGTGATAGTGGGGCGGCTGTGCTCCAGGTTTTATGGCAGTGTGTCCTCTCTATAGTCTGCTTCCGACTTCAAAAATTGGGCCCAGTACCAAATAACATGAGGATGAATATAAACAAGTCTCCATCCAACTGGTACAGCCATTTAAGTGTGTTTTCGTTGTCACGTAATACTGTGGCAGTGTAGCAGCAGGCGTAGCAACAGGTAGAGACGCGCGGATGCGAACTGCGTACAAGGACAGTAGGTAGAACAGTGGCGTAGGACTACGTGCTGAGACTTGAAGAACAGACAACGTTTTCTGTCCACGCACAACACCTCTGCTGTTTTAGGAACGATGTGCCCCCGTAGCTGGTGGTAACAGACTGGCCGTACAAGTGAGGGCTGTAATTAGAAATGTGCATCACGCACACCTCACAAGGTTTCTAGTTCTTCTGCCTGGCGTCTTCTAAGGAGGACGTCCCTTCGCTACAGAAGATAACATTTGGTCGTGGCTTCGTTTATGACGTCATGCTGCTAGGTTAATATTGTAGGAAAGTGAGGGGCAACTTCGCAGTAAAGAGCAGCCCAGTGTTAATTATTTGCTACATTATGGTTACCACACCACATGATTACACAATCTGTCCCTCATGTAATTTTCTAACACACAAAAATCCAGTGCTGCTTTACAACACTCTTTCATAGATATTCTGAGCAGTGAACCAAGTTATGCACACTACAGCTCACCATGATTACAGTTGGCTGCAGTCATTGTGTACACGACAGTTCACTTTGGTCATCCCCAGGTAACTCTAATAATAAACTCTTGTGATGCAATTAAAGCTTTGAAGTAATTAATAATTTAGTGAACTTTTTTACCTTGACTTTTGGCGCATTACTGCTCAGGTGTGGCTGCCGCCACTCATCTCTAACCAGCAACGAGTTTGTGCATCAAACCTTTTGGGGCCAAGAAGATTCTCGCTAATTTATAACGGTCTCAACAAACAGACGGCAATTGTGCTCTCTGCAGGTGAACTGTGACACCGTACGCCGTAACTTGCCACAAGGACGCCTCCGCGTAAAAGGCTGCCCAACGATATGACCTGCTACATATTGCACAATATTACAATTGGAGGGATATCCAGTTGCTATACATGTTACACGTCCCCCTCTTTTTTGACCACTCCTTTCTTTAAAATAATATGCTTTCTCACTTAGTAATGACATTAATTAAGATTGGTAGACTTCAGTACTATCATAACATAAAGTAATATTGTTACCTATTCTAAGAATGTTAAGGTTATCTTTCATAATGGTTATCCTCAGCACAGTGCCATCTATGTGGTATCTGTTACATTACCACTCTTCATTTCTCTACGCTTTGTCATACATTTCTCAAACAATCTCATATACTTAAATACAATACACAAAAAATATCTAATCTTCCATATTTCAGCACCTTGCCATTCTCTTTACAAAAAGGAACTTATTCATATCTCTTATTTGTATGTTGATATCTGATCAGACTTGCCCCATCTCTGCTCCTTATTTGGGAACTATCAACATCATCATAAGAGTATTGTCTATCATCGAAAGTCAGTCTGATATGCCAAGTAAGCAGCCACATGTAGTCTTGACTTACAGGTGTTCGAAAAAAGGAATGAGACTTATAAGGCTGCGAGTGATGTGGCAGTGGTGTGTTGTACTATTTGTGTAGACCGGTGTGTTCTGTCTGAATTTCAGCTCCGTGCAGTCACCAAGTGATTTTTGAGAGCGCCATCAGTGGTGTTTTTGTTGTCTGTAACGAAAATGGAACAGTGGAATTTAGGGCAACGTTGTGCAATCAAGTTTTGTGTTAAACTTGGGGAATCTGCGAGTGTGAGCTTTGAAAAGAAACAGGCCTGTTGGGAACATTCCTTATCAACAGCAAAAGCTTTTCATCGGCACAAACCATTTTTGGAAGGCCGAGAACACGTTGAAAATGAACCTCGCTCTGGGAGATCTTCAACTTCATAAACACGCGCGCGTGCTCTTGTAAGATTAGACGGACGTTTAATAATAAGGATAATGGGTGACCTGTTAAACACTTTCACAATATATCAAATTTTGACTTAAGATTTGCGCCAAAATGATGTCGAAAAACCTGAAAACTGATCAGAAGAACAATCGAAAAAACGTGTGCATTAATATTCTTGAGATGGCTGCAAAATGACCACGAATGGTTCATTAGTGTATGGACAGATTATGAGTCCTGGATTTTTGAATACAATCCTAAGAAAAAGCGGCAGAGTGAGGAGTGGCATACTGAGACAACTGCTTGAGCGAAAAAAGATCGAATGAGCAAATCAAGCATCAAAACAACGCTGATTTGCTTTTTTGATAATGAGAGTATCGTGCATAAAGAATTTGTTCCTCCAGGACAAACTGTCAACCAAGAATTTACAAAGTTGTCATTGAAAGGATCCCGAAAAGGATGAATCGAATGAGACCGGAAATTGCTGCATCATGACATCGCTCTATGTTCACCGACACTTCCATCACGGAATTTTTGATCGCAAAGACATTCCTGTTCTGCTGTTCTGTTGTTCTACAGCCGTCCTCTACCACCCCCCCCCCCCCCTTTCCCGCTTTTCACCTCTTCTGAGCTCTTGCTATAACTTTTTTTCACAAATTGAAAAATGACTTAAAAGAGCGTCATTTTGGGACTCTTAAAAACACTTCTAAAAAATTGTTGTCTTTGCTTCTCCCGCTCTCTAATTTGCTTAGATTAGCCAATGTGGAGGCCTCGTACAACTTTTGAGGTCAGGGTTCATTCACCTTTTGTAATGTGCTGGCAGAGAGGCGGCAAAGGGAGAAAAGAATTTCTATTCGCAAAGCAGCCTAGCTGCTTCTCAGAAAGCATTCCTGGAAAGGGAGTCATTAGCGAAAAACAATGCTCTTTTGATGTTTGTTTGTCCCAGACACCCTTTCTCGTAAAAATCACAACTTTCTACTGAGTGCAGGTGTTTGTCATGCCACATCATTTCTGTAACTGCAGTTTTGGACCCATGTTGTATGGAGTACAAAGTATTTAGAAAAGCACGCAGGAAGACACCTAAGCTACGCAAGCACAACTCATGATATCTGGAAGGTAGGAGATGAGGTAATGGTGAAAGAAAAGCTTTGAGGACAGGTCGTGAGTTGTGCATGGGTAGCTCAGTCGGTAGAGCTCTTTCCCATGAATGGCAAAGATCCTGAATTCGAGTCTCAGCCTGACACACAGTTATAATCTGCCACGAAGTTTCAACTCTGAGTTTCTCTCTTACCCTCCAGACTGTTTGATGTTTCAGGAAATGCAGTTTCCTCCATGTACGCGCCCCTCAAAGACTGTCGTGTTGGCTTCTCCCACTCTGCAATCTGTTTAGAGTAGTCAATGCAGTGGCCTCCTACATATTTTTAGGCGAGATCCCACTCACCTCATGCAAGGCGGCGATGGAGAGGCAGCCGAAGGAGAAAAGAAGTAATATTCACAAAGCAAGCTAGCTACTTCTCACAGCATGGCAATATATCACTGCCACTGCATGACTTTACTGGAAAGTGAATCCTAAGCGAAAACCATTGATCCTTTGAAGTTTGTGCGGTATGGTTGTGCTTGCTCATAAGAATCTCGTCTTTCTACTGAGTGCAGGCGTTTGCCACGCCACATTAAATATTTCTATAATTGCAGATTTGGACCCCCGTCATGCAGAGCATGATCTACTGTGTGTCAGTAGCGTCAGGCAGTCGCCATTACAGACAATAGCGAGGTCTCGCACCAGGTATATGCTTCGTTCTGGTTGTCGTGTCCTATACAGTCCTTTCAAAAGGCAGCCTCCAGTCCCTAGGAGGTTGTTTTGACATTGCGTCAATGACCTGACGTCCCCAGTTTGGCTAATTTTGCACTCAACTGAACTGCAGAAAAATTCAAGCAGGACCTCCATCAAGAAAAAGGACTTCGTCTGGGAATCGATGATGCTATTCATTACTATACTAAGATGGTATCTATTCTTTCGGACATGTCGGAAAGAACAGGTACCATCGGTGACCATGCAGCTCGTTGGAATGAAATTACCATGAAATGAACACCCTTAGCTGCTTACAGGCGTTGACATATGTTGCCGATTCCCGTAAGAGCTCGGGCACTGTTTGTGCATTCGCACAGAAGAAGAAGATGGTCAAGTGGCCGGTGAGCCTTAACTATATATATACTAAGGTGGTATCTGTTCTTTCGGTCATGTCGGACATGTCGCGCTAACCTCTGTGCGCTCGGTGGCTCTGTAAGCCATGTAAGCAGGAGATCCCGGGTTCGAGTCCCAGTCGGGGCACACATTTTCATCTGTCCCCGTTGACATAAGTCAACGCCTGTCAGCAGCTAAGGGTGTTCATTTCATTGTAAATTCATTACAGTTGTCAACTATTTTATTAAAAGATAGGCATTAAATTCAGATAATACTGATTATCAATCAAATCATGCTTAGAATATCAGGTGTGCCAATATAGCAATAGACAGTCCTAGAGCTACACTCCCATCTCAGGGGAAAAATTTGTGCAGATGTAGTTGCACTGAGACTTCCCATACAGTGACCCATTCCAGAAAATTTTTATCACTGGGGTAGCAAGGATTGGGTGGAATGACTGTAAAATGGTTCTTTGCCAAGGAAACATCTCCACACTCAGAACATTCATTCATTCTGTAAACCATCACTATCGTTGACTCCAAATACTGCTGTGAACGGAATGAACGTTTTATTTTTGGGAACACAGTATGATAATGGGAGCGCCAACTCACAAATTTCATTCATCTTCTTTATAAAACTTAACGGTGGTTATTCTTTAGACATATTCCGGATCCATGCGTGGATATCCTTACAAACAGGCACAGCCTCAAGATTCTGACTCATTTGCACTTGCATCCAAAGGATGTCTTACTTGGCTATTCACATACACTCATTATTAGAAAAAATTTTACCATTTTACATTTATTACATTTTTGAACAATTTGCGGATTTTAACTGACATTCACACACATCTCTACTGCAAATGAGAACAGAAATAACACAAACATCTATTTCAACACGAAATTCTAAAATTCAGTTAAAGATCCAGATACGTCAACATACAATATCTTTGCAAGAATTCGGAAATGCAGCTCGAGCTTCTCTTACTCCACGTAAGAGATAATATCAGGCACACATATAAAATAGAATATTATGAAGATGAATTTAGTGGACTATAAAAGTATCATTACCATATCAAACCATCTAGCTACGTATTTGATGTGTACAAAATATATAATAATAGTACACAGATATAAATCAAATTGTTAACGGTGAATAAAACATGTAAGAATTAGGCTAAGACATTTGAAACATGAACTGTATACTCTTTACAGGGAGACTCAACGTTTCATAATATGCATAACAGAGTTATGAAACTTTAAAATGGATAAAATCATGATTCTAAAATCACACCACTGATTGTGCTGTTAAATATGTTCCATCAAACTGGCAGTTGCATCTTTTGTGTCCTCGGAGTCTTTCGCGACGGCATATATGAATAAAACCTTCCCGGTTTTCAAGCCGCGTCAATTCGAATAAAATCCTCGAGCTTTCGATGACCGTCTCCGCCATCGTCGACAGGAGTTCACTGACTGCCGGGGGCTGCTACGGTTTCTCGCTTATATAAGCACGGTGACATCATCAGCAGCCAATCAGATAGACCCCATGTGGCGCGCGCGTAAGTCGACCCAGGCAGCTTGGGGAGCTATTGTCTGTGGCAGCACCGTTGGACATCGAAAGAAAGCAAAGACAGACGCTCGACGCGAGAGCGGCAGTTTCATACGTGGCGCCTGTCCCTGACGCCACCTGACGTCAAACGGTGCTGCCACGGGCAATAGCTCCGCTAGCTGCCCGGCTCGACTTACGCGCGCGCTCTACGTTGGCTCTGTCTGATTGGCTGCTGATGATGTCATCATGCCTATATAAGCGAAAAACCGTAGCAGCCCCAGCAGTGGCCACCAAATGGCGGCTCAAGTTTAATGCAGCCAAAAGTCAGGCGGTGATCTTCACCAGGAAGAAGATTCCTGCCGACCTCCAGCCACTCAGCATCATGGGAGGCCCCGTCCCGTGGTCGAACACCGAACGCTACCTAGGCGTCACTCTGGACCGGCGCCTGACGTGGAAGGCGCACATCATGGAAGTAAGGGGTAAAGCTCTTAGCAGATTGCGCTTGTTGTACCCCTTACTCAACCCAGCGACGACCCTGCCCCCACACTGCGGCATTACCCTGTACCTAACACTAATCAGGCCAGTGTTAGAGTACGCTGCTGTGGTGTGGGGCAACGCGGCCGACTCGTCCATCACCAAGCTGCAGACGGTCCAGAACAAGGCGCTTAGGTTAGCGCTTCACCTGCCACGAGACTTCAGCACCGGAGAACTCCACAGAGCAGCAGGAGTCCCGCTGCTCAAACACCGATTCCGGCAGGCGCCGCATCGTTTTTACGCGGCCGCCCGGATGTTGGAGAACGAACTTAACGCAACTTGGGAACCCACGTGCACTGGCGCCCGGCCACAAGGTGGTCAGACCTGTTGCTGGAGTGAAGGCACGCCGCAACATGAGCCAGATGAGTAAAAGAAGAAACGCAACCGTGAGGAAGATTCCGGCGAGAGGACAACTTCCAACACACCCAGGCAGAAGTAGGAAAGGCGTGATCCGCCCACCCTACAACATACCGAAGTACGAAGCTCCGTGAATTTGCTTAGCGTAGCCCCAGCAGTCAGTGAACTCCTGACGACGATGACGGAGACGGTCATCGAAAGCTCGGCTTGTAAACCGAGAACGTTTCATTCAGTTGCATCTTTTACTGTTAACACAAAACAAACAATCTACATACATGAAATGTATTCGCAGTTGCGAATATGGACAACCATAAGCTGTGTAGTGGAATAACGACAGTGAAAATTCGTGCCGGACCGGGCCCGGCACCCGGATTTCTTACTTATTACTCTGAGCAGATGGAGAACCAACTCGTCAGGGTAACGTCTTGGACCTCCTGGCAACAAAAAGACCTGAACACATCGAATCAGTTTACGTAGAAAAAGGTATCAGTGATCATAAGGCTGTGACAGCATCTAGGACGACGGGTCCTACAAGGAATATTAAGAAAGGCAGGAAGATATACAGTATTTGCTCAGCAAGGGTCACAGAATACAAATTTCAGAATATCTCAGCAGTCAGCATCAAATATTCGGTGATGAGGACGAACATAAGGAGAACAAATGGAAAAAATTCAAAGGCATATTTCAATATGCCCTACACAAGTATGTTGCGGGCAAGGTTTTAACGTATGGGAAAGATCCACCATGGCTTAACTGCCGTGTTAGAAAAGCGCTATGTAAACAAAGAGCACTTCATCTCAGATTCAGGGAAAGTAAAAACCTAGCTGAACGAAGCGAAAATGAGCGTAAGGAGAGCAATGAGAGACGCGTTCAGTGATTTTGAAAGTAAGGCGTTGTCAACCGACCTGAACAAAAACCCTAAGATGTTTTGGTCGCATGTAAAATCAGTAAGTGGGTCAAAATCATTATTCATTCTCGCAGCGACCACACCGGCACCGGAACGGAAGATAACAGAGAACAAGTCGAAATACTGGATTCGGTCTTCCGAAGCTGTTCCACCGCGAAAGATCGTAACACTGTCCCTCCTTTCAACCGTTGTACGAACTTCGAAATGGCAGATATTGAGATAACCGATCGCGGAATTGAAAATCAGGTACAATCGCTTAGTGGTGGAATGGCGTCAGGACCAGATGACAAACCTATAAGATTCTATAAAGATTATGCCAAAGAACGTGTTCCCCTTTTGGTAGTAATTTATCGTAGATCGCTTGAGCAAAGAAAGGTACCTAAAGACTGGAAAAAAACGCAGGCCATTCCCGTTTTTAAGAAAGGCCATAAGACTGATGCACACAATTATAGATCTATATCGTTGACGTCAGTCTGTTGTAGAATTATGGAACATGTTTTATGCTCAAGAATTATGACGTATTTGGAAAATGAACATCTCGTCTGTAAAAATCAACATGGATTTCCAAACAGAGATCCAGCAAAACTCAGCTCGCTCTGTTCCTCCATGAGATCCACAGTGCAGTGGACAACGGCGCTCAGGTTGACGCCGCGTACCTTGATTTCAGTAAGGCATTTGACACCGTCCCGCATTGACGTTTACTGAAAAAAAATACGAGCTTACGGAATATCGGAGCAGATCTGTTATTGGATTCAAGACTTTCTTGCAGACAGTACTCAACACATCGTTCTTAACGGAACAAAATCGACAGATGTAAAGGTAATATCTGGAGTACCACAGGGAAGTGTGATAGGACCGTTGTTGTTTACAACACACACACACACACACACACACACACACACACACACACACACACACGGATGTTCCTTAAGGCTATTTGCAGATGATGCAGTTGTCTATACCAAAGTAGCAACGCCTGAAGATAGTAAGAATTTGCAAAACGACCTGCAGAGAATTTAAAAATGGTGCAGGTTCTTCTAGCTGACCCTGAACGTAAATAAAAGTAATATAGGAAAAGAAATCCGCTACTGTATAGCTACAATATTGATGACAAACAGTTGGAGACAGCGTCTGCCGTAAAACATCTGGGTCTAACTATCCAGAGCGACCTTAAGTGGAATGACCACATAAAACAGATAGTGGGAAAAGCAGATACCAGACTCAGATTCATCGGAAGAATCTTAAGGAAATGTAACTCTTCCACGAAAGAAGTGGCTTATAACGCGCCGCCCGATTCTTGAGTATTATTCATCTTTCTGGTATCCCTATCACGGAAGACTGATATAGGTGATAGAGAAGATCCAACGAAGAGCGGCGCGTTTCGTCACGGGATCGTTTAGCTGGCGGGAGAGCGTTACGGAGATGCTAAACAAACTCCACTGGCAGACGTCACAAGAGAGGCGTTGTGCATCACGCAGAGATTTACTATTTAAATTTCGGGACAGCACTTTCCAAGAGAAATCGGACAACATATTACTTCCCCTCACGTACATCTCGCGTATCGCCTACGAGATGAAAATTCGAGAAATTGGAGCCAATACAGAGGCTTGCCGATAATCATTCTTTCCACGCACTATTCGCGAGTGGAATAGGGTTGGAGGGCTCAGACAGTGGTACCGAAAGTACTCTCCGCCACACACCATTAGGTGGCTTGCAGAGTGTGACATAGATTGTGGGCGGTCGCCTTACCATTAGGCTATTCGAGCACGATTCATGGCAAACCCGAACTTCCATATGCCGTCTAGCATTTTTGTACAACCTGCGCTCGTACATTCATTTTATACAGGGTGTTTCAAAAATGACCGGTATATTTGAAACGGCAATGAAAACTAAACGAGCAGCGATAGAAATACACCGTTTGTTGCAATATGCTTGGGACAACAGTACATTTTCAGGCAGACAAACTTTCGAAATTACAGTAGTTACCATTTTCAACAACAGATGGCGCTGCAAGTGATGTGAAAGATATAGAAGACAACGCAGTCTGTGGGTGCGCCATTCTGTACGTCGTCTTTCTGCTGTAAGCGTGTGCTGTTCACAATGTGCAAGTGTGCTGTAGACAACATGGTTTATTCCTTAGAACAGAGGATTTTTCTGGTGTTGGAATTCCACCGCCTAGAACACAGTGTTGTTGCAACAAGACGAAGGTAAAAGTTAGCGGCTACCGCGCTGGTGGTACTGTGTTCGAGTGCTGCTGGTGTACTTTTTTTTTCAAAATAGAATTTTTCAATCTTATTTCAATGAATATCAACAAACAGTGTAAGGTGTGCGAAATTATTCCGTTTGTGGTTCGCAGTTAGAGTTCCAAATGTTCGTACAACGGTCGCTTTTGTATTACCTGAAATCGATGTCCGCCCATTATCATTCCCTCTCCCGTGAATACCGTTGGTCGAAACGGGAACCCCCAGCTCCTAGTTGTAGCCAATGAGGATGCGAGTTGCATTCCTTTACGTTCTCATCCAACTACTGCGTCAGTTGCTAGAAAAGCGTCTCTAGTGCCGTGTGTTGGACAATTCTGTGAACTGGAAGAACCAAGTGTTTCTGCAGTAGTGCACCCAGAAGAAGAGCCACAAGTCGAGGAGTTGAACGAAGAATCAAAAGGCGAAATCACAAATGCCATACGCCGAAAATCTACTCCGTGATTTGAATCTCGTGACGAATACACAGCCCACCGTGATCTCTGCCAGTTCCGTTGCAGTTGGCGATGGATATGTTTCGCAATACAGGAGCTCTTGGCGAAAGACAGATCATTATTGATGATGAATTGATAGATTTCAAAGAAGAAGATGAATTGGGAGAATATGATGCGAACCACAAACGGAATGAATATTTGAAAAAATTAATAACTCAATATATCTTTATAATTTCGCACACCTTACACTGTTTGTTGATATTCTTTGAAATAAAATTGAAAAATTCGGCCGACATTGAAAAAAAAAGAAGAACACGAGCAGGATTCGAAGACGGTATCTCCAAAGCGGAAGACGTCAACCTTTACCGCTACGCTCATTTACTTGAAATATATGTAATGTTACGGGTACAGAAAGCACCCAATGAACTTCAAAATCGATTTTCTCAAAAACCAAGGTGCGTCGCTAAAAAGCCGGATAGCCAGGTACTCAGGGTAGGTGCCTCTACAACATATTTGAATCGCATCAAAATCCGTGATTTACAATATGGAGGGTCCCGTTGTTAGTCCAGTTTCTCTGTCAAGGCTGGCAGAGTTTTATGAACAAGGAAGGCACAAGAACTATGTACATATCACGCTACCATCTAGCCTCTAATGCTGCCAAGAGAATAACACAGTTCTACAGAATTCAACTTCATAAAATTTTAGAGCACCAGAATAGCTTATCCTTACACATTTCGACCTGCTAAACAATAATCTGGTAATGGTTTTTCCACAGCACCCAAGTTTTTCTGTAACTTGTACTAGTCTGAGTTGCTTAAACAATATGATTTAATCTGTAGATGATAGTTTATTAACGCAAAGAGCGGGAACTCCTCATGAAACGTGTTTTCACACATACATAAATTATTTTTGGACGTTTGCTGCCTCTCTTGCGGGTAGCATTACTATCCTGCAATAGTGTTCAACAGTAGTCAACCATCGTACTTGTCGCAAATTGCCCCTGATGGCGTTGCTCCCATGTAGATAAGATATGATGAAGTCTTTCCTCATTTTCATCAGAGACTTGTCCAAGAGCACCAGCAGGAAAAGAATCCAATGAGAACGTGCAGCTTTAGCGACGTGTTACAACCGACATTACGGTAAGACAGTAGGCTAGTTCGTTGACTAACACTTCATTATTGTTTGCTGTCTTGTTTCCAAAGAAAACAGAACACAGTTTTTGAAAGAATTCCAACTGTCTTGTTCGAGATGGCGCAAAACTGCGACAAAATAAAAAAAAAATGTTCAAATGTGTGTGAAATCTTATGGAACTTAACTGCTAAGGTCATCAGTCCCTAAGCTTACACACTACTTAACCTAAATTATCCTAAGGACAAACACACACACCCATGCCCGGGGAGGACTCGAACCTCCGCCGGGACCAGCCGCACAGTCCACGACCGCAGCGCCTTAGACCGCTCGGCTAATCCCGCGCGGCTGTGACAAAATCAGCATCGTGAATAACCTGTATAATATGAGGGTTAACAAATACATCTGCTCTTGCTTTGGCTTCACTCAACGCAGGGAATTTCTGATGTAAATACATAAAACCAGGCCCACCTCTGTCCGTTGCAACAACGAACGACTTCATAAGTCCAAGTTTCATGTGAAGTGGTGCTTACAAAAAGTCTTTCAAATTCACCAATAGAACGTTCGCTACGTCCTCCCAACTAGGTTCCATTTGTGTACGGGTGATGTAAAGGCGTCTGTCGTAATGACTCTTTCAATCACGGATGTCGTATTCGCAAAGAAAACAGCAATGCTTTGTATACGCAGATTGTAATCCTGTAAGTATCCCAATTATTTTGACGTCAGCACAGATTTGCCACTTATGGCTGTTATATCACATTTTTTTTCAACAAAAGTTCCATACTGCTGTACATTTCCTTCAAAATAGTGGTATGATTTACGGGAACAGGAGGATATACATTGCTATTGTGAAGGAGTAAGGCTTTCAGGTTAGTTTTAGAGCCATCAATGAATAGTTGTCATTCCTCTGAAGTATGTTTCATTCACATAGTATTAAACAGACCATTCACGTCACCGCAGTAACAGAGTGAGTTTTCCATGGCAACGAATGGTGCGAAGGCAGCCTGACGATATCGAAAGAAACAAACCCTAGCATCTTCGACTGGGTAATTCCGCTATACCAGTCGCGAACACAAAAATTCAGGTTATGTCCCTAACAAGATCATTCAGATCATTTTGTGTCAGGAGATGTGGCGACATTTCATGGTAATCGAAATCAAAGCTTTAATTCTC
The DNA here is from genome assembly GCF_021461395.2 of Schistocerca americana. Classification (NCBI taxonomy): domain Eukaryota; kingdom Metazoa; phylum Arthropoda; class Insecta; order Orthoptera; family Acrididae; genus Schistocerca; species Schistocerca americana. The sequence goes on along the minus strand of NC_060124.1, from coordinate 194,889,293 downwards.
CGCGGCTGTACTAGATTCGACCTGGGTTTCAACTTCCAATGACCACGCGTCTGGAGGAACGGGGACAGGTAAGGAAGAACTGTGCGGTACGGATCGAATAGCTGACTTGATGGAGGTATACATGATCGTCTTTCTCTATTTGCCCTTCATTCCTGCTATTTTAACCATGCAGAAATAGCAATCATCTACGTGATTGATCGGTTCCCTCCATATCATCGGGATAGCAAAAGGCATTGTAACTTCTCCTTTTTTTCTTCACCCAAGCATCAAGATGAGACGAACCGTTCAAACAGACGATATGTGGCGCCCATTTTCGGTCCTGATCACCTAACTTGCACTTCACTGCGGGCGTCACATGTTGTGTGCATGATTTAATAGTTTACTCCCCACAGTTGCAGCAAAAGTTATTTGGGTGATTTAAGAGCACCCGTGACACTACCACAAACGCACCACTAAAACAAAACGAAACTCTGCACGAGGTATATTTAGATCGCACTACTCACACTCGTGAATGCACAGCCAACAAAGGAAGCACTTTCTTATGACTCTTAAGTACGTAGTGCTCAGCAGCAGCAGACAATTAGTCACACGCACTGTAGCTATGTTTTAAAAGATTAACTGTTGCCATGTTCTAGAAGATTAATTATAAGAAAACTTTTCGTTAGTCGTGTCATGAGGGGAGCCTTAGTAGGCTGCATTTCTTAAGAAGTACACCTATTTGCTTTTTATAACTATTCTTACGTAATGAAGTAGTTTTAAAACTGGGGAGCTCTGCAAAAAAAAAAAAGTATTCGTCGTGCTTGGTGGCCAAAATACATAAGAAACACCCGTTTCCATTCATGAAAATTTTTCATTATCGACCAATGTAAGAAAGGAGGTTGTGAAGATGTACTGCCGTCACCAGCATAGAATGTGGGACAAGTTCTTGGATGATTTTCAAAATATCCTGGATGAATGACCCCATGAAGCTATGGGGATGACACCAAAGCTAGTACTGAAGCGCCGACAACCAGCCGATAGAGTACGAGAAGTTGTGGACTTCCCATCGTCCAGGTAACAATATCATAGATAGATAGTACAGCCAGCACTTTAGCGAATACGAGGGAAGGCCAAGAACCGAAAAGAGAATCAAAGGGGATCGATACGGATGATGAGATTTTAGGTTGGGATAAGGTACCGTTGAGAGCAAGGAGACATCCGAAGAAGGGCAGATATCTGAAAGAAATTCTTTTATATATGTTGTGGTCCTTACAGAGTTAGAAAAATAATATTTGATAATGTTACCGAATTCGAAACAACACATAATGAACATTAGAAAGTTGAAGGAGTAGAAATAAGATCAGTGTTCGGAAACACATCAAGCTGTCTCCTTGCCTGAAGCAATGGGTGAATGTAAGCCCATATGTACAAAAGATGTGTAGTCCTATCTTTGTAACAGCAGCCATGAGCTTGCATGAATAATGATTTCAGGTGTCGAATAACATCACAGTCAGATGGCTAGTTAGCTCTGCAGGGATTACACAGTGATTGCCTGTGCCCAGCAAAAGAGCTAACATTCTGAACTGTGCCTAGCCCTAACGGCATGCCAATAAACGCATGTACGGCACATTCTCGCTCCCGCTCGCCACCGCTGCGATCTCTCACCATAGTCAGCTTTCTGATGCTGAAGCGAAATGGCTACCATGATCTGTCACACACGACGACACATCAGTTGAAATGTCTGAGTCAAGAGATCTCTCTCCAGGACCAAGCAGAAATATGTCTCCTGTTCTCTACCGGTGTCTGAGAGCGTTCTGTATTCTGCAAGATCGCACAATTTTAGAGCGCTAATGAGAACAGGTCTGCAAAGTGCCTAACAGCTGCAAGCAAGACAACAATCTTCCCTCCATGCTAAAGTTTCATAATATTAAACAACTGTTAATGAATAATGTGTTTCCAGAATGAATATTTCATTCTTCAACGGAGTGTGTGCTGATGTGAAACCTTGTGGCAGAATAAAACGTGAAAGGAGTCTACTGGGGCACATTTGTATGTGGCACCAGAATATGATAAGAATATTAATATAAATTAAAATGAAACTAGTATACTATAAACGATGTACGTCACTGATAGGCTTGATAATCAGGATTGCTGACTGCGCGCGACAGCAGAGACAAAGATACTGCTTCTGGTCTGAGACACAGTGTTGGAGTAAGAGAGCGTTTGGCGCACAGCAGTGGGTAGCTGTCTGTGAGCGAAAGAGGATGGAGTAGGCAGTTTTTGTAGTGTGCTGTGTAAAGCCACCAAGTGTTAGATTAATTCAGGTACGTCAATTTTGAAACCTCCCCTTAGAAAAATTTATGAATTACTGTGCTCGTAAACCTCTTACGTTATTTGATTTTCAAACAGCCGGCGGGTATGACCGAGCGGTTCTAGGCGCTTCAGTCTGGAACCGCGCGGCCGTTACGGTCGCAGGTTTGAATCCTGCTTCGGGCATGGATGTGTGTGATGTCCTTAGGTTAGTTAGGTTTAAGTAGTTCTAAGTTCTAGGGGACTGATGACCTCAGATGTTATGTCCCATAGTGCTCAGAGCCATTTGAACCATTTTTTGATTTTCAAACAGCTGAGCAAAACTGAACGTACTCAGACATTTCTCTCGTTACTTATTCTGACTAACTAAACTGACTAAACTGACACACGATATTTTTAACGCAACGCAATCTGACTTTCAATAATCCCTTCAAAAGAATGGCCCTGACTAACAATAACCTATACCTATCATAAATCACTAACCTCACAAAAATTTCGTTACTCGAACTACTGGAATACAGCGAGCGCCAATACTGTCAGCTACATAAAAGATTCTAACTACTGAAGGCACTAACTACTGATAGGCATACTTAGCAAATGAAAGATTTTGATAGAGAACAAACAATGTATTTACCTTAACAGTGTTCAAAAATCATTATATCATGACATCCAGTCTTACAAATTTACTCTATCTGATGGACACACTTCCAGATCGTCCGCTCTCAAAACCCCGCCATCTCTCCCCCCACATCCACCACTGCTGGCGGCTCACCTCCAACTGCGCAACGCTACGCGCTGTTCACAGCCAACTGCCCAACGCTACAATAGCGAATATTCCAACATGCCAACCAGCCACAGACTGCACACACCACAGCCAGTGATTTTCATACAGAGTGCTACGTGACGTTACTTCACATCCAACTGCCCAACGCTACAATAGCGAATATTCCAACATGCCAACCAGCCACAGACTGCACACACCACAGCCAGTTATTTTCATACAGAGCGCTACGTGACGTTACCAACATAAAAACCTTAACAGCCTACTTACAATGTTGATGAACTTGGAAGCAGAAGTCTTTATTCAAGCAAGATAAAGATGTTAAATAATTTTGAATTTTGTTTTAGCCAGCGCGTTAGCATAAATGAGTTGGCTGATAATTTGTAATTGCTGAGTAACCCCAGAATGTACGTAAGCTGTTTTGATTAAAATAGTAGTTAGATATTTCACTTTTGTAATGCTTCTAAGATTTGTTAACAGAGCTACATGTAATTGGAAAATTGGAAATTTGTGGTAAGATGTTATGGGACCAAACTGCTTAGGTCATCGGTCCCAAAGCTTACGCACTACTTAATCTAACTTAGAGTAACTTACGCTAAGGACAACACACACACCCATGCCCGATGGAGGACTCGAACCTCCGACGGAGGGAGCCGTGCGGACCGTGACAAGACGCCTCTGACTGCGCGGCTATACCACGCGGCATGTAATTTGATGATTTGTGTCTATACTGGTTTAATGACATTAGATAATACTTGTTGTTTAAATCTCATTGTTTGTGAATCAGTTATGAGTAATGTAACTTCAACTGTCAGATGTTTCTGAAAAGCCAAACTTAACTTGCAATATAATTTTGATAAAAGAGAAACTCAGTGTTAGTAATTCACCATAAGCAATACCGCTTCTCTGTCTAGGTCATATATTTTTAATGAAGTTGGATTTTCTTAAATGATCTCGTGTATCAGACAAAAGATTTTCATATGCATTTCAAAGTATAATGGCCAGCATTGCACACTGCTGAGCCTGTAGCTAGCATTCATATTCTTTTTATGAGACACGAGAATATATCGCATTCCACCGTTGCTGGTCTAGAGGTAAGACAATTTAATTTATTTGCTATGTGCACAGAGACCAAAGTTATCAGCTTTGAACAGGGCCAGATGGTTTGGTGCCTAAGGGGCTGAATGTATATTGCAGTGACTGTTTTTTTATTGGTATTGGGAGTTGTATTGCCCAGTCAATTTTTGTAAAATTTTGCTAACAGAGTAAGCACACCACTTGTACTTATAACACGCAATACGACGATTCAAGTTCAGTACTCATTCCACAGATCAGACATTCATTCAACGTAACCGTAAAGTTTATTATTTAATTTTTTTTACAGAACGTTACAAACTTTGTACTGTACCGAGCCTCGTACTCTAAACTGTTGCCTTTAGTGGGCAAGTGCTTTAATAACTGAGATTCTGAAACATGATTCATCCTCACAGTTTGGAAAGTAGGAGATGAGGTACTAGCGTAAGTAAAGCTGCCAGGACGGTTCGTGGGTCGTACTTGGGTAGCTCAGTCGTTAGAGCACTTGATTGTGAAGGGCAGAGGGCCTGAGTTTGAGTCTCAGTCTGTCACATACTTATTATCTGCCAGGACGTTCCAATGCCGACTTTGTCTCCCACCCTTCATGTTGGAGGAAATGTATTTTCCTACACGTGCGCATTCTTGGCTTCTCCCACTCTGCAATTTGTTTAGGTTAGCCAACGAAGTGACTTCTTACATCTCATTTAAAGGGGCGAGAGAGAGGCGACAAAAGGAGAAAAAAAATTTATTCAGAAAGCAAGCTATCCGCTTCTCACAGCATGGGCAGAATGCTCTGACTGTCCTTGCAAGGCGTTCTCGGAAAGAGTTCTCTGCGAAAAAAAAAGAATAAAAACGTTCCTTGGTAGTTTGCATGGTTTAGATGTGCTTGTTGGGAAAGATCTATTCTTCCTATTGAGTGCAAATGTTGGGCAGCCATGTTAAGGATTTCTGCCACTGTACACCTGGTCCCACGTCGCACAGAGCACAAAGCATTATGTGAAAACGGCAGGAAGGCATCAGGTTATCGCCATCCTAGATAATAGCGAGAGCTGTCACCCAATAGTTAATTCTTTGAGGTTGTTGCGTCTTATACAGTCCTCTGAAAAGGCACCCCTCAGTCCCTAATCGGTCCTTCTGACAATGGGTCACTGACCTGGCCTTTCTAGCTTGGCTCATTTTGTACCCAAAGAACTGCAGAAGAATTCATGCAAGACCGCCATAAAAAGTTATTAACATGTAGTCATTGGGCTTTGCTGAAAATAGCTGATTTTCTTTCAGTCATCACCCTTGTAACTGGTTCGATGCATGAATTCTTCTCCTGTGCCAACCTTTACATCTCCGAGTAGCACTTGCAGCCTACATCCTCAAGTATTTGCTGGATGTGTCCCAGTCTCCGTCTTTGTCTAAGGTTTTTACTCTCTACAGCTCTCTCTGGTACCACGGAACTTATTCCATGATGTCTTAACAGATGTCCTATCATCCTGTCCCTTTTTCTTGTTAGCGTTTTCCGTATATTCCTTTCATCGCCTATTGTGCGGAAAAGCTCTTTATTCCTTGTCTTATCAGTCAACCTAATTTTCAACATTCTTCTGTAACACTATATCTCAAATGCTTCGATTCTCTCCTTTTTTTGCTTTTCCCACAGTCCGTGTTTCACTGCCATGCGATGGTGTGCTCCAAATGTAAATTCTCAGAAATTTCTTCCTAAAATTAACGGCTGAATTTGATTCTAGTAACTTTTATCGCCCAGGAACGCCCTTTTTGTCAGTGCTAGTCTGCTTTCTATGTCCTCCTTGTTCACTCCGTAATGGGTTATCTTGCTGCCTAGGTAGCAGAATACCTTAACTTCATCTGCTTCGTGATCGCCAATACTGATGTTAATTTTCTCGCTGTTATCATTTTTGCTACTCCTCAATACTTTCGCCTTTCTTCGATTTACTCGCAGTCAATACTCTGTACTCATTATCCTGTTACTTCCACTAAACATACCTTGTCATTCTTCTTCACTTTCACTTGCTTCCATTATCAACCGCAACATCAGAACTGCCTCTCTGGTGCCTTTACCTATTCTAAACAGATGCTCATTTTCCATTCTTACGTGTATTATTGTTGTCAGCAACTTGAATGAATCAGCTCCTAAGCTGATTGTGCGATAATTCTCGCACTTGTCTGCTCTTGCAACTTTGGGAATCGTGTGGATGATGATGCTGTTGTGGTCTTCAGTCCAGAGACTGGTTTGATGCAGCTCTCCGTGCTACTCTATCCTGTCCAAGCTTCTTCATCTCCCAGTACCTACTGAAACTACATCATTCTGAATCTATTTAGTGTATTCATCTCTTGGTGTCCCTATACGATTTTTACCCTCCACGCTGCCCCTCAAATACTAATTTGGTGATCCCTGATGCCTCAGAACATGTCCTACCAACCGATCCCATCTTCTAATCAAGTTGTGCCACAAATTCCTCTTCTCCCCAATCCTATTCAATACTTCCTCATTAGTTACGTGACCTACCCATCTAACCATCAGCACTCTTCTGTAGCACCACATTTCGAAAGCTTGTATTCTGTTCTTGTCGAAACTATTTATCGTCCATGTTTCACTTCCTAACATGGCTACACTTCATACAAATACTTTCAGAAAAGACTTCCTGACACTTAAATCTATATTCGATGTTAACAAATTTCTCTTCTTCAGAAGCGCTTTCCTTGCCATAGCCAGAATACATTTTATATCCTCTCCACTTCGAACACCATCAGTTACTTTGCGCCCCAAGTAGCAAAACTGATCTACTACTTTAAGTGTCTCATTTCCAAATCTAATTCCCTCAGCATCACCTGATTTAATTCGACTAGATTCCATTATCCTCGTTTTGCTTTTGTTGATGTTCTTCTTATATCCTCCTCTCAAGGCACTGTCCATTCCATTCAATTGTTCTTCCAGGTTCTTTGCTGTCTCTCACAGAATTACAACGTCATCGGCAAACCTCAAAATTTTTATTTCTTTTCCATGGATTTTAGTTGCTACTCCAGATTTTTCTTTTGTTTCCTTTACTGCTTGCTCAATATGCAGATTGAATAACATCGGGGACAGGCTACAACTGTGTCTCACTCCATTCCCCTTCATGCCCCACTACTCTCATAACCGCCATCTGGTTTCTGTACAAATTGTAAATAGCCTTTCGCTCCCTGTATTTGACCCCTGCCACATTCAGAATTTGAAAGAAATTATTCCAGTCAACATTGTCAAAAGCTTTCTCTAAGTCTACAAATGCCAGAAACGTAGGTTTGCCTTTCCTTAATCTATCTTCTAAGATGAGTCATAGTCAGTATTGCCTGACGTGTTCCAACATTTCTACGGAATCCAAACTGATATTCCCCATGGTCGGCTTCTACCAGTTTTTCCATCCGTGTTTAAAAAATTCGTGTTAGTATTTTGCAGCCGTGACTTATTAAATTCATATTTCGGTAATTTTCACACCTGTGAACACATGCTTTCTTTGGGATTATTATATTCTTCTTGAAGTATGAGGGTATTTCGCCTGTTTCATACATCTTGCTCACCAGATGGTAGAGTTTTGTTGGGCCCGGCTCTCCCAAGGCTATCAGTAGTTCTAATGGAATGTTGTCTACTCTCGGGGCTTAGTTTCGTCTGAGGTCTTTCAGTGCTCAGTCACACTCTTCACGCAGTTTAATATCTCCCATTTCATCTTCATCTACGTCCTCTTCCATCTCTACAATATTGTTCTCAAGTACATCGCCCTTGTAGAGACCCTCTATATACTCCTTCCACCTTTCTACTTTCCCCTCTTTGCATAGAACTGGTTTTGCATCTGAGCTCTCGATGTTCATGCACGTGGTTCCCTTTTTTCCAAAGGTCTCTTTAATTTTCCTGTAGGCAGTATCTATCTTACCACTTGCGATATATGCCTCTACATCTGTACATTTATCCCCTAGCTATCCCTGCTTAGCCATTTTGGCTTCCTGTCGATCTCATTTTTTAGACGTTTGTGTTCCTTTTTGCCTGCTTCATTTACTGCATTTTTATATTTTCTCCTTTCACCAATTCAATTCAATATCTCTTCTGTTACCCAAGGATTTCTACTAGCCCTCGTATTTTTACCTACTTTATCCTTTTCTTCTTTCACCACTTCATCTCTCAAAGCTACCCATTCTTCTTCTACTGTATTTCTTCCACCCGTTCTAGTCAATCGTTCACTAGTGCTCTCTCTGAAACTCTCTACAACCTATGGTACTTTCAGTTTATCTTTTTAAATTCCCGCCTTTTTGCAGTTTCTTCAATTTTAAACAACAGTTCATAACGAATAGATTGTGGTCAGAGTCTACATCTGCCCCTGGCAATGCATTACAATTTAAAACCAGCTTCCCAACTCTCTTTCTTACCATTATACAATCTATCTGAAAACTTCCAGTGTCTCCGGCCTCCTCCACATTTATACAACCTTCTTTCATGATTTTTAAACCAAGTGTTAGCTATGATTAAGTTATGCTCTGTGCAAAATTCTACCAGGCGGCTTCCTCTTGCATTCCTTATCCCCACTCCATATTCAACTACTACTTTTTCTTAACTTCCTTTTCCTGCTGTCGAATTCCAGTCCCCCATGACTATTACATTTTCGTCTCCCTTCACTATCTGAAAAATTTCTCTTATCTCATCACACATTTCTTCAATCTCTTCGTCATCTGAGGAGCTAGTTGGCATATATACTCGTACTACTGTGGTAGGCGTGGGTTTCATGTCTATCTTGACTACAATGATGCGTTCACTATGCTGTTCGTAGTAGCTTACCTACGTTCCTATTTTTTATTCATTATTAAACTTACTCCTGCAATACCCCTATTTGGTTTTTTATTTATAACCCTGTATTCACCTGATGAGAAGTCTTGTTCCTCCAGCCACCGAACTTTACAAATTCTCACTATATCTAATTTTGATCTATCCATTTCCATTTTTAAATGCCCGATTAAGGGACCTGACATTCCACACTACGATCCGCAGAACGCCAGTTTTGTTTCTCCTGATAACAACGTCCTTCTGCGTAGTCCCCCCCCCCCCCCCCGGAGATCTGAAAGGAGGACCAGGACCATTTTACCTCCGGAATATTTTACCCAAGAGGACGCCATCATCATTTACGCATACAGTAGAACTGCATGCTCTCGGCAAAAATTATGGCTGTAGTTTCCTCTTACTTGCAGCCGTTCGCAGTACCAGCATGGCAATGCCGTTTCTGTTAATGTTACAAGGCTAGGTCAGTCAATCATCCAGACTGTTGCCCCTGCAACTACTGAAAAGGCTGCTGCCGTTCTTCAGGAGCCACACGTGTGTCTGACCTCTCATATACCCTTCCAGCCGAGCGGTTCTAGGTGCTTCAGTCTGGAACCGCGCGAACGCTACGGTCGCAGGTTCGAATCCTCCCTCGAGCAGTGATGTGTGTGATGCCCTTAGGTTAGTTAGATTTAATTATTTCTAGGTTCTAGGGGACTGATGACCTCAGATGTTAAGTCCCATAGTGCTCAGAACCATTTGAAACATTTTTTAAATACCCCTCCGTTGTGGTTCCATGGGGGGAGGGTGTGGATGATATTTTTCGGAAAGTCTAATGATACATTGCCATTCTCATACATCTCTACCCAGCAAAGTGAATACCGGTAGTTGTTTTCTTGCCACTCTCCCCAACGATCTTAGAAATTCCAGTGGAGTGTTATCTATTCCTTCTGCGTTATTTGACTTCAAATCTTGCAGAGCTCTTCTAAATTTTGAATTGACGAGGTACTTCATAAGAGAAATAGCGGCTCCGGTCGCGGAACCTGACAACGGCCGGACTAGCGATGTGCTGACGACGTGTCCCGCGTATCCGTATGCATTGACGGCTATCGGCTATGGATTGCACGGCGGTCGGTCGATACCGTTCGGGCTTTCGAGGCCTGTCAGGACGGAATTTAGTTTTAGTTTACAATAATCACACGCAATAAGTACATTTTGGGCGTATCGTGGCATTATGCTTCTGCGAAGAAGATAATATCCGCTAGATCAGTAATAACCTTCTGAAGACGACAAATTAATTTGACGAATCCAGTAAAGCGAAACAGAAATATCTTTGCAACTCATATCTGAAATGACAGCCTAATCCCGGAAGAGGAAGTAAGTAAGTAACTGAGAGGCCGTCCCACACAGGAACATACAACCGAAATCTCTTCACTAGGCCACGGAAGGTTGTCTAGACGATGCCCCAGTTTATTCTGCACAGGGCACAATCAACACGTGCTGCTTCTTTGGGATATCAGATTTTGTCTCCCCCCCCCCCCCATCCAATACGCTCCTGACGTGCCATTTAAAGACTTCTTTCTTTTCTCCTGGATGGAGAAACGATTGTTTGACAGGCATTTCGAGAAAGGCGATGTTGCTGTCAAGGTGGAACTTTTCGTGAACATTCTATACATGTACAAGTAAGGTTTCCACAACACATCCCTCGTTGGGGAAAAAATAGCTGCACTGAAGTGTGAATACGTATAAAAGGACTAACACCCTCATGAACTTCGTGGTTGCAGCTTGACCTTTGCGATGTGATAATTAAAACTTCATGACTTCCCTCTCATGTCCCCAAAACAAAACGAGGCTGCAGTACTTCACCTTTTACAGTGTGTATGTGTGTGTGTGTGTGAGAGAGAGAGAGAGGGAGGGAGAGAGAGAGAGAGAGAGAGAGAGAGAGAGAGAGAGAGAGAGAGAGAGCGAGGGAGAGAGAACAAAGAAAGGAAATAAGAAACTTCGCGTCACGGAGGAATGATCCAAATCGGGCGGAAATCAGTAGATGTGATGTATATCTGCAAAAAAACAAACGATTAAAATTTCAGAAAAATTGAATGATTTCTTCAAGAGTAAGAGCTTGACAAACTGAGCAAGCTAATAACGCGTTGGTCCACCTCTGACCCTTTTGCAAGTAATTATTCGCCTTCGCATTGATTGATTCAGTTTTGGATGTCCTCTTGAGGGATATTGTACCAAATTCTGTCAAATTGGCGCGTTAGATCGTTAGGACCCCGAGCTGGTTGGTAAGCCCTGGCCATAATGCGACAAACGTCCTCAGTTTGGGAGAGATCTTGCGGCCTTACTGGCCACGGCAGGGTTTGGTAAGCGCGAAGAGAAGCAGTATGCGGAAGGACATTACCTTGCTGATTGGCTTGGCATGTAGGGCAACAAAACGGAGAATGGAATATCGTCGATGTACCGCTGTGCTTTAAGCGTGCCACAGACGACTACCAAAAGGATCCTGAGCTGAAATGAAATGACGCCCCAAACCATCACTCGTGACTGTCGGCTTGTATGGCGGGCGACAATCAGGTTCGCATCAAACCACTGTCTGGGGCATTCCCATGCAAGTCTTTGCTAGTCACCGGGGCTCTCTCGATTAAGAGAATTCTACTTCACTCGATGAGATTCCAGGCCGAATGTTCCTGACACCAGATCAAACGGGCTTTTTGGTATACAGAGGTAGTCAGTGGGACGGGTGCCGTGGACTCTGCCCCCCTTTCTGCGAGCCGCCTGTTAATGGTCTTTTGTGGTCACTGAAGCACCAGTTGGACGTCGCATCGATTATAATGATGAAGCCCGGGCCTGCCTGACGATTGCTCGGTCCTCACGTTCTGTCATCTCTCTAGGCCGACCGCTTGCTTCACGCTCTGTGCGATTATAGTTGAGCCATTACTGTCATCATAGTCGAATAGTGGCATCGCACCTGTTCAGATGTCGAGCGGTTTGGCGAATCGGCTTCTCTGAGCCCAACTAACCGTCCTCTCTCAGATGCTGACATCTGCATATGTTATTCACGCGCCTGTCTGTGAGGAACGATTGTTATCCGGCTGAGTACCTGGAATGAAATTCGCGAAAATTTTATGTCCTGTTATTGGCATGTCCCCTGCTTACTATCCTTACCAGTTGCTTGGTGAAATTGCACTGCAACGCCACACATTCACCCATCAGCTACCAAAGTTTACAGTCTTGCATTTTCCTTCGATACGGGTATGAACATCAATTTGTGACCAATTTTACTTTGCCCTACATACAGGTATCTGTGAATGATTAGCAACATTAGATCACCAGTTATTTTACGAGCATTTGTAATCGAAATGGGGTTATAATTGTACCTTGACCACGGAAAACAATGAAAGAGATTTAACGTAGACATCGGGTGACGAATTTGTACTTACACGTTGGGTAATGGGAGTTCACCTAGAAGTCGTACAACATCTTATCGTAAATAAGCTAATTACGCATCATATCTTATAAAAAGAGAAAGTATATTTAAATACGTATTTCACAGGCTTAGATGCAATTGTAATCCCATGTGATAAATTAATTACACACTGATGCATCAAATGTGTAATATATTTCACCAAGACATCGTTTGACGAAATTTTAAGTAGACATCGGGTAACGCGCTCCCGCCTAGACGTCGAACGACATATTGTCATACACAAGCTCGTACAAGCAGCATGTTTGCTAACCAAAATGGAAAATATTAGTTGTAGCTCTGTTGGTAAAAACGAGTAGATACACTGTATGTTTTCCGGATGAATAATATCATAATCTATTAACTGCATCTTTGATTTCGAGCATTTATGGATATAATAAAATTAGCTCACATGCGAGATTGTAAGGCATACACAATTTATTTTTTTAAAAAAATCTTACGTTTACCTTACGTGATTTGATATTAAAAATTGTTTCAAAACTTTTTAGATATACGAGTATATCTGAAGAATTTTTTTTAGATAGAGATTGGCATATATAGTAATTCTGAACAAATTCGGTCTTAAGGACATTTTGTACAAACGTTTTGAAATTATGATGAATGACATTTTTGACATAAGTCACCTAGGGTAAATAACACGTGAACATATTTTTTTAGCACAGACTTATGTTAGAGTGACCTGGTAATGCTAGATCATGGGCTCAGTTTAAGAGCTATTGCAATAATGCTTGTACGTTATTTATGTTAAACATTGGAAGTGTGTTCACCTAGATATCAGGTGATCAGGTTGCTCATAGGCATCAGGCGAAGAGATTTCACCTAGATTTCGAGCGACGTACTGTCGTGGATAAGCTCATATCAATTTATAACAAAAGCACAAACATTAAATAGCTCCATTGTTGATATATATATTTTGAATGTATTCTTGATGAAATACCATATCTGTGCCTGCAGATATCGAGCTATTCCTGATGTATTTAAATTTACCTACATATCACCCCATTAGATGCACCTAGAGATCTTTTAACTGGTTATAGGTTATCACGTCGTTTGCGAATTTGTATAAAGAAATACTGAATAAAGAATTTGTATAAAATTTTTTAAAGAGAGAGCTTTTAAAATTGTAGCATACTGACTTGGCTTATATGTTATGATAATAACTGGGTCTATCGAATATTAGGTTCATTCCTTAATCTAATATGAGACGATAATACGGATTCGCGCTACCGCTGCGCCATCTGAAGTGGTTATGTATCAATAAGAATGTTTACGCTGGGATCTGTAAATCGTAAAGTGGTAATGAATGTGTGCACTTGTAGTCGGCGCAGTAACATGTGTGTACATAGCCGTTATTTTAGAATTGACGTGACAACTTCCAGTATGGCTCACGATACCAATATGGACATACACTAATCAAACAGAACATTATGACCACCGACATCCTATCGATATAAATTCGTCTAGGCGATCGCAGCGTCACCTGGCGAGGAACGACGGCCTATCAGACACACATACGGTGCATGTAGTATTGGGGAATGTGCTGTCCGTGTGTAGAATGGGGTAAGCGTGCGACCTACCTGAGTTTGACGGAGGGCAGATGGTTCAAATGGCTCCAAGCACTATGGGACTTAACATCTGAGATCATCAGTCCCCTAGACTTAGAACTACTTAAACCTAACTAACCTGAGGGTATCACACACATCCATGCTCGAGGCAGGATTCGAACATGTGACCGTAGCAGCAGCGCGGTTCCGGACTGAAGCGCCTAGAACCGCTCGGCCACAGCGGCCGGCAGAGGGCAGATGGTGACGGCCCGGAGGCTCGGCACGAGCATTTCGGAAACTGCACGGCTTGTCGAGTGTTCGAGGAGTCCTGTGGTGAGTGTCTTCAACACGGGTGGCGAAACCAAGGTGAAACCACGTCCAGACGTCGTGGGGTCGGGTGACCACTCCTTATTACAGATGTTTGGCGTCGTAGATTGGGCAGACTGGCAAAACAGGACAGGTGGCGATCTGTGGTGGAATTAACACCTGACTTTAATGCTGGGAAGAGTACAAGTGTGTTTGAACTCAGTGCACCGAACACTCCTAACGATGAGCCTCCGCAGCCGACGATCCATGTATGTGCCAATATCAACACCACGATATCGGAAAATACTACTGAAATGGGCACGTGATCATCGGCACTGGACGTTGTCGCAATGGCATAGTGTTACATGGTCTGATGAAACCCGATATCTTCTTCATTACGCTAATGGGTGGGTGCGAATCTGTCGTCTTCCAGGGGTACAGCTCCTTGACATCTCTACTGCGAGACGAAGATAAGCTGGTGGGCGCTACATTATGCTATGGGTAACATTCATGTGGGCATCCATGCGTCCAGTGGAGCTCGCGCAAGGCACCGTGACGGCCAAGAAATATCGTACACTGGTTGCAGGCAACGTACACCTCTTCATGACGATCGTTTTTCCCGATGTCAGTGGCATTTTTCAACATGATAGTGCGCCATGTCACAAAGTCAGAAGTGTGATGGAGTGGTTCGAGGAACACAGTGGCGCATGTCAGATCTGAACCCGGTCGTACACATCTGGGATGTGATTGAAGATGGCGTCAGAGCTCATCGTCCCCTTGCCCGGAATTGACTAATTAGGTGACCTGTGTGGGCATGTGTAGTGACAACTCTCCCCTGTGACCTACCAAGGCCTAACTGCTTCCATACCACGACGCGTCGCCGCCGTTATCCGTGTCAAAGGTGGACAGACCGGCTGTTGGGCAGGCGGTCATAATGTTCTGTTTCGCCGGCTCTCTTTGATTTGTTTTGCTATTGCTCGCGTAACAACTAATATATGAGATAAAATATGTTGCTACGAAAAGAGCCCTGAAATACTTTTTAGGGATGCTGTGGTGTGACTTTCTTTGGATCATTAATTTTCAACAAAACAGAATATATTCTGTTCTTATTATTCTGGATCTGGCTTTCTATTAAAGGAACATTGTTTCATTACTGTAACTCGTTATAAAGTTCAACATATCTTCCTTACTTTACAGTTATTGAAAAGGTTACTGAAAATTATTTCGTTATCAATACTGATGTTACAGTACGCAATGTTTGTTCAACATCAAAGTTTTGCAGTGGATTTTTGTTAGCGATAAAACATCAATAAGTACCACGACTAACACGAGAACATGAGACTATTATCAGAGAAAAAGATGTTTTTACTATAATATTTGCCAGACCAGAACTACGCACAGCAAGATTTCTTTTATGTTATGAAGGTAAATTATCTTTTTGCGCTGTTAATAATATATCATCCGCAGCCCGCGTCCACCTGTAAAACACATCATAAAATCTGCTGCTCTGGCCTACAATTCCGAAAGCTGAAAGAAATAATTTTAGTTCACTGTTACCTGTCCGCTTCTTTGCGGTATGATTGGTTTCATTTAATGCAGTTTGAATGCGCCGCGGCAGCGACTCGTTCGTTCGTAGCGCAGCTCTGCACCACGAATAATATTTACATAGCTGAAAATGTCTTAAAAGGATGGGATAAAATACCAGGCAAGCTTATCACAAATCATAATGCAAGTTTTCACTAAGTAACTCTATTCAAAACATTTAGGCCGCCCGGAGTGGCCGTGCGGTTCTAGTCACTACAGTCTGCAACCGGGCGACCGCTACGGTCGCAGGTTCCAATCCTGCCTCGGGCATGGATGTGTGTGATGTCCTTAGGTTAGTTAGGTTTAAGTAGTTCTAAGTTCCAGGGGACTGATGACCTCAGATGTTAAGTACCATAGTGCTCAGAGCCATTTGAACCAAAACATTTAGAGAGATTAAATTATTGCACACCTTTACAAATCAGTACCTAATGGCGTCCTTCTCTCAATCTTGACAAAATAATGCTACACAAGCATACAATATAACTGTTGTGACTTGGCAAGACAGCCAAGTCACTATGAGAGGAAGCCGAAAGGCACGCGCTTAAGCTCACGCAGGCTGGCGCGAGGTCTGGAAAGTTAAGGGAATTAAAAGTAGCAAATAAAGTACGTAGTTGATGTAATACTTAACTTTAATCCATAAGTGGTGTACATCGGTCTGACGGTACAGGCATCACAAGTTAAATATCTATTGATAATGGCGCCTTGCTAGTTCGTAGCAAATGACGTAGCTGAAGGCTATGCTAACTATCGTCTCGGCAAATGAGAGCGTATTTGTCAGTGTAGCATCGCTAGCAAAGTCGGCTGTACAACTGGGGCGAGTGCTAGTAAGTCTCTCTAGACCTGCCGTGTGGCGGCGCTCGTTCTGCAATCACTGACAGTGGCAACACGTGGGTCCGACGTATACTAATGGACCGCGGCCGATTTAAAGGCTACCACCTAACAAGTGTGGTGTCTGGCGGTGACACCACAATAACGTCACAGGCTCTTCCTACTCACGTAACTCCAAGAAGACTACAGAGAAATTAATGTTCGGTCACTACTATTTATACTCGTTGTGACATATCTCATCTTTGATATTTAATAAGTATCGTCTGTGGCGGTTTCAGTACTCGCCGACACAGATATTATCTTTTAACAAAAATCGGTACATAATTCTATACAAGTATAAAACATGACACATAATGGTTTCTCTTTATTACATAAAGTTCACACAATCATTGTCCACGCAATTACAATCATGCAGTTCAATTATTCTGTTCTCTTTTCTTTTACCACATATAATATGTATTTTGCCAGGAGACGTTACATCTGGCTGCTCAGTGTACATTGTACAGCACCGCTTACTATACTGCAGGGTAAGACTGTGTAATGTAGTAAACGTATATATGTTGTTATTCCTTGAATTGTAAATCTTGGGTATAATTATGTGTGCTGTTATTTTTTAGTTGCTGTATCCTGGCATTTTAGGTCGCATGTTTTGCAGATCCAAAGACGGCAACAGAGAATTGCCGAAATTGGTAACTTATAAGAATAAATTTATTCAGTGTTCATTAGATTGTATATAGTGCAGCGGTACTTCATCTCAATACGAACTGGCTTGATAATGTAACAAGCGATTCTGCAATACTCATGCCCGTCCGGAAGTGAACGAGCGCCGACTCGCAGGGGTGTTAGGATGTGTGAGCGACTGCGCCGGGCCCCCGGCCGTAGGCGCAGCTTCAGCGCTGAATTATGCAGCGCCTCTGCGAGGCCGCCTTTGTGACGTCACCGGCTGCCGCTCGCCTCGGTAATATCTGCAAACAGTGCCTCGCTCCCGGCGGTACGGGTCGACGACGTTACGTTCCCATACTCTTCCGCGCCGGGGCTCCGTGTGTTTTGCACTTCAGAGGTCTGCCTCTAGACGCAGCCGGTACGCGAGCGTGAACCAATTACTGCTGCCGTCGCCAGACTAGCTTGACACTTCAGAAATGCTTCTCTTACGGCTCACGGAGACGACCTTGGGCGCTACTGGGAAAGACGCGTGTAAAGGAGAATGTTTGTGTGCTATGCAGTACTCGATAAATATTGCCGAGGGAACAGCGGAAGCAAATGCAAATTACATTTTGGGGGTTCTATGAAATTAGCGCTAGATTGTTAGGAAAGTCAGTATGAAGAGCAACACTGCAGACTGGCACAAATCATCGAGCCACGCAAAGCCTTGCAAAGCTAAACAAAAACTCCATCTACATCTACATTTATAATTCGCAAGCCACCCAGCGGTGTGTGGCGGAGGGCACTTAACGTGCCACTGTCATTACCTCCCTTTCCTGTTCCAGTCGCGTATGGTTCGCGGGAAGAACGACTGTCGGAAAACCTCCGTGCGCGCTCGAATGTCTCTTATTTTACATTCGTGATCTCGGGAGGTGTAAGTAGGGGGAAGCAATATATTCGATACCTCATCCAGAAACGCACCCTCTCAAACCCTGGACAGCAAGCTACACTGCGATGCAGAGCGCCTCTCTTGCAGAGTCTGCCACTTGAGTTTGCTAAACATCTCCGTAACGCTATCACGCTTACCAAATAACGCTGTGACGAAACGAGCCGCTCTTCTTTGGATCTTCTCTATCTCCTCCGTCAACCCGATCTGGTACGGATCCCACACCGATGAGCAATACTCAAGTATAGGTCGAACGAGTGTTATGTAAGCCATCTCCTTTGTTGATGGACTACATTATCTAAGGACTCTCCCAATGAATCTCAACCTGGCACCCGCCTTACCAACAAATAATTTTATATGATCATTCCACTTCAAATCGTTCCGTACGCATACTCCCAGATATTTTACAGAAGTAACTGCTACCAGTGTTTGTTCCGCTATCATATGATCATACTATAAAGAATCCTTCTTTTTGTGTATTCGCAATACAATACATTTGTCTATGTTAAGGGTCAGTTGCCACTCCCTGCACCAAGTGCCTATCCGCTGCAGATTTTCCTGCATTTTGCTGCAATTTTCTAATGCTGCAACTTCTCTGTATACTACAGCATCATCCGCGAAAAGCCGCATGGAACTTCCGACACTATCTACTAGGTCATTTATATATATTGTGAAAAGCAATAGTCCCATAACACTCCCCTGTGACACGCCAGAGGTTACTTTAACGTCTGTAGACGTCTCTCCATTGAGAAAAACATGCTGTGTTCTGTTTGCTAAAAAATCTTCAATCCAGCCACACAGCTGGTCTGATATTCCGTGGGCACTTACTTTGTTTATCAGGCGACAGTGCGGAACTGTATCGAACGCCTTACGGAAGTCAAGGAAAATGACATCTACCTGGGAGCATGTATCTAATATTTTCTGGGTCTCATGAACAAATAAAGCGAGTTGGGTCTTACACGATCGCTGTTTCCGGAATCCATGTTGAATCCTACAGAGTAGATTCTGGGTTTCCGGAAATGACACGATACACGAGCAAAAAACATGTTCTAAAATTCTACAACAGATCGACGTCAGAGATATAGGCCTACAGTTTTGCGCATTTGCTCGACGACCCTTCTTGAAAACTGGGACTACCTGTGCTCTTTTCCAATCATTTGGAACCTTCCGTTTGTAACCTCCCCCCCACTTATCGACCTTAATGACAGTGAAAAATTAAACCGCGTGTACCTAATGGGAATTTGGGAAAAGCAATCGTCACCGTAGTTAATCTGTCGGTAAAGAGGGAGGAAAGGGTTACATCTAAATGAAAGGAAAAATGCAAATGAAATTGGTGGCAATTAATTTTGAGAAAAGGGTAAAATTAATAAAGAAAGTAAATGTGCGGTCGTCATGTTTTAAGTGGCGTTAATTAGATATTTGAGATTTGGGAAAAATTACGGTCGCCAGTGCTATGGACAACTACTATAATAACTGAAAAAGAAACGTTATTGCACATTTAATTAGCACTAAAAGCGTGGCAACTGAAAGTTAACTAGTGTTGTGTGAAAACTGAAAGTTTGTCACAAGTAATAAATTTCGCTACACACTGACTTAATTTAGCAAAAGAATTAATAAAACCGGAAAATTGAAAGTTAATTGAGTGACTGAAATTAATAGTGAGATTTGTTTCTGAAGCACATCGAAACTCAGTAAAATACGGTTAGTCTTGGGCTACCTCAACAATCATTTCAAAAGCCACTTGAATCTACGCAATTTAGAAATAGGAGATTTAACTTTGAACTTGAATTAAATGATTCTGAACAATTAACAATAGTAAAATTTAGTACGTGCCAAGCTGAGCTGCAGTCACAGGTAAGCTAAAATACGGTAACAAAACTCGCACTCTTAATTTGTGCTTGTGTAATCTAAGTATTGTAGCCAGCTATGAATACCTTAACTGAACTTTGAAATTAAAGCAGTGAAATCGAATGATATTACTTTAATGCTGGCGTTTGAATTTCAACGATACTCGGGTTCACTCCGGAAAAGGAAGGGACCCTGCTTGGTAATACAATTGGGACAATGAGCAACAAAGGTTCATGCTACGTTGCTGTAATTTAGTGAGAAAAATTTAACAGTTTGAAAAGCTGAGGTCTGTCATACAGTTCTAAAACTTAACGTGCTACCAGTCTTCCTTGTTGGTTGATTGAAGGTTTGAAGTCGTCGATCGAGGAGGTGGCGACAGTCACTCATTGTCGGCCGTCGCTGTTGCAGAAGCTGGATGTTGGCGCGCCTTCTTCTCAACACGGTCACCAGGCGAAACGGGCTCTTGATGTGCGCCAGCTAATGCTTCCCGTCCGCGACACCGTGTCAGAAACTATCATAGCAAGTCGAGCGTAATTACATGCTGCCAAACCCCGAAAGCGCGGCAACTCGCGGGAGCGTCACACAACACACCTGCTCCACCGCCCTACCCCAGCCAGACTCCTCTGCTCTTCCCGTGCTCCACGCGGCAGAGTTAACACTACCAAAGATCCTAAACACTTTGGTTCACCACACGACCTATCGATGTAATCGTTCGATAGCATAGTTTTCCCTAGGCAAGACCCAACGTAAAAATACAAATAATATTTACAAAACAAATCAATTATACATTGACACAGAAATGTCATCTCTTCAGGTAACAAAATAAGGAAAAAAATTTACAGTACAATAGACAGAAATAGGAGGATATGCATTTCCGGCGTTACACGTTCCTCTAAAGAATTGCGGTACACGGCTGTTAGAAGGGGGGCAAGTTTTTTCGCGTAGTCTGTGTAGAATCGAATTGGTATCCCGTCAGGTCCCGTGGACTTTCCTCTGTTGAGTGACTTCAGTTGCTTTTCTATTCCTTGGACACTTATTTAGATGTCAGCCATTTTTTTTGTTTGTGCGGTGATTTAGAGAAGGAACTGCAGTGCGGTCTTCCTCTGTGAAACAGCTTTGCGCGTGTCATCCTCTGTTTCAATGCCATCATCATCCCAGAGTGTCTGGATATGCTGTCTCGATCCACTTACTGATTTAACGTAAGACCAGAACTCCCTAGGATTTTCTGTCAAGTCGGTACAAAGAATTTTACTTTCGAATTCACTGAACGCTTCACGCATAGCCCTCCTTACGTTAACTTTGACATCGTTTAGCTTCTGTTTGTCTGAGAGTTTTTGGCTGCGTTTAAACTTGCAGTGAAGCTCTCTTTGCTTTCGCAGTAGTTTCCTAACTATATTGTTCAACCACGGTGGGTTTTTCCCGTCCCTCACAGTTTTACTCGGCACGTACCTGTCTAAAACGCATTTTACGATTGCCTTGAACTTTTTCCATAAACACTCAACATTGTCAGTGTTGGAACAGAAATTTTCGTTTTGATCTGTTAGGTAGTCTGAAATCTGCCTTCTATTACTCTTGCTAAACAGATAAACCTTCCTCCCTTCAGGGTGCTTCAAAAAAATTAATTCATTTTTACAATATTATATCTTCTGCATCAATACATAGGAACTTAGGGACAGTTTTAAATAAAACTACCATGACGCCGTTAGTATGTTTCTGGTTCATGTGATTGCTGGTGGTAGTAGTAGCAGTAGTAGTAGTAGTCGTAGTAGTCGTCTCCTTGGGGCGTATCGGTCGCTCGACGGTTTGTTACCCAATGAGCGTCGAGTCTTGACGGTGATAACGCAGCAAACAAAGCCTGTTCGGCGTGATTTTCGGCGACGGTATGTCAGTGGACAGCCTACAAAATACAAAGGTTGCCTCAAAAAGAACGCCGGGTTTGAAGTTGCTTTAAATCGCTTTTATTTATTTGGAAGAAGCAAACAAAACACACATTTCTCTTCAGGAGATGCTGAGCTTTAAACATGAAACACAATATCGGTCATATGACTCCCCCCTCCGCCATACTAGCCCTGTACACGATGGCTTGTCCATGATATTAGCCTTCACCCGCTTACACATTTCCCCCTCAACCTAGTCGAGGATACGTCTAATTTCTTGTTTGAGTTGCAACACCTTATGGGGTTTGTTCTGCTAAGCTCGTGACTTAATGTAGCCCATAGGAAAAAGACAAGATCGAGATGGGTAGGTTTGGTCTTCCCGTAACGAAATTAACCCTTCCGGAAACTTTTCACGCAACAGGGTGATTCTGCTATTTTGTCTAAAACTGACTGATTCTCTCTGCTGAAGTGTGAGAAATTGAGCCATCTTGATGGAACCATAAATTCTTAATATTCATTTGACCCAGGTGAAGCCAAAGCAAAGCAGTGAACATGGCATTATCACAACTCCATTCACCGCGATAGACATTCCTTGTTCATCTTTAAAAAAGTAAGGACTAATTAAGCTCACACTCCAAATCCCACAGCAAACCGTAACTCTCTGCGGATGCATCTGTTTCGCGAATTACCCTTGGGTTCTCTGATCCCCTTATTCGGCAATTATTCTTGTTCAGAAAGCCGTTTAAATGGAAGTGAGCTTCACCTGAGAAAATAATATGTGTTTTGTGAAACCATGGCTTGCTCGTTCCTTTTTTCAGGATCCACTGTAGAAATGGGTGTCGTTTTCCATGATCCACTGGTTTAAGTTGCTATGTTAACTGAACTCTGAACACGTGTCAGTGCAGATCTTTTGTTAAGATTCCCAGCATTGTTGCTGGGCACATGCGCGTTTCTTGAGTTCGACGGCGACCTGATTTTCCTGTATTCAGATGTTCACATGTGTGTGAAATCTTATGGAACTTAACTGCTAAGGTCATCAGTCCATAAGCTTACACACTACTTAACCTAAAGTATCCTAAGGACAAACACACACACCCATGCCCGAGGGAGGCCTCGAACCTCCGCCGGGAGCATTCCCACAGTCCTTTCCCGGACTCACACCAACAGAATTACGCATAGCGATACTTGCCTCAGTCCTGCTACTTCGAGGGCGTCCATGGCTTTTGATGCCTATTGTTGAATCGTTTTTTTTCAATTGTTGATCAGTCTACAAACAGTGGATTCATTTGGTAGATTGTTGTGACCAACAACAGCACGGATTTCCCGAACAGTTTCTGCGAAATCTAAGCAATTCTTGAAGCGGTTCTGCACAAACAACACTCGCTGTTCCGCATTGTATCTTCCAAACTTCACGAACATTGACGAATACTAAAGCACAGTATCAAAACATATCCTTAACGATCACTGACAAGGGAGCACGCAAAAACAATGTTGCCAACAATAATTAAAAATAAACGGCTTATTAAATCCGGTCTCCTTTTTGAGACACCCATAATGTGGAATTAATGGAGCACCGATCTCGCATTACACCGTTGGCCTCCAGTGTCGTCTCGTATGATCTCACGGTATGTGGATTTTCTTTTTTTGTGGAGGTTTTGCAAAGACTCCACCTATTTCCCTCATCTTCCAACGAGCTTGGGTCAACCGCAACGCTACACAGAAACAGACTTGTTGAGAAATATAGCTCGGCACGTTCTCAGTAGAAACCTGTGATCTAGGGGTAGCGTCCTTCATGAGTAATCAAAACGTACCAGGTTAGAAACCTGCCAGCGTTTAAATTTTGATTAATAATAAGCATTTGCTGCCAAAGACTTCCGGAATAAGAAGTGAGAAACTACCCCTAAAGGCGGGAAATCAGCAATGATCAACCGCGTGAGGATGCAGAGCCAGCCGATGAGGCCGAGCGGTTCTGGGCGCTTCAGTCTGGAACCGCGCGACCGCTACGGTCGCAGGTTCGAATCCTGCCTCTGGCATGGATGTGTGTGACGCCCTTAGGTTTAAGTAGTTCTAAGTTCTAGGGGACTGATGATCTCAGATGTTAAGTCCCATAGTGCTCAGAGCCATTTGAACCATTTGAGGATGCAGAAGACAATGGAAACCACTGTATTAAAGACACGTAACGTGTATCCACAGGACATGTGGAGTGTACTTGAAAAAGTGTCGCGATTCTCCATTCGGATATGCTTGAGGTGACTCCCAAGGGGGAGGTGACCATGAGAAAAACATTGAATGACCAACGAAAGGATAACGTTCTGCGATTCGGGGCGTGGAACGTGGTAGGGAAGCTAGAAGTTCTGAAAAGGGAAATGCAGACGTTCAATCTAGATAAAGCGTGGGTCAGTGAAGTGAAATGGAAAGAAGTCAAGGATTTCTGGTAGATGAGTAAAGGGTAATATTAACAACAACCGAAAATGGTATAACAGGAGCAGGATTCGTTACGAATAGGAAGGTAGGGCAGAGAGTGTCTTACTGTGAACAGTGATAGGGTTGTTCTTACCAGTGTCGACAGCAAATCAAAACCGATGACGAATGTTCTGCTATACACGGCGACGTCGCATGAAGAGAGACAGTATTTGAGGGTATTGAAAGGGTAATACAGTACATAAATGGAGATGAATATCTGATGTGGAATGCAGTTGCAGAGGAAGAAGTAGAAGAAAGGCTTAGGACAAGGAATGAGACACGAGAAAGACTAATGAGTTCTCTAATAAATTTCAGCTAGTAATAGCGAATACTCTGTCCAAGAATCACAAGAGGAGGATGTGTACTTGGGAAAATCCGGGTGATACAGGAAAATTTCAGTTAAATTGCTTCATGGTCAGATAGAGATTCCGAATCAGATACTGGTTTGTGAGGCATACCCATGATCAGATATAGACTCAGATCACAATGTGGTAGTGATGAACAGTACGCTGATGTTCAAGAGATTAGTCAGGAAGAATCAATACGCAAAGAAGTGGGATACGGAAGGAATGACGAGATACGCTTGAAGTTCTCTAAAGCAGTAGATACAGCAATAAAATGGTTCAAATGGCTCTAAGCACTATGGGACTTAACATCTGAGGTCATCAGTCCCCTAGACTTAGAACTACTTAAACCTAACTAACCTAAGGACATCACACACATCCATGCCCGAGGCAGGATTCAGACCTGCGACCGAAGCAGCAGCGCAGTTCCGAACTGAAGCGCCTAGAACCGCTCGGCCAGAACGACCGGCCACAGCAATAAAGAATAGCCCAATAGGCAGTACAGTTGAAGGGGAATGGACATCTTGTAACGCCGGAAATGCATGTTCTCCTATTTCCATCTACTGCTCTGGAAATTTTTTTCCTTATTTTGTTACCTCAAGATATGACATTTCTGTGTCTTTATATATCGTAATTGTTTTACTATTTGTATATATATGCATTTATGTCGATGTATAATTGGTTTGTTTTCTGAATATTATTTGTATTTATACGCTGGGTCTGGCCTAGGGAAAACTATGCTATCGAACGATTACATCGATAGGTCGTGTGGAGAACCAAAGTGTTTAGGATCTTTGGTAGTGTTAACTCTGCCGCGTGGAGCGCGGGAAGAGCAGAGAGAGTCTGGCTGGAGGAGGGCAGTGAAGCAGGTGTGTTGTGTGACGCTCCCGCGAGTTGCCGCGCTTTCGGGGTTTGGCAGCATGTAATTGCGTTCGACTTGCTATGATAGTATCTGACACGGTGTCGCATATCAAGAGCCCGTCTCGGTTGGAGACCGTGTCGAGAAGAAGGCGCGCCAACATCCAGCTTCTGCAACAGCGATGGCCGACAATGAGTGACTGTCGCCACCTCCTCGATCGACGACTTCAAACCTTCAATCAACCAACAAGGAAGACTGGAAGCACGTTAAGTTTTAGAACCGTATGGCAGACCTCAGCTTTTCGAAATGTACAATTTGCCTCACCAAATTACAGCAACGTAGTATGAACCTTTGTTGCTCATTGTCCCAATTGCATTACCGAGCAGGGTCCCTTCCTTTTCCGGAATGAACCCGAGTGTCGTTGAAATTCAAACGCCAGCATTAAAGTAATATCATTCGATTTCACTGCTTTAATTTCAAAGGTCAGTTAAAGTATTCATAGCTGGCTACAATACTTAGATTACACAAGCACAAATTAAGAGTGCGAGTTTTGTTACCGTATTTTAGCTTACCTGTGACTGCAGCTCAGCTTGGTACGTACTAAATTTTACTATTGTTAATTGTTCAGAATCATTTAATTCAAGTTTAAAGTCAAATCTCTTATTTCTAAATTGCGTAGATTCAAGTGGCTTTTGAAATGATTGTTAAGGTAGCCCAAGACTAACCGTATTTTACTGAATTTGGATGTGCTTCAGAAACAAAGCTCACTATTAATTTCAGTCACTAAATTAACTTTCAATTTTCCGGTTTTATTAATTATTTGGCTAAATTAGGTCAAAGTATAGGGAAATATATTACTTCTGACAAACATTCAATTTTCACACGACACGTGTCAACCTTCAGTTGCCACGCTTCTATTGCTAATTATATGTGTAATAACCTTTCTTTTTCAGTTACTATAGTAATTGTCCATAGGACTGGCGACCGTAATTTCCCCCAAATCTCAAATATCTAATTACCGCTAGTTAATTGTTAACGTAATGGCCGCACATTTACTTTCTTTATTAACTTTACCCCTTTTCATAATTAATTTCCACCAGTTTCATTTGCATTTTTCCTTTATTTAGATGTAACCCTTTCCTCCCTCTTTACCGACAGATTAACTTCGGTGACGATTGCTTTTCCCAAATTTCCATTAGGTACACGCTGTTTAATTTTTCACTGTCATTAAGGTCGATAAGTGAGGAGGTGGTTACAATCTCTAAAAAGGGGCAATCACAGATGCTGGAAAGGAGAACATAGGTACAAAGAAGGTAACTGCGATGAAGCAATGGGGAACAGAAAAAATACTTCAGTTGACCGATGAAAGAAGAAAATACAAACTTTTCAGGGGAATTCAGGAATACAGAAATACAAGTCGCTGAGGAATAAAATAAATACGAAGTGCAAGGAAGCTAAGACTAAATGGCTGCATGAAGAACGTGAAGAAAACGAAAAAGGAATGATTGTCGGAAGGACTGACTCAGCATATATGAAAGTCCAAATAATCTTCGGTGAAATTAAAAGCAAGGGTGGTAATATTAAGAGTGCAACGGGAATTCCAGTGTTAAATGCAGAGGAGAGAGCGTATGGGTGGAAAGAGTACACTGAAGGCCTCTATGGGAGTTTACTAGTAGTGGTTCAAAGTACCCTCCGTCTTGGACCGTATGATGGTTTCCAGAATATGCCTATAGAAGTAGATGCAGATGTAGAATAGCAGTTCTTGTAGTAACTCTACTCATACTCGCAAATGTACGGTACAGATTGACTGTCGTCTGTGTTTGTCGTGCGTCCAGTAGAGGGAATATTGAATATCTGTGAAAGGTGAATGACAATTTTGATTCCAAATATAACAGAAAAAACTATTGCAAGTTTCTGTGTGCATGTATGTGAAAGATATAACCATGTAAAATCGGATGTTTCTTCTGAAAATAAGAACTTTGTAGCTCTATGCCCCAGTTAAAATTCATCACACGTTTCTGTCGACATTCGTGTAGAAGATACAGTCTTGTGACATCTGATGAATCGTTTTGAACCATTCTGCAATATGCCATTGTTATACCCTGTGATATTGCAAATTCTACTAGGCAAACAAAAATGCTGTAGCATCTTTTTTTTGTCATTAGCCCTCTGAGCCGTGCACGGCTCGTATTCTTGCCATTTATTCATTGTCATCTTCTATTGCTGTACTGCCGCCTCGTTTTCTTATACCATTTACTGGCATCACTAACTTCCTGCTTTACTTGCCCGTGAGCGGTAGCAGCAGCAGCGCGTATCGATAAGTGCACAGTCGTACCATCTCTGGAGCGAGCGATAGTATTTCCCGGTCGTCGTGCGTCTGGCAGTCAGTTGGAGACGGACCAGCAGTGCAGTCGGGACGCAGCAGCTGTGAAGTCGGGGGACGGAGCGCCGGTGAGGCGCGGACGGCAGCCGGCACGGTAGCTGAACGTGTTCGGTCAGAGGGTTAGCTGCCCTCTGTAATAAAAAATAAAAAACTAAGTTAATCGATCAACAACGAACTTAAACGGATGTCTTACCACGTCCGCCGCAAACAGATGCAGCGGAAAAAAAAAAAAAAAAAAAAAGGAGATTGGAGCGGGACGACCGTTGGTTTGCTACGAGGTCCGTGGCTCACCGGTCCCGGGCACGAAAAATAAGTTATCTTGTCACTTGATCCGTTGAATGTCTGTCGGCTGTTGTCGTCGGACCGACAATGGTTGGGCCGACTGCCTGTCTCACCTAAGCGAGGGTTAGTGTTTGAATTCCAGGCGGACCCTCGGAACTTCTGCGTGCCCTTGGGTGTACTGCCTTTTCTTATTTGTTCTTGTTGTTTGTACTTGTATGGCTTCTAGCCGATTTTCAAATTAAGGTTGTTTTGCCCTTAAGGCGTAAGATTATTTAGGCCTTCAGCCTAATTTAAAGAACTGTTCCATGTAAGACCTTTGGAATTTTAAAGGTTTTAATGTTGTTGAATTTTGAGTGATGGGCCTTCACCCAATGTTGAGTTTGAATTGTTTTGCTCTTAAGGCCTTCAGTTTAGTTCAAAGAACTGTTTCCCGTAAGGCCTTTGGCATTTTGAAAATTTTTATGTTGTTGAATTTCAAGTGTTGGACCTTCAGCTGATGTTGAGTTTGAGTTGTTTTGCTCTTAAGGACTTCAGCCTAGTTCAAAGAACTGTTTCACGTTAGGCCTTCGGCATTTTAAAAATTTTATGTTGAATTTTAAGTGTTGGGCCTTCAGCCGATGTTGAGTTTCAGTTGTTTACTCTTAAGGCCTTCAGCCTAAATTAAAGAACTGTTTCACGTAAAACCTTTGGTATTTAAAAAAATTAATGTTTTGGAGTTTTAAGTGTTAGCCTTCAGACGATTTGACTTTAACTTGTTTGCTCTTGAAGTGTCTGATTCTTTTGGCCTTCAGCCTAAATAAATAACTGTTGTAAGATAAGGCTTATCTTTTAAATGTCTGATTATGCTTGCGTTATAAGTTATTGGCTTTCAGCCATTTTTAAATTTATGTGGTTTTCAGCCGGTAATTAAGTCCCAAAGATTAAAGCTGTGTGTTTAAAACAAAAACCTTTTTTGTGATCTTGTAACGTTTGACCAAATAATAAAGTAGTATGTTCGAGTGTAACTGACAGTCCCTTGTTTTGGCTCTTTTCCACAATTTAAACTACCTGTCCTGTCCTGCGGGTTTAGCAGGGCGTCTCATCCTCTGAAGCCAACGTCCTTGCCGCAGTGGTAACACCGGTTCCCATCAGATCACCGAAGTTAAGCGCTGTCTGGCTGGGTTAGCACTTGGATGGGTGACCATCCGGTCTGCCGAGCGCTGTCGGCAAGCGAGATGCACTCAGCCCTTGTGAGGCAAACTGAGGAGTTACTTGACTGAGAAGTAGCGACTGTGGTTACGAAAACTGGCAATAGCCGGCAGAGCGGTGAGCTGACCACATGCCCCTCCATATCCGCATCTAGTGACGCCTATAGGCTGAGGATGACACGGCGGCCGGTCGGTGCCGTTGGGCCTTGATGACCTGTTCGGGAGGAGTTTAGTTCTAGTTTTTATTAGTCTTCTGAATGGTTTGATGTGTCCCGCTAAGAATTCCTCTCCTTTGCCAGCCTTTTTATCTCAGAGTAGCACTTGTAACCTACGTCCTCAGTTATATGCTGGATGTGTTCCAATCTCCGTCTTTCTCTACCGTTTTTACTCACTAGAGCTCCCTCTAGTGCGATTAAAGATATTCCTATATATCTCAACACAGGTCCTATAATCGTATCCTATATTCCTACCCCATTTTCTTGTCACTGTTTTACACATATTCATTTCCTCGCCGGTACTGCGGAGAACCACCTCATTCCTTACCGTATCAGTTCACCTAATTTTCAACGTTCTTTTGTAGCACCGCATATCAAATGCTTCGACTTTCTTCTATTCCGGTTTTCCCACAGTCCATGTTTCACTACCATACTGTGCTATGCTCCAGACGTACCTTCTCAGAAATTTCTTCTTCAAATCAAAGAAGTAGACTTCTCTTGGCCAGGAATGCCCTGTTTGGTTTTGCTAGTCTGCATGCTCTCCTTGCTCTGTCCTACATGGGCTATTGTGCTGCCTACGAAGCAGAATTCGTTAAAATTACCAAATAAGCAGTAACCAGTCGCAAAATCATGTTTTATTTATCTACTTTTGCAAATCGATTTCAACTGACTAACAGCCATCATCGGTTCTTTCAACGAATATGTGCCCTGAGCAGTAAAACAGTCTTAAGCAGAGGTCAAACATAAACTGTTGTTTGACCTCTGCTTAAACATACACTGTTGTTTGACCTCTGCTTAAGATAGTTTTATTACTCAGGGCACATATTCGTTGAAAGCACCGATGATAGCTGCTAACCAGTTGAAATCGATTTGCAAAAGTGAATAAATAAAACATGATTTGCGACTGGTTGCTGCTTACTCGGTAATTTTATGGTTTACGGTCGCTGCACAACTTGGGAACCACATGGAGCCCACCATTCAGAATTCGTTAACTTCATCTACATCGTGATCACCAGTTTTGATTTTAAGTTTCTGGCTGTTCTCTTTTTTGGCACTGCTCATTACTTTCGTCTTTCTTCGATTTACTCTCAATCCATATTCTGTGCTCATTAGACCATTCCGTTAAAAGGTTTCTGTAATTCTTCTTCACAACTGAAGATAGCAAATCTTGTCACTGATATCCTTTCACCTCGAATTTCATCCCACTCTTGAACCTTTCGTTTCTGTCATTGCTTCTTCGATTACAGATTGAACAGTAGGGCGAAAGACTACATCGCTGTCTTACACCTGTTTTAATCCGAGCACTTTGTAATTTGTTTTCCACTCTAATTGTTCCCTCTTGTCTTGTACATACTGTACATCAGTCGTCTTTCCCTACAGCTTACCTCTATTTTTATCAGAAAGTGAAACACCTTGCGCCATTTGACACTGTCGAACGCATTTTACAGGTCGACAAATCCTATGAATGTGTCTTGATTTTTCTTCACTCTTACTTCCATTATCAAACGTAACATGAGAACTTCCTCTCTGGTGCCTTTCCCTTTCCTAAACCCAATCTGATTGTCATGTAACAGATCCTTGTTAGTAACCAGGATGCATGAGCTGTTAAGCTGATTGTGCGATAATTCTTGCACTTTTCCACTCTTATGGCATTGCCTATGTTAGATAACAGTACAACGTTTTGACTTTCCTCGAAGTCTGTGCCAAATTCTATCGTGGTAGAGTGGTACTGAGTATTAACTTTCTACAGTGATTTAATTGTATTGGTAAATAAGAAAAATATTTAGCACCATCAGTAAAATTGTTATCACATGACTAAAGTCAGTATTACAAATTTCATACTTCTCGTCTCTGACATCGCGTTAGCGGGAACAAAGATAAAATATTCAGTTCGTGCGGATAAAAGACAATACGGAAACAGTTCCGCTAGCAGGAGGTTGGGTCCCCTAGTGAGTGATTGTAATCAGCACCCACAATGTGTTTGCGAAACAAAGGGGTGGTGGAGATAATGGGTTTCAGCAAATACAGTATACAGTTCACGCTGGTCGAAAACGGGTTAAACGTTTATTAGATGTATGAAGCAGTAACGCACTGGACACATTATCTGCTTCATCAGCGATGCTGCTCTGGACAAAAAAATAGCCGTGGCTGGAATGTATCTACGCTCAACAGAATTGCCAGAGTGATTACAGAAGGCTCGTCAGTCCAAACCACTACACACTTACTCATTATGTTTGCACATTGAAATTAATAAATTGATGCAATATGCTGTTTTCACATTTACATTACCAAGAAGGATAATAGGTACACATTAGTTTTATGGCGATACCTCTAACGGCAAATGATATTTCAACAAGCCACATCAGCATGTAAAACACCGAGGCGACAAAAGTCCTGGTTTAGCGAAATGCACATATACAGATATCAATAGTATCGCGTACACAAGTTATAAAGCGGCAGTGCATTGGAGGAACTGTCATTTGGACTCAGGTGGTTCATGTGAAAAGGTTTCCGACGTGATTATGGCCGCCCGACGCGAATCAACAGACTTTGAACGCGGGTTGCTAGTTGGAGCTGGACGCATGGGACATTCCATTTCGAAAATCGTTTGGGAATTCTATATTCCGAGATCGACAGTGTCAAGAGTGTGCGAGAAAACCAAATTTCAGACGTTGCCTCTCACCACGGACAAAGCAGTGGCCGACGGCCTCCACTTAACATCCAGTGCAGCAGCGTTTGCGTAGAGTGGTCAGTGCTAACAGACTAGTAACACTGCCTGAAATAACTGCAGAAATCAATGAGGGATGTACGACGAACGTGTCCGCTAGGACAGTGGGGCGAAATTTGGCGTTAATAGCACGGCAGCGGACGATCGACGCGAGTGCTTTTGCTAACATCACGACATCGCCTGCAGCGTCTCTCCTGGGCTCATGACCATATCGGCTGGACTCCAGACGATTGAGAAACCATGCCTGGTAAGATGAGTCCCGATTTCAGTTGGTAAGAGCTATGGTAGGGTTCGAGTGGCGCGCAGGCTTCACGAAGCCATGGACCCAAGTTGTTAACAAGGCACTGTGCAGGCTGGTGGTGGTTCCATAATGGTGAGGGCTGTGTTTACATGGACTGGTCCTCTGTTCTAGCTGAACCGATCATGGACCATTTGCATTCATGGCCATCAAGGTCCGAAACAAGGATGGAATTTGAAAACATTTTGGACAATTCGAACTAATGATTTGGCTACCCAGATCGCCCTACATGAAACGAATCGAAGATATGTGGGACATAATCGAGAGACCAGTTTGCGCACAGAATCTTGCACCAGGAGCACAGTCGCAATTATGGACTGATATCGAGGCAGCATGGCTCAATATATCTGCAGAGGACTTCTAACGGGTTGTTGAATCCATGCCATGTCGAGGTGTCGCAATACTCCGCGAAAAAGGAGGTTCGACGCGCTGTGAGGAGGTATTGCAACACCCCCCTGCTTCCCGGAATTTGCGAAATTACAAGTTAACAATGGCCGTGAATTATGAATTTTGACCCGTGTCGGGATAAGGCATCCGAATCCGAAATAAATAATGTTTATTCCGCGGGAAACAGGAGACGTTATAACTTGATCGTTATTGAATGGGTAATTTCATTCAATAACGATCGGTAAATGAAATAATGGAAATAATTTGGAAATAAATTTTGCCAGTGGAAATTTTGCCGAAAGAAATAATTAAGTTGCAAAAGCAATTAAAAATTCGGTTGCCAGCTCAACTGATGAGCGACAGTACTGCTAAGTACGTGAATAATTATGCCAAAAATAAAGTTTACCTGTTTGTAGCGCAGCAGGTGGAGCGGGAACTCTTACGTAAGTGCTGTGTCAGGCTCAGAAGTCATATAAAATAATGTCATAACAATCTAGCTGCACGTAAACATTAATGGTTAACTTTCAATAAGTATTTTGATAATTATTTTGTTCATAATTTGTCAGCTAACTGCAATGCTGACAACACAGATAATTATCTATCGAGATTTTGAATAATGGACTGTCATTCTGTCTTTAAAATTACGTACTTTGCACAGTTTAGTCTACTGATAATGAAATTTATTGCCAATAATTGATTAACTATGTTTTGAATGATAATAATTTATTCATTGGGCGATTGTCAGGTGGAATAAGCTTTATAGTTTGATGAAATATCCTTGAACTAACTTCAGCTGAATATGCATTGAAATAAATCTTAATAATCAAATTTATTACTTCAGTCTATTATTAAGTTACTACAGTTGGTGTAAGCTTATTAAGTGCAACAATTAACTACGATAACCAATCGTTCAAAACAGTCTGAAATTTACTCTTCACCGTCTATGCAAATAATTTGATAATTAACATATTTTCTCTTGATAATGGCGTGACACACTCGGTTCAATAAGGTAAGGATCGGAAGGAACCTACTTGGTGTTATTGTCGGGTGGAATGTAACTGCAACACTTCGATTATAAAGTGCTTATTATTAATTGTTCAACTTCAGAGAAAAGCACAGTCACTGGCAAGGCTTCTAAAATTTTATCCTACGAAAATTACGTAGATCTTACTTCCCTCGTTGTCGGTGGATCGACGGTAGTCCACGGCGGCGAGACAATGTGGCATCGGGCTTTTACTGTTGCGACTTGGGCCCTTAGTGCGCTTCACATTTAAGCCCTCGTTTCTTCAGCACTATGCCCATTAATCGATAATAACTTGCCCGGCCATGCTTCCAGAATGCCGACTATTACTTTCCCGTCGTACTTAGATCCACGCACTAGCCGTTAGATGTAACACAGCTAGGAATAGCAGCACTCGACTGTACGTCTTACTCCGAGCACAGCGTCACTGCTACTACTGCCCGCTGGCGCGTTTCCTCGCCCAGCGGCACGACAAAACAATCTCTCTCACTTCAACGTTAACTAAATATGCCCTGACTTGCCAGTGTTAAATACTACATAAGTTAAACATAGTATTTACAATACATATTTACACTAGACAATACATCGTATACAAACAGTTTCATGTGTTAAGTAAGCGAAAAAATTCATAGCAAAGACTGCGTTGTAGCGTCACAGTATCACATGACTTTCGTCACCTCATTGTATTACGGAATTGAACATTACATGTGACAAGGGATGTACCCGCCAGTGTGAAAGGAGGCAGGGATGATTGTGATGTCGGTAGGGAAGCAGTAACAGCAGAAATGATAGAGCAGGAAAGTTCAATGGCTTTGAACGTGGACTAGTTACTGGAGTTACTTAGGAAAGAAAAGCATCAGAAATATTTGTCGGAGATGTCATTGCGATGTGGGAAACGCGAAGGAGCAAGCGCAGCTATATCAAGACCACCTCATGTACTGACGCACAGGGACTGTTGGGGGACAATTGGAAATCAAATTTTTGACGTCAAACACAGGTAACAATGATATTGGAGATTCGCTCCTCAATTTGGTCCTACAAACTACACGTGTAGATAAATAAATAAGTAAGTAAGTAACTTCATTTTCACAGAGCGTCTAAATCACAGAGATTAAATAACATCTCATTAACAGAATGAGATTTTCACTCTGCAGCGGAGTGTGCGCTGATATGAAACTTCCTGGCAGATTAAAACTGTGTGCCCGACCGAGACTCGAACTCGGGACCTTTGCCTTTCGCGGGCAAGTGCTCTACCATCTGAGCTACCGAAGCACGACTCACGCCCGGTACCCACAGCTTTACTTCTGCCAGTATCTCGTCTCCTACCTTCCAAACTTTACAGAAGCTCTCCTGCGAACCTTGCAGAACTAGCACTCCTGAAAGAAAGGATATAGCGGAGACATGGCTTAGCCACAGCCTGGGGGATGTTTCCAGAATGAGATTTTCACTCTGCAGCGGAGTGTGCGCTCATATGAAACTTCCTGGCAGATTAAAACTGTGTGCCCGACCGAGAGTCGAACTCGGGACCTTTGCCTTTCGCGGGCAAGTGCTCTACCATCTGAGCTACCGAAGCACGACTCATGCCCGGTACCCACAGCTTTACTTCTGCCAGTATCTCGTCTCCTACCTTCCAAACTTTACAGAAGCTCTCCTGCGAACCTTGCAGAACTAGCACTCCTGAAAGAAAGGATATAGCGGAGACATGGCTTAGCCACAGCCTGGGGGATGTTTCCAGAATGAGATTTTCACTCTGCAGCGGAGTGTGCGCTGATATGAAACTTCCTGGCAGATTAAAACTGTGTGCCCGACCGAGACTCGAACTCGGGACCTTTGCCTTTCGCGGGCAAGTGCTCTACCATCTGAGCTACCGAAGCACGACTCACGCCCGGTACCCACTGTCAGAAGTAAAGCTGTGGGTACCGGGCGTGAGTCGTGCTTCGGTAGCTCAGATGGTAGAGCACTTACCCTCGAAAGGCAAAGGCCCCGAGTTCGAGTCTCGGTCGGGCACACAGTTTTAATCTGCCAGGAAGTTTCATATCAGCGCACACTCCGCTGCAGAGTGAAAATCTCATTCTGGAAACATCCCCCAGGCTGTGGCTAAGCCATGTCTCCGCTATATCCTTTCTTTCAGGAGTGCTAGTTCTGCAAGGTTCGCAGGAGAGCTTCTGTAAAGTTTGGAAGGTAGGAGACGAGATACTGGCAGAAGTAAAGCTGTGGGTACCGGGCGTGAGTCGTGCTTCGGTAGCTCAGATGGTAGAGCACTTGCCCGCGAAAGGCAAAGGTCCCGAGTTCGAGTCTCGGTCGGGCACACAGTTTTAATCTGCCAGGAAGTTTCATATCAGCGCACACTCCGCTGCAGAGTGAAAATCTCATTCAAGAAACATCCCCCAGGCTGTGGCTAAGCCATGTCTCCGCTATATCCTTTCTTTCAGGAGTGCTAGTTCTGCAAGGTTCGCAGGAGAGCTTCTGTAAAGTTTGGAAGGTAGGAGACGAGATACTGGCAGAAGTAAAGCTGTGGGTACCGGGCGTGAGTCGTGCTTCGGTAGCTCAGATGGTAGAGCACTTGCCCGCGAAAGGGAAAGGTCCCGAGTTCGAGTCTCGGTCGGACACACAGTTTTAATCTGCCAGGAAGTTTCATATCAGCGCACACTCCGCTGCAGAGTGAAAATCTCATTCTGGAAACATCCCCCAGGCTGTGGCTAAGCCATGTCTCCGCTATATCCTTTCTTTCAGGAGTGCTAGTTCTGCAAGGTTCGCAGGAGAGCTTCTGTAAAGTTTGGAAGGTAGGAGACGAGATACTGGCAGAAGTAAAGCTGTGGGTACCGGGCGTGAGTCGTGCTTCGGTAGCTCAGATGGTAGAGCACTTGCCCGCGAAAGGCAAAGGTCCCGAGTTCGACTCTCGGTCGGGCACACAGTTTTAATCTGCCAGGAAGTTTCATATCAGCGCACACTCCGCTGCAGAGTGAAAATCTCATTCTGGAAACATCCCCCAGGCTGTGGCTAAGCCATGTCTCCGCTATATCCTTTCTTTCAGGAGTGCTAGTTCTGCAAGGTTCGCAGGAGAGCTTCTGTAAAGTTTGGAAGGTAGGAGACGAGATACTGGCAGAAGTAAAGCTGTGGGTACCGGGCGTGAGTCGTGCTTCGGTAGCTCAGATGGTAGAGCACTTGCCCGCGAAAGGCAAAGGTCCCGAGTTCGAGTCTCGGTCGGGCACACAGTTTTAATCTGCCAGGAAGTTTCATCTCATTAACAATTCAGAGATATATTGCTATGTGGGGGCGTCGTTTTAGTGATTCTCCCATCCTCCCCACCCTGGTCGACAGTGGCCCAGTGACGTGCCTTCCATCCGCGGTCAAAAGGATGGCTGTGTGCAGGATTCCATCTCTGCCTACTTTAAAATTCTGCACTCGTGCTGACTTCCACAGCTGCCGTGGAAGATCTTCTTCTTGTAAGAGTACGAAGTCACCAACTCGGAGTCTCATTCGCCCTCCGTCTGGGCGTTTAACCTGACGAAAGTTACACAAGAGCATAAGGTATTTCTTTCTCCAGTGCTTACAGAATTCTGTTTTTTGACGAAGTTTCAACTCTCTCGTGAAGTCTGCTGTCAGCGGCTCTCATCCGATTGCCAATACCACAAGTCTCTCCCCCACGCGGAAGTGTGCTGGAGTGAGTACTCCGACCTCATTTTGAGTTGAGTGAGGCTTGAATACTGACTAGCACGTAACCCTTCTTTGTCTATAGTCGAGCGTCCTTTTCTGAGACATCTTTTCGTTGCTCTTGCCATTCATTCCACGAGCCGTACGCTGAGCTATAAATTTCTAAGTTATGCCTTGTTGAG
This sequence comes from Schistocerca americana, assembly GCF_021461395.2. Lineage (NCBI taxonomy): Eukaryota > Metazoa > Arthropoda > Insecta > Orthoptera > Acrididae > Schistocerca > Schistocerca americana. Next base: position 194,851,304 of record NC_060124.1, on the reverse strand, counting down.
CGAAGTATTGTCCAGTCGTATCAGCGAACATTGCTGTCCACAGTTGCTTTATTTCCTTATTGGTTGCTGGAACGTTTGAGCATTGTCACTGTAAGTGACGGGTGGAGCGCATCGTCGCCTAGTAAACCTTTGTAGGACCTATAACAATCGATCCCTTGTTGCGCGGTGGCTGGCTCTAGGTGGACGGTTCTAATCGCAGCACTGGTAGGTAGTGCAACATAGCAATTAGAGATGGTATTTCCTACTATGGCATATAACGGCCCTGCAAAACAACATCAACCACAACACCAGTCACTTGGACGTGTCTGTGTGGTGCTTTATGTGGTAGGCAGTGATGAGTAATATTCTTCATCGTCCGTCGGGCGTCTAATGTCCAAAAGAGGCTGCAAAGCTCCGAAAGCACAATTCTTACTCTATGATGCAGCAAGCGAATGCTTGTGTGCAATATGAAAAGTTTTGGGAAATGGTGGTTTCCTTGTAGAATAAGTGGACATCGTTCTTATGTGGTTTACTTGAAGTATGTAAACGACCACAGAGGCGTAACAAATCTTCGTCCAGAACTGGGCCGAGATTCTTTATTTTTAATCCTCTGAGTAGTGCTGCGTTTTACTCCAGAGTCTCGATTTAAAAAAAAAATATTGTTGTTTAGTCTTAATGCAATAGAGTCCATAGAGTCCAGTTGTTGTGATATCGTCCGCGGTAAATTCTCCGTACAAGTTCACCTTTTCAGTCAGTTTTCTTTTAAACAGAAAATTTTAGGCTATTAGTCGTAGGAGTTTCCAGTAAGAACTAAACATCTGTGACTATGTGATCTCTCTGTAGCATCACAAAAGGCATGGGTGAATGAAGTCCTGGAGTCTTGGATAAATTTTTGACCACCAACCTGGCCGGCCGGTGTGGCCGAGCGGCTCTAGGCGCTTCAGTCTGGTACCGCGCGACCGCTACGATCGCAGCTTCGAATCCTGCCTCGGGCATGAATGTGTGTAATGTCCATGGGTTAGGTAGGTTAAGTAGTTCTAAGTTCTATGGGACTGATGACCTCAGATGTTAAGTCCCATAGTGCTCACAGCCATTTGATGACTTTACAAGGCGATAAATGACAGCATCATCGACGAACAATCTAAAAGGGTGCCCCATATTGTATCCTAACTATTTTATACAGATCAGTAGGGGTGTTCGGTGCACTGTGTGTTCAGACACATTTGTACTCTGCACAGCATTAACGTCAGATGTTAATTCTGCCAAAGCTCGCCGCCTGCTCTGTTTTACCAGTCTGCCCAACCTACGACGTCCGACATATGTTATACTGGGAGACCGCCCAATTCCACTACGCCTGGACGTGGTTTCATCTTGGTTTTGTCACGTGCTGAAGATACCCTCCACAACAACACTCCTCGAAAACCCGACCAAAGGACTTATAACATTTCTGTAGGAAACTCCAGACGTCACTTTTGTTTTACTTTACAATAACTACGAACTGTGACCTTTCTAACAGGAACTGAGGAATTCAGTTTTATTAGAAGTTGGTTGTGAGGAATGGTGTCAAAAATCATTTGGGAATCTAAAAATATGGAATCAATATGAATATTCTGTCGATAGCACTCATTACTTCGTGAGAATAAAGAGCTACTTGTATTTCGCAAGAACGATATTTTCTTAATCCGTGTTGTCTGTTTGTCGAGAAATTGTTTACTTCGATGTAATTAATAGTGTTCGAACACAGTATATGTTCCAAAATCGTACTGCAGATCAACGTGAGGGATCTGGTTCTGCAATTCAGCGGATTACTCCCATTTCCATTCCTGCGTATTTGCGTGACTTTTGCAACTGTGCCGTCTTTAGGTACAGATCTTTCGACGAGCGGTTTTATATGACTACTAAGTATGGAGCTATTGTATCAGTATAGCCTGAAAGGAACCATATAGGGGCTTTGTCTTTTTTAAGCGAATTAAACTGCTTCCCTACACCGAGGTTTTTGGTGAAACAGGATCGGAAAACTGTGTACCGTAACTCTGCTTTAGTGGTGCTCTCATCAGTAACATCACCATTGTTATCGCACAGTGATTTATAATTAATCTGTTTAATTAGCCGGCTAATTGCTATATTTAAAAAATAGCTCCAGAAACGAAGTGCTACCGGCTCTTGAGGAAGAATAGGCTGCCATTGCTCCCGAGACGACTGCTCCTGAAAGTGTTCCCAGCATATTTCAAGTCGTAACAAAGGCGGAGGGTGTACACATCACATATTTATGTCCCCATGTTAGTGTCTACTTACATGTGTTCAGATATGTTTGATCAGTTCGTGTACGTTTATACTCCTCAAGCGGCAGTTTTGTATGCGTTGGAGAGTACTTCCGCTATAATTGTGATCAGTTCCTTTTCTGTTCCGCTAGTAAATGCTCAGGAGGAACGACTGTCGGTAAGCATCTGGGTGAACTGGGGTTTTCATTATTTTCCGTTGTTGATACGTTAGGCTAGGCAAGGCCGGCATGGCGTTTTCACGAGACGCAGATCCCCTAGGAAAAAATCAACTGAACTCGTAAGCTGTTCCAACCTAGACTATGTAACGGATGTTGATTAATAAGTGTTCACTGAGCCGTTTGTCTTGAAATCTCAAAAGTGTTTCGACATTGAAACTTTCTTGTGGATTAATAAACATTATATTGGGGCGAGACTCGAACCATGTACTGCCACCTTTTGCGGACAAATGCGCTACAGACTTTTCTTAAAATAATGTGCTATCTGTTTTGACGTACTTAATACATCCCGTTAATTTATGTACGTGGAGTAAATGAATGTCAAATCACCTATTATAAAGTAGTCTAAACACAAGTGAAAGCAAATGTAAAATAGTAAGCCCTCATGGTTAATCGATTTTTGTCACATTCTTTACACGAAGACAGCCACTGAAATAATTAGCACAATTTAGTCTTTGTTCAATATTTTTAGTAGCAGTGATATCAAAGGAATATTTTCAGTTTGTCCAGAAGTCCTTGCACAAGGGACTGCAAATGCTTATTGCAGTAAACGGTGTGCATTTTGAACACTGGAATTTTTTATTACTATATTTTTTTATTTCCTCTTTACTGATGTCGCTGATGTCAATTTGCAGCGTGAGTATTTATTGTGACAGTAAACTCATGACGTGAAGTAATTAGTGAAGCTATGAAAAGAGACTATACGTTGGTTAGTGACGAATTTTTCATAACAGATTTTGGTAAGAACAGAATTACGATGACTTAAGTGTACTTTTAGGTCTTTTTCGTTAAAAAATGAAATGTTGCCCTCTAACTTGCAAGAAGCCCTGAATCCAGCCACAAAGCAGTTTTTGTATTCCATAAGCTCGTGTATTGTTCACTAAGTAACATTGGAGAACTGCACAAATGCCTTATGGAAGTTAAAGATTTCGGAATGAACTTGGATGCCGTTAACTTTTCTCCTCTGGATCTCATGGAAGCCGGCCGCAGTGGCCGTGCGGTTAAAGGCGCTACAGTCTGGAACCGCAAGACCGCTACGGTCGCAGGTTCGAATCCTGCTTCGGGCATGGATGTTTGTGATGTCCTTAGGTTAGTTAGGTTTAACTCGTTCTAAGTTCTAGGGGACTCATGACCTCAGCAGTTGAGTCCCATAGTGCTCAGAGCCATTTGAACCATTTTTTGATCTCATGGAGGAAAAGAACGAGTTCAGTTTCATAGTACTGCTGCTTACGGAACCCAAGTAAATTCCTACAGCTGGAAGGCTCATATTACTCGAGAGTTATCACTTGTACTTTTGATTTCAACAAACAGTCTGGATCGCATGGAAGTTGTATCTGTAAGTATTTATGAATAAATATAACTTGTTCGTGATATAGACTATTTATTTAAATAATTTAATATAACTTTTTCGATAGCTGTTTTCCTAAGGACAATGTTAAAAAAATCATTATCACAATATCCGGACAAATGTTTCTCCCAGCTATAAAAGAATGTATAGTCATCCAGACAAGTTTCATTGTCGCGGTAGTAGCTTTATTCATCCGTTAGATCACTTTGATAAAGATCGTGGAAATGTCTTGGTATTATAATCTCAGAACAACAAAGTCAACCTAATTCATATATACAGGCATTTACATACTTACAGGTCTAGTTTCACAAGGGTGAGTGCTTAAAAAGAACAAAAAACGTCAGTTTCAGTCAAGAAACCATGAAAACGATAGCAACGAAGAGTATATATGCTTCAGAGTTTTCCTCCTTGTTGTTGTTGTTGTCGTCTTCAGTCCTGAGACTGGTTTGATGAAGCTCTCCATGCTACCCTATTCTGTACGAGCTTCTTCATCTCCCAGTACTTACTGCAACCCACATCCTTTTGAATCTGCTTAGTGTATTCATCTCTTGGTCTCCCTCTTCAATTTTTACCCTCCACGCTGCCCTCCAATGCTAAATTTGTGATCCCTTGATGCCTCAGAACATGTCCTACTAACCGGTCCCTTCTTTTTGTCAAGTTGTGCCACATACTCCTCTTCTCCCAATTCTATTCAATACTTCATCATTAGTTATGTGATCTACCCGTCCAATCTTCAGCATTCTTCTGTAGCACCACATTTCTAAAGCTTCTATTCTCTTCTTGTCCAAACTATTTATCGTCCATGTTTCACTTCCATACATGGCTACACTCCATACAAATACTTTCAGAAACGACTTCCTGACACTTAAATCTATACCCGGTGTTAACAAATTTCTCTTCTTCAGATACGCTTTCCTTGCCATTGCCAGTCTACATTTTATATCCTCTCTACTTCGACCATCGTCAGTTATTTTGCTCCCCAAATAGCAAAACTCCTTTACTACTTTAAGTGTCTCATTTCCTAATCTAATTCCCTCAGCCTCACCCGACTTAATTCGACTAGATTCCATTATCCTCGTTTTGCTTTTGCTGATGTTCATCTTATATCCTCCTTTCAAGACACTGTCCATTCCTTTCAACTGCTGTTCCAAGTCCTTTGCTGTCTCTGATAGAATTACAATGTCATCGGCGAACCTCAAAGTTTTTAATAATAAATGAAAAGCACCAGTTTGCTTTTGTTCTACAATATTATTTTTATTGCTAACCGGTTTTCGGCTTACAAGGCCATCTTCAGACATTTACTGAGTATTAGCACCAAAGAAGTTAAATGTCAGCAGACAACATTGGAAGAGAAGTAACACATCTAGAGTGAAGTAGAAACATACAGTGAGTAACATCTTTGCAATGAAATAGTAAAAACTGAACTAACTCTCAAAGTTTTTATTTCTTCTCCATGGATTTTAATACCTACTCCGAATTTTTCTTTTGTTTCCTTTACTGCTTGCTCATTATACAGATTGAATAACATTGGGGAGAGGCTACAACCCTGTCTCACTCCCTTCCCAACCACTGCTTCCCTTTCATGTCCCTCGACTCTTATAACTGCCATCTGGTTTCTGTACAAATTGTAAATAGCCTTTCGCTCCCTGTATTTTACCCCTGCCACCTTTAGAATTTGAAAGAGAGTATTCCAGTAAAAGTTGTCAAAAACTTTCTCTAAGTTTACAAATGCTAGAAACGTAGGTTTGCCTTTCCTTAATCTTTCTTCTAAGATAAGTCGTAAGGTCAGTATTGCCTCACGTGTTCCAATATTTCTACGGAATCCAAACTGATCTTCCCCGAGGTCTACCAGTTTTTCCATTCGTCTGTAAAGAATTCGCGTTAGTATTTTGCATCTGTGACTTATTAAACTGATAGTTCGGTAATTTTCACATCTGTAAACACCTGCTTTCTTTGGAATTGGGATTATTATATTCTTCTTGAAGTCGGAGGGTATTTCGCCTGTCTCATACATCTTGCTCACCAGATGGTAGAGTTTTGTCAGGACTGGCTCTCCCAAGGCTGTCAGTAGTTCTAACGGAATGTTGTCTACTCCCGGAGCTTTGTTTCGACTTAGGTCTTTCAGTGCTCTGTCAAACTCTTCACGCAGTATCGTATCTCCAATTTCATATTCATCTACATCCTCTTCCATTTCCATAATACTGTCCTCAAGTACATCGCCCTTGTATAGGCTCTCTATATACTCCTTCCACCTTTCTGCTTTCCCTTCTTTGCTTAGAACTGGGTTTCCATCTGAGCTCTTGATATTCATACAAGTGGTTCTCTTTTCTCCAAAGGTCTCTTTAATTTTCCTGTAGGCAGTATCTATCTTACCCCTAGTGACATAAGCCTCTACATCCTTACATTTGACCTCTAGCCATCCCTGCTTAGCCATTTTGCACTTCCTGTCGATCTCATTTTTGAGACGTCTGTTTTCCTTTTTGCCTGCTTCATTTACTGTATTTTTATATTTTCTCCTTTCGTCAATTGAGTTCAATATTTCTTCTGTTACCCAAGGAGTTCTACTAGCCCTCGTCTTTTTACCTACTTGATCCTCTGCTGCCTTCACTACTTCATCCCTGAGAGCTACCCATTCTTCTTCTACTGTACTTCTTTCCCACATTCCTGTCAATTGTTCCCTTATGCTCTCCCTGAAACTCTGTACAACCTCTGGTTCTTTCAGTTTATCCAGGTCCCATCTTCTTAAATTCCCACCTTTTTGCAGTTTCTTCAGTTTTAATCTACAGTTCATAACCAATAGATTGTGATCAGAGTCCACATCTGCTCCTGGAAATGTCTTACAATTTAAAACCTGGTTCCTCTGTCTTACCATTATATAATCTATCTGATACCTTCTAGTATCTCCAGGATTCTTCCATGTATACAACCTTCTTTCATAATTCTTGAACCAAGTGTTAGCTATGATTAAGTTATGCTCTGTGCAAAACTCTACCAGGCGGCTTCCTCTTTCATTTCTCTCCCCCAATCCATATTCACCCACTGTTTCCTTCTCTCCCTTTTCCTACTCTCGAATTCCAGTCACCCATGACTATTAAATTTCCATCTCCCTTCACTACCTGAATAATTTCTTTTATTTCATCATTCATTTCAATAATTTCTTCATCATCTGCAGAGCTAGTTGGCATATAAACTTGTACTACTGTAGTAGGCATGGGCTTTGTGTCTATCTTGGCCACAATAATGCGTTCACTATGCTGTTTGTAGTAGCTTACCCGCACTCCTATTTTTTATTCATTATTAAACCTACTCCTGCATTACCCCTATTTGATTTTGTGTTTATAACCCTGTATTCACCTGACCAAAAGTCTTGTTCCTCCTGCCACCCCCTGCCTCCTGCCTCCTTAGTCTCCTTAAAATGCAGCTCCTTGCTCAACGGTTTATTTTGCAATAGTCTTGTCGTGCTGTATTATTAGACCTACCTGTCACAAGGGAGTCGTATCTAATACTATTTACTACTATGAAAGTGGCTGTGGTTTATCACCCTGCCTTTTCGATCTCACTACTGTTTTTGTAAGTCCGTGAAACTGTTTTCTAAGCATTAGATAAGGAATCGATCTTCTATTTACTTACATTTGAGACTGTTGCGTCACAGTGCGTTCTCCCAACTCCACAGAGTAATAAAAAATTATCGTGCAACACACCGACAAATAAGATGAAGTGCGAGAACTGTATGATAAGAACTGGCACATATAAAGTTTTCACCTAAAGTGTGAAAAACAGAAAAACAGTAGGCAGTCCTTTTTGGACATTCGTTAATATTAACGAGTTCGTTATTTAAATTCACGTGAGTAGCTCAAAGGTAAAATCTGAATTTAATTACTTTTGACATCAATGATGAACATGATTATGTAGAAAAAATACTGGAACTGATTTCACTCAAGTCATTCTGTTTCCAACATTAATATATATATTCTAAAATTTTATTATGCTGTGGTCTTCTAGGATATATTAGACAAACCGGCCAATTTTAGTACATTTAACCATCCTGGGCATGAAAGTTTGAGTATTATAAAAAAAATAATAATGCTGGAAACATCAATTAACAAAGTCCTCTGCGTGTAAGAAATTTTAGTTTCCTTGATGACACAGTTCCTAACTGCATTTCCGAAAATATAACTGCAACAGAGCTATCTTCCTACTGACACAGCGTAGATGCACACATCAATGAGCAGAACCACTGGCAAGAATATTTTCATAACCTTAAGATAAGTAGTCTAAATTTCAAAGTTTTTAAGTTGTATTCCAATGTTCCTGACGCAAGTTTGTAAACTTTATGATTATCTGTAAGACTGAAAATCAAACAGTGACTTTAAAATACTAAATTTCGAAAACGACTTAAATTGTAATCTCTTCAGCTCCAAGAAAGTACTATTATTTTAATCACTGGCTGTCTCTTTAAATACATAATACTATATCACTTTTATGACACCGTGAAACGCTAGTAGGCGATGGGAAAGGAGCCTATCCCTGCTAAAATGTAATGGGCCGATCATAAACTACACATGCATAAATAAAACTTGATTATAGATTCTAAAATTTTATTATGCTGTCGTCTTCTAGGATACGTTAGACAAGCCGGTCAATTTTAGTACATTTTACCATTCTGGCCGTGAAAGTTTGAGTATTATAAAAAAATAATTTCAAGATATCCAGTTAAACATGACAACAAGTACTGAACTACGCTACGACAGTTCTACAGAATACTACACCTGAAAGCGGTGTAGACCAGTTTCGAGGTGGAGGTCTGTTCTCATGCACGCAACCTCTCTATACAGAGTGAACCAGAACTTCACCGATGAACTTTAAGAGGTGCCAGTATGAACTAGAACAAGAAAAAAAGTCCAGTAAATTTGAGCTCTAAAATGCATAGCTTAAGCGCTGTTACCACTTACTCTTTGCTATTGGGAATCTGAGAAAATATTCATAGGTTTTAGAGCCCAAATTTACTGGACATTTTTTCTTGATTTTGTCCATAGAATCACATCTGAAAGTTTTTAGGTGGAGTTCTAGTTCATCCTTCATACGGCTAACACACAGTAATTATGACAGGCTTTAGGTTCTTCTTTCGAGAACTTGGGTATCACTTTCCCAGACTACTGAAACGGAAATTATGACCACCATCCGAGGCTGTTGGTTCCAACTGCTTGCACTAGGCTGACCAGTAATCATCCGCATTGCTGCTGGGCTTGCCAAGACTACGTACTCTTCTCAGTTGATTTCCACAGAACTCGCACTCCAACACCCTTCTGTTTCAGAGTGAATCCTCCCCCCCAAGAAAAGCAGTTGGAAGAACAGCTGAACGGAATGGATACTATTTCGATAAGAAGCTATAAATTAAATATTAACCAAAGTAAAACAAGAGTCATAGAGTTTAGTCCATTGAAAGGTGGCTACACTGAGCCACAGCGCCAGAGATTGCGCCAAAGAGTATTATTCCGCCGCCTCCACTGGCAGTGCTTGTCGAGATGTGGCAGTAGTCAGTGCTTGTTGAGAGGTAGTGGGAGCCGGGTCGTTGTTGGGATGTCGTCGTGGTGAGTGGTTGTGCGTGTCTTGCTGAGAGGATATTGATAGCTGTGCTATTTGAGCCATTTTTTATGCAGTTGTTTGATGGGCTAGATAGCAGATGTTGTTCGAATGGAGATATTGTAATGATCAGAGTGCCTTTCGTCAATATATATGAAGGTAAAAAAAAATTCCCTTTTTTTCATTATTTCAGTGTCTTAAATAATGCGTCATTACAGGTTCAGTCAACAAAGCATCTGGCTCGTGTTCTTGTATTAGAGTGTAGTTCTGGTTTTCTTGCGCAATTGTGGTATTTCTATTTTTTTTAATTACTTCAGTATAAATGGTATTTAAAATTTCTTGTCTTATTGAAGAAGAACCGTGCCAGATGTGTACGTTGAATCACACTTCCACACACAGAACAATTACACTTGTGTTTTGGTTTCGTAGGTTTTATACTTGCTGGGGACTTAATTAATTAATTGTGTTAACGAAAATTTTCATTTCATTCTTTGTTGTTGTTCTATGCAGTCAGATTGCCTACAAAAACTAGTCAGGGCCAACCGTTTACGAGACTTCGTAATCGGACATACAGCTACGAAAAATAAAAAGTATTTGCATTTCATATTTATATAATTAAGCCTGAAATGCAAATACTTTTTATTTTTCGTAGCTGTATGTCCGATTACGAAGTCTCGTAAACGGTTGGCCCTGACTAGTTTTTGTACGCAATCTGACTGCATAGAAGAACAACACGAGCCAGATGCTTTGTTGGCTGAACCTGCAATGACGCATTATTTAAGACACTGAAATAATGAAAAAAAAGGGAATTTTTTTTTACCTTCATATATATTGACGAAAGGCACTCTGATGATTACAATATCTCCATTCGAACAACATCTGCTATCTAGCCCATCAAACAACTGCATAAAACATGGCCTCAAATAGCACAGCTATCAATATCCTCTCAGCAAGACACGCACAACCACTCACCACGACGACATCCCAACAACGACCCGGCTCCCACCACCTCTCAACAAGCACTGACTACTGCCACATCTCGACAAGCACTGCCAGTGGAGGCGGCGGAATAATACTCTTTGGCGCAATCTCTGGCGCTGTGGCTCAGTGTAACCACCTTTCATATGCGCTTCCTCCACGGGCCAGAATTTGATGGTATTTTTGCCAGCACTGGTGGTGAAAATACCACCAAATTCGTCCACAAAAATACAGACAAAAATAAAAGATAATATTAATACGTAAATATCTCACAATTAGATAAAATTTTGGCTTTGCACTGACCTTTCAATAATCTAATATATAAAATACAGTAAGCGATACAAATTCCTTCATACATGTGACTTTACATAGTAGTTTACACAATACACAAAAAATCAGTTTATACAAATGTTCACATAAAATGCTTTCAATTATTAGTTCCAGCAGTAGCATCCAGCAATGGTCAATAGGTGCGGACACCAACAAGTGACATCATTCACCAGAAGCAGTTCCATTAGTGGCACTCAGCAATGTTGAGCAAGTACAGACACCAACAGGTGACATCTTTTCAGTAGAAGCAGTCCATCAGTGGCACCCAGCATTGTTGAACAGGTGCAGACACCAACAAGTGACATTATCTCAGTAGAAGCAGTCCGTCAGTGGCACCCAGCAATGTTGAACAGGTGCAGACACCAACAAGTGACATTATCTCAGTAGAAGCAGTCCATCAGTGGCACCCAGCATTGTTGAACAGGTGCAGACACCAACTAGTGACATTATCTCAGTAGAAGCAGTCCGTCAGTGGCACCCAGCAATGTTGAACAGGTGCAGACACCAACAAGTGACATTATCTCAGTAGAAGCAGTCCATCAGTGGCACCCGGCAATGTTGAACAGGTGCAGACACCAACAAGTGACATTATTTCAGTAAAAGCAGTCCATCAGTGGCACCCAGCAATGTTGAGCAGGTGCAGACACCAACAAGTGACATTATCTCAGTAGAAGCAGTCCATCAGTGGCACCCAGTAATGTTGAACAAGTGCAGACACCAACAAGTGATATCATTTCAGTAGAAGCAGTTCCATTAGTGGCACCCAGCAATGTTGAGTAGGTGCAGACACCAACAAGTGACATCATTTCAGGAGAAGCAGTCCATCAGTGGCACCCAGCAATGTTGAGCAGGTGCAGACAGCAACGAGTGACATTATTTCAATAGAATCAGTTCCATCAGTGGCACCCAGCAATGTTGAACAGGTACACACAGCAACAAGTCACATTATTTTAGTAAAAACAGTCCATCAGTGGCACCCAGTAATGTTGAGCAGGTGCAGACACCAACAAGTGACATTATGTCAGTAGAAGCAGTTCATCAGTGGCACCTAGCAATGATGAGCAGGTCCAGGTAGCAGTCCGTAATATTCACTATCACTAATCACACTGTTCATCAGAGCTTATAAGCAGAAATTAAACATGTCCTAGTGGCACCAATCATGTAGAAAAAGTGCAAGTAACAGTCCATAATATTCACTATCACTAATCACACAGTTCATCAGCAGAAATTAAACATTTCTAAGTGTCACACATCAATGTTGAACAGGTGCAGGTGTGAACAACAGTTTGAATGCACACACAATTGCTTTTACAAAATTATTATCAATGCTCTTACACTAACATACAAATTATACGAAACACACAAATAATATCAGATAATTGTCATATTAACTATTACAAATGCACAAATATCAGTAAACCTATAATATTCATGGGTGTCAGTGCAAGCTACAACAAACAAGTAAAATAATATTTAGGAGATAGGTCGGTACCAAATTTGGGATAGGAAAGGAAAACACACAAAACGCACTCACTCATCTTTCATCCACATTAAGTACTACTGTGTAATTGAATAGTGTTAACTGTGTAAATGCAATTCTGTCAAAGGTTTGATGTTCGACATGTGTATCAAGTAGTAGTGGCAGCAATGTATAACAGTCAATAATAGTTAGTCAATGTCATAGTCATCATGTCAAGACCAATGTTTGCCAAGCCAAATCAAAATGTACGGTTACTGAACATCTGTCAGTGTGCCAAGATATGCAATTACTTCCTCTCTCCAAAAAAAGTATATACTGCTTAGTGATTTAACAAAGTGTGTGTATAGACAATCTTCCTTCTACTTGAGTGTTCTAGTCTGCTATCTTCATCCTCCTTGTTCCATATAACCAACAAAAAAAAATATGCTCCTCACTTACTTTACCTGTTATCCACCAAAACTCCAATAATCACCAGCATCACATAATCTCAATACTTCAATAATACCTCTTACATCGATACATATAAACCTTATCATCAATATCATTTACCTTACCTCTTGTCCACCAAAACTCCAATAATCATCAGCTTCACACAATCTCAATACCTCAATAATACCTCTTCACATAATCTCAATACCTCAATAATACCTCTTCAATACGTCGATACATATAAACCTTAGCACCAATATCATTTCACTTCCACAACAACTCTTTCCTCTAGTCAGTCACCTCGAACAAGTACAGATAAAATCCTAGTGCAAACTTCAGTTCATCATCCCATACAATCCGAAGACACAATGTCCACACGCAACCTCTGTGTAGTCCACCTGAGCCAAATATTCTACTCATTATGAATGATAAAATACATTTTGGTTACCTTGTCCATCATTAAATAAAGAGAAATGCATACATAACCTCTAACAGCCTTTAGTTCGAAGAACTTTCAGTAATTAAGTACAATTACGAAGTGTGAATAATCGTGATATTTCAGTGTGTACACCACTTCAAGAATTATGGCAAACAGAAGCAAGCATGTGGAGTATTTCTTGTGTCAAGTGTCACTTACTATTTCAGTTGCTCACGAAGAATGCAGTGTAATAACTGTCAATGGTCTAACCCTAGTGTTGGTATGTCATGTCGTTAGCTTCCTTCCTATTAGCATAAATTTATACAGCTTCCATAAAACCTCCAGCTCATGTACCAATGTCGTTCGTCGAATTATAGGAGTTCATTTTCTTATCTTAAAAATACAAGGCACTGACCGTAAGCAAAACATGCAATAGCGAGTAAATATACCAGTGGAGAACACAATGTCAACAAATGGATGTACTACAATACCTACAACGAGGCTCTGCCAAGCGAACAATAATTAATACCATATGATAACCTAAACTCTATGTTCGTACACTGTACATCAGCATTGCTATACTCTAAATTGAAGAGTAGTTATGACAACAAACAGAAATGTATAAATATGCAATCCATACGCATAGCAGCAAACATATATCTTACGTAATAAACAAGTCATTAGCATCATATCAGCATAAGCAAATAAATGTTCATATGTAATCTTAATAAGTAAACATGAAGGCGCAAGCAGATAAATCACAAAGTATAACTTACACACATAACCATAGTCAGCACAATTAATCAGGTGACAATTACAATTTAAATAAATAAGCACAGCAGGCACATAATTAAAAAATATGACATCAGTGAAAAAGCAGTGCAGCCAGGCGATGCATAATAGACATAAGTAACAACCCTGTTCATTAATCAATTATTGTCAAAATCAGTTAATGTACGCAAGCACGTCGCTTCACAAGTAAATTCATAGAATATGAAATTAGCACAAAGTATGAATCACGTATTCGCGAGCAGCAAATTACGTCTAAAGTACGTACCTAAGTGGAATTATGTTACCTGAAAAATAAACTCAATTAATAGTTACCTTTTGGTTTATTACTTTTTTCTTCGAAATTACATTCTTCCTGAAATTTTCTCGATAGCAAGTCGTCTTAACGTCGGACACGCACTGAATTTACCTGAAGTTCTTAAATATTTTATAGAACCGTACCCTGAAAAATACTGAACGTTAATAAAATAATTCATCAAGTCACTATAGCTTTATACTGAATTTAGTCGGAGAAATTAGACTATGTATTTGTTTACGGCTGTCAGTGCATTCGCACTGAGCGCTCGATCAGCTGTAGGCGCGTGACGTAGGAAGTAATTGTTTGCGGTCAACGACTGCCTTGTGCGGCGCGCAGACTTGACTGTTGCTTTGAGTATGTGCCGCCGCCGTAACACGGCGTGGTATCCTTGTATTCTCTGCATGTTTACATGTAGCTGTTAGTTTCTCTAAAGTATGTCATTCCACAAAAATTTTTCAAAAGTATATCATTCCACAAAAATTTTAACGTTAGATATATGATGTATTCCCTTAGAGCGCCGAGATTTAAGAGTTTCTACTTCAACAGTGTTATCATGAATAATTTTGCGAACTCTATATGGACCTTTATAAAGCAGATAAAATTTGCGACACAAGCCCTTTCCTTTGTGAGACAAACGATGGGACTTAATTAACACCTTTTGACCAACTGACAAGATTTTTAAACGACCAAGACGTTTAGCTGATTTCTCTCTTCTAGCAGCCGCAGATGCAATATTTTGTAGAGCCAGATTGACAACTTCAGAATGCCGCAGTTTCCGTGTAGGCGGAAAGGGAACAATTTCAGAAATGCGATTTGTCGGTGCTTTGTTTTTTAATATGAGTATAGGCGGTAAAGAAGTTGAGTCATTAGGAAGTTCATTCAGAATGTTTTGAAAAATATGAAGATACTGATCCCAAGTTCTGTGATTCTGATGACAATAAAGACGACACAATTTATTGATTTCCTTCATCCATCCCTCTGAAGCGTTAGATTGAGGGTGAAAAAGTGAAATGAAGATTTGTTTGATCTTACGATGCCGTAGAGTACGAAGCCAAATTTTAGAACTAAACTGTGATCCATTGTCTGATATAACCTTATCAACATGACCCACTTCTTTAAGAAAATGTTTGATGAAAGCGTTAGATACTGAATGAGCTGTTGCTTTGCGTAAAGGTGTAAAACACACATATTTTGATGTCAATTCCACTGCTACGAAAATGTACGCAAAACCATTAGTAGAACGAACCACTGGACCGAACAAATCAACTGCAGCCATGTCCTTTAATTTCGCTGGAATGATAGGAAACAACGGTGTTCTGTGAGAAATAGTTGGCGGCTTAGCCTTTTGACATAATTTGCATTTGGCAAGAACAGATCGATTACGTTTTTCCATATTACTGAAGTAGCAATTTTCTCGTAATTTATGAAAGCATTTTCTGGGACCAAAGTGTGCATAACTGAAATGCGTATACCAAATCAGCTTATTAACCCACTCATCAGGAATACGAACTAACCAAACAGAACTAAATAATGCTGTCTGATCGCTACGCCTTCCTTTATCCTCCACTTCTCTTTAATGTCCTTCCTTGAAGAACCCTGTGTGTAAACAATACTAAAGTCAAATTCCTGTAGATACAGCGCTCATCGTGACAATCTTCCATGAGTTAATTTTGTTAACATAAGAAATTCCAGAGCTCGATGATCGGTGTAAACCTTAGTATGTCTGCCATACAAAAATATGCGAAATTTTGTGAAACCCCATACAACAGCCAAAGCTTCAAGTTCCGTAATCGAATAATTCTTTTCTGATTTAGAGAGAACACTACTTCCAAATGCAATAGTCTTCTGTACTACAACGCCGTCTTCTTCTATCTCTTGAAATAAGTGTGCACCTAGGCCCTTGTATGATGAGTCCGTCACCAAACAAAAATCTTTAGATAAATCCGGATGTGAAAGAAGTGGAGCAGCAACTAAAGCATCACGAAGTTGTTCAAATTCTGACTGAGCTTCCTCATCCCAACACCAATTAGATTTCTTTCCAGATAGTTCACATAAACGAGGTGTGGTCAAATTGTCCAATCTAACAAAGCGTCTAAGAAAATTACAGACACCAAGGAAACTACGAACATCACGTTTTGTGGTAGGAACAGTATAGTTACGAATAGCGTCTAATTTCTCTGGATCAGGAAGAATACCTTCTGTAGAAATAATGTGACCGAGAAATTTCACCTGAGAACGACCAAATTCAGATTTTTCCAAGTTCACTGTAATGCCAATTCTTGCAAAAATACATAATAATGAATTCAAAATTTTGTTGTGCTTACTCCAAGAATGTTTAGCAATAAGAATATCGTCAACATATGAAGTAATATTGTCAGGAAGATATACAGGTAAGATTTCGTTTAAACTACGAATGAATGCTGCTGAAGATACAGTAAGTCCAAATTGTAATTTCCGAAACTAGTAACAGTTACCAAAGGCTAAAAAGGCAGTATATTTTCTACAATCAGGGTGGAGTTCTATTTGCCAAAAACTTGCGCGCATATCAATCGTGGATAAAACTTTAATTCCATGGAAATGTTGAAGAAGTTCATCTAAATTTTGTGGACGGTCAGTTTCAGGAATGATGATATTATTTATCTGTCTGGAATCCAGAACCAAACGAATTGACCCATCCTTTTTAAGAACAACGTGTAATGGGCTAGTATAAGGACTGACTGCTGACTCAATAATGCCTTGATCTATCATGTATTCAAGTTCACTCTTAACCTTGTCTCTGTAAGCCAAAGGAAAAGCGTACGTTTTCCCCCGAAATGGTGTGTGTTCTTTTACTTTAAATAAATATTGTAAGCCTTGTATAGTTCTTGTGTGATGACTAAATACTGTAGCATGTGAAGTCAAAATGTGGTGCAGCTCTTCTCTTGCAATGTCATCTGGCACTTCAGCTTTCTTAACCTTTTCATTAATTAATTCTTCGCTATTAATTATATCATCCATCGCGTCTCTGTATCTATTGTCATTGTCAAGAATAAACACACTGTCGTCATAATGCTCAAACGAAAACATCAGAAGTAAGAAACCTTAAACATTTTGTATCTGACTCAGATCTTGTTAAACACTCGAAAAATTTCAAACATTTCGGCATTCCGGCAACAGTCAAATTCACACTTCCTTCTTTAAAGTTCAAAATTGCCTTATGTGTGTTAAGAAACTCCATACCTAATATAATTTGTGTACTGAGTAATGGAACAATAATAAAATTAGCAGAAAATTAGTATCCTTGACAAATGAAATTTAAGTTGGTCTGTTGTTTAACTTCCACACATTTTCCAGAAATAGCGCCTCGAATTGTAGTTTTAGAAACAGGTAACACAGGACAAGCAATAGTTCTTACACATATACGAAAAACTGATTCACTAATGACATTCAATGGGCTCCCAGAATCTAAAACTGCAGTGAACTTATTCTTACCCACACATACTTCAATAACAGGATGTAAAAATGCATCCACATTATTTTCCTTTTCGTCTAGCAAAATGTCTCTCATGTCTTCCAGGCGTACGTCGTGTAAAGTCGTAGTGTCATTACTTTCTGAACCGTCTATATTGCTGCCAGAAGCCGAAGCTGCAAGTCATTGTCGATTGTTTGCGTCACGTCTTTGATTATTCCCGTCATTTCGCGGATCAATTTCTACTATTTGCACTTGTCTCTCTGAATTTCTGTCACGCAGGATGCCAGTTAGGTCCATCCTGTCGGTTACATGTAAATTCTTGGTTGTGTCTGTCATTAAAATTTCTATTTTCCTGTCTGTCTGCATGACTGCTTCTTGTGTAATTTCGACTGTCACTTCTGAAATTACTGTTAGATCTACTACCCTGGTTATTTCTGTAGTAAGAATTTCTATTATTGTATGAATAATTTCTGTCTTGATGATACCGATTACTGTTTCGTATGAGTGATCATTCCGGTAGGAATTACCGTTATTGTCTGTGTAATTTCTGTTAGAACGTCTGTTATTGTCATAAGGCTGGTATCTATTGTCCTGTCTGTTACGTCTGTCATTCTCAAAGTTACCCATGTAACGCCCGTTCCGCACACTATCCCTTTTCTCTGAAAATCTACTGTAATTGCTGTTACTGAAAAAATTACAAGAAGTCCCGTCGTCGTTGTCATACTCAAGTTCTTGTAGCAAAGTCTTAAAAGTCTCAATGTCGTCTTTACATCTTCCGGCTAAAGCAATTTGTCTTATGGATTGTGGCAGCTTAGTTAAACAAATGCGAATTAATTCAGTCGGGCTATAAGGGTTGGACAGGAACTGATTCTTTCGAATCATGTCTTCAAAGTATTCTGCCGGCGTGCGGAACTCAGACTGTTTAAAATTACGCTGCATAATCAGACTATGTTTGACTCTGTCTTGCGTGTTTTCGGACCAATATGCCGATAGAAATGCATGATAAAAATCATTTAGATTATTACAATCTCTAATAAGTGCACGCATGCGCGTCGCCGGTTCGTTTTCTAAATATCCACACATAAATTCCAGTTTGTGACTTAGTGGCCAATTTGGTGGAATTGCGTACATAAATTGATCTAACCATGAACATGGATGTATGTCATTCTTAGAATTACGAAAGATCTTAAATTTCCGAACAGTCAAAAAGTGTTTATAGTCAAAGTTTTCGCCTCGTGGCGACAAAGACCTACCGCGTCTGTCCCAGTCCGAATGTCGATTATTGTCAAGTTCGCGCGCCTGGCGCTCTCTTGTTGCATCCCGTAAATGAAATAAATTATTTTCTTCAAAGCCCTCTGCTGTCTGTGATTCTAAATTTCTTCTGCTGTCTTTTCCTACGATTTCGCCTTCAATTTGTTTGACTTGCTTTCGTAATGCCTCAACTTCCCTTTTAACGCGTTCATTAAATTTTCCCTGATTTTCAACATGTTTATTTATGTTCAGTTTCTGCAAATGGTAATGGAGCTGTATCATCCGAATCTCTGTCCCCATTTAAGCTAAGACTTGTCAATTTATCTGAAATCTCCTCAACTCTTTCCGATAAGTCACCTAATTGTTCTTTCTGTTTATTTACGTCTTCTGTAAGTGTCGCGACTCGGGTTTCAGTATTGACACATTTGGTAGTTAACTGTTCATATTGTTGTGTTAGGTTATTTAATCTGTCATTTGGTACGGATTCCTCGATTCTCTCAAATATTTCCCCCTTATCGTGCGCACGTTGTAAATTTAACTCTGAAAATTTCTGTACTATCATGCGATCTCTTTCTTCCTGTTCTCTATCCTGTTCCTTTTGTCTAATTTCTATTGAAATTAATCTATTATTGTGAGCATTCAAAATCGGTTGTACTTCTTCTCTAATTTCTTTCTTTAATTCATCTTTCATGTTTTTGAAACATGTCCCTATTCGTGAATCTAACCGTGTTTCCATTGTTCCCATATCAATTTTAATTGTTCCCATCTCTGTTTTAATTTCAGATCGTAACTGTGATCCCAGTGAGTGTAACCGTGTTTCCATTGTTTCCATCTCTGTTTTAATTGTTCCTATTTGTGAGTCTAACCATGTTGCCAAAGTTCCCATCTCTGTTTTAATTGTTCCTATTTGTGATCCCAGTGAGTCTAACCGTGTTTCCATTGTTCCCCTTTGTGAGTCTAACCGTGTTTCCATTCGTGATCCCAAATTTAATATAGCACCCATCAACTGCTCCATATCTTCTGTCATTAATCTCGTATTCTGAAAATTTTTTGATTGTGAAAAATTTTGAATCGGTTCCGGACTATTTTCCCGACTTATTAAATTGTTTTCAACTTCATTATTCATCATACTGTTCTCCTGTGTTGGCGAGTTCGCCATGTCAACAATTTCGTCATTCTGACTATCCATCATTTTTGCCTTTTTCATCAATCGCGTAATCATTTACAAAACATACAAAACTCGTCACTGTACGAAAATTACACACAATGACTCCTCATCTCCAACAATACCATTCACACGAAATGATTCCCTCAAACACGATTAACGAACAATTGAAATAATTGCACTAAATTGTCAAATGCGTATACAAGACAACAAAATTAAATTCTGAAATACCATTAGAAGAATGACAATTACCAAATCTACACATGCAAAATAGACTACAATTACTAAACTACAAATTACTACAACAATACTACTGTCTACTATTTTTACAATCAGAATAATTCCAAGGGACGATCCTGGCAGGATCGCCACGTGCATGGGGGCTTAATTATATAAATATGAAATGCAAATACTTTTTATTTTTCGTAGCTGTATGTCCGATTACGAAGTCTCGTAAACGGTTGGCCCTGACTAGTTTTAGTACGCAATCTGACTGCATAGAACAACAACAAAGAATGAAATGAAAATTTTCGTTAACACAATTAATTAATTAAGTCCCCAGCAAGTATAAAACCTACGAAACCAAAACACAAGTGTAATCGTTCTGTGTGTGGAAGTGTGATTCAACGTACACATCTGGCACGGTTCTTCTTCAATAAGACAAGAAATTTTAAATACCATTTATACTGAAGTAATTAAAAAAAAATAGAAATACCACAATTGCGCAAGAAAACCAGAACTACACTCTAATACAAGAACACGAGCCAGATGCTTTGTTGACTGAACCTGTAATGACGCATTATTTAAGACACTGAAATAATGAAAAAAAAGGGAATTTTTTTTTACCTTCATATATATTGACGAAAGGCACTCTGATCATTACAATATCTCCATTCGAACAACATCTGCTATCTAGCCCATCAAACAACTGCATAAAACATGGCCTCAAATAGCACAGCTATCAATATCCTCTCAGCAAGACACGCACAACCACTCACCACGACGACATCCCAACAACGACCTGGCTCCCACCATCTCTCAACAAGCACTGACTACTGCCACATCTCGACAAGCACTGCCAGTGGAGGCGGCGGAATAATACTCTTTGGCGCAATCTCTGGCGCTGTGGCTCAGTGTAGCCACCTTTCACCATTTAAATCAGGAAACGCTGAGGGAATTACATTAGGAATTGAGATACTCAGAGTAGTAGGTGATTTTTGGCATTTGGGCAGCAAAATAAATGACGATAGTGGAAGCAGAGAGGATATAAATGTATACTGGGAACAGCAAGAAAATGATTTATGGAAAAGAGAATTTTGTTAAAATTGAATATAAATTTAAATGTAAGGAAGACGCAGCAATTGCATTGGTTAATGTATGACCTCAGCCAGCTAGGTGTATGATTTAGGTCACATCGATGTTCTATTCGTAGTCAAGCATTTTTTATATCTGAAGATGATGCATGAGGCTCTGAAACCAGTCTACCTTAATATTTTACGATCGATAGAGAGAATTTTTGTAGTACTAAGATCAATCATACGTGTGCTATTTAAAGCTCATTCATGCGCGTGCTATTTAAACGCAGCCTTCGACGCACGCTGCGTTTATTAAAATTAATTAACACTTATATTATGTAAGTGAGACTGTTTGTGATGTATATAAATACACGTAATGAGATATTGTTTGTTTGGTACTCCTACAGCAGTAAATGTAGCTTTAAGTTATCGTTTGCAGAAACTAAATGAGGCCGAGATGGATTTTTGGGGTGACCATTTATAGCTCAAGCAGACCTTGCTTCTTCATACTTCCATTCGAAATAACTTACTACAGCACATTACTTAACAGGAAATATTATTGAATGGGGAATTTTGGGAAATATGAATTAACATTTGAAACTGTAGGGAAAAGTTTATGTTTCAAAAAGCGCATTTTTTTTTTCTTTAGAGGGTTTTGGTAAAGGTTCTTCAGCAGACAGGAGCTACATGCTGCAGCTTACAAAACGAAAATTCCGTAGATACTTATTGAAGAGCGCAAGCTAGAACTCAGTTGTAATAAATACATAAATTGTGATGCTTTGACGATGCATTTCGAATGTTCCCTCTATATCTGATTCTCTGGAGAATGTTCACCTTGTTCATTTTTAGAGGAATGTTTTTACTGGTAGAAGGAACACCCGAGGACTTGCAATGGCGAATTACGGCTTTCGTCAGCAGTATTTTACAGAATTTGGTGAAAATGTACTGCGTAATCGAATTAGTAACATAGCTCTGAAGTCCAACTTTGAGAACTTTCTGTGCGTTCGCTTCTGTAGGAAGCAAAAGGCTTGTTCGGAACAAAAGGCTATTAAATTCATAATGAAATCGGAGACGGCTCTTGTGCTATCGTCTCGTTTACTTTTGGCATTGTAGTTCACTGGAACAGGTATTTCATTAAGCAGTTTTTGCCGATCTTAAGGATGAAAAGCGTGATAGCTTTGCAGCTGGTCGATGACCTGACGTGCCTAATTTTTGTTTCTCTTTAAAAGATCATTTCATACAGGCATATGACACAGATTCATTTTAAAAACTAAACTAACTCCGTCATAGCGGGTCTCGGAAGACTCAACGATACTGACCGACCACCGTGTCGTCCTTAGATTGTAGGCATCACTGGATGCGGATATGGAGAGGCGTATGGTCAGCATACCACTCTCCCTTCCGTTATCAGTTTTCTTGACCGGAGCCGCGACTTCTCACTCAAGTAGTTCCTCTATTTGCCTCACAAGGGCTGAGTGCACCCCGCCTCCCAACAGCTCTCGGCAGACCTGACGGTCACCCATCCAAACGCTAGCCAAGCCCGACAATACATAACTCTGGTGATCTGACGGTACCGGTGTTACCACTGCAGCAACGCCGTTGGCCAGAATAGTTTAAACGGACCTAGAATACAGTTGGGTTATACTCATGTAGGTCAGTTCTCCACCACTTCAAACGCAAATACGTTTGCGGTACAAAGAAGTTTAAAGCGAAAGAAAACAGTCCGTTTAACAAGACTAAGTTAACTTCCATTAGGAATGTGAAATGTACTCAACGACTGTGATGTGACTTTCAAAATGATGGAGAACAGCAATCAGTTGTCCTTTCCTTCCAGGTTTTGTTAAGACAAATCTACACTCTTGCTCATAAATTAAGGATAATGCTGATACATGGTGAAACAATGCTCTGGTGGGTGGTTTGCGGTTTTAAATAACCTCGGGGTATGACCATGCGGTGCATTTGACCTGCGGTCGTTACACGGTGGCGCTGGCAGCGGTCCACATACGCAGAGGTATGTTGGTGTACGTCAGAGTACGGTGCAGTGAGTAAGTGTGCATACGTTTTCAGACATGCTAATGGTAACTGTGTGTTGAAAATGGTTCAAAGAACGCATATTGATGACGTTATGCGGCGTAGAATACTAGGGCGACTGGAGGCTGGTCAAACACAGCAGGTCATAGCACGGGCCCTCCGTGTGCCACAAAGTGTGATCTTAAGATTATGGCAACGATTCCAGCAGACAGGCAACGTGTCCAGGCGCTACAGTACGGGACGTCCACATTGTAAAACACCACAAGAAGACCGATATCTCAGCATCAGTGCCCGCAGACGGCCACGGAGTTCTGCAGCTAGCCCTGCTCGGGACCTTACCGCAGCCACTGTAAAAGTTGTCTCCAGACACACAGTTTACAGACGACTGAACCGACATGGTTTATTCGCCCGGAGACCTGCAAGGTGCATTCCACTGACCCCTGGTCACAGGAGAGCCCGTAAAGCCTGGTGTCAAGAATACAGTACATGGTCATTGGAACAGTGGTCCCAGGTTATGTTCAACGACGAGTCCAGGTATGGATGATAATGCACGGCCCCATCGAGCTGCCATCGTGGAGGAGTACCTTGAAACTGAAGATATCAGGCGAATGGAGTGGCCTGCATGTTCTCCAGACCTAAACTCCATCGAGCACGTCTGGGATCGGTCGACGTATCGCTGCAAGTCTTCAAACCCCTAAGACACTTCATGTGCTCCGACAGGCACTGGTGGAAGAATGGAAGGCTATACCCCAGCAGCTGCTCGACCACCTGATCCAAAGCATGCCAACTTGCTGTGTGTCCTGTGTACATGTGCAAGGTGATCATATCCCATATTGATGTCGGGGTACACGCGCAGTAAACATTGGCGTTTTGTAGCACTTGTGTTTCGCGACGGTTTTCTCAACTTATCACCAATACCGTGGACTTAAAGATTTGTGTCGTGTATGTTCCGTATGTGCGTATGCTATTAGCGCCAGTTTTGTGTAGTGCCACGTCGTGTGGCACCACATTCTGCAAGTATCCTTAATTTATGAGCAGGAGTGTAGATTTCGGCTAGAAACTAGCCATTGTCAATCCAGTATTTCAGAGTTTTAATGCATGCCCTAGTAAGTCAGTTCCCTGTTGTTCGGGCTTCTGCCATAACTCAATCAAGACTTGAATGAACTGTGACAGGAGCCTGAACAACAAGGGTTTGACGTACTAGAGCATGTATTAAAACTGTGAAATACTGCATTGACAATGGATAGTTACTAGCCGAAATCTAGATTTGCTTTAATAAAGCCTGAGGGCAAAGGACAGCTGATTGCTGTTCTCCATCATTTTGAAATACTTCTTCTTCTTTATTTCAGGCATTAGAGAAATTTCCTGTTACAGAACTCCATCTCTTGTGTGGCCTTCCTACGTTACTTCTAACTTTGAATACGCACACACCATCCGCTGGTGTATAAATGATCGGAGTTGCAATTCTGTGCGACAGATAGCACGACTACCAGAGTGCGTTAGTGTTGATTATCTTTAGTGTTGTTAGGGGGCCTGATGAGGTGCATAAGGGGCTTCAAAAGCGTTGAGTGATCGCAGTGAAGGACATACTCGTTTGAGACAAATCAGCCTCTGACAGTTTGAAAGGGGTTTAAAATTTTTCTGGCGAATTAAATGTTCGAAGAGATTTCGGGATTGCAGCCGGCCGTCGCAAACTACACTCTACAATATTTCTATTGGAAACCTGCCAGTCTCTTCAGGTGAGCCGCTCAGCCCTACACAGCACGCAGGGAGCATTGTAGCACATGTGTCAGAGTCACGGTGGCAGAAGGACCACAACGCCCGGCGGCAGTGCCCTCGCTGATGGAGCTGCGAAGATTAGCTATCTTCGGCGTTGCCGCTCGCCCCAGCCATCGGAGTATTCTGCGTCTTCGTCTGGAGCAAATCTCGGAGATGACGGGATTCCACCCATTATCCAGCTGGTAGCTGCTGTCACAGTTCAGTAGATTTTCCGCGATGCTTATTTCAACACATTCTCTTACAGATGTGTCCCGAAAAGATGTTGCTGTGGCCAAAATTGATGTTTTGTCATACACCTTTGAATGTCCATTGGAGACACAATGTACCGCAATTGCAGAATTACTGGGTTGCAAAAGGCAAGTGCAACATTTATGTTCTGTGCATTGTTCTTCCACTTTGCGTATTGTTTGTCCGACCACATACCACACTGGTAAAGTACTTTGTAAATTCCCGCCTTCCGCAATAACAAATTACCCTTCACTGATCCCAGCAGGTCGGAAATCTTTGATTGAGGGGGGCGGGGGATCACTTTCACCTGAAAATTACTACGTATTGTAGCTATTTTGAAGAAAATATTTCCAACGCGTGGCAGAAAAGCTAGGAACATTGCTGGCGCGTTCTTCTCTTTATCCACTTTCCAGTCCTTGGTTTTACCTGAGAATGCCCCGTTAATTTATCGGGAGAGTGTCCATAGTCTCTGAACACTGTCTTTAAATGTGCATGTGCAAATCTGACTCGATTTTGTAATCACTGTAATTATATCACGTACTCTTTCAGTCGTTGTAGTTTCTTTTCGTTGCCTCCTCCACTTCTGGGTAGTTAACTTTTTTTTATCAGGCCCTGTATATTGCTAAGTATTTTCTTACGTTCTCATTTCTTTTACGACTTTAAATTATTTTTAGAAACCTCGTATTTTGAGCCGTATTCGACTTTCTAGTTATCTTGTCATTCGTGCTTCATTTGCATAAGTAACTGTTGATACTGCTACGGTTTTGTAAAACTTAGGGTGAATTTCTATTCAGGCTCTATTCTGCAAATTTTTACAAACATTCCACATATGTAAGTAAATTTATTTAACATTATAGCCACCTCAAGACCATATTCGTATATGAAATCGTATCCTAGATATGTAAAGTGTCTAAATTGCACCAAGGTTTTATGCTTAAATACTACTTTTGGTCTTACTGAGTACATGTCCTGAAATGCCATCACTTTCGTTTTATCTATAGAAAAAGTTATATTGTATTCTAAGGCTGCCTGCCGCATCTTACAATCTCGCATCTGAATGTCATCTTCGTTCTTTGCAGTCAGCGTCAGACTATCTAACAATCTTTTTCATTCAACATTTTTCGTTTATTCTTGTTTTTCCCCATTGCTTGTTTTAATTGGGTTTTTCGGTGATTGTATTTAGACTCGTAATAATATTTATGAGGAGAAACGGATAAACTTCTTCAGCCATTATATTCCATACTATTTCTCTGTTCACAATATCAAATGCCTTTTCATAATCTATAAACACAAGATGTGTTTCCCTATTGTATTCTCGTCTCTTTTCTGTAACTTGTAATCGTGAGAAAGCTTTGTCAGTAGTTCATGTTCCCTTTCTAAAACCAGACTGTTCCGTGATATTTTGTAGTGTTCAATCCAGCGTTTTGTCATGTAGCTTATAGGCTGAATCTAGGAGCCTTTTGATACCTTCTTACTTCTCCAACACTTATTAAACATGTGTAGGAATAAACTTCCATACTTCCACAGTTCCATATTAATACCAACTAAACCAATGACATTCCTATTCTTTGTAGCTTTTAGAGTTTCCATCAGTTCTCTCATATCAGTATCGTCCAAACCATTTGTGTCATTTAGCTAAGGTAACGTCCGAATTATGTTATCATCAGATCATAATTTTTGTAGTGATCTATGCAGTCATTCCCCTCTACATTATTAATAGATTTACGGTCCTTTTCTTGTTTATTGAGTGTGTTCATCACTTTATGTGTGGTTGTTTGTCTGCCACGTAAACCGTGCTCTATATGGCCAATAAAGCGTTCCAGTTTTTATTCGCTATTATGGCAGACTCATGATGAGTAAAGTGCTGTTACAGAAAGTTCTCAACTTTTTTACTCTTCGTATCCTACATTCTGCTTTGTATCAGATAAGAGAGATTAGTGTACGAAAGAGGGGTGTACGAAAGAATAGAACAGAAAATCGCTAATGTAGTTTCGAACAACGCAATGTACTTAGGTTTCTGTAGTACAGAGTTATACAGTATATGGCCACAGAAGATTAAACAGATAGAAACAAAACAGAATATCGATGTCTAAGAAAATGAGATTGATAGAAAGTGCAAAACGCAAAACAGTAATGGTTGTGGCGGAAATATAAAGCTGTAGAAGCAAGCATAATATCAGACATACCGTTGGAGACAAGGGAAGCATCCTTATGAATATCAGGAGCCGCTAGTAAGCAAATATGGGACAGTTGAAAGTGGAAGGAACGTGTAGAAGGACCATACAAAGAAAACGACTTGGGAAACACGTATTGGATGTGGAACTGGATAAAGATGAATTGGGAGGTATAAAACTGCGAGATAAACTTGACGCAGCTCTGACAGGTGTGATTCGAACAAGGCACCTGTGTAGACGACAGTGCCTCAAAATTATTGAGATACCTGGGAGAACGAACTATTCCATGTGGAATGAAAGATATCGGACAGGTGAAATACCCTCTGTCATCAAGCAGAATGTAACAAATTTCCAAAGAAGCTAGGTGTTCGCCAGGGTGAATACTGCAGACCATCAGAGCCGTAAATCAGGAGTGCAAACCAGTGACACGAATTATTAACAGATCAAAGAAAAGAATGCTGCAGCCGAGCTATGGGAAGATCAGCTTGGGTTCCAGGGGACCGAGGCAATACTGACCCATCGACTTACTCTAGAACATAGACTGAAAAACAACAACGGCTTTAACAGTATTTGTTGAAATAGAGAAATACACTCTTTGAGCTTTTGACAAAACTGACTGGAACGCACTCACTGAAGTTATGAAGGAATAAAATACAGGGAGAGAATGGCTACCTACAAATAATGCAGAAACCAGACTGCAGTTGTAAGAGCCGAAGGACATTAAGGAGATCAGTAGGTGAGAAGGTACTGAGAATTTAGTAAATATTATTGAATCTGTACACTAAGTAAAATGTGAAGGAAGCCAAGATTCAATCTGAAAAGAAATAAGAGCTCTGAGGTTTGTCGATGTCATTGTAATTCTGTGAGAGTCGGCAAACGATTTGGGGGAGTAATTGAAGGAAATGGATAGGACGATTTGTTAATAAAGGGAAGTATGAGGGGAGGGGAGGGGCAAAAACTGTACACTACAGTGACCAGGTCCAAACGGAAATACTTGCACAGAATAGACTAACCTGGAGAGCGCTCGGGATTGAAGACAACAACGACAACAATGTAGCAGACTGATTTGTATCAGAAACAGACAAGATTACCGCCCGCTGCAAACCGTGAAATATATGAAGTCATTGGCCTGCCACTATTATCTGCTTACCACAGACTGCTGTAAGTAACTATTGGTGTAATGGCACAGATTTTTCTATGAATATCAAACACTATAACATGCCTTATGGTCGTCTCTTTCAAGTATGTTCTAATCTGTAGGCGAATGAGAGTGCCGCTTTACCAAGCGACAAAACAAACTGCACAAGATTAGACAGGCGAAAAATCATTTTATCTTTATAAAAGTCATGAGAACAGACTGCCAAATCATTGCCAGTGCGTAAAAACAAAACTGCAGACTTCTTCGAAGCTAGATCGTCCGTACAATAAAACCACTGGATGAATTCCGTAGAGAGAGTGTAAATATTTTAAGTCAGATACGTATTCGAGTTTTCTGTCTATCGAGGTAAAACAGGCGAATGTAAAGGTTCCAACAAAAATTTGATTTGGGATGCACTGTAGTGGAAATTCATAAGAAATATTAAATGTGGAAACAAATTTTGCTTAAGAATGATTTATTTTCTTCAAAAGTAGCGTTTTGTTACTTAAAAATCTCATAAATTATTTGCTTCCGGGACTTCGACACCCAAACGCAGCCGTTTGTCATGACCGCGACGGGATAAGAAAGTCAAGTGAGGTGATTGCGATTACACAGCTGCAAGTCAAGGCCTTTTAAATGTAAATGGAGAGACTTTCGCTTTGCAAATATGTTCTCCAATTATCATGGGACAATGTATGCCTCATTAGCTGTAACCGATACCAACATACACTGAGGTGACAAAGCCATGGCATTCCTCCTAATATCGTGTCGTATCTCCTTTTTCCCGGTGTAGCGCAGCAGCTCGACATGATATGGGCTCAACAAGTCGTTGGAAGTGCCATGATTCTCTGGATTTAATGAACTCTAAACCACGGCGCTATTGAGTTAGTACACTGTTCTGTCTGGCGCCACTGGCTCAGGTGTAATGTCGACGTCTCTCTTACGGTCCCATTGCCAATATCTATGACGAAGAGTTGGTATTGGAGGGTTGTGTCCTTAGAAGGTCTTTTCTTGCTGATATATATATGGTTCGCTGACCCGAGAAGCCCCCCCCTCCTTTTCTTCTGGTGCTCCCTCCCCCCCCCCCCACATTCCTTTGTCCCCCCCTCCTCACTCCCTGGTCTTCCTCCTCTCCCCCTCCCCGGGCTTCCAACCTCTAACCCCACCCCTACCCCCGTCCCTTCTTTCTCCCATTGGCTACTTCCTCCCCCCTTCCCCATCCCCCTTCCTTTCCCCTACACCCAGTGGCAGGCCCCGCTCCCCTTTCATCAGTGTGTTGGTGCCTGTTTTGCCGATGATTGTCACTACAGTGGTCGTGTGCGCCAGTGTTTCTTCACTTTGTGCAACAGTGTTTTCATCGGCGTCCTTCTATGTTCATGAATGCTGTTGGATGTCTACGTGTGTTTTGACCGTTGACCGCCTTTGTGTATCCAGTGCCTTCAGTCGAACGACTTCATAACTATCATGTTACGTTAATCATCATGTTTTAAGATGCATTTTTTCTATTTCTTGTCTTCTATTGTATCTAACGTTGTACCTATTGGCCGAAGAGTGGCATACGTAGGCCACTGCCGGCCCGCCTCCTATAAGGAATGGCTTTACAATAAAGAAAAGAAAACCCGAGAAGGAGGCACGAAGTTTGGGCATTGGCAGTAGCACTGGGACAAGAGGTGGTCATGGGGTCCGAGCGGCAGAAGCCACGAGCTGCGCAATGAGGGCCTGCACAGAATGAAGATACCGGAGTACTTCACTGGGGTCAGCGTCGACTACAAGCAGCAGGCTGACATCCCGTCAATTGGTTGGAAACATTTGTGTCAGACGACCACTCGTGGCCTGGCTGCCCTCTTCTACCTGGCTTTCATCGGCACCACTCAGTAACCACTGTGACACACCGTGGATCCATGGAACTGCTTGCCGATAAAGGGGAGTAACATTCTATAATCCTCGTGGTGATTTGTTTCATTGTCTGCCTGCCCTCCTTATTATTTTCTGGTTAGTACCCGACCCTCAGAATTTTACTCGTTCAGCTCTTTGGTCGTAAATATAGACAGTAGTATGTATTAAGACACTAGTTATCATTTGGAAAATTGCCTCTCTGTTATATTGCCTTTACTTTCTGGTTTGTACCCGATCAAATGGTTCAAATGGCTCTGAGCACTATGGGACTTACATCTGTGATCATCAGTCCCCTAGAACTTAGAACTACTAACCTAAGGGCATCTCACACACCCATGTCCGAGGCAGGATTCGAACCTGCGACCGTAGCAGTCGCGCGGTTCCAGACTGAAGCGCCTAGGACCGCTCCCACACACCAGCCGGACTGTACCCGATCATTAATGTTTTTGTTGTGACTTGGCAAGACAGCCAAGCCACTAGGAGGTGAAGCCGAAAGGCACGCATTTAAGCTCACGCAGGCTGGCATGAGGTCTGGAACAGTTAAAGGATTTGAGTCTAGCAAATAAAGTACGTAGCTGTTGGAATACTTATCTTTAATCCATAATTGGTGAACATCGGTCTGACGGTACAAGCATCACAAGATAAATAGCAATTGATAATGGCGCCTTGCTAGGTCGTAGCAAATGACGTAGCTGAAGGCTATGCTAACTATCGTCTCGGCAAATGAGAGCGTAATTTGTCAGTGAACCACCGCTAGCAAAGTCGGCTGTTCAACTGGGGCGAGTGCTACGAAGTCTCTCTAGACCTGCCGTGTGGCGGCGCTCGGTCTGCAATCACTGACAGTGACGACACGCGGGTCTGATGTATACTAACGGACTGCGGCCGATTTAAAGGCTACCACCTAGCAAATGTGGTGTCTGGCGGTGACACCACAGTTCTAATTAATCCGGCTACACTGGCCAGCCTGTACCCCATCATTAATGTTGTAATTAATCAGCTTTTGGTCGTAAATACAGCCGGAACAATTGCACTAAGGCATAGGTTGCCGTTAAACAAAAGAGGGGCCTTGTGGTTAGGTTTGTGTCTTAACCTGTTCAATTCTTTGACAGTAATTGCATTTCTCACTCATTAGTTATAATCTGAACAACCTGTTGTACTAATCTGATCGTTTCTGTGTTTGAAAGACTGGGTCATTATTGGTGCATTTTAGATGGATCTTGTGGTTCCGCCGAGTGTGTTCTCTTGTAATAAGTGTTCACCAGTGAAGTTTTAAGACATTCCTTCAGAGCGGTCTTAATAACTGACAATCAGTTTAGCTTTGAAAATATTAACAGCCAACTGTCACCAGGGATTTAGTCAAAATAAAATTCTCGTAAGGGATGGGTTGGGATCCAGTCGCACCTTGGTTGCCGATTGAATTTAAGAGGCTGCTTGATTTGAAGTAAGCCTTGTCACTGTCGTATTGTCTGCTAATCTGTTTAACTTTTAAGCACAGGTGCGCATCTTAACCGAGAACCTTTCGACATACAGCTTTCAATTTAAAAGTTAAGTCATTTGTTTTGAGTAACTGAATCACTCTTGTCATGAATGACTCTTCTATAATTTTCATGTGTTGCAGAAGTGGAAAACACTGATAAGGAGAAGGGACAGAATGGTAGGACATCTGTTAAGACACCAGGTAATGACTTCCATGCTACTGAAGCGAGCTATAGAGGGCAAAAACTGTAGAGGAAGGCAGATATTAGGATACGACCAGCAAATAATAGGGGACGGAGGTTGCAAGTGCTTCGCTGATATGAAGAGGTTGGCGCAGGAGAGGAATTCATGGCGGGCCCCATCAAACCAGTCAGAAGGCAGATGCCCCTCCCCCACCCCTCAAAAAACGGGCTTAACTCAGTATGGCGACACATTCTGACGACCATCGTTCAAATATCTGACAACTGTGACTATGTGCTTATTTACAGCATGTTCGGTATCGATGTTTAGTTTCGATACTGTGTTTTCACTGAATTCCTTATTTAGGAGGGAAATGCTGATATTGAAAGTCATCTCTGATTTCATCATGCATATGACTATGTGTGCATGGTTGCTAGGAGTGTTAGGACATAAGGGAAACACTTCAAAAATACGAATACGAGCATTCAAGGTTAGTCTCGACACTATGTGACCGTCGAACAGCACCCCTGATATGCAGCTAGAAAGATTATGACGAGTTCATCAGAGAAGATACATCTGTCATTGTAAATGAATTTGCAACAAAATTTGTAATATGACATGTTGTGGTGAGGGAAATGTTTGGAATGTGGCCTCTGCAACAGTTTGTGCCCGTTGGGTACTACGTTTATTGACTGAAGACTTCAAATTTCAGAAAAGAACCACCACTAAGAGACTTTTCCGGAGCATACGAAATGAATTACACAAAACTGTTTCCATCATTATGAACCTGAACCAAAAGACGCTGTGTGGAATAGCATTGTTAGCATTCATATTAGCAGAAAAAGGATGGTGCAATCTGTCTAGAAAGTTTTCGCACAATTACTGCCGTCACAACATGGCAACCTCCCGTTACCACCTATTCGGTTTTGTGAGCGGCCAGCTGCTAGGACAACGCTACGAGTCTCTGGTGGGCATCCAGAAGGCGAGTCTTCTGGCTGGTTTGATGCGGCTCGACACGAATTCCTCTCTCGTGCCAACCTCTTCGCCTCAGATTAACACTGGGACCCTACGTCCGCAATTACGGGTATTTGTTGGATGTATTACAATCCCTGTCTTCCTCTGCTGTTTTTACTAGGGTTGGATAAATACCCACGTTCTAACAGGCTCGAGATTTCCCGATACGCCACAGCGTTCGATATAGTATCGAGCTCGTTCGAACAGTCACGCCACAGTTGACTCGCGCGTGCCAGTGAAAGGGAAAGGGATTCGCAAGAAACAACGAACTAGCCACAACAATAAGCTATGGTAATGTTTAAAATGTCACAGCTTCGTGAAACACTGGGGGAAATAGCGTCAGATCCTATTACTGCACAAACTGCTTTTGTGTTTTAACGAATTTACCATACAAGTTCTCATACATCACCGGTATGCACAGATGTATAAACATTTATGCTGGTTTTTAAGTGAAAGTAAGAGACAAAGACGAAAACGTTGTCTTCCAAAAATATTACTTGGCTGAACCTAGTGCAACATTTTATTTGTTTGTGAGAGACGGTAATGATTTTCCACGTAGGCTGCAAATGAGTAATTCAGTCCTTGTTCACATATTACAATAACAGGTAAAACCGTTACCAGATTTCAGTCAATTTGAAAACAAGACGGCAACTTTCAGACGAAACAATCAAAAATTAAATGCCAAACACACGAAATACTTCATAAGAAAGTGGCTGTGATTTTTTCGACAAAAATGAGTTACAGCGACCAAATCTGTCTTGGAGATAGTACCATCAGAAGTCACTAAACAGCGACAACCGAAAGCTCAAGGTTATGACAAAACCATTATTACAGTCTTTTATTTATTTATTAGTCGCCTTTGTTAAGCATTACCTGCACCTTAGAAGATATTTTAGTTCATGTCCCAGACTTTTTACTATCAAAATAAATAGTGCATTAAAAACGCGAAGACAGATCGTTGTGACAGTACCTACAAAGGTCATTAGATCACAGGCACAGAAAAAGATCGAAGAGAACTCAAGACTTCCCGAACTGTGACGTACACTGTCCGAACAGTTCAAGTCACCTTCGAACACAGCCGTAGTTTTTACCCTCTCCAGCTCCATCCATTATTATGGACGTTATCCCCTGATGTCTCAACCCGTGTCCTATCATTCTGTCTGTTCTTCTTGTCGGTGTTTTCCGTACGTTCCTCTCAGAGTGTGCAGACAATCTCCTCATTCCTTACTTTATTAGACCACCTAATTTTCAACATTCTTCTGTAGCACAACATATTAAACTCTTCGATTCACTGCTGTTCCGACGTTCCCACAGACCATTATTCACTACCTGTAAAATGCTGTGCCGAAGTGTGCTTTGCCAGAAACTTGTTCCTCAAATTAAGGCCTATGTTTTATACTAATAGACATCTGTTGTCCAGGAAAGCACTGTTCGCCTGTGACAGTCTGCTTTTTATGTCCTTCATGTTTCATCCGTCATGGATTATTTTGCTTCAATGATAGCAGAATTCCTTAACTTCATCTACTTCGTGTCCACCAGTTTTGAAGTTGAGTTTCTCGCTATTATCATTTCTGCTACTTCTCTTAACTTCCGTTTTTCTTCAGTTTATTGTCAATCCATATTCTGTACTCATTAAATAGTTCATTCCATTCAACAGATTCTGTAATTCTTCCTCGTTCTCACTGAGGATAGCAAAGTCATCAGCGAGTCCTATCACTAATATCCTTTCATAATGAGTTTTAATCCAATCCTTGAACATTTCTTTTATTTCCGTCATTGTTTCTTCGATGCTGAAGAGTAGGGACGAAACACTGAATCCCTTTCTTACGCACTTTTCAATATTAGAAGTTCGTTCTTGGTTTTCCACTCTTATTGTAGCCTCTTGGTTCTTGTATGTGTCATCATTACCTGTCCCTCCCTGTTATCCTATTATTTTATTTTCCTCATAATTTAGTACATCTTGCAGCACTTCACACTGTCGAATGCTTTGTCCAGGTCGACGAATCCTACGAAGGTGCCTTGATTTTTCTTAAGTCTTGCTTCCATTATTATGGACAGCGTGAGTGTTGCCTCCCTGGCAGCTTCACTTTTTCTGAGGCCAACCTGATCCTCATCTAACAGATCTTCAATTTTTTTTAGTTCTTCTGTGTATTATTCTTGTCAGCAGCTTGACAGCATGATATGTTAAAGTGATTGTGTGATAGTTCTCGCACTTATCTGTTCTACCTGTCTTCAGGATTGTGTAGATGGTATTTTTACGAAAGTTTGATGGTATGCACCAGGCTCATACATTAAACATGCCATATTCAGTAGTTGTTTGGTTACCATTTCTCCAAGTAATTTTAGAAATTATGAAAGAATATTATTTATCCCTTCTGCTTTACGCGATTGAAAGTCTTCCAAAGCTCTGCTAAACTCTTACTCTAATACTCGACCCCTATGTCTTCCATATAGTATCAATTTCTTTTTCTATCACGTTATCAGGCAAGTCTCCCTCTCGTAGGCACCTTCAGTGTACTCCTTCCACATGTCTCCTCTGCGTCTGACAGTAGATTTTGCATGGCTTTCTTAATGTTGCCGTATTTGCTTTCAGTTTCACTAAACGTTGTTTTTACTTTTCTGTTTGTTGAATCAGACCTTCCGACGATTTCTTTACGCTTTTCCTGT
Source organism: Schistocerca americana (assembly GCF_021461395.2). Lineage (NCBI taxonomy): Eukaryota > Metazoa > Arthropoda > Insecta > Orthoptera > Acrididae > Schistocerca > Schistocerca americana. Next base: position 194,815,430 of record NC_060124.1, on the reverse strand, counting down.
GTGTATTTCACCTTGACTCCCCTGCACTTCCTACTTACTTCATTCCTGACTAATTTATATTCCTGTAATCCTATCTTTTTGCACTTGCTGTTTGGTTGATCAATTGACGTACTGCCTCTATTATCCATGTTTCCTAGGTGCTATCTTCCTTATACCTATATTTGTCTGTCCAATGTCTGTGATTGCCCTTATTGGAGTTGTTCACTAGGTTCAAATGGCTCTGAGCACTGTGGGACTCAACATATGAGGTTATCAGTCACCTAGACTTAGAGCTACTTAAACCTAACTAACCTAAGGACATCGCACACATCCATGCTCGAGGCAGGATTCGAACCTGCGACCGTAGCAGTCATACGGTTCCAGACTGAAGTGCCTAGAACCGCACGGCCACCACGGCCGGCGGAGATGTTCACTCCTCTTCAGCTGAACTACCAACTGCAGCATTCATTATCGCAGCATCTACAGCCTCAAAGAACTTCTAACGTATATTATCATTCTGCAATACTTCAGTACTCAACTCCTTCCACATTGATTCTGCCTGGACTGTTCTCCTAAACTTCTGTCTACTCTTCTACATTTGACTTCAAAAGGAATTATCACACGAGAGCTACTTGCAGAAGCGAGAGAGTGGAAAAAAATGAGTATCCTAAGGAGGGTGATGCGAGAAAAAATCGTAAAATTGAATCTACAGTTTCCATTGCTGTTTGATTCCAAAGCAAGGTTGTCACTGACAAGTATTAGAAACGAACAGGGTTTGGTGTGAACTGGAGCAGGAAAAAAAATGTTCCGTCTTGTACACAAGCCAAATACGCTGTATACAACATATTTCTAAGAGAAATTTAAGAGAAAAATTTGTTTTTATCATTAGAAACTTGCGCAGGAAAATTTATGATACATTGCGAATGTCTATTTGAAACATATTGAATGAAAACTTAATGATGCGTCGCGCTCACGTTCTGCACTTATAGTGAAATGCTCTTCTTTACACAAAATATTAATTTCATTACTTCCTTAATCGTTTCTGCGATGCGTTGTTGTCAATGAAACTGAATAAAAAAGAACAATCACACAATGAAAAAATATCTGCATCACAACTGAATAAAAAAGTATAGACGTCAGAACGCGCTCCTACCAAAACAGTTGACGCAAAGTATAGCGACCAACTTAGTCTTTAAGCACAAGAGCAAAAAGGCTCGTAGGAGGCCATAGCACGATAAAGAAAACAACACCGACATAACGTTACCAGATGGCATTTTCGTGAAAGGAATACATGTTTTCCCGCATTAACGGAAAAGACAAGCCTGTAATTTACAGTTGGATATCAGCACAGTTATGTATTTACCATACCGTTAACGTCATACATAGTATGAAAAACAAAAGACTGCAAGGCCTAATTTTATGCTCTGGCATGTGTACATACGGCACAGAGTGGCCCAACAAATGTATACACTGGTTAACTGTCCTTAACTTCAAAATTAATAGACAGAAACGCCTCATTCTTGGTAGTTTAATATTTTATCGTTCTGGCAGCTGCTACATAGGCGTTGTTTTATTTTGTTACATGATAGTCGCCACATACGCGTTTTTTGCGTGATAGTCGCCACAGCAACGTTGTTTTGTAGAGTTACGTGATACCGCCACACAAGAGTTGTCTTATTTGTTTTCAGTTACGTGAGTAAACATGGCTGGTGCTGGTGCAAGGCAAACAGTAGATGAACGGAAGGCAGTTTTGTAGTGGTGCATTAACTACGGAAATATATATATATCTTTATATATACATATCTTTATATATATATATATATATATATATATATATATATATATATATATATATATATATATCTTTACAAAACCTTATTTACAAATTAATAAAACTATGAACAAGAATTTGTAATTATGAAACAAATTCGATGTCTACACCTTCTTCTTCCTGTTTCGTTTTATAAAGAGTGTCCGACGTCATTTTCTCGTACATTTCGTGTGTTGGCTCCTGGTCGTTCCTTAATGCATTCAGAGGCAAGAAGTGCTCCATTCAGTGTACTGGTTTGGAGTCTGTTCCTAATTTTGGTTTTCATGAGGTTTACCTGAAGTTGAACATGAAACTTTAATAACCTGACAAGTATGAAATCATATTATTAACTAGTTATTAGCTTCATTGCTTTAGATACCTTAGAAAAAACTCTTTCGCAATCTGCATTTGAATGAGGTATACTCAAAATTGAGAGAGCGAAAACGCTCAGTTTCTTAAATTCTTCAGATTCGTTATTTAATATATTCCACATTTTATCCGGTGATTGTTCCTTTCGTAGTGAGTCTGGGAGACAAGCCAAAACCAGAGGGAGACGCCTCCACTGGTCATCCGTAGTTTATGCTAAATAGAGATCTGAGGGAGGAATTATACGTGGCAACAGTTCCATTAAAGGCATGAGTGAAGGTGTTGTATCTCGGAAACTTTGTGACAGGGCATTTGTAGGTTTGAGTGCCGCTAGTTTGGACAGCACTTTATCTTCCATATCATACCGTAATTTGATCTGGCACGAAGCTGTCTGTAATATTTGAGAATTAATGGCTCTCATTAGGTATGTCACATATAAACACACAAATGTATAGAAAACAATAAAACACAAATTGTATATGATTTCAGGCAAACGAGGTGTACTCACCACAAGAAAGTTCCTGCATCGATGATAAAAATCCTTGATAAGATGTGGGTGATTCTTTATCTCTGGTGTGCCAACGTTCTTCAGAATTTTCACACCCAAATGCAGTTGTGAATCTTCCAGATGATGAACTGCATTTTTTGGGTCAACATCACTGAGATTTTGTCCCATGACATAAGTGCGTTTCATGAAATACAGAAGTATTTCTGTGTAGAGTGCTCTAACCTTGTCATGAAGGTCAACAATTACTACTGCTCTAGACTGGAAATACTCGTTGAAAGTAGTAAATTTTGGTACAATCAACTCTAAGAACATATAATACATTTTTACAAAGGAGTCATGTAAACAGTTAAAAACTTGTTCAGCACTTAGAACTCGCTCAGAAAGCCATTTTTGGTTAAAAAACAGCATTAGAGCATCCCAGTTTTCCAGAACTGTCCTAACAACCGCGATCATTGACAGCCAACGTGTCTGTGAAGGATGTAGTAATTTGTGTGGTTCCAAGTTTAAAAATACCTGGAATAAAACATAATGTTTAGCTTATTTCCACACGATCGGACGTAAAATAAAGTCTATGAGATATAAAATGCTACAATACCTGAAATTCCTTGAACTCTGCCTTCCTCTTCGCACTGAGTTTGAAAAAACCATAAATATTCCTCGTGAGGTCCTCACAAGCTCTTGGAAGGTTCTTGCACGCCTCGCTTGCGCATATATGCACCGAATGACAAACACACTTCGTTACAAAAATTCCCGGGCAGCTATCTTGGAATCTGCTTGCTACAGAATTACGAACTCCCATCATACTATTGCAACCAACTGCTCCAAAGCCAATAATATTGGCAAATGGAATGTTATGCTGTTGAAACGTTTTTACCACGTTTTTACCACACCATTGTAGAGATTTTCTGCAGTAGAAGCTTTCTCAACATTTAAGTCTCCATCTTCATAAACTTTATATAGCTCCCAAAACTTACTTACAATACAACCTGTAAAAGGAGAAGTGATACAACCCAACAGACAAGAATTAACTGATGAAATTGTAAACGATGTTTTTAAGAAAATCATTAAGTGGTTCTCTGCAAATGGGCTCTAATTAAACAATGACAAAACACAGTACATACAGTTCCACTAAAAAAATGGAATGTCACCATTAATAAACATAAACTTCGATCAGAAATCGGTAGCTAAGGAAATTTCTAGATGTATGCATTGATGAGGGGTTGAACTGGAAAAAACACCCTGAAGATATGCTGAAACGTTTGAGTTGAGCTACTTATGCAATTAGGGTCATTGCAAATTTTGGCGATATACATCTTAGTAAATTAGTTACCACGCCTATTTTCATTCTCTGCTTTCGTATGGCATCATATTCTGGGGTAACTAATCATTGAGTAAAAGAGTGTTCATTGCACAAAAACATGTAATCAGAATAATTGCTGGAGCTCATCCAAGATCATCCTGCAGACACTTATTTAAAGAGCTAGGGATCTTCACTGTAGCCTCACAATATATATATATTTCATCTCATTTTTTTTGATACAACTAAATGATATGAAAAAAATACGGTTTTTGGCTCTCCTCACTGTGAGATTTGGCGCTTAGAACGTTTGTCATTTCCACTCCTCCACTTTCCTCTTAATGATACCAGAGCGCCTCTCATGTAGGGTCTGCCACTGGAGTTGCATGAGCATCCCTGTAACGCTCTCGCACTTGCTAAACGAACCCATAAAGAAACTCACCATTCTTCTTTGAATCTTCTCTATTTACTAAACTGAAGTTACCTGGTAATTGTTCCATACCGACGATTAATAATAACTTATCGAACGAGTATTATGTAAATCAGTTATTTCCTACGACACATTAAAAAGAAAAGATAATAAATAGGCTTAACCAATAAATGCCACACATCAGTTCTAGTGGAAAAAAGACGGTATCGAAAGATACGCTCATAACTCATAATCGTTCGTTTTACATTTGGTACATGTCTCTGCAGCACTAACTTGAAATTTTCGAAATTTGAATTCATTTTATAAATCTTTTCAACATGTCATGCACTTTTGCTTATGTAAAACGTGTCACAATCCCAGTTTTAGAACTCAGTACGGGTACGTGTAATATCAAACGACCTGCGCTGAGTGTATAAGGCACGAAAGTTTGTTTCACAGGGCGAAGAACATTCTGCGTCAACTGCGGCTCACTTCTGACCGTGAAATGAGGTTGAGATTTGGTCGCAACACTTGATGTAATCATGGGGAGCAACTTCACTTCATTTCCTGCCGCAAAGTTGGAATCATAGAGTTTTGCAAGTTTAAATTACGTCTGAGACCAGCCAGGTTAGACTTGCACACTGGGCCTCAGTTTTCCCTGTAGAAACGGCCGCGAGGGTGCGACGTCGCCATTTTCCGGAAACTGAAACAGTCCTTTTCGCTCTCTCGGATTCAGTTTGTGCGTTATTCTTGTCTTCTTAAGCTAAAAACAAGTCAAGGTAGGTTCTCAAAGAGTCCTGATGCGTAGTACTATAACTAAGAGGACAAGAAGAAAATTTCTCTGCCCGATAAAGAGCCGAGTTTCTTGTAGATGAAATTTTATTTTAATTATAAATGACTTCGTCGTCACAAATTTGTTGTATAAAATAACGTACTGAATTTCATCCGTCTAAGGTTGCAAGCTATCAGCGACCGGCTTCTAATCAAATTGTGTGCGTTTGGAGTACCCTGTAAGTTGTGCGCCTGGATACGTGATTTTCTGTCTGAAAAGTAGAAGTTCGTAGTAATTGGCGGTAAGTAACTGAGTGAACCAAACGTGATATACGGGGGTCCCCAAGAAACTGTTGCAGGAGACAGTCTGAGCAACCATCATAGGCAGACTGCGGATGATGCTGTCGTCTACTGCCTAGTAATCGTAAGATTAAAGTGAATTCCAAAATGATTTAGGCAGGATATACCTATTGTGAAAAAAAGGGTCAATTGGCCCTAAAGAATCAGTGTGAGGTCCTCCACACGTGTACTAAAAAGAAAGAAAAAAAATCCGTTATATTTCTGTTACACGGCATATCACATAAATTTTACAGATTATCTAGTCGACATCTCGGGATTATAATTATGAACACCTTAATTTGGAAACAGCGTACAGAAAATTTTGTGGGGAAGGCGAACCAAAGACTGTGTTTTATTGGCAGAACTGTTAGAAGGTGCTACCAATCTACTAAAGAGACTGCCTACATTATTCTGGTATGTCCTGCGGAGTACTGATGCGCGATCTGAGATCCTTACCAATAAGATCGATGACAGACATCGAAAAAGTTCAAATAAGGGTAGCTTATTTTGTATAATCGTGAAATAAAGGAGAGAATGCCACGGATATGATAACGCGAATTGGGGAGGTAATAACTAAAACAAAGGGGTTTTTCGATGCAGCGAGATATTGTGATGAAATTTCAACCACTAACTTTATCTTCCGAAAGTGAAAATATTTCGTTGACGCTCGAAATAAAAGAAGCGAAATCAGAGCTCGCACGGAACTATGTAGGTATTCATTTTAACCTCGTAGTATTCGAGAGTGAAATGGTCGACATATGGTCTGAAAGTGGTATGGGGTTGATCATCATCAGCTAAGCGCAAGTCACCGAATGGCGTCAAATAAAAAAACACACCAGGCGGACGCGGAATGGCCGTGCGGTTAGAGGCGCCTTGCCACTGATTGCGCGGCCTCTCCCGCCGGAGGTTCTAGTCCTCCCTCGGGCATGGGTGTGTGTGTTGTTCTTAGAATAAGTTAGTTTAAGTAGTGTGTAAGTGTAGGGACCGATGACCTTAGCAGTTTGGTCCCTTAGGGACTCACACACATTTGAACATTTGAACACCAGGCGGACGAAATTTCCAGAATGGCTCTCCCGGCAAAAATGTCATATGCACACTTCATTTTTCACTCGAGTGTGAATTGCGGAGTAGTCATGTAGATGTAGAATATACACTATTATCTTCGCAGGAGACCCACTGACTATCATGAGATGAGGAATTTCACAAAAAATGGCTCTAAGCACTATGGGACTTAACATCTGAGGTCATCAGTCCCCTGTACTTAGAACTACTTAAACCTAACTAACCTGAGGACATTACACACATCCATGCTCGAGGCAGGATTCGAACCTGCGACCGTAGCAGCAGCGCGGTTCCGGACCGAAGGCTATTCACAATAAAGTGCCTGGCACTGGTGGAAGTGATTAGTATTCTTGAAATCATTGCTAGTATATTCCCACTGGTAACTACAAGAATATCTTCTCGGCTTGTAAAAATTTAAGAAAAGTCCTTATTAAAAGCACGGTCGGTCAATGAGAGTAAAATGCGAGGGAAATTATAATTTGCTCTTGTAGAAACGGTCATCTGTTCCTAAGTCATTTTGGGCTTGCAAACAGTATCTGATTAATATCAGGTTCTGTAGTGTCGGTACAGTTACAGTATGGCGGTAGAGTGATTCCAGTGCGGTGGAGGAGCGACAGGAGACGTCATCCATTGTTAAACATAATTACATTTTTTCCGTGGAACTTGGAAGTGTGATGTTTTTGTGCAGCTTTTACCTGTTGACTTTAAACTGTTTCTTGTTTTGTTGTGGAAATTACCGCCGGAAATTGCTTGGAGCTAGCTGGAGGCGTGGTACGAACTGTTAGCTATGGCATTTTCCCCAATTTCCCATTCAGTAAACGGATTACGGAATCTTTCTGAAGTAGTTAGATGGCTACAGGGTTCTATTGTTAACTGTAGCGTAGGGACATATATATTCTTGTCTCGCTACTCAGGGCAATGCTGGAGCCCCTTGTTTAGAATGATTCAGTACTGTAGCAGAGCAGAAGTTTAATACGGGTTTCTGAGTATGTTTCGGAGCATTTTTATTTGTTTTTTATTTTTTGGCTAAACAGTCATCTGACTTAACGCGACCCTCCCCTGTGCCAGCCTCTTCGTCTCAGGCTGAGAACTGAGGTGTCATGGTACAAAGTCAAGCTCAGGAAATGGGGTTCAGCAGTCGAGATGGAATTCGCCGGTGTGGTGACCAACGACATCTGCTAGTCTGCAGGAACCTGCTAAATACCTGTACTACTGGTGATCTTGCTCAGTTAACAAAACAGCAGTCAAAACTCCAGAATACGGAGCTCTTCAAAGAACATGAAGAGAATTATCTTGCTGTTTGTTTGTTCGTTTGTTTTTCATTATCTTCTCATCTGTATTTCAGAAATTCTTATTCAAAGGTATGTCTCGCTTAACAGTTTTTGCCCTATAGAGTATCCTCAAGTACCATGGACAAAAAAATGGCTCTGAGCACTATGTGACTCAACTGCTGAGGTCATTAGTCCCCTAGAACTTAGAACTAGTTAAACTAACTAACCTAAGGACATCACAAACATCCATGCCCGAGGCAGGATTCGAACCTGCGACCGTAGCGGTCTTGCGGTTCCAGACTGCAGCGCCTTTAACCGCACGGCCACTTCGGCCGGCTACCATGGACACTATTATCTTATGTTTTAAGACATTCCCTATCATACTGTCCCTTTTTCTTGTCAGTGTTTTCCATATGTTTCTATTTTCCTCGTTTCTCTTCCCTGATTTTCCAGAGAATCTTCTTACACCACCACATCTCAAATTCTTCGGTTATTCTCTTCTCCCAGTTCCTTAAGTACTTCCACATAGCTATGTGCTGCAGTCGTCACGCATTCTATGGAATTTATTCCTCAAAATAGGTCAGTTTTCTGATACTAATAGACTTCTTTTGGCCAGGAATGTCCTCTTCACTGTGCTAGTCTGCTTTTCCTAACATCTTTGCTTCGTTCGTCATGTGTTGCTGTCGAGGTAGCATAAGTCCTTCATCGAATTCGTAGTCCCCAACTTGGATGTTAATCTTATTTCTGAAACTTCCTGGCAGATCAAAATTATGTGCCGGACCAAGACTCGAATTCGCGACCTCTGTCTTTCGTGGGCAAGTGTTCTATCATCTGAGCTACCCAAGAACCGACTCACAACCCATCCTCACAGCTTTTACTCCGCCAGTTCCTTGTCCGCAATATCCTTTATTCCAGGAGTGCTAGTCCTCCTGCAAGATCTTTAGGAGAGCTTCTGTGAAGTTGGGAAGGTTGGAGAAGAGTGTAAGTAGGGGCAGCTGAATCACCCTGTGTAGACCATGGTGTACCTGTCTACGTACAGGACCTCTTCAAAAACCCGTGGATCGATTTCAGCAAAATTTCGCACAGAAATAGTAGGCCTCTTAAGTATCAGCACCTTGAGGTTTATAACCTCCTCGCTCCAAAAGGTGCAGTGAAATGGGAAAAAATGTGTTTTCACGAGCCCTGGTGTATGGGCTGCTCTGCATAACAGGCATGTTGTATGGGAATAGTACTGGTCTGCCAAATTAAACTTCTCTACAGGGCAGCGTACATCTCAGGGACAAGAAACGATTTTTCTGGGCCCCATCATCTAGGCTGTCCTGCATGACCTGTGTGTTGTGTTGGAGTAATTTTGGCCTGTTTTATTGACCTGATTTGCATAGAGATTTGTCTGTCAGGGGTCTCTGATATGTAGCCTAACCTATACAACAAGCATATTGTGGGAGCAGTATCCTCCTGCTTCGTTGAACTGTATTACAAGGGCTACATATGCCAGTTGGCTTTGCTAGGGATAGGGCCAGATGGGTAGAGCACAAGATGGACAGAGTGGCAAAAGGAAGGGAGATGGGTTTAATATCCCATTCACATCAAAGTCATTATAGATGGAGCACAAGCTCGTATTGTGCCAAGGAAAGGGAAGAAATCGGCCTTGCTCTTTCAAAGGGAACCTTGTAGCATTTGCCTAGAGTGATTCAGAGAAAACACTGAAAAACTAGATCTGGATGGCTGGAAATGGGTTTGAACCAATACTCTCTTGAATGCAAATCCAGTGTACTAACTAACAGACTGAGAGGGAGGATTAGATGAATAGAGAGGGAAGGGAGGCAGGAGGAAGGTGTGGACAAGGAAGAAGGGGACATGGCGTGAGAATGGGGTAGGTGGATATGTTCAAGGGGAGAGAGGAAGATATGGTCAAAGAGAGGGGGTGGAGGATATTGACAAAGGGAACAGGAGGAGGAGATGAAGAGATAGAGCATGTGAGCAGGAGAAGATAGAGAGATAGAGGTGGGAGGATGAGGTGGACAGGTGGAGGGGGAAAACGTATACACAGAGAAGGGGTGGAGGGGATGTTTCTAGTATATGTGTTGAACGCATTCGTAGACGAGGAAGTGGGAAAAAGGCCAGTTATTAGGTAAAGGAGAGGACAAACGCCGAAAACATAGTACAAAAAATGAGTATGAGCACACGAAAATTTAATTCATAAAGGGGTCGCAAACTGAATTTTACTGAGATAGCAGAGCTCATTTTGCTAAGTGGCAAACGACTAGGTAGGATATGTGATTTGCAAACATTACAAGTGAAAAAGTATGACACATATCCATTTTATGAGAGCACTGGAGAAAACTTACAGTCTGCCAGCAAAAGACAGTTTTGAAATCAAAATAGCACTTTATTTTTGGATATAATCTGTGAGAATACTCTTCCATCAAATTCTACTTCAGTTACTTTCATAAAATGTTTAGGAGTGTATGTAGGGATTTAGTTGGAACGACCACATAAAATGAACATCAGGTGAGGTAGATGCGAGACTGAGATACATTGGAAGAATATTCAGGAAATGTAGTCCACCAACAAAGGTGGTAGCTTGCAGAACTCGCGTTGATCCAGTACTTGAGTATTTATCGGTAATCTGGGACGCGTACCAGATAAGAATGATAGAGGAAATAGAAAAGATCCAAAGAAGAGCAGGTCGTTTCGTCACAGGTTCGTTTACAAAGCGCGAAAGAGTTAAGAAGATGCTGAGCGAACTCCAGTGGCAGACGCTGCAAGAGAGGCGTTCTGCACCACGATTTGGTTTTCTATGTATGTTCTGAGAGCGAAGATTCCTTAAAGAGCCAGTCAATATATTGCTTCTTCCTATGAATACCCCACAGAAAGACTATGATGATAAAATGAGAGAGATCGAGCCATACGAAGGCTTCTTCCCTCAGACGATTCGCGACTGGAATAAAAAAAAAGGGGGGAAATGACAGGCGGAAGCGACAGTGGTGTAAAAAGGATCCTCCGCCACTCAGGTGATTTGCACAGAATAGATGTACCGGGTGATCAAAAAGTCAGTATAAATTTGAAAACTGAATAAATCACGGAATAATGTAGATAGAGAGGTACAAATTGACACACATGCTTGGAATGACATGGGGTTTTATTAGAACCAAAAAAATACAAAGTTCAAAAATGTCCGACGGAATGCGCTTCATCTGATCAGAATAGCAATAATTAGCATAACAAAGTAAGACAAAGCAAAGACGATGTTCTTTACAGCAAATGCTCAATATGTCCACCATCATTTCTCAACAATAGCTGTAGTCGAGGAATAATGTTGTGAACAGCACTGTAAAGCATATCCGGAGTTATGGTGAGGCATTGGCGTCGGATGTTGTCTTTCAGCTTCCCTAGAATGTCGGTCGATCACGATACACTTGCGACTTCAGGTAACCCCAAAGCCAATAATCGCACGGACTGAGGTCTGGGGACCTGGGAGGCCAAGCATGACGAAAGTGGCGGCTGAGCACACGATCATCACCAAACGACGCGCGCAAGAGATCTTCCACGCGTCTAGCAATATGGGGTGGAGCGCCATCCTGCATAAACATCGTACGTTCCAGTAGGTGTTTATCAGCCAGTCTGGGGATGATGCGATTCTGTAACATATCGGCGTACCTCTCACCCGTGACGGTAGCAGTTACTGACGTTCTACTGTCCAGCGCCATATGTCGGACATATTGTGAACTTTGTATTTTTTTTTGTTCTAATTCCAAGCATGTGTGTCAATTTTTACCTCTCTATCTGCATTATTCCGTGGTTTATCAAGTTTTCAAATTTATAGTGACTTTTTGATCACCCTGTATATGTCGAAATTAACTAATAGCTCATTTCTCATTAAAACCAGTCTGTGTGGTTCACTGAAATAAGTGGATCTTAACGGTCGACAAATTAACGTTACTCTATGATCCCTGTCTCACTAGGGGTAAGATAGATACTGTCTACAGGAAAATTAAAGAGACCTTTGGAGAATGGAGAACCACTTGCATGAATATCAAGAGCTTTAATGGAAACCCAGTTCTAAGCAAAGAAGGGAAAGCAGAAAGGTGGATGGAGTATATAGAGGGTCTATACAAGGGCGATGTACTTGAGGACAACATTGTGGAAATGGAAGAGGATGTAGATGAAGATGAAATGGGAGATACGATACTGCGTGAAGAATTTGACAAAGCACTGAAAGACCTGAGTCGAAACAAGGCCCCGGGAGTAGACAACATTCCATTAGAACTACTGACAGCCTTGGGAGAGCCAGTCCTGACAAAACTCTACCATTTGGTGAGCAAGATGTATGAGACAGGCGAAATACCCTCGACTTCAAGAAGAATATAATAATCCCAATCCCAAAGAAAGCAGGTGTTGACAGATGTGAAAATTACCGAACTATCAGTTTAATAAGTCACAGCTGCAAAATACTAACGCGAATTCTTTACAGACGAATGGAAAAACTGATAGAAGCCGACCTCGGGGAAGATCAGTTTGGATTCCCCACAAATGTTGGATCATGTGAGGCAATACTGACCCTACGACTTATCTTAGAAGAAAGATTAAGGAAAGGAAAACCTACATTTCTAGCATTTGTAGACTTAGAGAAAGCTTTTCACAATATTGATTGGAATACTCTCTTTCAAATTCTGAAGGTGGCAGGGGTAAAATACAGGTAGCGAAAGGCTATTTACAATTTGTACAGAAACCAGATAGCAGTTATAAGAGTCGAGGGATATGAAAGGGAAGCAGTGGTTGGGAAGGGAGTGAGACAGGGTTGTAGCCTATCCCCGATGTTATTCAATCTGTATATTGAGCCAGCAATAGAGGAAACAAAAGAAAAGTCGGAGTAGATATTAAATTCCATGCAGAAGAAATAAAAACTTTGAGGTTCGCCGATGACATTGTAATTCTGTCAGAGACAGCAAAGGACTTGGAAGAGCAGTTAGACGGAATGGACAGTGTCTTGAAATGAGGGTATAAGATGAACATCAACAAAAGCAAAACGAGGGTAATGGAATGTAGTCTAATTAAGTCGCGTGATGCTGAGGGAGTTAGATTAGGAAACGAGACACTTAAAGTAGTAATGGAGTTTTGCTATTTGGGGAGCAAATAACTGATGATGGTCGAAGTAGAGAGGATATAAAATGTAGACTGGCAATGACAAGGAAAGCGTTTCTGAAGATGAAAAATTTGTTAACATCGAGTATAGATTTAAATATCAGGAAGTCGTTTCTGAAAGTATTTGCATGGAGTGTAGCCATGTATGGAAGTGAAACGTGGACGATAAATAGCTTAGACAAGAAGAAAATAGAAGCTTTCGAAATGTGGTGCTACAGACGAATGCTTAAAACTAAATGGGTAGATCACATAAGTAATGAGGAGGTGTTGAATAGATTTGGGGAGAAGAGGAGATTGTGGCAGAACTTGACTAGAAGAAGGGATCGGTTGGTAGGATATGTTCTGAGGCATCAAGGGATCGCCAATTTAGTATTGGAGGGCAGCGTGGAGGGTAAAAAACGTAGAGGGAGACCAAGAGATGAAAACACTAAGCAGATTCAGAAGGATGTAGGTTGCAGTAGGTACTGGGAGATGCATCAAACCAGTCTCAGGACTGAAGACCACAACAACAACAACAACAACAACAACATGATCCCTCAGCAAGAATATTTGATAATGTTAATCAAAATCTTACAGATATGTTCTGCATCAATAGCAGCAGTTCGAACCTACTTGAAGGTTTAAAGAACAACACTGGGATAGTCAAGCAATTTCAGAGCTGCAAAATAGGCGGAGATAGCAAATAAATCTATTATTTGCGACGTTGCAGTGCCTGTGTTATTCCAGATTACGATGTAATGTTCCTTCTGACATGCATGGGTATCCGAAGTGCAAGCATCACGGTGACTACAGCCCTCATGAAATACATGAAATGCGAATATGAACTACAGTCAGCTGTAAAATGGTGTGATGGCAATGAAAGTTTGTGGCGGACCGGGACCCGAACACGAATTTCCCTCCAACCACGAGTGGTCGCCTTACCATTTGGCTATCCGAGCTCGACTTACTTCGAAGTAAAATGTCTAGCCTGTGTAATATCGCGAGTCAATATGCAATAGCATTTATTCCACTACTTCGCAGTACGGCTCATAGCTTTGGAGCCGTTGGCGGTGATAGAAACAGCTGCTTGTATCTTAACACGACTCATTCGCACCTGTCACTAGCCTAACCGTGGGAAGCGGTACCTGTGTCAATTCGAGCGACAGAATATTCAAGCCTCTAAGAATCTAAATAAACCATATTAAATGTTATTCATTATTGTTAAAAGTCATTATACTACCCTTTGTTATTAAAAAAAAGATTGTGTGAAAATCTTAGCTTTCTAGCTGGCATACTTTCAGAGTTAGAGAAAATTATCTAAAACACCCCAAACCGACAGTTGTAAGATTAGTCAGTTAGGATTCATAACAGTTTGTCTTTTAGTATCATTTGGAATCATTACTGAAGTTCACAAAATGTTAGGTCAATTTTTTTGATTTTCCTAGTAAAAACGTTAACTATTTTTCATTTTCGTAATATAAAATTCAGAAAAGATCAGTATTTATTTAATGTGTTGTTGTGTGAGTAAATGAGAATGAGTGAGAGTGTGTATGTGGGACATACGAAAAAATTCAATATTATCTCAGGTTAAACATTACGTAACTGTATCATGGGAAAGTGTTAAGCAAGCAAGTTGCAATGAAAAATGTTAATTTCCCCACCTTGCTAATAACGTATATCTAAAGGTATTTGCGCCGGCCGCTGGTGTCCGAGCGGTTCTAGGCGCTTCAGTCTGGAACCCCGCGACCGCTACGGTCGAAGGTTTGAATCCTGCCTCGGGCATGGATGTGTGTGATGTGCTTAGGTTAGTTAGGTTTAGGTAGTTCTAAGTTCTAGGGGACTGATGACCTCAGATGTTAAGTCCCATAGTGCTCAGAGCCATTTGAACCATTTAAGGCTACTTGCTTTTGTAAGAAGGCAGCCAAACAGCCTTTTACAGAGTAATAGTTTTCTAAAGTTATTTCAAGATTAGTTCTTCTTCTTTTCGTTTGGTTTTTGTTAAACTTTTTATTAATATTTGCGTGACGAAGTGAGGTAAATGCATATGTGAATATTGATTGGTGGAAGACAGTTTTAGCATGAGAAAGAAATGGAGGATTGTTTTGACTGGCTAGTAATTTTGAACAACCAATCAGCGTTAAGCATTTCCCGCCCATTGTCAGTAGTTATAGGCCCTGGAAGGAGCGGCAGTGAGTGAGTCGCTGGCTAGCTATCGGCGTGCAGGTCATGTTGGACGTGTCAGTCTACATTATGAGTGAAATGAAGAAGTTACCGGTTTATCGCGTCCGGATTGTATTGGCGTGAAAGCCGTTGCATTTACGGACAGATTGCGAAAGTCTGAGCTTTGTGATCTGTTGGAAAGATAAACGCGTGTGAACTTTCGGCCTTTGTAGAATTCCATGTGGCATGTTTCATACCCGTTTATGGAATAGTTGGCGAGCAATTTCTGTTAATAGAAATCCACTGTAAGAGACCGAAAGTGAAACTCATATATTGTAGCAGAGTATTGAGTATGATCGCGTAACAATTCGGGTTGGACTTAAGTACATTTCTAGCTGCCTAGCGTGTGTACTGGGTTACATGAACTGTGTGCCGAGGACAGTGATGTTATTCGTTAATTAAATTCGGGCTGATGGCAGGTGTTTATTTTTGAACCTAAAGAAATAAAGGAACTCGTTGCAGAATTTTGTCATTTTTCTAAAGAGATGAAACAATCGCCCTCCACCCAAAAATTTTGTTATAAGATATTACAGGGTAGCTTGCCGCCAGAGTTTAAGCGGACCTTGGAAACGTAAGTATTGAAGGTGTTTTTCATCAACGCTGCTTTTAACATCGTCTGGACAGTATCTACGTATGCAGGGAAACGGGCTGGTGATCTGACGCCGTACTGATGTAGATGGAACTTCTGTAGTGAACAATACGACGACAGACAGTGAACAAACACAGATGATGCATTTCTAACCCGCCCCGCCGCACCTGTACGGGAATTTACATAATGGTAGTACGGGTACAGGTTATAGACACATGGCTGAGACATATGGAAGTTTGAGTCTGGCATTGAGTCATGCTCGGATAGACAAATGGTAAGGCAAGAAATTCGGCTTCCAGTTCCTGTCCGGCACAAATTTTCATTGAAGTCATTACATTATGCAGCTAATGGTAGTGCATATTCTCAACTACGAATACATTTCGAGTAATCTATTATTTGGGCTTATCATGTAAACGATTTCATGGACATAGGAATCCTGGTAAAAATTACGTTCATTCTCCATGAATTTCACATGAACAAGCTCGAAAGATATTAATTCCTGGACGCACCCGTGTGTTCACTGTTCACTGTTGTGGACGCTATATCCCTTTTCCAGAGAACGAGAGCTTTTGTTTGAGGAAGACAACTGTATAATCAACCTGGATTTAACACCAACAAAGAAAGACACAAACACGAATTTAGCGTATTTAGGAAAATTCATTTATGGATAGGATTACTAATGACAACTAGTGGCATCTACGACAACAGAAGTGGGCATATTTTAATGCAGATCGTCTATGGGTTTGCCGCTCTGCCAGCATAAAGATGAAAGAGAGGTGATCGTTTTAAAGTAAGTGGCCTTGGAGAATGGATACGGAGCTAAGGACGTGATGGAAATCTCTAATTAGATAAAGAAAAGACAACTGAAACGCGGAAGCGATAGTCACGTGACAATTAAGAATGTTGTTGTTGTGGTGGTCTTCAGTCCTGAGACTGGTTTGATGCAGCTCTCCATGCTACTCTATCCTGTGCAAGCCTCTTCATCTCCCAGTACCTACTGCAACCTACATCCTTCTGAATCTGCTTAGTGTATTCATCTCTTGGTCTCCCTCTACGATTTTTACCCTCCACGCTACCCTCCAATACTAAATTGGTGATCCCTTGATGCCTCAGAACATGTCCTACTAATCATACAGTAAAGCTGCATGCCCTCGGGAAAAATTACGGCTGTAGTTTCCCCTTGCTTTCAGCCGTTCGCAGTACCAGCACAGCAAGGCAGTTTTGGTTATTGTTACAAGGCCAGATCAGTCAATCATCCAGACTGTTGCCCTTGCAACTACTGAAAAGGTTGCTGCCCCTCTTCAGGAACCACACATATGTCTGGCCTCTCAACAGACACCCCTCCGTTGTGGTTGCACCTACGGTACGGCTATCTGTATCGCTGAGGCACGCAAGCCTCCCCACCAACGGCAAGGTCCATAGTTCATGGGGGGGAGGAATTAAGAATAACGACAACAAATAATACGTGGCAATTGACCTACAGTGGAAAGAGTTCTGAGAAAATCGAAAGATGCTTCTGCAAAGCAAAGGTAAAAATGGGTTTTCGTGCATATGACATGTAATGATTCAGGCTCCACCATAAACTATTTAAAGCTGGGAAGAGTTCCGGGAGTCAGGTACGTATAGATCAAGTGCAGTGCGTGAAGTAAACAGTACATGTTGTAACCGGGTCGGAGCTTCGAAAACGCTATTTTGTGAGTTTATAGTCTCTCGAAACAAAACAGTGTTTGGTTCACACATGGCATTGTATCACGAACATTTATCAGAATATGGACATTGTGCACAGAGCTCATGAGAAACGATTGCTTAACGTCTTAGACCAACACGAAATTTATAGTCAGATTCGAATCAAATTTTAAATCACAAAGAATTCAATCACAGTGTCTATTTTAACATTTATAAGGACTTATTTTTTCAATTCATTTGAACTGCATACTGAGTTATTCATAATCGCAATATCTCTAGCCTCGAGAACTTCAAGCGTATGTACTCATTCCTTAGTATCTCCAGTTATTTGCTCACTGACTCTTCCTGATGAGTCTGTTAAACTTCAGCCTGCTCATCATCATTACTTAATCGTGACCCGAATACACCTCCGGTAGTATTAAATCAGGGGAGGTAACATGAAGAGCGCAATGGGAGCTCCACTGTTAAATGCAGAGGAAAGAGTGGATAGGTGAAAAGAGTACAGTGAAGGCCTCTAAAAGAGGGAGAACTTGCCTGATGACGTGGTAGGAGAAGAAACAGGAGACGACAGGGAAGGGATAGTGGATCTAGTATAAGAATCAGAATTTAAAACAGCTTTGGAAGATTCAAGATCAAGTAAATCGGAAGGGATAGATAACAATCACCCGGAATTTCAAATATAAAATGACAAGAGAACGACTATTCACGTTGGCGTGTAGAATGTATGAGAGAGGCGATATACCATCTGACCTTCGTTAAAGCATCATCCACGCAATTTCGAAAACTGCAAGTGCCTACAAATGCGATAATTATCGCACAATCAACTTAACAGCTCATGCACAAAAGTTACTACAAGAATAATATACAGAAGAATGGGAAAGAAAATTGAGGATGTCTTAGAGGATGATCACTTGGGATTTAGGAAAGGTAAAGGCACCAGAGAGGCAGTTCTGACATTGCGGTTGATACTGGAAGTAAGACTGAAGAAAAGACACGTTTGCAGATGTCGTCGCTCTGGAAAGAGCGTATGACAATATAAAACGGTGCAAGATCTTCGAAATTCTGAGGGAAATAGGGGTAAGCTACAGGGGAAGATGGGTAATATACAATGAGTACAAGAACCAAGAGGGAACAATAAGAGTGGAAGACCAACAACGAAGTGCTCGGATTAAAAAGGACGTAACACAGGGATATTGTCTTCCGCTGATTCTCTTCAATCTATACATCGAAGAAGCAACGACGAAAATAAATATTTAAGAGAGGAATTATAATCCAAGGTAAAAGTATATCAATAAGATTCGCTGATGAGATAGCTATCCTCAGTGAAAGAGAGAAAGCATTGAAAATTATATACACAGGATACGATTTTTTAAGAAAATTTTATATTGAACCAGAGATGGTCAAATGTAGTGTCGATTGTGTAGTAGCATCGTTTCTCACCAGTGATCGCTGGTTCAAAGTGTTATGGTAATTTGTTAGAGTAACTTTAGTTAGAGAGAAGCATGGATGACTCTCAAGTGTACAGACGTGTTAGTTAGAGTAACTTTAGTTAATAAGATGTAGAGAGTAACTTTAGACCGGCAGAAGTATGGAGGACTCTCAAGTGTAAAGACGTGTTCGTTAGAGTAAGTAAATACATATTAAGCAGACTGAACAGGATACCCCTGAACACTTCTAATTACCAAAAAGAGCTAGCTGTTATAAAACAAACAGCATTAGAAAATGGGCACAAAGAAACAATGGTAGACAAAATAAACAGAAACATAAAGAGACAAGTAACGGAAAAAAGCTAACCAGCCCACACCAGCAAGTACTACTACAAAAAAAAGCGTACAATGACCTACCACAACAAATTCACACATGAAATAGGTAACATATTCGAAAAACAAGACATAAATATTTCGCAGAAAAGAAACAAAACAAGAAAAGCACATCCCAAAACTGAAATGAAAACCAGACAGATGCCAACAGTCTGGTGTCCATCAGCTCAGTTTCAGAGATTGTGAAAAGATTATACATTGGAATGACTGGCAGGACATTAGACACAAGATATAAGGAACAAATCAGAGCATGTAAATACGCTACAGTCCATTCAACATATACAGATCATCTAAAACAAGAATACCATGGACCAAGTAATACTGAAAAAGATATGGATATCTTAATAATCAAAAAAGAATCTCCTTCCTTTTTAAGAAAATTTCCACATACACAAAGCATTAACACAAAATAAACACTTGCTCAGTGACCAAATAAATATTGGAAACCAGACTCTATATAAAATAATTGATGAAATTACATGAAAAAGAAACGAGCCTTTTCCATCCTTCAACCCCTCCCACTCCCCCACCCAACCCCCCTCCCCCTTCCAATTTCATTTCATTTCTTGCTCCTCATCTTCTCCTCCAACTCACACTCCATCACACTACTATAAACTTATGTCCACTCGTCATGGTTTCTCTCTCCCCCGCCCAAAAAAAACCTCGATCACTATTCATTCCCTGCTCTTACACAGTATTTAAATACACAGCAACATAACTAAATAGAATTACACCCATACACTAACTAAAAAAAATAAAAGATTGTAAGTCAAAGACAAACTAGTGGCAATGTTATGTAGGCAACACTACAAAACACAAACCACAACATATACTTAGAAGTATAAAAACAAACAGAAAACAGTGGTGTCCCTAAAAGTGTGATGTGAAAAACGTAAGGAACGCATAGTGCTACAGAACAGCTAGAAATTAGACCACAACTACCAGCGTCTAAAGAAGAAAAACATCAACGATGTGCTAGCAGGCATTTCCCGACGTAAGCAAGAAATCAAGCGAAAATCCCTGTAAGTACAAACCAACATATTGTTATCGAACTAGTTTTAGATCTTAAAGCAAATTAAAATGTAGATAAGTTACTTGTAGACAACTGATGATACCTTATCTCAACAAAGCGAAACGCGTATGTCGAAAAAAAAACACGCATTTTTGTAATTGCGAAGACAGAACAAAAGCACCCTCAAGAATTGTAAAGCAACTACTGACAACATGGCCACACAAATTATTAATTCAATGCGAGTATATATTATTTCATTCACATGTGACATATGTACCAGACGCCATCTATTGGTAGTTGCCTTGCGGGCTACATGAATAACGTAGATTCTATCCAACCACTATCTTATCCTGTGACATAGCATGTAAATTTTTCAGACAGATTGGGCGGGTTACTCTTAAAACAGATACAATCAGGTACGTTCTGGTACACTTTATGATTGATGGTATAGTATAATAACAAGGCAGTATTTTGTAAAGTATTTGATGATTAGTTATTTTGCATTTATTTGCAGATCTGATGATGTATCATGTTGAACTGAAACCGGTGATTCAAAGAAATTAAAACAGTCAGGACAGACAGTAGAAAAATCTGTTTTACTACCATTAATTGTGGATTTTCTCCGAGAAAATTTTGTCAATTTTTACAAAGCACGGTCAGAAGATGAGTTAGACACCTTAAAAGAGGCATAGACATACAAATTTCATCTAAATCCTGGTCTGGACAGGTGATACTGTTGGTGTGATCATTGGCCAACAGTGGATGACTTATGTCGCCAGTAATATAACGCGTCAATAACACGCAATACCAGTACTAAAAATGTATAAAATACAAGTAGTGCCTCTGTACTGAAAATAGAAAGGACTGTTTAGTGCTCTTTTCACAAAATGTGTAGTAAGGTGTGTATTCGTATTACAAAAGTTATAAACTTCTTGTGATAATTACATTATGTGCCGTATGAAATGAGTTGTAAAGTGTGTAATATTTTTCTCACATCTCTATGAAGGAAAAGTAAAATAACAACATGCTGTTCTTCACTACTCTTCCTCATAATACCCAATGTGTTGCAGTAAGTGAGAGGACAAACTTGCCCTGCGCAGTCGTGCTAGCGCTGCTCCCGTTAATTTTTTTAGTGAAAGAAAATTTTAATTTTAACTGATTTTGTTTCATTGTTTAACATGCTAAAATAGTCAGAGAACTCAACTTGATTTACCATTATCTTAAAAAAAGTGTGTGGAAACGAGCAAGAGAGTATCTCCAAGTTTCCTATGTCTGCTGTGTTCCGCAAATTTCACGAGGGCTTATTTTCACTTCTCGTACGCTATCTCGGATTATTCATGTCACCAGTCGAATTATTTGTTAGCACCTCTTGTTGCTCTGTAGTAACATCAAATTTTCTCATCGTAGAAATCGTTTAGTGCTTAATATGTTACTTTTGTTTAGTTTTTAGTTAGTCTTACTATGTTCAATGATAGTTTGTTGCGGACTCTTGTCAAAAGTATTCCAGAAAAATGGTTGCTTTCCCAGTATTTCTACTAGAATTTGCAGATTCCACATTCCACTCAGTCTAAATACCTTCTATTCAGGCTCGTGCATTGGTCACTATCGTTGACCCTGCGGGAGAAACGAATGACAGTTTCTTCAGCTGGAATGGAATTTGGGAAGACTCTCTGCACTGAGGTCTCACGTTCTGGTGAAACGTTTGCGTTCTTGTGTCTTCCGTTTGCCCTTGTTGAGACATAACACACTATTTTACACTGTAACAGCCCATGTTGTTTCTCAACGTTTTCTAAATGCTACATGGATTATACATTCATTGATTAATGTGGTTACGTACGGAACAATATATGATCAGCGAATCTCTTCCCTTCGTATGTTGTCTGGAGCTGCAGCTACGATTTTTCTTGTCTAATAGTTTTTAGGAAGGAAGAATACTTCTTAAAGTAGTAACTTTTGCCCATACGTTCTCATAATCTGCACATATTTAGAAAAGTACATAGTTTCATATAATGTGTTTAAGATAAATTTGTCTACGATGTCTCCTCGTTTTAGAAAGTAATCTGAAGAATTATTTACCTCAGTGGCCAATTTAATAGATAATTCATTTCTAGGGAAACGAATGCACACCCTGTGCTAAAGAGCTTATAGAAATCCGTCGCTAATCCTTGCCCGACGGTGAATTCTTTCACTCTCAACTGATTTCGCCTGTTACGGCCCTGTCGGTAAGGTACTGAGTATGTTCATAAGGAAGAGATGTCTTGCCACGAACACTTTGTCGTCAGTCTGGGAGACAGGTGTTGATTTGATGATGTTTATAATGCTTAGACGCATTCTCTGAAATGCTTCTCCCTACAAACTGTTTCAACAGGTTAAAGAGCGTTTTACGAGTTCGGTCGATGTTCCCCACTTGTCTACCCATAAAGAGGCACTTCGAGCAATCTACTTCCAGGTGTTCAAAAATGGTTCAAATGGCTCTGAGCACTATGGGACTTAACATCTGTGATCATCAGTCCCCTAGAACTTAGAACTACTTAAACCTAACTAACCGAAGGACATCACACACATCCATGCCAGAGGCAGTATTCGAACCTACGAGCGTAGCAGTCGCGCGGTTCCGGACTGAAGCGCCTAGAACCACTCGGTCACCGCGGTCGGCTCGTGTGGGTGTCACATTGTCTTGCTGGAATGCCCAAGCCCGTCGGAATGCATGAATAGATGCAAGTGATCAGACTGGATACTTAAGTACGAGTCACGTGTCAGAGTCGTATCTAGACGTATAAGGGTCCCATATCACTCCAGCTGTATACACCCACACCATTACAGAGTCTCCACCAGCTTGAACGTCCTCTGCTGACATGCAGAGTTTATGGATTCATGAGGTTGTCTCCGTACCGGTACACGTCCATCCGCTCGATACAATTTAAAACGAGACTCATCCGACCAGACAACACGTTTCCAGTCATCAACAATCTAATGTCAGTGTTGACGGGCCCAAACGGGTCGTAAATCTTTGTGTCGTGCAGTCATCAAGGGTACATGAGTGGACCTTCGGCTCGGCATATCAATGATGTTTCGTCGAGTGGCTGATGTCCCAGCATTGAAATCTGCAGCAATTTTTCGGAAGGATTGCACTTCTGTCACCTTGAACGATTCTCTTCAGTCGTTGTTGGTCCCGTTCTTGCAGGATATTTTTCCGGCCGCAGTGGTGTCGGAGATTTGATGTTTTAGCGGATTCCTGATATTCACGGTACACTCGTGAAATGGTCCTGCGGGAAAATCCCCAAATACCGCTATCTCGGAGGTACTGTGTCCCTTCGCTCTTGCGACGACTCTAACACCACTTTCAAACTCATATAAATCATGATAACCTGTCATTGTAGCAGCAGTAACTGATCTAACAAGTGATCCAGACACTTGTTGTCTTATACAGGCGTTACCGATCGCAGTGCCCGTATTGTATCTGTTTACATATCTCTGTATTTGAATACGCATGCCTATACCAGTTTCCTTGGCACTTCAGTGTATATAGTACTATTATAGAACACAAAGATAACTGTTTATTACTTCGAATGGTATTGAACGACATTCAAATATCACTGTCCAATTAACATTTTTTCCCATCAATCTTCTCGTTGGTTTGGTATTGCCCGTCATCAATTCATCTCCTTGAACATACTACCTCAGTTATCTGCTGAATGTATTCCAATTTCCGCCTTCCTCTACAGTTTTTACCCTCTACAGATCCCTCTAGTTTCATGGAGGTTATTCCCTGATGTCTTAACAGTTGTCCTGCCATCCTGTCCGTTCTTCTGGTCAGTGATTTCCATATATTCCTTCCCTCAGCATTCTGCCGAGAATCTCATTCCGTATGTTATCAGTCCATCTAATTTTCAACATTCTTCTGTAGCACCACTTCTTAAATGCTTCGATTCTCATCTGTTCCTGTTCTTCCACTGTCCATGTTTCACTCCACACAATGCTGTGCTACAAACGTAAATTCTCAGATTTATCTCCAATTTTGGCCAATGGTTGACATTAGTAGACTTCTCTTGATCAGGAAAGCCCGTTTTGCCAGTGCTAGTCTGGTTTTTCGTCCTCCTTCCTCCATCCGTGATGCGTTATTTTGCTGCCTAGGTATTAAAATTCCTTAACTTCATCTTCATCGTGATCTGATTATAAGTTTCTCGCTATTATCATTTCTGTAACTTTTCATTACTTTCGTCTTTTTTCGATTTACCCTCAATCCATTTTCTTTACTCATTAGAATGATACTTCTATTCAGCAGATCCTGTAATTGTTCTTCACTTTCACTGAGGTCAGTAATGTCATCAGCGAATCGAATTGATATCCTTTTGCCTTGGGTTATAATTCCACTTTTGAACATTTCTTTTATTTTCTTTGTTGCTTCTTCGATGTATAGATTGAAGAGAGTCGGCGAAAGACTACATCCCTGTCTTATATCCTTTTTAATCCGAGCACTTCGTTCTTTGTCTTCTGGTCTTATTGTTCCCTCTTGATTCTGGTACGTATAGTTTATTACCCGTCTTTCCCTACAGCTCATCCCTATTTTTCTCAGTTTTTCGAACATCTTCCACTGCTTGACATGGTCGAACGCATCTTCCACGTCGACAAATTCTATGAGTATCTTGATTTTTCTTCGGTATTGCTTCTATTATCAGTCGCAACGTCAGAACTGCCCATTTGTTGCCTTTACCTTTTCTAAAGCCGAACACATCCTCAATTTTCTTTTACTTTCTTCTGTATATTATTCTTGTCAGCATCTTGGACACATGAGCTGTTAAAGCGACTGTGCGGTAATTATCGCTCTTTTAGACTCTTGCAATCTTAGGAGCTGTGTGGATGATTTCTTTCCGAAAGTCAGATGGTATATTGCCAGACTCATACATTCTACACACCAACGTGAATAGTACTTTAAAGATGAACAATAACAGTCTCGAACTCAAAAAACAATTATTTTGTTGTTACCACTTTCGGTCAATTTAGACAATCTTCAGACCTTCTTAATGAAATTTGAAATACGTCATATATAACAATTATTGAAAGAAGAAATTATCTGCTGGTGGTAGGCGGTGGCCGTGAATGGAGCAACTGCAGGACTGTCAACTGGTGAGTCGGACAATTGATCTGTTGCTTAAATACACGATGCTCCGCCTACTGCATACCGAATTACGTCAGCGATAGCCAATGAGACATACAGGATGTAAAACAGTTATTACAATAAGACGTGTACAGAATGGTTACAAGAAAGCTAATAACAAATGCAGGAATAGGTACGTTACTTTATATAAAGTAACAGCTACAAACAGCATTTGGTCAATATGCGATAAAAATATATGTAAAAGAGGTAACCAATCATAATCTGTTGTGAGAACCCTGACAGCCATTTGTGGTGATTTATTGCACACCCGTGGATTATATGGCAGGAAACGTAATGGTTAAGCGAGGCCAGTGTTTCCCATGGAGACGGCGTGGTCATCTTGATAAGCGCCACCCGGCAGAAGAAATTTCACTGGTGCAGTAGCGGCTAGATGTTAAATAAGTACTGGCATGCAGATCCACATATAAAAATGTGTACAGGTATTGCATATTGCTCCTAGTCATAATGCCAGTGAATAGTAGTTTTTTTGGTCACTTATGCGACGTATTTTAGAAGTTCTGATGGAATGTGATCCATCCCTTCTGCCATATTCGATAATCTTTTAGATTATGATTCTAATACTGGATCCCCTATCAAAGAATGGGGTGAACAGCACTGCGCCCTGACGTAAGCGACACTTCCAGCAGCGGTGGCGTATTGAACCTCTTGAGGAGGTGTCTTCGTCGACGCCTCTCTTTCGTGTTTGCGTCTGACAGGGATTGTCTTTAGCTTGTGGTTTGTGGTTCTGTAGTGAGTACCATGTTCACTATGGAAGCTCACTCTTCGGACGACTCCACATGGTGATTTTCTTGTCACAGTGTTCTGCGAATGTTGAATGGCTGCTGATACACTTCCGTAGACTTTTATGCTCCGCCTGTCTTACTATTCTGTACAAAGTTCAAACCATCACAGCTGTAACATAACTCCATACAGAATTTTTTAAAGACGAAGGATGACACCAAAATATCTGAAAAAACTGGTATTTGTCAGTTTTAATGTTACAGCTGTGATGTGTGAACTGTGTATTCTTCAGTATACGGGCGGTTGTAATGAAAACGCAGCCCCTCACGTAGGTCCCACGTGGGCTGTAACTATCGTATGGCAGCGAAACTTGGCAGATACTGTATACTAATGCGTTAATGCGTAACCAGTATACGCTGGAAACAATTAGTTCCAACTTTGACTACCATGTGCAAATTTGGCATTGTACGCCATCTTGTCAACATCTCTGGTGCTCATATTGAACAAATTGTGTAAGTGGTGGTGGTTAATGATAAAATCAACATTATACCTTTCTCACTTGTTTGTCCTTTTCTACCCACTTCCGTTCCCAATGCATTACACATCGAACCATTTCTATATGTCTTTCTTGCATTCACAGCATCAGATTTGCACATGGTGGCCAAAATTGTTTCTAATTTTTTCCAGCGTTAATCAATTCTGCATTAACGTATTAGAATACCTACGAAGTTTTGTTGCCGTGGGATAATTGCAGCCCACACTGACCTCTGTGGGCAGTTGCACTTTTAATTACAACCACGCGATAGTAATATAGTTTTAATCAGTGCCTTCTTTTTCACTGGCTGTCATCAATGATTTAGTCTAAAACATTGTGGAAAGCCACGAATTTGGGATACAGTTATAATTAATACTTATTGCCCTTTTTATCAATTCTTCCTCAACTTGATTTTGGTGTATTGTGATTCATTCTTTCCGAGAGGGTGCTCTTTCATTTAGGTTTAAATGCGAAACCATAGTTTTTATCTGCGCAGGTACTGTGTTAACTGTGACCTTTTTTATGTTTGAGGCTAGTTGCTCGCTTAACTTCTGGACAAGGGTGGTGTGCCTGCAGCTGTAAGAATATCTTTCGCTAGGTGACCTGCCTTGGTGCCGGAGAGTGTGAAACTGCATGTTGCGTTAACTGTGAGCACAAGTTCAAATGAACTATACGTTTGAATTTACGTTGACAAGCAAGTAAGTACTGTTGCAGGAGTTTGTAATGAATGTGCAGTTTAATTAACGGAGTGCGCCGCGCTGCCTGGGACTTCAGGTTTTATGACGCTAGTTTGTACGCCGACAGGGCAAGCGGAATACGCGACACCCTTTGCTGCGAAGCACCGAAGTAAATGCAGGAGATCGAAATTTAACTTCTTGTTTAATATGAGAACTAGAAAATGGAGAAGTGTGTTATACAGAATGTCATCTACGTAAAAAGGGCGAGAGCCATTTGACCATGCACAGAGCAGAGTACTTCGTGCCGTTATTAGACGAAAGGCGGCGAGGGGTAATGGCTGTCTGTATGCCCCTGTAAATGTACTAACCTCTCTGAGCATACGGGGCGGAATAGTCGGATATAAAGTTAATTTCTGGAGCACCCCAAGGGAGTTTTGTAGTACCGTGCCTCTTTGCGATACACGTAAACGATCCGCTGCGTAAAGTCGGGAGCTGTGTGATGTTTTTCACGAGTGGTGCTCATGTATAATGCAACGCCAGAACACAGTAGCGAAATGCGGGGAGGCCCGAAGAGGATCGTTGGTTATTGTTGGGACTTGCAGCTGACAATCAACCTAAAAAAATTTAATGTGCTGTGAATAAATAAATGGGAAGGTCGATTACTATTCGGTTCTACTTTTTGTGTTAAATCACTGCTCACAGTAACAACCGTAAAATTTCTATAAAAAGCTGAGCAAACAGACCTAAAGTGGCATATTCCTGGCATGCAGTTGGTGAAACAGGGATCAGTACTCAACCAGATCTAAAGTTGAATGAACAAACAAAACAAGTTTTTTGAAAAACTGAGATTCATTGCAAGAACTATAAGGAAATTTTAATTATCCACGAAACAAATGGCTTACAAAATATTCGTTCGACCCATTGCTGGTCTCGGAGGCAGGACTAAGAGAGAGAATAGAGATAATCGAAAGCAATGACGCGCTTTTCTTCTCTGCTTCGTTTAGTGAACACGCGAACGTTATTGAGATGCTCACAAAACTCAAGTGCCAGAACCTGCATGAGAGAGACATTATGAACTACAGACAGGTTCGTTGTTAAAATTTGGAGAGCGTACGTTGCAAGGAAAATCACACAACATTCAGTACTTCATAGCACGAAATTTTTCAAACTGAGTATGACAGCAAAATCATAGAAATCGAAGCACGTACTGTGACTTACCGAGAGTTTTTATTACAGGGCGCCATTCACAACTGCAAACGGAAACGGAGTGTTATCACAAGTAACCCGAAAGTTTAGGTTGTGGAGAAAAGACGTTGCTGTAGGCGTAGCTGCATCTTCTTCGCGTGCTTCTCGAGAGAAATGTGTGATGTACAACTTTTACACATTGCACTTTTCTGCTTTTAAATTTTTCGTTATATCTGCACTTCTGTAACATAATATCAAGGAGCATAGTAATATGGGAAGAAGTGCAAATATCTCATCCTGTCAGTGAAAAGCTACGTTTTGGATAATAAATGCACTTGTCTCACTTATTAGGTTCTTTTTAGCAGAATATGCAGGGTGTCTCAAAAGGTACACTACAACTTCATTGTGTTATAGCACCCAAACTAAGGAAGAAATTCACACAGTGTTCGGCTTGTGTGACAAAAAGAGTTTTGTTTTTATGTATTCCAAATTGTTGTGAGTGAAGCATAATGACAACTGTGCAGGAAAAGGCTCAGCGTGTTGAATGTTTTATTCGGACCAAATAGGTTGTAATGAACATTAAAACACGGTGTAGGAATCACCCACCCTCACGGACGTCGATAATTTTATGCAAGCAGAAAGAGGTGATGTGATGCTTCGTACTGGTCGACCTGCAACAAGTTATTTTCATGAGTGGCGCATAATACACGATATACACTGACAGCCAGAACCTAATTGCCGATATGTCCACCTTTGGCACGGGTAACAATGGCGACGCGTAGTGACAGGGAAGCAATGAGGCCTTGCTAGGTCGCTGGAGATAATTGGTATCACCTCTGCACTTAATTCCCGAAAATGCTGGGGAGGGTGCCGATGAGGTTTGACGCCACATTCAGTCACATTTGAGATGTGTTCGGTCGGGTTCCAGTCTGGTGAGTTGGAGAGAAGGGCAGCACATCAGTTGCAATTCGCCACTGTGTTCCTCGAATCACTGCATGACACACTCGCTCTTGGGAAAAATGCTGTAGCCATCGGGAAACGTTATCGTCATGAACTGATGTACGTGGTCTGCAACCACTTTGCGATACTCCTCGGCCGTCATGGTGTCTAGCATGATCTCCACTGGACCCATGGATGCAAACGTGGAAGACCTCCAGAGCATAATGGAGACGCCATCATCTTGTCTGCAACCAGTTTCCGATACTCCTTGGCCGTCATGGTGCCTTGCATGAGCTCCACTGGACCTCTGGATGCAAACGTGGAAGTCCTCCAGAGCATAATGGAGACGCCGTCATCTTGTCTGCAACCAGTTTGCGATACTCCTCGGCCGTCATGGAGTCTAGCATGATCTCCACTGGACCCTTGGATGCAAACGTGAAAGTCCTCCAGAGTATAATGGAGCCGCCATCATCTTGTCTGCAACCAGTTTGCGATACTCCTCGGCCGTCATGGTGCCTTGCATGAGCTCCACTGGACCCTTGGATGCAAACGTGGAAGACCTCCAGAGCATAATGGAGCCGCCATCATCTTGTCTGCAATCAGTTTGCGATACTCATCGGCCGTCATGGTGCCTTGCATGAGCTCCACTGGACCTTTGGATGCAAACGTGGAAGTCCTCCAGAGCATAATGGAGACGCCGTCATCTTGTCTGCAACCAGTTTGCGATACTCATCGGCCGTCATGGTGCCTTGCATGAGCTCCACTGGACCTTTGGATGCAAATGTGGAAATCCTCAGAGGTTAATGGAGCCGCCATCATCTTGTCTGCAACCAGTTTGCGATAGTCCTTGGCCGTCATGGAGTCTAGTATGATCTCCACTGGACCCTTGGATGCAAATGTGGAAGTCCTCCAGAGCATAATGGAGCCGCTATCATCTTGTCTGCAACCAGTTTGCGATACTCCTCGGCCGTCATGATGTCTTGCATGAGGTCCACTGGACCTTTGGATGGAAACATGGAAGACCTCCAGAGCATAATGGAGCCATCGTCATCTTGTCTGCAACCAGTTTGCGACAGTCCTTCGCCGTCATGGTGTCTTGCATGAGCTCCACTGGACCCTTGGATGCAAACAAGGAAGTCCTCCAGAGCATAATGGAGCTGCCAACTTCTTGTCTGCAACCAGTTTGCAGTACTCCTCGGCCGTCATGGTGCCTTGCATTAGCTACGCTGGACCCTTGGATTCAAACGTGGAAGTCCTCCAGAGCATAATGGAGCCGCCATCATCTTGTCTGCAACCAGTTTGCGATAGTCCTTGGCTGTCATGGTGTGTTGCATGAGCTCCATTGGACCCTTGGATGCAAACTTGGAAGTCCTCCAGAGCATAATGGAGCCGCCATCATCTTGTCTGCAACCAGTTTGTGATTCTCCTCGGCCGTCATGGTGTCTGGCATGTGCTCCACTGGACCCTTGGATGCAAACGTGTAAGTCCTCCAGAGCATAATGGACCTGCCAACATCTTGTCTGCAACCGGTTTGCATTAGTCCTCGGCCGTCAAGCTGTCTTGCATCAACTCCACTGGACCCTTGGATGCAAACGTGGAAGTCATCCAGAGCATAATGGGACCGCCATCATTTTGTCTCCGTTCCCAACGTCCTGGTACCACGCTATCGAATTGAGCCGATGATTACATGCCCATTTCAGTCATAATAGTCGATGCCGTTGTGTTAACATTGGCACATGCATATGTCGTCGCCTGCAGGAGCCCCTCAGTGCACTGTGTGTTCAGACTCACTACCCTGCCCAGCATTAAAATCGAATGTTAGTTCCGCCACAGATCGCCACCTGTCCTGTTTTATCAGCTGCCCGTCCGACATCTGTAATGAGGGGTGACCGCCCAACCCCTCGTTGGGCGTGGTTTCGCCTCGATTTCGCCCCGTGTACCACTTGTATGAATATCAAGAGCTCAGATGGAAACCCAGTTCTAAGCAAAGAATGGAAAGCAGAAAGGTGGAAGGAGTATATAGAAGGTCTATGCAAGGGTGATGTACTTGAGGACAATATTTTGGAAATGGAAGAGGATGTAGATGAAGATGAAATGGGAGATATGATACTATGTGAAGAGTTCGACAGAGCACTGAAAGACCTGAGTCGAAACAAGGCTCCGGGAGTAGACAACATTCCATTGGAACTACTGACAGCTTTGGGAGAGCCAGTCCTGACAAAACTCTACCATCTGGTGAGCAAGATGTATGAGACAGTCAAAACGCCCTCAGACTTCAAAAAGAATATAATAATTCCAATCCCAAAGAAAGCAGGTGTTGACAGATGTGAAAATTACCGAACCATCACTTTAATAAGTCGCGGCTGCAAAGTACTAACGCGAATTCCTTACAGACGAATGGATAACTGGTAGAAGCCGACCTCGAGGAAGATCAGATTGGATTCCGTAGAAATATTGGAACACGTGAGGCAATACTGACCTTACGACTTACCTTAGAAGAAAGCTTAAGGAAAGGCAAACCTACGTTTCTAGTATTTGTAGACTTAGAGAAAGCTTTTGGCAATGTTGACTGGAATACTCTCTTTCAAATTGTGAAGGTAGCAGGGGTAAAATACAGGGAGTGAAAACCGATTTACAATTTGTAGAGAAACCAGGTGGCAGTTATAGGAGTCGAGGGACATCAAAGGGAAGCAGTGGTTGGGAAGGGAGTGAGACAGGGTTGTAGCCTCTCCCCGATGTTATTCAATCTGTATATTGAGCAAGCAGTGAAGGAAACAAAAGAAAAATTCGGATTAGGTATTAAAATCCATGGAGAAGAAATAAAAACTTTGAGGTTCGCCGATGACATTGTAATTCTGTCAGAGACAGCAAAGGACTTGGAAGAGCAGTTGAACGGCACGGACAGTGTCTTGAAAGGAGGATATAAGATGAACATCAACAAAAGCAAAACGAGAATAATGGAATGTAGTCGAATTAAGTGGGGTGATGCTGAGGGAATTAGATTAGGAAATGAGACACTTAAGGTAGTAAAGGAGTTTTGCTATTTGGGGAGCAAAATAACTGATGATGGTCGAAGTAGAGAGGATGTAAAATGTAGACTGGGAATGGCAAGGAAAGCATTTCTGAAGAAGAGAAATTTGTTGACATCGAGTATAGATTTAAGTGTCACGAAGTCGTTTCTGAAAGTATTTGTATGGAGTGTAGCCATGTATGGAAGTGAAACATGGACGATAAATATTTTGGACAAGAAGAGAATAGAATCCTTCGAAATGTGGTGCTACAGAAGAATGCTGAAGATTAGATGGGTAGATCACGTAATTAATGAGGAAGTGTTGAATGGGATTGGGGTGAAGAGATGTTTGTGGCACAACTTGACTAGAAGAAGGGATCGGTTGGTAGGACATGTTCTGAAGCATCAAGGGATCACCAGTTTAGTATTGGAGGGCAGTGTGGAGGGTAAAAATCGTAGAGGGAGACCAAGAGACGAATACACTAAGCAGATTCAGAAGGATGTAGGTTGCAGTAGGTACTGGGAGATGAAGAGACTTGCACAGGATAGCGTAGCATGGAGAGCTACATCAAACCAGTCTCAGGACTGAAGTCCACAATAACAACAGAAGACACTCACCACAGCACTCATCGAACACTCTACAAGTCGTGCAACTTGCATCGCAGTCTGACCTCCGTTGACCTCAGACAGATCGCGCACCTTCCCCATTCTACACATGGACACTGTGCTGACTACATGCACCGTGCGTGTGTCTGGGTAGCAGTCACTCCTCGCCAGATGACGCTGTTATCGCGTGGGCGGCTTTATACCGATTGTAGGTCAGTGGTCATAGTGTTCTGGCTGATCATACTTCTTTGTAGTTTCTGTCTTTTAAGTGTAATGTGTTAGTTTATTGACGCTGAGCCGTGGTGCCATTGGATTAGTAGACTGTTCTGTCTGGGGTCACTGGCTCAGGTGTAGTTTCGACTATCCCTCTTGAGCCCCACTGCCAATATCTATGACGAAGAGTTGGTATCTGAGGGTTGTGTCCTTAGAAGGTCTTTGCTTGCCGATATATACACAGGGTTCGCTGGCCCGAGAGGCGTTTGAAATGATGTGATGCCAGTTTCCACCGACAGGAGAGTGGCGGACAAATTGGGCCTGCAATGGACTCTGGGAGCTTGTTTGTGTTGTTGTGTGACATTCTGTTAAGCCTCTTACTTTTATAGGTGCTATTGCATTTGATTATATCATAAGTTTTGGTTCCAAGGTGTGCTAATAATGTCTTTAATTTTACTTGTCGAATACCTCATTGATTACCAACCCAAAAGTCTGTTACTCAATGAGTTGTTTAAATCTACATCTACATCTACGTGGATACTTTGTAAACCACACTTAAGTGACTGGCAGAGGATTCATCGAACTACCTTCACAACAAATCTCTATTCCGCTCTCGCCGGCCGAAGTGGCCGTGCGGTTAAAGGCGCTGCAGTCTGGAACCGCAAGCCCGCTACGGTCGCAGGTTCGAATCCTGCCTCGGGCGTGGATGTTTGTGATGTCCTTAGGTTAGTTAGGTTTAACTAGTTCTAAGTTCTAGGGGACTAATGACCTCAGCAGTTGAGTCCCATAGTGCTCAGAGCCATGATATTCCGCTCTCGAACAGCGCGTGGACGAAACGAACACACATGTCTCTCCGTGAGAGCTCTGATTTCCCTTATTTCATTATGATGATCGTTTCTCCCTATGTAGGTCGGCATCAACAAAATATTTCCGCATACAGAGGAGAAAGTTGTTGATTGAAATTTCATGAGACGGTTCCGCCGCAACGAGCAACGCCTTCGTATTAATGACGTCCACCCCAAATCCTGTATAATGTCCGTGACACTCTCTCTCCCCTATTTCTCGATACTACAAAACGTGCTGCTCTTCTTTGAACTTTCTCGATGTACTCCGTTAATCCTATCTGGTAGGGAAGGATCCCACACTGCGCAGCACCATACCAAAAAGATGACGGAAAACCGTAATGTAGACTGTCTCTTTTATAGATCTCTTGCTTCTTCGAAGTGTTCTGCAAGTAAATCGCAGTCCGCGGTTTGCCTTCCCCACAACATTTTCTATGTGCTTTTTCCAATTTAAGTTGTATGTAATTGTAAGTTCCAGGTATTTAGTGGAATTTACGACGTGTAACCGAAGTTTAACGGATTCCTTGTAGCACTCGTATGGATAATCTCACACTTTTCATTATTAATTTTCGCACCATACAGATCTCTTTTGTAAATCGTTTTGCAATTTGTTTTGATATTCTGACGAATTTACTAGGCTTTAAAAGACAGCATCATCTGCAAACAACATAAGACTGGTGTTCAGATTGTCTCCTTAGACAAGGAGCAGCAGATGGCCTGTTACACTACCTCTGCTAACGACAGAAATCACTTCTGTATTACTCGATGGCTTACCATCAGTTACTGCTAACTGTGACCTGTCCGACAGGAAATCACGAATCCAGTCGCATAACTAAGACGATTTACCACAAGCACGCAATTTGATTTCAAGCCGCTTCTGGGGAAGTGCGTACAGTGTCAGAAGCCTTCCGGAAATCTTGAAATACGGAATAAATTTGAAATCCCTCGTCGATAGCACTCAACACTTTGTGTGAGTAAAGAGCAAGTTGTGTTTAACAAGAACAATGTTTTCTAAATCACTGTTGACCGTGTATCAATAGACCGTCCTCTTCGAGGTAATTCATGATGTTGGAACACAATATATGTACCAATATCGTGCTACATATCGACGTTAATGAGATACACCTATAATTTGGTGGGTTCCTCTTATTGCCTTTCTTGAATATTGCTGTGACCTAGGCAAGTTTCCATTCTTTAGGTACGGATTTATCGTCGAGTGAGCGGTTGTATATGACTGTTAAGTATGGAGCTATTGCATCAGATCCTCTGATAGGACCCTAACTGATATCCACTCTGGACCGAAAACTTGCATTTATTAAGTGATTTAAGTCGATTCACTACTCGGAGAATGTCTACTTCTAAGGTACTCATGTTGGCTGGTATTGTTGATTAGAGTTCTGGACTAGTTACCTCTTCTTCTTTGGTGAAGGAATTTCGGAAGGCTGTGTCTAGTATCTCTGCTTTAGAAGCTTTGTGTCGACAGTATTTCTATTGACATCGCGCAGAGAGGCACTGATTGTTTCTTTCCGCTTGCATACTTTACATACGACCAGAATCTCTTTGGGTTCTCTGCCAGGTTTCGAGACAAAGTTTCGTTGCGGTAACAATTATAAGCATCTCACATTGAAGCTAGAGCTAAATTTCGAGCTTCTGCAAAACATCGCCGATCTTTGGGATTTGGCTTTCGTTTAAATTTGGCATGATGTTTTCGTTGTTTCTGCAACAGTGATGCGACCTGTTTTGTGAACCAAGAGGAGTCAGCTCTATCAAAAAAGTGGTTCAAATGGCTCTGAGCACTATGGGACTTAACGTCTGAGGTCATCAGTCCCCTAGAACTTATAACTACTTAAACCTAACTAACCTAAGGACATCACACACATCCATGCACGAGGCAGGATTCGAACCTGTGACCGTAGCGGTCGGGCGATTCCAGACTATAGCGCCTAGAACCGCTCGGCCACACCGGCCGGCTCAGCTGTATCGTTTGTTAATTTATTTAGTGTAAATTTCTCAATTGCTGTCGTTACTATTTCCTTGAATTCAAGCTACATCTGGACTACACTTACACTATTAATTTGGAAGGAGTGGAGATTGTCTCCCAGGAAGGCACAAAGCGAATTTTTACCTGCTGTTTTGAATAGGTATATTTTTCATTTATTTTTGGAGGATATGGGAGCTACAGTATTCAGTCTTGCCACGACAACCCTGTGTTCATTACTCCTTGTATCCGTTTTGATGTTCTTTACTGGATCAGGATTATTTGTTGCTAAGTGGTCAAGTGTGTTTTCAAAATCGTTTTCTATTGGAGTGGGCTCATGGTTTTTCTATGATTAAAAAAGAAGGGTTTGTCTTAACAGAGTGTCTTGAAAATTTGGAAATTTTATTTAATTTCATGTTCTTTATTAGTTCATTTGGATGTAAAAAATCATAATAGTACAATTAACGTTCGGTTTTAATTGGTGTTTGAAAGTGCTGGCTTGCCTTTTGGCACTCAGTCCTCGCTCCACACACTACTTGGTTCACAGTCAAAAAGTTTGATAACAATATGTACAAGTAATATCTGCGATCTAGGACACTGGCAGAAGCAGCCTTGGATTCTGACACACTCTGACAAGTCACTGCAGTAACACGTAGTAATACTTAGTAGTGTCGTGCTACTTCGATATAATTTCCTCACTGCAGACTTCCGTACTAATGTTATTAAGAATGTAAGTTCGCTGAATTTGGGGGGCGAAGCTTTGAGTGTGGCTGCCTGAAAAGACGCACCGGTCAATCAGAGTCGCAGGCGGGGAGGTCATGTCAATTTCGCGTTCCCCTGTGGCGTGTCTGTGTTGCACCATCCATTAGAGAACTACAAGTGATGGAAAAGCGATCTCGTTCGGAAGTTTAAGTAGGTATCTCGTCTCCCGCTTAGCAGCCTGAGGTGAATGCGCGCCGGGTAAGGTCAATGAAGACATCGTAGATACCGTAGTAAGAATAGTGACTAGGCTTGAATTTACGAAACAACCTTACAAGTCGGAAGCACATACTAATCTCATGAACGGAACATATCCTATCTTGACACATAACGTAGTATGCAAAAATTTAACACAAAATATGCTGAAATAAATTTGAAAAATGATGCAGTGATCCGATCCTCAATACCTGATAACCTCACGTAAACTGCACCACTGCCTATAAGTACACTTTCGTGAGGAATGGTGAGCGAAGTGATGAAAAATCGACACCTCTCATTATCGCTCACACAACGATATAGACTTGGCTACAGTAAATTAATTTGGAGTTGTCTTACCGTCAGATGTACTGTACAGTTATTCAGCATCATGGCTCGCTATAAGGCAAACAAGATCATCAAAGCAATATGGTCTTCCAAGAATGGCTCCAGTACAAAGAATGTCTCTTCATTCCAAGCACTACCAGTCGACTCTGCTGGAAGAGGAAGAAAATAATGGCTCACTTCTGTTTCCAACCAGATGCACGTAGTACACGCTATTGCCAAGTCCTGTGATTGGCTAATTGTGGGACACAACGGAACACGGAACACCAAACACCAAGTTTCCGATGCTGTGGTCATGCAAAGAGTTCGTGAACATAACAGAATCGATACGAAATGAAGGTGACTAGCTTAATATCTCAGATACATTTGTGTGATAAAGTAGATGGTGAGAAAATGAAAGAGCCAACAGCAGGTATCAGTGTTGCATCATTGGCATGACTGCAATTGCACATACGTCCAGCACCTCCTGAAACAGAGAAAATCTGTCCACACAGTTCGTGACATCACAACATTGCGTCGTACGCAGGCAACAGAGGAGGATTCGAACTGCCCACTTTTTATCGTAACTGAGCTGATTCGTGATAGTAGTGATTTGCCTGATTTGACATGCATTCTTTTTATTTACTTTGTGTGCACTAGAATCGACGGTTTATGTGTGTTCGCTCAACCCATGATCTTTTTATTTCCGAAATGCCGTTTCGTTGTTCTGTGCAGATTTATAGAAGAAATTCGGAGGATGCCAAAAAATTTCGGTATTCAAATTTCTGGAATTCAATGAGGAAGAAACTCATTATTTAAGTTCAGGTGTGAGTTTTTGTTTAAGTTTTTAAAAGAGGGTAATTTTAATTAAGAATACAGTTTATCACGATTGCAGTTGAATGTCATGAAAATGCTTCTTCGACGACGTTAGTTTTATTACATTCATGTGGCACTACATTTCCTCTTTAGTATTTGTTGCAGTAATACATATCGGTGAGACTGTAGTATTCAGTTCTGTTTTCTGTTTCAAAAATTTTTGGTAAACTGCCTGTTAAGAAACGACAAGAATTTCGTATAGTTGTACCCAGTAAACAAGAACTAAATTAAGAGCAGCTACCACATCATCACATCTTCTATACATTAGGCTATGTGTAACAACCTGATGTTCAAAATCCATGTTAGTAATTAAGCGCATAACGCACTGAGCGAAAAATGCTTTTGATCTTACAATGCACCAACAGGCTAACCACAATATTTTGCTTTAAAAATATCAATACACTTCCAAAAATGGAAAAATATATGAATAGCTGAATACAGCAAATGTAAACACAGAAACATTTTTATTTTCACGGATTCATAGTCCTTCAGCAGATGTAACTATAAAAATGTGTGAACACATTTATATGAAGTTAAAAGCGTATTTTATCAGCTCCTGCAAACACTCTCACTTCCTGGGTCTGAATTTCGGCTACATGTAAATGCCTTTCATGTCGTCCCTGAGAGCAAAATTGTTTAAAAATAACTGTGTGCATGAATTTCTGCTAATATGCAGCGTATATCAGTTGCAATGTTTTAGCTTTCTTAATAGTGTCAGTTTTTGTATATGAATTAAGATAGTGACTATGAAATAATAGTTGAAACACAGATATATAAGAAAGAACCTCATGAACATTTCATGAAAGGCACTGAACACTTCATTGTTAAGAAGAATACTCAAACGTTTTTGACAGCTACATAAATCCACTACTTTTAGCGATAACATTAGCCGTGTGTGTGTGTGTGTGTGTGTGTGTGTGTGTGTGTGTGGGTGTGCCAGGGAGTCTCTCTTTCTCTCTCTAGTAAATTTATGAATATGTAGGTAGCCCCCAGTAGATTTGTAAGTTTACTATCACAAAACTGGAAACATTTGTTTTATCACTGTTATTAATTTCTAATAATTGGGCACTGATCAATACCAAATATCTGTGTTTTACTATGAGACAAGCTACATTCATTCTCTTCCAGGTATTTACAGTTATTCTGTTGAATTTATTGCCATGATGCACTGATGCTTCATGACAATTTGTAAAACTCTACTGTTTCATGGAGCAGGTGTTCCTTGCCCCTGTTTCATATTTGAGTAGCTTGCCAAAAATAACTGGTTGGCAGTTCCCATTGTTTATTAATTTTTATTGACAGGTATGGTGTATCCACCTTCAAAAGGATGCTGTTCTTTAGGAAACACAAATCTGGCGTGGAAGGACAGACCAGTTATTAAATGTCGCCCTCCAAAAACCACATTTGAACCCAGATGCAGTTCGATTGGTATTCCGAAATTGTTCTTCCTTATTTCAAAAGAACACATTTGAAGAGCCAGAGGAGAAAAGCTGATGGTTGAAAATGAACAGCACAACAGTATAGGTTCTCTACTCAACAAGACTATGACGATGCTTTCAGCTTCAGTTCTGAAGCAAAGAAACATATTCTATGTCAAGATATTTCTTGTATTTAATTAGTACAGATTGATAAATAAACCATTAATTTGCAATTGTAGTGTTTCCTGCCTACATATGTTTCAAGTTTTTCGTTTTCCATTGGTTTTGTGTTACAGTATTTAACAGCTTTGAATTATATTTTTAATGTTAAGAAACTCATCACCTTGCAGTTATGAATAACTTTTTGATAATATAAACGTGTCATATAAAAAATAATAATCTTTAGGTTCCTATTTACCGGTAAAAGTTGTTTATGAACAAAAAAGCAATGCAAATGGGCCTCAAAGATGTTGCGGTATATTTAATAGAGTCGTTTTCCATGAGCTGGCTTTTTTCGGAACCATTAGACATTTGCTCCCTACGTCTCATTTTTATTTATTTCGTGATGTGTCTCTTACACTGCGTTGTTTGCACTTTCATTTTGATTCTATGTTCAGCAACAGAGGCACATCTGTAAAACGTGCGGCGGACAGATCTCAGAAAACTGGCCTTCTAATGCGCATATCAGCCAATGGTGTCGATATTTATTTTATTTTTATTTATTTAGTAAGCATTCATTCATGAAATCTTTGATTACTGCGTACATCAGTACAGTTAAAAATGCATGTTACGTAACACTAACATTAATTCAATGACAAATAATTTTAAGCACATCATGCAGTACAGCCAATCATTAAATATAACACAATAAAATAATAGAGGACTCAGATATATAGTACAATAGATGACAAAATCAATTTTAGATACATAATACAGAAAAGGAACTAATTTAAA
This sequence comes from Schistocerca americana, assembly GCF_021461395.2. Taxonomy (NCBI): domain Eukaryota; kingdom Metazoa; phylum Arthropoda; class Insecta; order Orthoptera; family Acrididae; genus Schistocerca; species Schistocerca americana. The sequence goes on along the minus strand of NC_060124.1, from coordinate 194,774,757 downwards.
TTAAGCCAACAGATATTCATTTACAGTGTAATAGCACCTATCTTGCAAATACCTTTTCAGAGCTATTTTGATTTTTTGAATTTCTATTAATATCGTGAAGTGAAGCGGAAGTTTATTTTAAGGTTTTCTGCTAGTTTGCAGTTGTCCATTTCGTCTGAGAGCTATGCTTGCATATTCACAGTGAAGGTGCTATTTTTTCTTGATTTGTGCATACTAAATTGTTTCTATTCTTTGAAATTTTCTTTACGTAAGTAATTATCTCAAGAATGTACAGGTGCTGGAGTGGTAGTATATGGAGTGCTTTGAAAAGGAGTTTTGAAGAGTCTCTGGGTGTGGTGTTTTCAGTTGCCCTGATTTATGAACTTCCTTGAAATGGCCACTATTCTTCCACAGACTGCATTTGTAGTCCATTTTCCTCCCGTATTTTTAGCAAAAATTACATGCCTCTTTATGTGCTTAGCCATTTCCTAGAAAAACATATTTAGTTTGTCCATTGTCATTTATTTGGAAAGTGACTGCACTCTATCAAGAATTAAATAACACTGTCAACAATCACAATTTGTATTTAATTTTTGAAAAGGAATGCATTTAAAGACCTGTAAGTATTGCACAAGTTTACATCTCTGTTGAATATTTGATTAGTACATTTCAAATCAAATGCCAAATGCTTTCTTAACCATAATTTCGCTAACCCTTCATTATTCTGCTGAGGTTTCACACAAGAACCAGTCGATATTTTTCTCAATGACGTCATGAGATAGCGCACAGTTCGTAATCGGAACATTCTAGTAGCTTACTTTTACAATTTATAGATGGCAGTTTACGAACGCGTTTTTATTGCCTGTCAATTATCTAACAAACGTTTTCTGAATCTACGCAGCCGTTTCAGTTTTTATTCTTAAAATGCTTAAAGTGTTTAAGTATGGTACGAACACAAATATTAGGCTACGCTGTAGCATTCCCATTCGTTGGCTTTCAACCTAACATAGACCTCGGTCTACGCTACAACCAAGATTCTGGGGGGTGATATCAGTGCTGCTGCCATTTAAAACACCAAACGTAAATTTTTTCTCAAACGGATTAGCTTCTTGGTCATTCTTTCGACCATATGTAGATTATACGTTCACAGCTTGAGAAACAGGGCTCTTATGAAGTACGAGCGTCGGTCAACAAGTGTTACATGGCGTAGAATGTTGAATGCTTGAATACTACTTTTAGTTGCTACTCGTGACCTAGCTGTGATTGAAAACGCAGTCACATGCTATGAAGTTGTTATTTTGAAAATGCATATGTTTTCTAACAGATACGTGATTTCTTGCCCATCTCTAGTATGAAAGATTTCAGTAATGAAGAATACACTGAATGGACATTGTTTTTTTCCAAATGTTACATATCAGCAAACGATACAACTAAAATTAGGACAATATAATTCTACTCATTGTTTCTCTCACCTTCGACAATGTGAGCGTGAAGAAAAAGAAAACATTCTTTCTTCGTAACTAGTCGAGCTAGAGCACCGAAATTCTTATTGATAACACATAACTATTATTGATAACATTTAAAGCTATTGAACGATACGTAGTTAGCTTACAGACAAAATTGAATGCCACGAAATTCATAAAGTGGGTCTGGCAAAAACTTAAACAGTCTTAAACAAGGGCGGCATCTGAATGGGGAGGCTGTACGGGCAGTGAAGAACAATGATTTCATCCCTTCTTACGCTTATTGAAATTTAAAAGAAAATTTTTTCCGGATGCATTAGGCCAGTATTAATAAAACATCTTGTGTGTTCAATGGTGTTTTTTTCGTTTACCTCTTTTAAACTCCACTGTTTCTTCCTTCGTTGTTAGCGGAGTTTGGTGTCGAAAAAAAATACAGTTGCACATGTAACTTTCGCTATTTCTCGGCTTTTACAAACTCGCTTTCTGTTTCCTAGCGACTGTGATTTTTTGCTCTGCACTTCACTTCTGCAAACTTCGTAAAAGTTGTTTAGTTGTTTTCACAGAAATGGAACTCTAGTTTCACGTGTTCCACATAATCAGGTGGACTGGAAAGTGGTTGCAGGAGAAGGGACAGAAGAAAGAGTTACTGAGGAATATGGACTTGGCAGTAGGAACGAGAGAGGAGGAAGGCTAACTGGTTCTGAAATTAATTTCAGCTAGTAATAGCGAATACTCTGTTCAAGAATGACCAGAGGGGAAGGTGCACTTGAAAAAGACCCGGGAACACGGGAAGATTTCAGCTGAATTACATCATAGTCAGATTTCGAAATCAGATATTCGAATTTAAGACGTCCACAGGAGCAGATATAGACTTAGATCACAATATAGTAGTGACGAAGAGTAGAGTGAAGCTTAAGAAAATCGTTTGGAACAGTTAGTGTGAAAGGAAGTGGGATATTGAAGTAGTGAAGAATGATGAGACGCATTTGAAATTTGCTAATGATGTGGATGCTGCGCTGAAGAATACCAGGATAGGCAGTTCACTTGAAGAGGGATGGACACTTCTAAAAAGGGAAATCGCAGAGTTGGACAGTCAGACATAGGTACAAGGAAAGTAAGAACGAAGAAACTAGCTAACAGAAGTTGATCGACGAAAGAAGGATGTACGAAACTGTTCAGGGAAAGACAGGAATATAGCAGTTTAAATCCATTAAGGATGAAATAAACAGGAAGTGCAGGGAAGCTAAGGCGAAATGGCCCTGGGAAGGACGTGAAGAAATCGAGAAAGAAATGACTGTCGGAAGGACTGACTCAGTATACAGAAAAGCCAAAATAATTTTCGGTGTATTTAAAATCAAGGGAGGTAACATGAACAGTGCAATAGGAATTCTGTTGTTAAACGCAGAGAAGAGAGCGGATAGGTGGAAAGAGTACATTGAAGGGGAAGGACTTGTCTCATGCAGAAATTGCTGTAGGTATGAACTACACAAGGAATCCAGTATTACAGTCGGAATATGAAAGAACTTTGCAAGACTTGATATCAAATAATGCAGAAGGGCAAGAAGATTCCTTCGGAATTTATCGAACCCTGGGGGGAGGTGGTAACCAAACGACTATTCATGTTGGTGAGCAGAATCTATGAGACTGGCGACGTATCTTCAGACTTGCGGACTCAATTTTAAAGATTGCAAGAGAAGGTAAGTGCGAGAACTATTGCACAATCAGCTTGACAGCTCATGCAACAAAGTTACTAACAACAATAATATACAGAAGAAAGGAAAAGATGACGATCAGTTTGGCTGTAGGAATGACGAAGGCACCAGAAAGGCACTTCTGACGTTGTACTTGATAATGGAAGCGAAACTGGAGATAATTCAAGACACGTTCATAGGATTCTTTGACCTAGAAAGAGCGTTCAGGTACGCAAAATGGTGCAAGACGTTCGGACTTCTGAGGAAAATAAGGTATAAGCTCTTGGGAGAGACAGTTAGTGTACAATATGTACAAGAACCAAGAGGTAACAATAAGAGTGGCAGACTAAGAATAAAGTGGTCGATTGAAAAAGGTGTAAGATAACCATGTAGTCTTTCACTCCTTCTGTTCAATCAATGTATCGAGGAAGGAATGACGTAAATAAAAGGAAAGTTCAGGAGCGGGATTAAAATTCAAGGTGAAAGGATATCAGTGATAAGGTTCGCTGATGACTCTGTCACCCTCAGTGAAAGTGAGGAAAAGTTACAGGATCTGATAAACTAAATGAACAGCCTAATGAGTAGAGAATACGGACTGAGAATAAACCGAAGAAGATGAAAGTAATGAGAAGTAGCAGAAAAGAGAATAGCGAGAAGCATAACAACAAAATTGATGATCATGAAGTGGAGGAAGTTAAAGAATTCTGTTACCTAGGATGCAAAATAAACCGTGACGGCCGAAGGAAGGAAGACGTAAGAAGACTAACAGAGGCAAGGTGAGTATTTTTGGCCAATTGAAGTCTATTGGTGTCAAACATGGGCCTTAATTTGAGGAAAGAATTTCTGAGGATGTACGTTTGGAGCACAGTACTGTGTGCTAGAGAGCCATGGACGGCGGGAAAACAGGTACAGAGGAGAATCGATGTATTTGAGATGTGGTAGGTGCTACAGATGAATGTCGAAAATTAGGCGTACTGATGAGGTGAGGAATGAGGAGGTTCTCCGCAGAATTGGCGAAGAAAGGAACTTCTGAAAACACAAGAAGAAGGGACAGAATAACTGGACATGTGTTGAGACATCAGGTAGTAAACTTCTTGGCTCTAGAGGGAGGCGTAGAGGGTAAAAACGGGGAAGACAGAGATCTGAATACATCCAGCAAATAGTTGAGGACGTAGGATGGGTTGGGTTGGGTTGATTTGCGGGGAAGAGAACAAACAGCGAGGACATCGGTCTCATCGGATTAGGGAAGGAAGTCGGCCGTGCCCTGTCAAAGGAACCACTCCAGCATTTGCCTATAGCGATTTAGGGAAATCACGGAAAACCTAAATCAGGATGGCCGGACGCGGGATTGAACCGTCGTACTCCCGAATGCGAGTCCAGTGTGCTAACCACTGCGCCATCTAGCTCGGTGAGGACGTAGGATGCAAGAGTTCCTGTAATTTTTCTCATGCGTTCCTTCAGAAAGTGAAGCATAGTCGTAAGCGCTAATTCGGACGAGATCGAAAATCGTTGGCGTCCCTCGCTGAAAGCCGTTACCCACTTTGACTTTGTTCTGTAAGGCAATGTAGAATCCCCGCTGGCCTTTTGAACATCTTGCTGACGCTATCGTGATGTACGTCGTCTGACACATTCAGTTTTACACAAGTTTGCTATTCTTGTTTAGAAAACATCGTGACAGCACTACATTAGACCGTTAGCAACACGAGGCACAGTTCTCTTCGTAACAGAGCGCATGGGTGCTGTGGAATAGGAGAGTATATCTGCGCTGTAACTAATACGTCTTATAAGCGACTAGGATGCAAGAACTCCTGTAATTTTTCTCATTCGTTCCTTCAGAAAGTGAAGCATAGTCGTAAGCGCTAATCCTGTCTCTCGGACGAGATCGAAAATCGTTGGCGTCCCTCGCTGAAAGCCGTTACCCACTTTGACTTTGTTCTGTAAGGCAATGTAGAATCCCCGCTGGCCTTTTGAACATCTTGCTGACGCTATCGTGATGTACGTCGTCTGACACATTCAGTTTTACACAAGTTTGCTATTCTTGTTTAGAAAACATCGTGACAGCACTACATTAGACCGTTAACAACACGAGGCACAGTTCTCTTCGTAACAGAGCACATGGGTGCTGTGGAATAGGAGGGTGTATCTGCGCTGTAACTAATACTTCTTATAAGGGACATCATTTGATTTCGTTGTATCGTGTCTATATGGTAGTGTTGCCGCTATGACAGTTACAATCCACGTATAAATTGAACAACAACGGTGGCAATGAGCGAGTCTGCCTCACACCTTTCCTGATTTTGATCTCTGTTGTTTTAGATCAATGCGGATTACTCCAGTCCTCATTCCATAAAAGAGAGTATCCTGTGTCTTCATACTGAATTAAGAAGCAGACAGTTTGCTTGCGGGATTCACATTGGCATTCACAAAACAGGGTATAAGTGGTAGTTAACGGGAACGAAAGAGCCTAGTTACACTGTTCGTATTGCCCATATTTTGTTCAATATCGGGTGCGCTACAAAAACTCCCAGTTCGGAGGAATAAACACATTCATTTGAAACGCAGTAAATAAAATAAAACGACGAACACAAACTTTTTATCATACGCAAAAGCGTTCCAATGTTCCAATTTATTTTAATAATTTTTTATACTGACCATATTCTTTTCAAAAAATTAGCGAAAATAACTGTTTCGAGAGAGATCATTTCTCATTCTGAAGGCCAATAATAATAATCACATGAAACAAGGAAATATCTTTTATTAAAACAAAACATATTTGATGCAATGTTTGTCAATTACTTTAAAAGGTAACAGAGTTCATGTGCCGCCTGTTTCCGTTTATACGCATGCTGCTTGTGAAGAGCTGGAATTTAAGCTGTGTAGCACAGTAAACAAATGAAACATTCGGTGAGCGTGGTAGGTAGTCATCATAAGCAGTTATTATGTAGTTGCAGTCTAGCAATCTGGTGTTCTACAAGCGAGTGTGTGATCTGGAAAAGAAATCATATAACATACACTCCTGGAAATTGAAATAAGAACACCGTGAATTCATTGTCCCAGGAAGGGGAAACTTTATTGACACATTCCTGGGGTCAGATACATCACATGATCACACTGACAGAACCACAGGCACATAGACACAGGCAACAGAGCATGCACAATGTTGGCACTAGTACAGCGTATATCCACCTTTCGCAGCAATGCAGGCTGCTATTCTCCCATGGAGACGATCGTAGAGATGCTGGATGTAGTCCTGTGGAACGGCTTGCCATGCCATTTCCACCTGGCGCCTCAGTTGGACCAGCGTTCGTGCTGGACGTGCAGACCGCGTGAGACGACGCTTCATCCAGTCCCAAACATGCTCAATGGGGGACAGATCCGGAGATCTTGCTGGCCAGGGTAGTTGACTTACGCCTTCTAGAGCACGTTGGGTGGCACGGGATACATGCGGACGTGCATTGTCCTGTTGGAACAGCAAGTTCCCTTGCCGGTCTAGGAATGGTAGAACGATGGGTTCGATGACGGTTTGGATGTACCGTGCACTATTCAGTGTCCCCTCGACGATCACCAGTGGTGTACGGCCAGTGTAGGAGACCGCTCCCCACACCATGATCCCGGGTGTTGGCCCTGTGTGCCTCGGTCGTATGCAGTCCTGATTGTGGCGCTCACCTGCACGGCGCCAAACACGCATACGACCATCATTGGCACCAAGGCAGAAGCGACTCTCATCGCTGAAGACGACACGTCTCCATTCGTCCCTCCATTCACGCCTGTCGCGACACCACTGGAGGCGGGCTGCACGATGTTGGGGCGTGAGCGGAAGACGGCCTAACGGTGTGCGGGACCGTAGCCCAGCTTCATGGAGACGGTTGCGAATGGTCCTCGCCGATATCCCAGGAGCAACAGTGTCCCTAATTTGCTGGGAAGTGGCGGTGCGGTTCCCTACGGCACTGCGTAGGATCCTACGGTCTTGGCGTGCATCCGTGCGTCGCTGCGGTCCGGTCCCAGGTCGACGGGCACGTGCACCTTCCGCCGACCACTGGCGACAACATCGATGTACTGTGGAGACCTCACGCCCCACGTGTTGAGCAATTCGGCGGTACGTCCACCCGGCCTCCCGCATGCCCACTATACGCCCTCGCTCAAAGTCCGTCAACTGCACATACGGTTCACGTCCACGCTGTCGCGGCATGCTACCAGTGTTAAAGACTGCGATGGAGCTCCGTATGCCACGGCAAACTGGCTGACACTGACGGCGGCGGTGCACAAATGCTCCGCAGCTAGCGCCATTCGACGGCCAACACCGCGGTTCCTGGTGTGTCCGCTGTGCCGTGCGTGTGATCATTGCTTGTACAGCCCTCTCGCAGTGTCCGGAGCAAGTATGGTGGGTCTGACACACCGGTGTCAATGTGTTCTTTTTTCCATTTCCAGGAGTGTAGTTCGTATAATAATCTACATAACATATTTCGTGCAGCCATGCAAAAAAAGTCCTTGCATTATGTGGCGCTTCTGTACTGTGCAGCATTGCCTGCCACTTAGTGCGAAACTAAGTGTGGTGAACTGTTTATATACATATCATTGCTTCGTAAGATTCGTATAACAACTACTCAAAAATTTCTCAGCTAATCATTGCTACAGAAATCCCCTTCTCACATTGTCCACAAGATGTGTAACCCGGGAGGACGGATCCTGTGGCTGGGTGAGCCAGTCGTTTGGTTTCACGGAAGTAAGCAATGACCCCAAAATCGGTCATCCTTATAATGGTTTACCTCCTCTAGCTAACCTTCCGCGGAGAATGCAATCCTTCCAGAATCATCTACGTACAGTTATTAAGTCATTATTAAGATACAAGCGCAATTATTGTTACCAGAGAAACGTCGAGTGAGTTAACTGTTGTACTGAAAACGAGGGAATTTGGGGCCTATTAATAAAATACCTATCTATTTGATTTATCACGTTGTTTCTTCCTTTTTGTTTATTAAATTCTGAAGCTCATTCATGACAGAAATACGGTATTAGATCTTTCTGAATGAATAGCTTTGACTTTTTTTCCTATTTCAACATCAAAACTGGGATCAATGGTCGTATGGTGCTTGGAGCGACAACGCTTATCAAAGTAAAGGAGCGCAACTAAAATAAACAGAAAGATTTATGTGTCCAGTAAACTAGATAAAGGGACAGTAGTGTCATATACAAAGGAAGCATTTATATCTGGACAAGAGCACATAGACGACCTGGGCTCAACTTTAGGAGAATAATTGACGACGCACTGGAGAGATACTTATGTAGCAAATATATGTATGCTGGAAGATTCCCTCCATGACACAATCTTTGTAAAGAAATTTCTAAGGAAACTGCAATTACTGTATAGTAGCTTTAAAACAAAGCATAGGGCTGTAGAGAGAGAGAGATACTAAATGGAACACGTTTTGTCGTCAAAAGGAAAATGCGTCAAGCCTTGAACGACTACTGCAGCAGAATCTTATCGAATGAGATTTCACCAAACTCAAAATCTGACCATACATCGTTCGTCCAAAAAGTGGCGGATAAGCGACGTCATTCCATTGATTATAGTGACATCTTGAACTAAATTTACACAACAGGTGTTGATTCGACCAGTCAGCTGTGAGGAGACAGAGTTACGTAGAGGACATGCGGCCGTAGCATGTCTATGTTGACGTGTTACAAATCGCTGTGGAATAGCGTTAGGGGAATCAAGTGCTCAAGACATTCTCCAGAAGAGAAACGTGTTTACAAATTTTGTCACGCACACCGTGACTCTCGAACAAAAACAGCGGTGACAGGACGCCTGCCGCGATGTGATTAAAATCCAAACCGCGGTCAATTCGTTTCTGAAATAAAATCATCGTGGGTAACGTGATTTAGTGTTATCAATACGAACCTACTGAAAAATGACAAAGAGCAGAAATTCACATGAAGAGCCAAAGCTTTGACGACACAAATGACATTCAAACCAAAGTGATACGCGATTTGTCCAACATCCCAAAGAAGCGCTTTGCTGACAGTTTCACATGGTTGTACGATCGTTATGTGCATTGTACTTAAGTGGGGGAGGTGGGTGGGAGACTATGTAGAACGCCTGAAGCATTAGAACCACCATCTTAACTTTTTTCTAGTTTTTCACTAATCCAGTCTCAAAACTTTTTGGACTGATGGGGTACTTAAATTAGTCGCTTCAAAGTTAGCATTCAGACACTCATGAATAACACAGGAAATGAAACTGAGGCTAGCAAAGCAAATGCCGAAACGATGAACTGCGTTTTAATACGTTCTTTTACAAAGGCATACTGTTTGCAGTTGGATTCTCGCGCCACACCAAAAATTACTAATACGTATATTAGTGCTAGTGGCTTTGTGAAACAGCTGAAGTCGCTCAAATTGAACAAGGCTCAAGTGTCCAATGAAATCTTTGTCAGATTTTACACAGCATTTGCAGCCGTATTAGTCCCAATTCTAACCTAACATAATATAGGTTCCTCCAACAAAAACTGTGCCCAATGGTGGAAAAAAAACCACAGGAAGTTTGGCAGAAGAGATCCTCAAAACCACTATACAGTACCACAGATATTCACTTGTTGTAGAATCAGGACTGGAACGTAGCGAGATGTCTCAATTAATATAACTTTCTCTTGTCAACCAGTAGAGCTCGCTTAGACAACTGTCATGCGAAACCGAACATGCAATTTTTTGCATGACATACTGATGCGATGTGGTACGGCTACGTAGGCTCGGTTGTCGGTAAAGCAGGTGACAGAAAACTTCATTGGCAGGAAACTATAAAAATGCTGTTAGTATATAAGAAAGACGGCTCAAAAGTCAATTCTGCGTCCCACCTTAGAATATTGCTCACTTGTGTGGGATAGGCTTGACGGGGGTATTTTCAAAGTACACAGAGAAGGGCAGCACAAATGGTTGCAGGTTGGTTTCAGTCGCAGAAGAACGCCACGGAAATATTGACAAACTTGAACTGTCAAATGATTCAAAATAGACGTCAACTACACCACGAGAGTCTATTTACAAAGTCTGAAGAGCCAATATTAAACATGAAATCTAGGCATATACCGAAGTCCCTACGAATAGCTCCTATACAGACTGCGAAAATAGCATCACAGTAGTTACAGCACGCACAGATGCACACAAAGAGTCGTTCTTACCACTCCCCATACGCCGATGGAACGAAACATTAATATGTGATACATTAGGAAGTACCCCCTGCAATGCACTTCCAGTCGTATGGAGAGTATAGATGCAGATGTAGAAGTGTATAATACTAACTGGGCCTAAGAAAATGTCTTAACTAGTAGCTGACTGACAAGGGAACCTCCCCATCGCACCCCCTTCAGATTTAGTTTTAAGTTGGCACAGTGGATAGGCCTTGAAAAACTGAACACAGATCAATCGAGAGAACAGGAAGAAGTTGCGTGGAGCTATGAAAAAAATAAGCAAAATATACAAACTGAGTAGTCCACGCGGAGATATGCAACATCAAGGAGAGGTCGAACTTAGGAGCGCCGTGGTGTCGTGGTTAGCGTGCGCAGCTAGGGAACTTGAGGTCCTTGGTTCAAATCTCCCCACGAGCAAAAGAATTTTTCTTTATTTTCGCAAAGTTATGACCTGTCCGTTCGTTCATTGACGTCTCTGTTCACTGTAATAAGTTTAGTGTCTGTGTTTAGCGACCACACCGCAAAACCGTGCGATTCGTAGACGAAAGGACGTGCCTCTCCAATGGGAACCGAAAACATCTGATCGCAAGGTCATAGGTCAACCGATTCCTCCACAGGAAAACACGTCTGATATATTCTATACGACACTGGTGACGGCATGTGCGTCACATGACAGGAATATGTTGTCGACCCACCTAACTTGTACACTTGGCGAATGGGTAAAAAGCTTCTTCTACGTTGCCCGATTTAGGTTTTCTTGTGTATGTGAAAATTACTCCCAAAAAAGTGATGAAAACATAAGAGTTTGTCACGTAAACTGCAACAAATGAATCCAAAAGTCTCACAGTCGCACACTTTTCCCTGTGCTCTGTCAAAACATGTTTTTAACGTTTCCAAATTTTTCCGAGTGTAGATCGCCAAATCCTACATATGTCCAAGCAAATCTGAACATGTCCTGGAATTTTGGAGAGCGAAGTTGATTATGTGTGAATGCCTGAACTTTGATAATTTTCTGAAAATAAAAAATTGAAATTTTCGCTCGAAGGAAGACTTGAACCAGGAACCCCTCGATCCGCAGCTGCTCACGCTAACCACGGGACCACGGCGCTCCTCCGATTTTTGTAACCTTGATGTTGCCTATGTTGTGCATGGACTAATCAGTTTGTGTATTTTTCTTATTTTTTCATAATTCCACACAACTTCTTCCTGTTTTCTCGATTGATCTATGTTCAGTTTTTCAAGGTCTATCCACTGTGGCAACTTATAACTAAATCTGAGGGGGGTGCGATGGGGAGGTTCCCTTGTGAGAACCGCACGCATAAAACAAAGACTTATAATCTTGATTTACATTTTAATGACATAAGGAAATCAATCAACTGTCCAGCACATTGTAAAGCCTCTTGCCAGTGTAGGATATTTATTGTACTTTACTTATACCACCTGTTTCCCTAATGAGGTTGCATTAGTAAATTACAAATGTTCCTCTAACTTGAAGCCAATGGGCCCGATGGAAAGACCCATCGTAAAACTAAATCATCTGATCGCCCCGGCACTGTCTACATTATTGAGGTGCGCTTCACCATTGCATCGCAACAAGTCAGCAAAACATTCGGCGCACTTCTACCATTAGCCACCACGACTGAGTTAGTAGATCAGCGGTGAGCAACATTAATCAGACAATAAGCTTAAGACAACTTCTTGAATGTACAGCTTCTTTCACTGCTTCGACCTCCTCTTTTTTTGTGCCTCCTGAGACACCAGTTTTGCTCTGATTAGACAACTGGTCGAATCGTTCAGTATTCAGATTTGCAGGGCATTCGGATATGACTGTGGCCAAATGTTGGACTGTGTGCAAATGTGAGGACAGGCATAGTCGTCAAGGTTCCCGGTCGATCATGTGCGACCACCACAAGAGAAGAATGTCCTACAACTCACAAATCACGCCAAACGGTTTCACAACTGCGAATGCCATCCGAGAACAAGTAATGGACTCTGTGCCAAATTCTGTGCCGTCCTGAACTCTGGTCGGAGACTATCAGCATCCGGACTAGGGAATTACCATCCTATGCTTCGGCTCCCGTTATCACAAAACACAAACAGCTGCATTTGGAATGGTGCCGTGATCAGGAAGCATGGATTGCTGATGAATAGCATCGCATTGTGTTCAGTGATGAAACGCAGTTCTGCTCTACCACAGTTTGGTGTGGTGGCGAACTGGGGAGGGGTCCCATTGCTCTAAAGCTTTGAAGCCATGTCGTGGCTGCTGGTGACTTGAGGGACTCTGATGGTACAGCGTTATGTCACGAATATCTTGCGTCCTCATGTGTTACCTCCCATGCAACAGTATGGTAGTGCCATCTGTCAGCTGGACAATGCTTGTTCAAATATGATACTTGGCTTTGAGATGTTGAGGTAGTCCTATTTCCAGAGAGATCCCCAGATGTGTCCCCGATAGATGTGAGGAACTAGCTGGGACTACAATTCTGCCCCACTGTCAGTATCCAAGACATCAAGCACCAGTTACTACATTTGTGGGGCACTTTGCCATAGGAGAGGGTGCAACGGCTTTATGACACTCTTCCCAAACGAATCAGTGCAATGTATCCCGGCCAGAGAGGGTGCAACGTGTAACGTGACAAGGCTGGAGAGGAACACTCAGGCTGCCGTTGAGAGTAATTTGTTAAAGCTGTAGAAAACCAGGTAAGGTTCCACTGCTGCGGGAATGGCCAGAAGCGTGAACAATAACCGACGTCCATAACAAGTGTTGTGAAAACGCCGGAGCGATTGGAGGGCATAAGAATGTTCAAATGTGTGTGAAATCTTATGGGACTTAACTGCTAAGGTCATCAGTCCCTAAACTTACACACTACTTAACCTAAATTACTCTAAGGACAAACGCACACACCCATGCCTGAGGGGGGACTCGAACCTCCGCCGGGACCAGCCGCACAGTCCATGACTGCAGCTCCTTAGACCGCTCGGCGGAGGGCATAACCATTTGCTTAAGGTCTTTAAGAGCTCCAGTTGTTATATGTACGTTCATCAGCCATATATTATTGTATACTGTTTACTGTCTTCTGAATTTTGGGCACAGGATCCCTATAATTTGCAAGATGCAGCTGAGGCAGCTCACTGCGCTGTGGATTTAGAGTCAACTCGTAAAAAACGCGATTACTGCAAGATGTTTTGACTGAAATATCTTTGAAGCTACCAGAAAAGTCAAAAAGCTATTTCCCTACTTTTACATCCGTAACTCTGCCCAGGACACATTCGCCTCTTTTTAGCCAATGATAGAAGCATTTTTCATTCTGGCTCCCAACTACCACTGTTTTGACACTTGACCGTCATAGACTAGAAACCGATGTAGATTTTTGTTGACACGAGCGATGACTAATCCGGTATAGGACTTTTTTTATCTTTCGAACCACGTCGCTTTTATCATGGTAATGGATTAAGCTTTCACAAAACAACAGGACGAGCATTGATTACATGTATTTGTCTACTTTCTCACAAACGTTGTACTGATTCCCGCAAGTCCGAAACACAGGGGAGGCGTGCGTAAAAAAAATATTGACGAAAACATATTTTAGCATGTAAAATCTGAAGGCATCTAACTTTGGAAAGCAAGTTTTCAACCATTGGCCTCCAAATTCTCCAGACACGAACATTATTGAGCATATCTGGGATGTCTCGCAACGTGCTGTTCAGAAGAGATCTCCACCCCACGTACTCTTACGGATTTATGGACAGCGCTGCAGAATTCATGGCGTCAGTTCCCTCCAGCACTACTTCAGACATTAGTTGAGTCCAGTCCACGGCGTGTTGTGGCACTTCTGTGTTTTTTCGCAGGAGTCCTACATCATATCAGGCAGGTGTTCCGGTTTCTTTGACTCTTCAGTGTATAATGCACGTAGTGCATTCAACGTATTTAACATTAAGGTGCTGGGTTTCACTCGTCTGTAGCTAAAAAGTTATCCTTCTGTAACGGCTACGACGTTCTTTGCGTTCTGTTAACTTCTGTGCGGGATATGTGGGAAAAGATTGGTTTGAGCGTACGGTGTGATAACTGAAGATTTGACAATAGCTTTCCACTTTCACAGTCGTGATTTATTTATGGGTTTAGGTCACCTCCTATGGGCGAAATTCTGGGAGTGCAACGGTGATCGATGTTGAGCTTTGCGTAGTGGCTTAACGACTTTGTAAGAGAGGAAGAAGAAATGCCCAACCGGCGACCATCCTTCTTTAGTTCCTGCGCTACTTTTCGTCTAAGCCTGAAAGATCTCCCCCGTCGTCAACCATACATTTCGTCCTACTGCACCTGAGTATCAGTCTGTTTGCCGTACGTTCCGGCTTTTTTCTCATTTCTTGTGAGAGAGCGGGAGTCTATAAATTTGGAATTTTTCACTTTCTCATTACATTATTTACAAGAATAGAACTAGAGACAATATCAATTACTACAAAATAAATGGTATTACGAAGTGTATTAAAAAAAGAGTTAATGATAGTGCCCTACACATCTCTGAAGCTATTTTGATTCAAGAAGGAACATTAAGATTCTGTACTGGAAACGGTTTTGCAGTGAAACAGATTTTGTTTTTTTTAAAAAAAGAAGACTGGAGAGACATCTAACTTCCACAGATTTTCGAAAAGGATTCTATTGAGTGGAGTAACTTACGGCAAGTAATGTGAAAACCAGGCTACACAAGAATATCCAACCATTCAGAGACTTTTATACCATTTTTAGAATTACCATAGACTGTGGAAAGAGATAGATATAAGCTCAGGCTGGGATTCAGTATATCTTCTTCGCTATTTAGCATGTACAGAGAGGACATTATAAGAACATAGAAAGATGCCAGTGCTCCTTTAGCATTCAAATTAGAAAGCTAACAAAATGTAACCTTACCCTTTCTTCATGATCATTTAGTTATTCAAGAAAGTGAAGACAAAATTGAAAGGGTTGACTGTAGATGACATCACTCTAGTTCTGCATACAATATAAAGTTGTCAAAAACTTAAACATGTACTTTCCTAGGAAATGTATCAGTATGCTCAAAATACATACCAATGGTAAAACATTGTAGCAAGTTTCCCATTTCCAGTATATCGGCTGTGACATAGCCCATGGAGATACAAAGAAACGAACACGTATCGGAGTGCTACAACTGCAGGAATTCTCAATAGGTAAAGTGAGGAAGTACGAATAAACACGCAGTAGAGGAGGAGGAAACAAAATGAAACTTCATGGGCTGAGAGGAATTACAGAATCTGGTCAAATTTGCAGCTTGGTGGTTTGAACCCACTGTTCAGTACGACACTACAACCCCTGTGTCTTGAATGCATACACTGATTCGGTTGGGTAAGGTGTCCACTGATTCGGTTGGGTAAGGTCTCGTGAAGCTGTTGTTCGCTCTTCTGAGTCACGCAGACTCCCAGGCTGCTCTCACACAAGATCTATGGACATATCGGGCGCAGATCTGTGGATACTGATGGCCACCTGAGTAGCTCTACATCATGCAGACACTTCATAGTCACACGTTCCAAGTCCTGTTGACAATGGCACCGTGTGCAATCTTTCTCGCTGCAGGTAACAGAAAATTAGGTAAACATGTTGTGACACAACTGTTCTTCAGGATTAATTACGCAACTATTATTCAACATGAATTTCATTAAAAAATTTGGGTCTTTAGCGAACCATTACTGTTGCACGCAAGTGTAACTTGAATGCAAGTACAGCGTAAAAACATGGATATATCAGCCGATTTTGACGCTGGGTAGCCCTGTTAATTCAAACTGATCACTCTCTGAGAATCAAATGATAAGCTGAACTCGGAATTAATGCCCTAGAACGCTGAAACCTTTGTAGATTTCCCCCAACTATTCAGTACTTGAAACATACATTCACATACATTATTATACAAATTGTAAATACAGGATAATACAAATGGCAATTGCAATAAACAATGTACCAGGAACAACGAAAGTTGCATAATGCAGCTTTGACGACACGAGAATGTAAATAAAATTTTCATTACCAACAATAAACAATATTCTCACTCAGACATTCGATCAACACAAGCATATAGCAAGATATAATGCCTACGAACCGGCGACAGGTATGCAATAATACAACTTCAATTGTACAAACAAAGAACGTCAGTCCGTCCATATGCAGTGGTGTTGCTTCAAACTGTAACATAAGTTATTTTTGATTTATTTAATCGTGTTGACTAGTTTAATCAACTAACTGAACGGCACTACTAAATTTATAGCTTCAGATCGATGTCAAAATGATTTGGTGCATTACCACTGTAGTAACGTATCTTGCGGAACTGATAGGCACATGCAGGTTCAGCTGAGATGGTAGCATGCATATATTGTTAACGGCGCATTACAGTGATAATAAGAATTGTATACTGAGGATGTCTATTACCAATTTACGTGGCTATCAGGTTTGTTGTTATTGTTGTGACTAAGACATGTCCTTGAATTTAATACATACAGATGTAGCTGTAAATAGAAACGATGAAGGAGTTTGTAAATTTGCCAAAATAAATAGTCGCTTAGTGAAGCATATCTGATAGATGACTGGCACCATGTTCAAATTCATCAAGTAAATTTTATTCCATTTCCATGGAACGAAGAATGTCGGTAACAAACTGGTGATAAAGACTTAGAACAAAATTAAATATTAGTTTGTTAAACCGTTAATAACAGGTCTTGAAAATAGCAAGTAATTTACTGTCTTTCTAAATATCAGTTCTCTCTACAAGTCTGAATAATTCGTTGGTTCGTAAACAAAAAGTCATTTAATTGCTTTCTCGGTCGCTCAGATAAGGTGAAATAAGTATCTTTTGAATAATCCGTTATGTACAGGGGGTACCTAGAAGGGAGATGCCGTACACTTTGACTGCGAATGGGAGCACTCCGATGTTTTTTCCTAATTAAACCATTTCGGTAAAACTTTACAAGTCATCTCTGTGTATCAGATCTGACACATAACACTGCTACTGACTGATATCTTCTGCGAAAGAAAGTATTTTGATTCGAACAGTCGGATCCGCACCAAAACTGAGTGCCGTTTTGTTTACTGACGAAAGTGTGAAAGGTCAATTATCTGTTTCGTTCTGCAATCGTCCACCAGATGGTGTTAAGGGAAAAACATGAATTCACTGCATCAGTAGACACAAAGCAGAGCTGTCCAACAAAAGTTTTTGTTAAAGTAAGTATTTCCGAAAAAAAGAGATAAATTACACCCCGAGGGTTTTATCGCATCAGCTGGCGATGTTGATGACTTTCGATGTATAATTAGTGTGTTCAAGTCCCGTTCCTAAAAAGGATCTTGCTTTTAATCCTTTCGGCGACTGTGCTCTTCCCAGCTGCTATTTATTTTCGATGTGAAGTGGGACTAGCGCAAACCTGAAGAAATTTGAGACGAGAAGGAACATTCTTTGAATGCGATCTATCCGTTCTTCGGTAAACTAGGCACCTACTTCCATATGTAAATCAAAGTCACGGTCAACATCACGCCAGAAAATGCTTCCACTTCTTCTGAACAAATATCTTTCCACGAGTGCTACAATGCAGTATTTTAGTGGAATGAATTTCTGCATTTCTTTGCTATATTGGCAGTTGTTGCGACTGCAGTTACACGATAAAAAAAGCTGTATATATTCGAGATCCATTACTTGTCGAACACTTTGAGGGAGCGTGAGGAATTAGATCAGGTATCACCATCAAAATAATCATCCCATTTACGTGGGGCACACAGCACAATAGCACTTCTTTTCTTCACTAACTTCAGATTCACTGGAAGCGAATAGAGGTAGAGATCCTTCTTGTTCAAATGGGTCTGAGCACTATGGGAGTCAACTTCTGAAGTCATCAGTCCCCTAGAACTTAGAACTACTTAAACCTAACTAACCTAAGGACATCACACACATCCATGCCCGAGGCAGGATTCGAACCTGCAATCGTAGCGGTCGCGCGGTTCCAGACTGAAGCGCCTAGAACCGCTTGGCCACCCCGGCCGGCGATCCTTCTTGCGCACTACCTTCAGTAAAATTTGCTTCATCCTCAGTCTCCTCCAAAATTTACTGCGCGATAGCATCACTAGTTTACGTCTTTTGATCATCGTATTCATACAAGCAAAAACGTCCCGAAAAGGACACGATCACTTCTACACGCCTAACCAACTATTATGACAGATAAAAGAACTATGTTATGGTCAAAGTCGGTATTACTTGTTGAACTGCCTATGATAACATAGCAGGCTGAAAAAGTACCAAAAGTAAGTATTTTTCGGACGTATACGAATACTGGACCCAAAGCGGAAAAACAATATATTGGACGTGGCCAGATATTGGAGCAGAAGTGATATGCGTTTACTATGCGAGACTCCAGGAGAGATACGACACAAATGATACATTATGAAATATACTGGAATAAGTTTAGTGACTAATGATAAAAGCCTAAAACGCAGAGGCTGGGTATACTGCCTTGTAACCACACACCTTTCATACTTCTCTTAGTGTAAACTTTCCAGAGAAGCATATCTTAAGCTGTCACTTCTAGATTCCACATAAGGGATAAAAACTATTAATGGAAACATCACCAGGAGAATGCAGATTTTTAAAGCATCTCACAAACACTGTCGAATTTCCACAACGCTGAATGTTTTTCTACTCAGACAACACGAATGGTACGGGAAACGAGTGACAGATTTCGTTAATTTAACTTCCATTGCGCAGTAATCAAATAAACATATGTGTAACATAATTACTTAATCACGTGCAACGAGCAACTGTTAATTACTTTTCTTTATTTCTACATATTTTTTGCATTGTATTAATTGACCATAAATGTTAATTTTAATGTAAATGAGTTTGCCAGATTGAATCACTCATTGGTCGTACAACAACTGGAATTGGACTCATGGGCAGTGGTGACACCGCCATCTGGTTTGGTTCACTCCAGTCTATCTGATATTAACCCTTTAAGTGACAAAAGGTTTTTTTCCCAGCGTAACAAAGAAATATGTACCCTTTGGGAATAGTAATCAAGAAACCTGCTCAATTTATTATACATTTTTAAGTTTACCATGTGATAGGGAAAGGAATGAGGGAAGCAATATTGGCATTATTTTGGGAAGAAGATTAGAAGTAAACAGAAAAACGTATACAACATTATTGTCCTACAAAAGGCATTTCATATGGTTGATTGGAAGCTATTATTTAAGGCAATATGTAAAGCATGACTTGAGTGGAACGACAGGGGACAAATTATGAATATACACTAAAGTCAAAGTAGGGATGTAACAGTAACAGGAAAGAGGGAAAAATGAGAAGGGGAGTGAGACTTCACCTTACCTATTTAATACATTCATCAAAGAGGCAATAAAAACAATGAATGGAAAGATGCAAAGACATCTGAAATCAAAATCAATAGTACGGCATATTCATTGCATCAGATTTGATGATGACTTTGCAATAGTGACAGACTCAGAGAAGGAACCAAATAAAATACTGTCAAATGTTTTTTTTTATTCCAGTCTTTGATAACAGTATAAATTCCTTTGACGATGACCGGTTTCCGTCAGTAATGACCATCTTCAGATCTGTTCTACATCAGATCTGAAGATGGTCATTACTGACTGAAACCTGTCATCGTCAAAAGAATTTAAATTGTGATCAAAGATTGAAATAAAAAAAATTGACAATATTGGATCACTGTTCATATTCGCGACTATGTTACAGCTGGTGAAAATACTTAAGGTCTTAAATGAAGAGATACGAAAAGTAAAACTAAAAATAATCACCAAGAAGACAGAACCCATGGTCATAGACAAGAAAGGAAGTAGAGATAAGACTGACATTAGAAAAGGCAGTGAGCAAAAGGAGGAAGTAACCGAATTTCACCATCTCGATAGCATTGTGGAAAAAAATATGAATGTCTCAAGGAAATCAAAATAAGAATTGCACTGGCCAGGAGCGCCTTCCGAAATAAGAAGCACCTTCTGCCTAACAAGTACACCAGCTTCTACACTGAGAAAATATTTGTAAATACCTTTGTATGGAATGTTGACTTTAGCAGAGGAGGAGAAAGCTACAGAATCTGCAGAAATGTCGTCCTGGAGGAGAATTACGAGACCTAGCTGTACTGTCAGAGAAATGAGTGAGATGATTTTACAAGAAATAGGAGAGAAAAAAGAACTAATGAAAGTTACAGGTCAACGCAAAGTAAAACTCAGTGGCCAATTAGAAACAATATTCTTTTGCTAAACATCTTTGAAGCGAAGATATTAGGGAAGAGAAAATGAGCTAATTACCGAGAAATCGTACTTAAAAAAATGTGGTCAGTGAGATGGGATGTTATTCCTGCATGGAGATGAAGAGGACAAAGCTCCGGATGAAGAGACAAGGCTTTGACTTTTGAAAGAAAATGATTAGAATATTCATACTAGTCTGGAGGAAAACAGTACATAGTATTTCTAGCTGTTCACCAGTGTTATATATGTTTACCAGTGCTATATAGACTATATTTACCATTGTACTTAAAGGGCTGTAGTGCACGTGATTCCAGTTCTAGATGTGGAAGTGGCCGACTGACATTTGACAATCTCCCATCTAGCGAGAGAATAGCCTATGAGAAAGCAACACTCTGTGAATCTCCCATCTAGCGAGAGAATAGCCTATGGGAAAGCAACACTCTGTTATTCACTGTTGAGAAAAATGGGGGCAGTCCTGAAGCGCAAGTGAATACATGGATACATTTTATGCTTTCTGTTCTAATAAGCACAGCTTCATGACTACAGTAAAACTGTTGCTAATAAGCATAGATTCTTTACAATAATGAAGAGAACCAACAGGCTGCAACCCCCCCCCCCCACTCTACATTGTAGTCTGCCACCTCCTCCCTTCTTCCATCTATTGTTCACATCAAACAATGCCCAGTGGAAGTAATTAATAAGCTAAGTCTTGTATGAAGTTTTGAGAGGAGCGAAGATTACAATAAACTTTCAACTGTACTTAGCTTGTCATGTTGAGATGGCTCCAGTTCTTCTTGTCTACGGGTCTAATCTTTGAAGATGAAAATCTAACATCCGGTTTGAATTAAATAAACTGGAAGATTGTTGTTGCAGAAATTTTTACGTACATACATTTTCCACTGATTTTCTCACATTTTAGAATATCATACAGTATTTTGATTTTTCACATTAACAAAGCCGAAATTACATTGTTCGCACCGATTAGACCGAAAAACATCTGATCACATCAGAGACAAGCTTACGACTCTCATATTCTGCAGAAATAACAATATTCCAGGGGGTACAATTTGTTTTAACAAATGAATTCCTACTAGTTCGTTACGATAGTAATTTCTATTATTATTTCATAAATGAAACCAGAAATAAACAAGGTAAACAGTAAAGGATTCATAATTCATAATAGAATTTTAAGTGTGTAAATAATTCGAAATTTCAAATGTTTCTAAAAAATAATTTTAACTGTACATTCGGCCGGCTGGTGTGGCCGAGGGGTTCTAGGCGCTACAGTCTGGAATCGCGCAACCGCTACGGTCGCAGGTTTGAATCCTGCCTCGGGCATGGATGTGTGTGATGTCCTTAGGTTAGTTAGGTTTAAGTAGTTCTCAGTTGTAGGTTACCGATGACCCCAGATGTTAAGTCCCATAGTGCTTAGAGAGATTAGAACCATTTTTAACTGTACGTTCGGAACTAGTACTTATCCATTATAACATCGAAACTATAATATTTTATAAAGTAATTCCTTTTCATAAACTATTGTTGTCGTGGTTTTCAGTCCTGAGACTGGTTTGATGCAGCTCTCCACGCTACTCTATCCTCTGCAAGCTTCTTCAAAGCTTCTTCTACTAAATTTGTGATCCCTTGATGCCTCAGAACATGTCCTACCAACCGATCCCTTCTTCTAGTCAAGTTGTGCCACAAACTCCTCTTCTCCCCAATCCTATTCAGTACCTCCTCATTCGTTATGTGATCTACCCATCTAATCTTCAGCATTCTTCTGTAGCACCACATTTCGAAAGCTTCTATTCTCTTCTTGTCCAATCTATTTATCGTCCGTGTTTCACTTCATACATGGCTACACTCCATACATATACTTTCAGAAACGACTTCCTGACACTTAAATCTATACCCGATGTTAACAAATTTCTCTTCTTCAGAAACGCTTTCCTTGCTATTGCCAGTCTACATTTTATATCCTCTATACTTCGACCATCATCAGTTATTTTGCTCCCCAAATAGCAAAACTCCTTTACTGCTTTAAGTGTCTCATTTCCTAATCTAATTCCCTCAGCATCACCCGACTTAATTCGACTACATTCCATTATCCTCGTTTTGCTTTTGTTGATGTTCATCTTATATCCTCTTTTCAAGACAATGTCCATTCCGTTCAACTGCTCTTCCAAGTTCTTTGCTGTCTCTGACATAATTACAATGTCATCGGCGAACCTCAAAGTTTTTATTTCTTCTCCACGGATTTTAATACCTGCTTGCTCAATATACAGATTGAATAACATCGGGGAGAGGCTACAACCCTGTCTCACTCCCTTACCAACCACTGCTTCCCTTTCATACCCTCAACTCTTATAACTGCCAACTGGTTTCTGTGCAAATTGTAAATAGCCTTTCGCTCCCTGTATTTTACCCCTGCCACCTTCAGAATTTGAAAGAGAGTATTCCAGTCAACATTGTCAAAAGCTTTCTCCAAGTCTACAAATGCTAGAAACGTAGGTTTGCCTTTTCTTAATCTAGCTTCTAAAATAAGTCGTAGTGTCAGTATTGCCTCACGTGTCCAAACTGATCTTCCCCAAGGTCGGCTTCTGCCAGTATTTCCATTCGTCTGTAAAGAATTCGCGTTAGTATTTCGCAACTGTGACTTATTAAACTGATAGTTCGGTAATTTTCACATCTGTCAACGCCTGCTTTCTCTGGGATTGGAATTATTATATCCTTCTTGAAGACTGAGGGTATTTCGCCGGTCTCATACATTTTGCTCACCAGATGGTAGAGTTTTGTCAGGACTGGCTCTCCCAAGGCTGTCAGTAGTTCTAATGGAATGTTGTCTACTCCCAGGGCCTTGTTTCGACTCAGATCTTTCAGTGCTCTTTCAAACTCTTCACGCAGTATCATATTTCCCATTTCATCTTCATCTACATCCTCTTCCATTTGCATAAAATTGTCCTCAAGTACATCGCCATTGTATAGACCCTCTATATACTCTTTCCACGTTTCTGCTTTCCCTTCTTTGCTTAGAACTGGGTTTACATCTGAGCTCTTGATATTCATACAAGTCATTCCCTTTTCTCCAAAGGTCTCTTTAATTTTCCTGTAGGCTGTATCTATCTTACCTCTAGTGAGATATGCCTCTATATCCTTACATTTGTCCTCTAGCCATGCCTACTTAGCTATTTTGCACTTCCTGTCGATCTCATTTTTGAGACGTTTGTATTCCTTTTTGCGTGCTTCATTCACTGCATTTTTATATTTTCTCCTTTCGTCAATTAAATTCAATATTTCTTCTGTCACCAAAGGATTTCTATTAGCCCTCGTCTTTTTACCTACTTGATCCTCTGCTGCCTTCACTATTTCATCCCTCAAAGCTACCTATTCTTCTTCTACTGTATTTCTTTCCCCCATTCTTGTCAATTGTTCCCTTTCGGTCTCCCTAAAACTCTGTACAACCTCTGGGTCTTTCAGTTTATCCAGGTCCCATCTGCTTAAATTCCCACCTTTTTGCAGTTTCTTCAGTTTTAATCTACAGTTCTTAACCAATAGATTGTGGTCAGAGTCCACATCTGCCCCTGGAAATGTCTCACAATTTAAAACTTGGTTCCTAAATCGCTGTATTACCATTATATAATCTATCTGATACCTTTTAATATCTCCAGGGTTCTTCCATGTATACAACCTTCTTTGATGATTATTGAACCAAGTGTTAGCTACGATTAAGTTATGCTCTGCGCAAAATTCTACCAGGCGGTAATTGAAGACACACTGACACTTTCGAACCACGTACATCCCATAGTTACGTTACTAATATCTCAATGTTTTTAAATTGTTACTCATTTGCATCAATACTGTTCAATAGAGAAGTCATTTGCTAAATTATTAGTACTCAATAATCAGCATTCTCAAATTTCCAATTTTTTTTATTAATTAGCTGCAAGAGTCCTTCATTCTGCTGCCAAACACAGGCATATTGTAATAAAAAGCAAAGTGGAATATCATAATTTTTATGGCAATTAATTTTAACTGATGTTTTCACATAAATGTCCTTTCTGCTGAAAATGTCAATTTTAGTTCCCAGCACCTCACAGCTCACAGCTCCCCCATAGCTGCCCAATTTCACAATATTATATCATTTAGGGCATCTGTGTTTGTCATAGCTTAATGACATCAGTAATCACATTCTTATACGTAACTGAATATGCAGTGGCTTTGTTAAACGATTGTTCTTTTACAGTTCAGTTATAGTATTTTGTAACTGGTGCGAGAGAAATAATGACCTTGTCATGACCTTCTTGCAAGTGATTCGATTATAACAGACTGCTTATAGTTTTGCAACAAAGTATAGATTTCATGACTCATTGGTGATGTCTGGAATTACCTCTAGGCTCGGGACTATTTAAATTAATATTTGACCTCTCACACCAAACGCCTTTTAAATTTTTCATTTTTTTGGCCCATTCGTAACTGGATCGAGACAGTACAATGAATTATAATAATGAATACTGAATATTAAACAAACTATCGGCGCTTGAGCATGGATTTTCTCTGTTAAAGGCCGGTTCATGTATTTTTTACTATGTCTCTTCTCTCTGTGTTTTCACCCTAATCGGACTACGTAATATGAGAGCAACCGAAGACGACAGTGGATCGAGATGGACGAGATTTTGCTTAGAAGTACGGAAACTTTCACAATGCCAAGTCGCCCAACAATCTTACAATGCTTAAAGACACAAAATAAAACATACATAGGTTAGTAGTAACAGTATATTCTGAAATATAAAACACAATTTAAAGTACGACACTTACATTACGCAACTACGAGTGCCTTTGGTTGCAACTCGTGAATATATTAATAAAATAATGTAGTATTAATGGCGGTGTGCCAAAATACGTCTGATCTGGACAAGACCTAGAAAACAAAAGGTACCTCTAAGCCCTCCAGTGATACGACGATCAAAAACCTTCATGTATTTCCAGCGGCTGCATATAATATTCGTACAGCCGTGCACTACATCCATAGCTCAAATTATTTCTTTATTTCCTTACTTATAACTACGTTTTCTGCTAATAAAAGCTCTGCATGCGAATGTGCCTTTAACCCCCCCCCCCCCGCGACAGCACTCGTCTCAACCAACATTTTGGCGTAGTCAACAGGATGGACACCTGGGAAATCTACAACGGGCCCGTCAGACTTCAGACATTAACATTTTGCAAAATGAAATATACCATGAAACATTGCAAAGCGAAGTCGGTATAATTTCCTTTACAGATAGTAAGTCCTTTAAGTACAATTCATTGCAAGACAACTTGTCAGAATATGTTGTTCAGCAATACAGTGATGTGATGGGTTTTTAGTATTCTCTGCTTCGGCAGCTCAAATTTTGGAACTAATTTTCTGTTCATGGTACTGACATAGTCTTACAGTCCGCCCCCGGTAGCTAAGTGGCAAAACAAAAAAAAAATAATAAAAATAAAAAAATAAAAATAAAATTAAAAAAAAGTGGTCAGCGTGACTGACTGTCAATCTTAAGGGCCCGGGTTCGATTCCCAGCTGGGTCGGAGATTTTCTCCGTTCTGGGTCTGGGTGTTGTGTTGTCCTAATCAACATCATTCCATCCCCATCGCCGAAGTGGCGTCAAATCGAAAGACTTGCACCCGGCGAACGGTCTACCCGACGGGAGGCCCTAGTCACACGACATTATTATAGTCTTACAAGCTTTTAGGCAATGTTCGAGTTCATGAGTCCACTTCTTGTCACAGGTAACTTACTCTGAGTGTCGTATAATACGTAGGGTAGCTGCAGTAAAATGATGATTACAGTTTTCTCTGTTTCACAACAGTGAGTGTGACCTTTCAGAAGATTCTGTACTGTGGTGATAAACGGACGGTTTTGCAGGTGATGGCCAGGTGCGATGGATCCAAGGACAAGGTGACGTTGTCGGTTGTTGCGGGACCCATCTTAATGGCCAGGATCCAGAAAGAACGTTCAATGGACGGAGCGGTAGGTGGAATGCGTTACCATAGTTCCGGTTGTATCTCAGAGTAGCATCAGAGAATCCGTTTTTTCTTTTTTTTTCAGATTACATGCAGCAGTAGTACTACGTAATTAGAACGACACTCATCCTCATAAATTAAGTATAATGCTGATGCATTGTGAAACGACGCTCTGGTGGGCGGTTTGTTGGTTTAAATCACCTCGGGGTATGACCATGCGGTGCATTTGACCTGCGGTCGTCGCACGGTGGCGCTGGCGGCTGTCTACATACGCTGAGGTGTATTGGTGCATGTCAGAGTACGGTGCAACGAGTAAGTGTGCAGACGTTTTCAGACGTGCTAATGGTGACTGTGTGTTGAAAATGGCTCAAAGAACACAAATTGATGACGTTATGAGGGGTAGAATGCTAAGGCGACTGGAGGCTGATCAAACACAGCACGTCGTAGCACGGGCCCTCCGTGCGCCACAAAGTGTGATCTCAAGATTATGGCAACGATTCCAGCAGACAGAAAACGTGTCCAGGCGTGACAGTACGGGACGTCCACAGTGTACAACACCACAAGACGACCGATATCTCACCATCAGTGCCCGCAGACGGCCACAGAGTACTGCAGGTAGCCTTGCTCGGGACCTTACCGCAGCCACTGTAACAGTTGTCTCCAGACATACAGTCTCCAGACGACTGAACCGACATGGTTTATTCGCCCGGAGACCTGCAAGGTGCATTCCACTGACGCCTGGTCACAGGAGATCCCGTAAAGCCTGGTGTTAAGAACGCAGTACATGGTCATTGCAACAGTGGTCGCAGGTTATGTCCACGGACGAGTCCAGGTATAGTCTGTCCGCAGCTCGTGGTCGTGCGGTAGCGTTCTCGCTTCCCACGTCCGGGTTTTTGAAGCAACATGAAAGGCCCTTAACAGAGCAAACTAGAGGATTCGTGTTTTGGGGTTGTGAGGAAAGGGCGACAGTTGTTATTAGACTACCAGAAAGGAGTCATAATCAGACTGTTGGAATTGTAAGTGTTATTTGGCAGCTGCAAGGCCTCCACTATATTCTGGGTTAGGAGGAAGGTATTGCATTGTATTTTATGTCAATCGGGGGCCTAGAAACGACGGACAGGCTCCGTCCCCACCGCAGCCGCAGTGGTCCACAACCCCACGGCAACTGCCACTGTCCTCTTCACCCCTCCGCCGCACCACACAGAACCCAGGGTTATTGTGTGGTTCGGCCCCCGGTGCAACCCCCAGGAACGTCTCACACCGGACTAGTGTAACCCCTATGTTTGCGTGGTAGAGTCATGGTCGTGTACGCGTACGTGGAGAACTTGTTTGCGCAGCAATCTCCGACATAACTGAGGCGGAATAAGGGGAACCAGCCCGCATTCGCCGGGGCAGATGGAAAACCGCCTAAAAACGATCCACAGACCTGCCGATTCATCGGACCTCGGCACAAATCCGCCGGGCGGATTCGTGCCGGGGACCAGGTGCACCTTCCCGCCTGGAGGCCGTGCGTTAGATCGCAGGGCCAACTGGGCGGGCCTAGGAGCAAGGTATCTCAGGGAAATTTTTGATTTGCTGCCAAATCTGAGAGAATTTTCCAACTGAGGGCCTTGGCTCACGAAGCATTGCAGTGTCATGTCCGATTTGGAGACGCAGCTCTGAGCCCAGTATCGAGCAGCACAGACTGGGGTACGTAAGTTGAGACAGTGCTGTAGCGCATTGTTCACTGCAGTGCAGAGTAAGCATTATTCTGCTCTGTCTCGATAGGAATATTGGAGGAGAAATGCTCTCTGCGTGCGGCGTTAGCCCCTCCAGACAGCAGCAGTCATAGATGGACAGGCACGTGTTTGGCGCATCAGCGTGTAATTTCCAGTTCACAGTCTCTGTCAGTCCCGTGAACTAGAGCCATATTGCGTTATGCACATTCCAAGCAGGAACCGTGGTGTAGGACTCCACCATTACCGACTTTATCAGCTGCTCTGCAGCAATTTTCACGTTTTTTTTCTAATTACGTGTTAGTGTGTTGGCTCACCGTATATCACTCTTGGGTCTTCACGACAATATACCTGTGTAAGCATGCCCAAAATCTTTAATTTGAGTAGAAATCAGAACCTAGAGCCATTTTTCAAACGAATTATGTGGGAGATTGTTGAAGAAGTGGAGAATTTATTACAGTTTGTCTACTTCGGCTTCAATATTAGGGCTGCAATATTAATAAATAAATGTCTGATGTCGGTTTCACATACACTACTGGCCATTAAAATTGCTACACCATGAAGATGACGTGCTACAGAGGCGAAATTTAACCGACAGGAAGAAGATGCAGCGAAATGCAAATGATGAGCTTTTCTGAGCATTCACACAAGGTTGGCGCCGGTGGCGACACCTACAACCTGCTGACATGAGGAAAGTTTCCAACCGATTTCTCAAACAGCAGTTGACCGGCGTTGCCTGGTGAAACATTATTGTCATGCCTCGTGTAAGGAGGAGAAATGCGTAGCATCACGTTTCCGACTTTGATAAAGGTCGGATTGTAGCCTATCGCTATTGCGGTTTATCGTATCCCGACATTACTGCTCGCGTTGGTCGAGATCCAATTACTGTTAGCAGAATATGGAATCGGTGGGTTCAGGAGGGTAATACGGAACGTCGTGCTGGATCCCAACGACCTCGTATCACTAGTAGTCGAGATGACAGGCATCATATCCGCATGGCTGTAACGGATCGTCCAGATGGGGACGCTTGCAAGACAACCACCATCTGCACGAACAGTTCGACGACGTTTGCAGCAGCATGGACTATCATCTCGGAGACCATGGCTGCGGTTACCCTTGATGCTGCATCACAGGCAGGAGCGCCTGCGATGGAGTACTCAACGACGAACCTGGGTGCACGCGCGGTGGTCTAGCGGTTCCTCCGCTGCAGTCCGGAACCGCGGGACTGCTACGGTCGCAGGTTCGAATCCTGCCTCGGGCATGGGTGTGTGTGATGTCCTTAGGTTGGTTAGGTTTAAGTAGTTCTAAGTTCTAGGGGACTTATGACCTAGGATGTTGAGTCCCATCGTGCTCAGAGCCATTTGAGCCATTTGAACCTGGGTGCACGAATGGCAAAACGTCATTTTTTCGGATGAATCCAGGTTCTGTTTACAGCATCATGATGCTCACATCCGTGTTTGGCGACATCGCGGTGAACGCACATTGGAAGCGTGTATTCGTCACCGCCATACTGGCGTATCACCCGGCGTGATGGTATGGGGTGCCATTGGTTACACGTCTTGTCACCTCTTGTTCGCATTGACGGCACTTTGAACAGTGGACGTTTCATATCAGATGTGTTACGACCCGTGGCTCTACCCTTCATTCGATCCCTGCGATACCGTATATTTCAGCAGGATAATGCACGACCGTATGTAGCAGGTCCTGTACGGGCCTTTCTGGATACAGCAAATGTTCGACTGCTGCCCTGGCCACCACATTCTCCAGATCTCTCACCAACTGAAAAGTCTGGTCAATGGTGGCCGAGCAACTGGCTCGTCACAATACTCCAGTCACTACTGTCGATGTACTGTGGTATCGTATTGAAGCTGCATGGGCAGCTGTACCTGTACACGCCTTCCAAGCTCTGTTTGACTCAATTCCCAGGCGTATCAAGGCCGTTATTACGGCCAGAGGTGGTTGTTCTGGGTACTGATTTCTCAGGATCTATGCACCTAAATTGCGTGAAAATGTAATCACATGTCAGTTCTAGTATAATATATTTGTCCAATGAATACCCGTTTATCATCTGTATTTCTTCTTGGTGTAGCAATTTTAATGGCCAGCAGCGTAGTTTTACCGTGGAGTTGCTGAAGGGTGACTACCTGACATACTGAAACAAGGAGTGGTATCCCACATACCAAAATCACCTCATATCATGTATCAAGCTGGTATCTGTAGAGATACCATTAGTGATCTTGCACCTATTGAAGAATGAAATTACAATGACATCAGACCTTTAGCGGCTTACAGGCGCTGATAAATATCGAAGGGGACAGTTGAAAATGTGTGCCCCGACATGTCCGAAAGAACAGATACCATCTTTATACAGGGTGTTACAGAAAGGTATGGCCAAACATTCAGGAAACATTCCTCACACACAAATAAAGAAAAGATGTTATGTGGACATGTGTCCGGAAACGCTTAATTTCCATGTTAGAGCTCATTTTAGTTTCGTCAGTATGTACTGTACTTCCTCGATTCACCGCCAGTTGGCCCAATTGAACGAAGGTAATGTTGACTTCGGTGCTTGTGTTGACATGCGACTCATTGCTCTACAGTACTAGCATCAAGCGCATCAGTACGTAGCATCAACAGGTTAGTGTTCATCACGAACGTGTATCGAGGCAGATTTCCACAACGAAGGTGTCCCGACAGGAAGACGTTCGAAGCAATCGATCGGCGTCTTAGGGAGCGCGGAACATTCCAGTCTATGACTCTCGACTGGGGAAGACCTAGAACGACGAGGACAGCTGCAATGGACGAGGCAATTCTTCGTGCAGTTGACGTCAGTGTCAGAGAAGTTGCTGCTGTACAAGGTAACGTTGACCACGTCACTGTATGGAGAGCGCTACGGGAGAAGCAGTTGTTTCCGTACCATGTACAGCGTGTGCAGGCACTATCAGCAGCTGATTGGCCTCCACGGGTACACTTCTGCAAATGGTTCATCCAACAATGTGTCAATCCTCATTTCAGTGCAAATGTTCTCTTTACGAATGAGGCTTCATTCCAACGTGATCAAATTGTAAATTTTCACAATCAACATGTGTGGGCTGACGAGAATCCGCACACAATTGTGCAATCACGTCATCAACACAGATTTTCTGTGAACGTTTGGGCTGGCATTGTTGGTGATGTCTTGATTGGGCCCCATGTTCTTCCACCTACGCTCAATGGAGCACGTTATCATGATTTCATACGGGATACTCTACCTGTGCTGCTAGAACATGTGCCTTTACAAGTACGACCCAACATGTGCTTCATGCACGATGGAGCTCCTGCACATTTCAGTCGAAGTGTTCGTACGCTTCTCAACAACAGATTCGGTGACCGAAGGATTGGTAGAGGCGGACCAATTCCATGGCCTCCACGCTCTCCTGACCTCAACCCTCTTGACTTTCATTTACCGGGGCATTTGAAAGCCCTTGTCTACGCAATCCCGGTACCAAATGTAGAGACTCTTCGTACTCGTATTGTGGACGGCTGTGATATAATACGCCATTCTCCAGGGCTGCATCAGCGTATCAGGGATTCCATGCGACGGAGGGTGGATGCATGTATCCTCGCTAACGGAGGACATTTTGAACATATCCTGTAACAAAGTGTTTGAAGTCACGCTGGTACGTTCTGTTGCTGTGTGTTTCCATTCCATGATTAATGTGGTTTGAAGAGAAGTAATAAAATAAGCTCTAACATGGAAAGTAAGCGTTTCCGGACACATGTCCACATAACATATTTTCTTTCTTTGTGTGTGAGGAATGTTTCCTAAAAGTTTGGCCGTACCTTTTTGTAGCAACCTGTATAAGTAAGGCTTACCGGCCAATGGTCTTCTTCAGTTCGGATGCACTCACATTGCCCGAACTCATACGGGAATCGGCAAATTGACTGCCGTGAGTAATGAGTATGATGGCAGCGGCACTACGCATGTAGTGTGTGGACAGAAAGTTGGATAGTGTGGGTCTCACGGGGAGCGTGCCAGAGATAAGTCCCTGCAGTGAAACTATCGTCTGTGTCCTCGGTGGCTCTGTCCTATAGGGCGCCTGACATGTAAGCAGGAGGTCCCGGTTTCGAGTCCCGCTCTGGAAATACATTTTTCAACTGTCCCCATTGATATTTATTAACGCCTGTAAGCAACTAAAGGTCTGGATTTCATTACAACTTCACATCATGTAAGTTTTCTAAATTGCCATGAGCATTGAAACAATCGTCCCACTGATGAACCAGTTTGAAAATACCATTCTGGTAAAACACTGTGTTCTGCTGCGTGAAGAAGTCTGTAACAGCCGGCTGTGCATCCTCGTCCGACTAAAATCGTCGATCCTTCAAGACCTTTTCTAAGGGACCGAAGCCGGTCGCGGTGGCCGACCGGTTCTAGGCGCTTCAGTCCGGAACCGCGCGACTGCTACGGTCGCAGGTTCGAATCCTACCTCGGGCATGGACGCGTGTGATGTCCTTAGGTTAGTTAGGTTTAAGTAGTTCTAAGTTCTAGGGGACTGATGACCTCAGATGTTAAGTCCCATAGTGCTCAGAGCCATTTGAACCATTTTAAGGGACCGAAGGTGTGATAATCGCATGGAGAGACGAGGACTATAGGGCGGGCGCTTGAGTGTCTGCGAGTCAAACTACCGTGACTTCTTTTTTATTACAGTTGCGATATGGGGATTTGCATTATGATGAAGCAGTAGCACCCCTTGTTGCACACCATTCGACACTGTTGGTTTTCAACAGACATGCTGCCCCATTCACATTCTTCATAGTCTGATGGTTGTCTACTGGCGTTTTTCCATCGGCAGCCAAGAAAAGAATAACAACGCGTTGGTCCTGCTTGGATGCATTTGACAATAAAGTCGCCCTATCTCACGTTTCAGCATTTATTGCACGCACTTTAGAAAGACATGAATGCCGCAGTAATTCCTTGCCTACATGTTGGTGCTTATTAGCCACTCTGGTTCATGCTACGTTGCATATGCACTACAGCAACGTCGTCAAACGGAAACTTTCTGATCCCCCCTTATAACATGTCCCAGTATCAATGAAATATACTGTCAGAATACACACTTCATGCCACGGACAGAGAAAATATAGCAAATAATCGAGTGGAGAGCTATAGAACCCACAGAAAAGGATTGTACTTATATCATGATCTCAAAAAATAACTAAAGTGATGATCTCATTGTTGATGTCATTTGATGTCAGCCCACTCCATTCACCTGGAATCTTCTGATTCAAGGTACTCCTCCACGATGGCAGCTATACATCTGACCTGTTACAGTTCCTCTGTCAAAGACATGCAGGGGTGTACGTCAAACCACGACCTCCATACAGGTCCCATTCAAGGACATTAAGGGATTGGTATCTGGTTCCTGGTTCACGCCAGATGAAAAACCGGCAATAATCACTGTTCAGACTATACCTGGTTCAAAAAATGGCTGTGAGCACTATGGGACTTAACATCTATGGCCATCAGTCCCCTAGAACTTAGAACTACTTAAACCTAACTAACCTAAGGACATCACATAACACCCAGTCATCACGAGGCAGAGAAAATCCCTTACCCCGCCGGGAATCGAACCCGGGAACCCGGGTGTGGGAAGCGAGAACGCTACCGCACGACCACGAGCTGCGGACAGACTATACCTACACTCGTCCGTGGACATAACCTGCGACCACTGTTCCAATGACCATGTACTGCGTTCTTAACACCAGGCTCCTGTGACCAGGGGTCAGTGAAATGCACCTTGCAGGTCTCCGGGCGAATAAACCATGTCGGTTCAGTCGTCTGTAGACTGTATGTCTGGAGACAACTGTTCCAGTGGCTGCGGTAAGGTCCCGAGCAAGGCTACCTGCATTACTCTGTGGCCGTCTGCGGGCACTGATGGTGAGATATCGGTCGTCTTGTGGTGTTGTACACTGTGGACGTCCCGTACTGTAGCGCCTGGACACGTTTCCTGTCTGCTGGAATCGTTGCCATAAACTTGAGATCACACTTTGTGGCGCACGGAGGGCCCGTGCTACGACGTGCTGTGTTTGATCAGCCTCCAGTCGCCTAAGTATTCTACCCCTCATAACGTCATCAATTTGTGTTCTTTGAGCCATTTTCAACGCACAGTCACCATTAGCACGTCTGAAAACGTCTGCACACTTACTCGTTGCACCGTACTCTGACATGCACCAATACACCTCAGCGTATGTAGACAGCTGCCAGCGCCACCGTGCGACGACCGCAGGTCAAATGCACCGCATGGTCATACCCCGAGGTGATTTAAACCCACAAACCGCCCACCAGAGCGTCGTTTCAGGTCAAATGCACCGCATGGTCATACCCCGAGGTGATTTAAACCCACAAACCGCCCACCAGAGCGTCGTTTCACAATGTATCAGCATTATACTTAATTTATGAGGATGAGTGTCGTTCTAATTACGTAGTACTACTGCTGCATGTAATCTGAAAAAAAAAAAAACGGATTCTCTGATGCTACTCTGAGATACAACCGGAACTACGATAACGCATTCCACTTACCGCTCCGTCCATTGAACGTTCTTTCTGGATCCTGGCCATTAAGATGGGTCCCGCAACAACCGACAACGTCACCTTGTCCTTGGATCCATCGCACCTGCCCATCACCTGCAAAACCGTCCGTTTATCACCACAGTACAGAATCTTCTGAAAGGTCACACTAACTGTTGTGAAACAGAGAAAACTGTAATCATCATTTTACTGCAGCTACCCTACGTATTATACGACACTCAGAGTAAGTTACCTGTGACAAGAAGTGGACTCATGAATTCGAACATTGCCTAAAAGCTTGTAAGACTATAATAATGTCGTGTGACTAGGGCCTCCCGTCGGGTAGACCGTTCGCCGGGTGCAAGTCTTTCGATTTGACGCCACTTCAGCGATGGGGAATGATGTTGATTAGGACAACACAACACCCAGTCCCTGAGCGGGGAAAATCTCCAACCCAGCCGGGAATCGATCCCGGGCCCTTAAGATTGACAGTCAGTCACGCTGAAAACCTTTTTTTTTTGTTTTTTTTTGTTTTTTGTTTTACCACTCAGCTACCGGGGGCGGACTGTAAGACTATGTTAGTACCATGAACAGAAAATTTGTTCCAAAATTTGAGCTGCCGAAGCAGAGAATACTAAAAGCCCATCACATCACTGTATTGCTGAACAACATATTCTGACAAGTTGTCTTGCAATGAATTGTACTTAAAAGACTTACTATCTGTAAAGGAAATTATACCGACTTCGTTTTGCAGTGTTTCATGGAATATTTCATTTTGCAAAATGTTAATGTGTGAAGGGCCCGTTGTAGATTTCCCAGGTTTCCTGTTGACTACTGGAGGGCTTAGAGGTACCTTTTGTTTTCTAGATCTTCTCCAGATCAGACGTATTTTGGCACATCGCCATTAATACTACTTTATTTTATTAATACATTCACGAGTTGTAACCAAACAGCACTCATAGTTGCATAATGTAAGTGTCGTACTTTAAATTGTGTTTTTATTTCAGAATATACTGTTACTACTAACCTATGTATGTTTTATTTTGTGTCTTTAAGCATTGTAAGATTGTTGGGCGACTTGGCATTGTAAAAGTGTCCGTACTTCTAAGCGAAACCTCGTCCAGTCCGATCCACCGTCGTCTTCGGTTGCTCTCATATTACGTAGTCCGATTAGGGTGAAAACACAGAGAGAAGAGACATAGTTAAAAATACATGAACCGGCCTTTAACAAAGAAAAGCCATGCTCAAGCGCCGATAGTTTGTGTAATATTCAGTATTCGTTATTATAATTCATTGTACTGTCTCGATCCAGTTACGAATGAGCCAAAAAAATGAAAAATTTAAAAGGCGTTTGGTGTGAGAAGTCAAATATTAATGTAAATAGTCCTGAGCCTAGAGATAATTACAGACATAACCAATGAGTCATGAAATCTATACTTTGTTGCAAAACTATAAGCAGTCTGTTATAATCGAATCACTTGCAAGAAGGTCATGAAAGGTCATTATTTCTCTCGTACCAATTACAAAATACTATAATTGAACTGTAAAAGAACAATCGTTTAACAAAGCCACAGCATATTCAGTTACGTATAAGAATGTGATTACTGATGTCATTAAGCTATGACAAACACAGATGCCCTAAATGATATAATATTGTGAAATTGGGCAGCTATGGGGGAGCTGTGAGCTGTGAGGTGCTGGAAGCTAAAATTGACATTTTCAGCAGAAAGGACATTTATTTGAAAACATCAGTTAAAATTAATTGCCATAAAAATTAAGATATTCCACATTGCTTGTTATTACAATATGCCTGCTTATGGCAGCAGAATGAATGACTCTTGCAGCTAAATAATAAAAAAATGGGAAGTTTGAGGATGCTGATTATTGAGTACCAATAATTTAGCAAATGACTTCTCTATTGAACAGTATTGATGCAAATGAGTGACAATTTAAAAACATTGAGATATTATGGGATGTACGTGGTTCGCAAGTGTCACTATGTCTTCAGTTACTACCACAGGTCCAATGCAAGCGCAGGCGAACGTCTCCCATAGCATAATACTGCTCACACGAACCTGCGTCCGAGGCACGTTGCACGTTTCGAGCCGCCGTTCATCTTGATTACGGCGCTTGTGGAGACGACCATCGACCTAGTATAGCAAAAATGTGGTTCACCCGAAGAGCAGACAGGTTTCCGTAGATCGATGGTCGAATCTCGATGGTCCCATGCCCACAGCAGTCGTAATTGACGATGTCGTTGGGTCAACATGTGAACATCTAGGAGTGGTGCGCTGCGGGGCTCCATGTTCAACAGTGTGCGATGAACTGTGTGCTCCGAAATACTTGTGCGTGTACCAGCATCGTGGTGTTCCGGAAAAAAGTGTTACAGATCTATCCTACGTTACAGAGTAGACAAACCTGCGAACCCCACGTTCTGTGAAGAGTAGTGGACGTCCAATGTAATATTACTCGTAGTATCTGTTTCGATAGAACTTTAAACAAAGCTCACACTACACATTCAAGAATATCTTTTCAATAATCATAACCTCGAAGTAAATGCTAACATTATACCAACAATCTTTTTTAAAGAAATCGATTTTTGAGCAAATAAGTTTTGCTCTAAAATGATGTTTCAAATTAAACAATATATAAACAAATAAACAATAGATTAAAAAAAGGATCAGTGACTTAGAGCCCGAAAGACTTAACTAGCTCATGCTTAAAGCAATTTCACCTCGCCCAGCTCACGCAAATATGGCCAACACAGTCCGGTTCAGTGGGCTAAAAACAGATAACACTAGGAATCGGGAGCTTGCTCATGCGCTATACTCATGTGACAGACACTTGTTAAACACATACACGCCAAAAAGGCAAGTGCTGCCATTACACATCGGCAAAAGAACCCAAGAACGCCGCTACCGATATACATTCCGTAGAAGTGGGTACGCTTAACCATTCAGCACAAGCACGCCACAGGACCAAGCAAGATGCCCCCCAAACATGCCCATACAGCCTCACAGAACAACCACTTGCGGCTGCTCAGAACCTTGCCTCTGAACTGCCACAGAGCCTAAACAGCTCGGTGTTCAGCCACCGCGACCGGACGGGCGCGCGGCCTCTCGCGAGACGCCAGGGAGGAGGTTGGTTAGCGACCGCCGAAGATGTAGCCTCGTGCTGTCGATCGGGAATCAATAATGTGCACTGCTCATACTGAACGGCGCATCCAAAATGTGCAACAGACATTGTCTCCAC
Organism: Schistocerca americana; assembly: GCF_021461395.2. Taxonomy (NCBI): domain Eukaryota; kingdom Metazoa; phylum Arthropoda; class Insecta; order Orthoptera; family Acrididae; genus Schistocerca; species Schistocerca americana. The sequence goes on along the minus strand of NC_060124.1, from coordinate 194,736,665 downwards.
CTTTCAAGGAGGCAATGAAAAGAACTGTTATATTGCGCTGAGGTCGCCGATGTATCTATTTTACCTCTTTTTAATTCTCAGTTGCCTATAGTTTTACAAACAGAGAAAAAAAGAAACACTAAAAAATGTGAAGAGCATAGGACAATCAGTCTAATTTCTCATGCAGATAAAGTGTTGCTGAGACAGTTTTATAGAAGGCTATATGGCAAACTGGATAGAGGGATTGCAGAGGATCATTTCGGATTTAGAAGAGGAAAAGAAAGAAGAGATACTATTGGCTTGCTAACAACTATCGGGGAAAGATGTATGGAAAAAAATAGAGAAATATTTGCTGTTTTATAGATTTAGAAAAGGCTTTTGACAGAGTTCAGTGGAAAAAGCGGATGGATATTTTGAAGAGGAAAGGAGTAGATTGTAAAGAGAGGTGGCTGATACAGAATCTATATTTACACCAGAAAGTAAGGCTAAGGATTGGAAATGAAATGTCAGAAGGAAGCAGCATTGGACTAGGCGTCAGAAAATGTTGTTGCCTTTCCCCACTGTTGTTTAACGCATACCTTGAAGAGGTTATTGCGAAAGGCTTAGATGGGAAAAGAGGAATGTGTATTGGTGGAAAGAGAATAGACTATATAAGATTTGGTGATGGAAAGGTATTAGTGGCAGAAAGTGAGCGGACAGTGAATAAAATGCTGAAAGATCTGAATGAAGCTTGTGTGGAATATGGAACACAGCAAAAAGAAAGAGTATAGTCATCAGTACAAGACGCAAACTGTCTAACATTAAAATATGACAAGCTACCCTTAGACAAGTAAGTGCCTTTAAATATCTTGGAAGCGCAATAACTGAAGAGATGTCACCATGTGGTGAAAACTCGAATTGCCATAGCGAATGAGGTATCGAACAGAAACAGGAGACCGTTATGTGGCAAATTAGATAAAGTTCTAAGGAAAAGGCCTGGAAAATGTTTTGTCTGGAGTGTGGTACTATATGGGACAGAAACGTGGACGCTGAGACGAGAAAATGAAAAAAATGTTAGAAGCATTTGAGATGTGGATGTGGAGGAGAATGGAGAGGATAAGCTGGAGGGAAAGATTGAGTAATGAAAGAGTACTGGACAGGGTTGGTGAGAGACGATGTCTGCTGAAGGTTATAAGAGAAAGGAAAAAGAACTGGTCGAGACATTCATTGAGAAGGGAGTGCTTGCAAGCAGATGCTTTGGAAGGACTGGTTTGTGGGAGAAGATTGACAGGAAGAAGAAGATACAAGATGATAGAAGACAAAAAGGGAAGAGGAAACTGTGCGGCGCCGGCCGAAGTGGCCGTGCGGTTGAAGGCGCTGCAGTCTGGAACCGCAAGGCCGCTACGGTCGCAGGTTCGAATCCTGCCTCGGGCATGGATGTTTGTGATGTCCTTAGGTTAGTTAGGTTTAACTACTTATAAGTTCTAGGGGACTACTGACCTCAGCAGTTGAGTCCCATAGTGCTCAGAGCCATTTGAAACTGTGCGGTCCTGAAGAGGATGGCAGAAGACCGGACAGCCTGGAGAACTACCATATGAAAACCTGCCTTTTGGCCGAACACTAATGACGATCGTTTTACAAAAAGTGAAGTATGTAGAAATATTTTTTCTTCTTCTTGGTAGGACTACCTTACGAAAAGCTCATGTGTGAAAGTTGTCATGTAATTTAAAGTGAAGTAATAATTAATTTCAGCTTGACATGTTCTTATTTCATAGTCGTGTGTTTAAACCCATTCATTAATCATGTTTACAGCGTCAGTATATTTTTCATCCTGTTACATACGTTGAAAGTGGTGGATTTGGTGACGCAACGATTGCGCGCCATCGTTTACGCATTTCAGCAGTTATAAGTCGATCCTGCAATCTATGTCCGTAATGAAGTCCGATAATTATCATTATTACCCTCATGCAAATCATTTATTTGCATTAAAACTGAAGTATAACACAGTTTCGTGCCACGAAACTCTTCGCTTAGAAACGATGACTACTAGCATTGAACTACACTTCGGCATGATGAGCAATCGGTTGCATGCAATAAAAGATTTGGCACTCATTGGAGGATACATTTCATTAAAAGATACATGATATCTGAATTGTGTATCTATAAGGCATTCGTCATTCTCTTGCTACCTGCGATTAATGCTGACTTCCTTCATTAACAAACATCAAAGTTTGAGCAAAACAGATAAAAAAAGCAAGACCTCAGTATCTGAAATATACAGGATATAAAAGTACGACTTATACAGATTTGTGGAGTTATTAGAGGATTTAACAAGAAATACTTTTATTACGTGAACCAAATGTCACTGGTACCCCGTTTCGTCACTATCGATCTTTTAAATGTTTAACGCTAGACTTCGCTTACGCCAATGATCACTTGTTTCGACGTTCGCAATGGGATCTGATTTGCAACACAATTACACGTCACTGATAGGAAGGATAAGTTTTCATTACTGCTAGCGGTGACGAAGTCCCTGTATAAACAATTATATTGTTATTGATTATACTGACGCTTATAGGTTCGTGAAGGCTGGTTGTAATCAATCCTAGTAATCTGACATGCATCACATTTATGGGGAGACACGATGCAGCGGTCGAGCTGCAAGATGCCTGTATGAGGAACGATTTCCAGGAAGGTTACCAAATCAGGTCACATTTCTAAGACTTGATGGCCGTCTTCGTGAAACGGCATCCTTTAGACCCCGACCGCCTGGAAACTGAAAGACATCACAGTATGCATACTGTTTGGTTTGACGCAGCTGTTTTAGAGAACTGAGGGCACGATCCATAGCCGAGGAACTGAATATCTCCAACGCCGATGATCCATGAAAGTACCACAACGTACAAGACCAATCTGCTGACGCCTTTCCCCAGCGAGTGAAATTATGCCAATGATATCTACACTATAATGTAAACATCTGTGACTACCAAACGTGTGTTTCGTTTACTGACGAAGCTATTTTCCCAAGGGAAGCAATATTTATCAACCACAATAATCGTACCTGGCAAATGGAAAATGTTAAAGGAACTTCTGTCTTCTGCCATCAACAGAGATTTACCTTAAAAATGTGGAATGCTATTATTGATGATCATCTGACTGGGACTACCGTCTGCGTCTGTATGTGTGTGTGTGTGTGTGTGTGTCTGTCTATCTGTGTATGCGTGTGTGTGTGTCTGTCTATCTGTGTATGCGTGTGTGTGTGAATTCCTAAGGGACAAAACTGCTGAGGTCATCGGTCCCTAGATTTACACATTATTTAAACTAACTTACGCTAAGAACAACACACACACACACACCCATGCTGGAGGGAGGACTCGAACCTCGGACGGGAGGGGGCGTGCAATCCGTGACATGGCGCCTCTAAAAATTCTACAGTTTCGGTATAATCAAGCAGGTCTGCCGTGGGAGAAATGTGTTCGTCACCAGGGTCACACACATAAAAAGTTCGGAGCCATTATTTTTCAGCGCGCTTCGTAAAATGGTATGGACATGTAAATTAGAGAAATCAAATAAAAGGCACATTTACGATTTGTTAGATGGTAATTCGGTGCAAATCTGAAGAAACTAGCTTATAAGGCTCTAGTGTGACCAATTGTAGAGCTCTGTTCCACCTTTCCGAATCTCTATAAAATACGTATGGCAGCAGACATGGAACAACGAATTCAGAAACACGCTGCTAACATCGTGAAAGGTCAGTACAGCCTTTGTGCCAAGGAGATTTTCGGGGAAATTAAAAAGAAATCTTTGAGGGAAATCGACGTTCTTCCGACATAGTGTAGGATACATTTAGAGAATTAGTATTCGTACAAAGCTATGTGCGAATTCTGCTGTCACTGTCGTATATCTCAGTTAAGAATCTTGAGAATGATGCAACAGGGTTTGGGGCGCATACAGAGGCATTCACGAGACAATTACTCTCACGCTGAATCCGCGAATACTGTAGGGCATAAAATCGTTCATATTTTTACGAAGTACTACCAACTACGCATGGCAAAGCAGCTTGTGGAATTTATGCTACAAAACTGAAGTATCCCTGTTTTCAAAAATGTGCAAATGTGTGTCTGAATTCCTATGGGACCAAACTGCTGAGGTCATCGGTCCCTAGACTTACACACTACTTAAATTAACTTATGCTAAGAACAACATACACATACATGCCCCAGGGAGGACTCGAACCTCCGGCGGGAGGGGCCGCACAATCAGTGGCATGGTGCCTCTAACCCCGCGGCCACTCTGCGCGGCCCCTTTCTTCATACCCCTTAATTGTCTCCCAATGCGACGTATGAGTTAAGACTCAAAGGTGTCTATAACGTCCCCCTGTAATGGGGCAAAAGGGTGGCGTACTAGGACGTCACTCTCGGTTTCGACGACGGTTCAGACTGCTAGGTGTCGACACATGCGGAAAAAAGGCCACAGCTCAGGTCATGTGAGATGTAAAACGAGTTAATAACATTGCCACCAGATCTCACCAAAATTCTGCCGGACACCACTGTGGAAGTGTAGCACGATGGGAAGGTCTTCAGGTGTCCTATTACCTGTTTTGGACGTCAACACCGCGACACCCTCCGTTGAAACATGCCGCTCAAAATCGAGACAAAAAAGTGTCTGGGGGTGACAAAAGGAGCGTCAATGAAACTAACCCTTTCATCGGCACTCTGATTACGAGACATTTCGCGGGGGAAAACGTCAGCCTCGAGGAACAGGTCAAATTTGGCCACTGCTGCCACCCGCTGTGCTTGTCAACCGCAGCCTGAGGGTTAGGCAACCCCTTCGACATTGTTCGTTGGAGCTCAGTGCTAGAGCAGCCGCAAGGATGAATTGGGGACGAAGTTCCTGACAGCTATATTTTTAACGTGCTCAACAAAGGTGCATGGTTGGCACCGGGGGTATTGTCGAACCCTGCCGTTTTATTCACGCATGTGTCGAAACCTTCCGGGATAAAGCCATAGATGGAAGCGATGAAAAAGCATAAAAACACGTTTCAGCTCAGGATCACACTGAAATTTCGTCGAATTGCTTTGAATGATGCATAGTGGCTCCATACTGAATGGAACAATACTGTCAAAAGTTGTGTGGTCACATCCAGTAGGAATACAGCTCCGCAATATCCATAGAGTAGGGTCGAAGTGTACTCGGCCGGCCGCTGTGGCCGAGCGGTTATAGGCGCTTCAGTCCGGAACCGCGCTGCTGCAACGGTCGCAGGTTCAAATCCTACCTCGCGCATGGGTGTGTGTGTTGTCCTTAGGTTAGTCAGGTCTAAATAGTTCTATGTCTAGGGGACTGATGACGTCAGATGTTAAGTCCCATAGCGCTTAGAGCTATTTGAAGCATTTTTTGAAGTATACTCGTAAAGGAGATGGCTCCAACAGCCAACTACGTCAAGAATGTCGTCCTGTTGCTCATTGCTCTGTAAACTGTCGCTTCCGACCACAAAATGGTGGAAATCTTCTCGCTAAGGGAGCGACGGTTTCATTGACGATCTTTTTGCCACCCTCGAGGCCTTTTCGTATCGATTCTGAGCGACGGTGTGAACGAAATGTTTTCCTCGGCCACAGTTAAGAAAACCGCGGGGCCGCGTGGGATTGGCTGAACGGTCTGGGGCGCTGCAGTCATGGACTGTGCGGCTGGTCCCGGCGGAGGTTCGAGTCCTCCCTCGGGCATGGGCGTGTGTTGTAACATACACGTTATAAATTTTAGCTACAGTGCGACGAGAGGAAATTATGCCTCTAACAGTTATAAACATTATCTATCCGACATATGAAAAAACAGTGAAATATATATATAATATTTTATGATGTGACTGGACATATCGATGTGTATCATACAAAGACAATGATAATTGTAAATTCCTTTTATGATCTGCGTTTGTCTTCCTTTGTTTTTACCTTTTGATGGTTGGCTTTTGTAGGTTGCGGGAGCAAGACGCATATCAAACTGAGGTCTGTTAAGAAATTGTAATTATTTGTTAATTATTACTTGAGAATAGAGTTCATTATTATTATAAATATGAGTGAATAATTATTTGTAACTTTAATTCCTCGCTCAATAAGCATTATCTGTGTTAATTATTTCTTTCCGCTTCAAGGAGCGCAGCCATTGATGATAGCGATTTGCATCGGGTTTTTGTCTGTGTTTTCCTTAGAAAAAAAGTCAAATGTTTGCTTGATGAAGTCTAAATAGCGCACAATACGAAAGTAAAGTTTAATAAGCATTTCAAATACTTATCCTATTTGCTCTAACAATAGTAAGTCACTGTCAATTGTCTGACGCCATATTAACAATTATCTCAGCGGCAAATTCAAATTACGCAACTCTGCAGACATAAATGCCGAAGGTAATAAAAATGTGTAAAAATAAATGTGCACCGGTGGTCCCGAACTCATTGTAATGAAAATAATTCGTATCACATTGGTTATTTCAAAACAGTGCTCATAGCACGATCCATATAACAAACTTTATTAGCTGATGTACGGAGCCGAAATTAATTACGCTCGAGTTTCGGAGAATATTGTTTCAGGTAACATACGTCAGTGTTGTGCACGGCTGATGTTCGGTGGTTTTAATGATCATTTTGCTGAAGATAACTGTTTCCATCATAATCAATAGTTGTATAGAATCTGTTGCATGAACTGTGATTTAGTGACACTTACACAACTTACAGACAACACTTTAACACAACGTTAACGTGGAGTTCTTTAGCAACTTGACCAAATCTTTAGCAGGGAGAAAAATTATTTAGTAATTACGCAATGTAATAAAATAAGATTATCATTTTCATTTACAAATTAGTTAAATACCAAACCACTGAATAACACAGTGAACGCCACAGTGTGTTTGTCCTTGGGATAATTTAGGTTAAGTAGTTTGTAAGCTTAGGGACTGATGACCTTAGGAGTTAAGTCCCATAAGATTTCACACACATTTGAACGTTTGAAAACCGCGTGATTTCAAAGTTGTGCTTCGCGGTTCTGACCCCCACCAAAGAGGTGTCAAAATAAGGAGTGTAATTTGGTTAAGAGGTGGTGTAACAACCTTACCATCACGTGACACGTCCACCGTGGTGTTGGGTAGAATTGCTGTGAAATTTGGTACCAATGTAACACCATTAACACACTTTACAGCTCACATGAACTTCTGAGCTCTCGGGTTTGGTTTCTTTCGCATGTGTCAACACCTTGCTGTTTGAAGCGTCGCTGATCCATAGGGTTGAGTTGCAGAGCGCCAACCATTTGTACCATTACAGATTTACAGATGAAGTTACTAGATGCCTTTGAATCAAATTTCAAACCTATGCTTAGCAATGGGAGACATCGTTTTTCGAAAAAAATGATAATTTACTTCACTTAAAACTTCCGCGCTGATAGGCCGCGGTCGACGTATAAAACTCTCTCCTGACGTATCGTCTCCTCGGAGGATGTCTCCCGCAGTCGGAGACGATACGTCAGGAGAGAGTTTTATCCGTCGACCGCGGCCTATCGGCCCGGAAGTTTTAAGTGAAGGCAATACCAGTCGTGAAAGCTTACATTGTATGATCAAATGATCATTTAGTTATGTTGCGCAATGTAGAGTCAGAAGATATTTTACACCTCGACGTGTTTGACTGCAACAACTGATTTCAACTGATTTCTCAGTTCCATCTTACAGGTATACATCCAACTTCTTCACGGCTCTCATAGTTGGTTTTAGCAGAAGATTTTGTCATGTCCATTATGATTATCCGGGCTGTTATGCCGTGGTCGGCTGATGAATTTTGTCTCAATTCCCAACGTTTCTTCACGGGGGTCTGTAGCTCGATGGAAGGTCCAACACACCCGCTGGCTCACTACTGACTGCCGCTACATTCCGTGTCCACGCCCTCCTCCTTTCGATTGAAATTATTAGGGTGTTCAACGATGTCGATTGCCTCCCTGTAGAGCCTTTCGTAATATCCGCTTGTGGCAGCTAGTACCTGCGTCTCCTCGAATATGGCGGTTCCCTGGCTGGAAAGCATGATCCTCAACAGCTGATCGTTCCGTTTCTCCTCTTCTACAATTGCCCTTGTGCTCTTCCAAACGTTTTGAAACATTTCTTTTAGTGGTATCCACATAAACATCTCCACAGATGCATGGGATCCAATACACTCCAGCTTTTTCCAATGATTTATGAGCGTCCTTGGCAGGCTTAAGGTATTCCTGTATCTTCCTGGTGCGCTTGTAAAATACGGCCGGCCGGAGTGGCTGTGCGGTTCTAGGCGCTACAGTCTGGAACCGAGCGACCGCTACGGCCGCAGGTTCGAATCCTGCCTCGGGCGTGGATGAGTGTGATGTCCTTAGGTTAGTTCTAGGCGACTGATGACCTCAGAAGTTAAGTCGCATAGTGCTCAGCGCCATTTGAACCATTTTGTAAATTACGGTAATATTCCGCTTCGTCAAGATCCTCTCTATTCTTTCCGTTACATTTTTAACAAACGGCAGGAAAACCTTAGATTTTGCAGTTGCCTTTACGTCACTATGATTTCTGCGTGGCTGTCTCAACGCACGTTTTATTTCGGCGGACGAATATCCATTCTTCATTAGTGCATTGTGGAGATGTTCCGTCTCCGCGTCGAGCAACTCAGGTTCACAAATATTTCTAGCTCTGTGTGCTGACGTCTTGATGACACCCCGCTTCTGTTGTGGTTGGTCGTTCGAATGCCGGTGTCTCTACAGGGAGGCAATCGAAATCGCTAAAGACCCTAATAATTTCAGTCGAAAGGAGGAGGGCGTGAAATTAAACTGTATATGGATGCCGGTGTTAAAGAAGATGTGTACCACCCGTCCACTACTGGGTGATGGCAAAGGCGATCGACGGCAGCGGCCAATTGCAATGAAGTTTTCAAAACACGTGACGCCTGCCGCGGCGCAGGAGGGAATTTAGCGGCAGTCAGTAGCGAGCCAGCGAGTGTGTTGGACCTTCCATCGAGCTACAGACCCCTTTGAAGATGTCTCGCCGGCCGGGGTGGCCGAGCGGTTCTAGTCGCTACAGTCTGGAACCGCGCGACCGCTACGGTCGCAGGTTCGAATACTGCCTCGAGCATGGATGTGTGTGATGTCCTTAGGTTAGTCAGGTTTAAGTAGTTCTAAGTTCTAGCGGACTGATGACCTCAGAAGTTAAGTCCCATAGTGCTGATAGCCATTTGAACCATTTGAAGAGGTCTCCCGCAGACGGGGACGAAACGTTGGGAATTGAGACAAAATTCATCAACCGACCACGGCATAACAGCCCGGATAATCATAATGGACATGAAATTTCCGGCCGTGAAAGTCTACATTTTAGTAGAAGATTTTGTGTCGCGCGCCCTAATTTCACATAATTCCTGCGGATTTGGAATCCCTCTGGCTGCAAGAGCGCATGGAGCGTTACTGTCGCCGGTGGAGGGCAGGTCGGAGGAGACGGTATTTAAGGGCTGCGGCGACTTGGATAAGCGGAGAGAGTCTGACACGGACGGCGAAGAGCGCAAGTGAGGCGGCGTGTTGTGGCCAAGCGCCTGTCGGCCCTTTGGCCAGAGTGGTGCCTTTGCTCACTGCGGGTTTGGCGGGGACGAGTGTTTGGTCGCAGCCAGGAACGTGGCTCGTTAAAAGCTACTTCGGCACGATGCACAGTATTTAGCGCTGCCTCTGCTATTGAAGTTGCAAGCAGTTTGTGTCCATTGAGGTGCTGGGTTGGAGTCCGGTGTGACCTTTGCCAGTACTGGACGCGGTGGCGTCTGCTGCATGATACCCTTGGGTTTCCGACTACGAGTAATCTTCGTTACAGCCTTCTCTCGGCACTCTCTAAGCAAGCGTTTGACAATGGGCGCTAGATTTTACGAGAAATCACGGTGAGCATCCGATTAGTGTGCACATCACTTGATGTCGTGTGGTAGTTATTTTGATTACGTATCCTGGTGCCTGTTGTTATACACGAGGGTGAGTCAAATGAAAACCTTAAATATTTCTTTAAATATTATTTATTGCGCAGAAGTGGTACAAAGCTATATCACTTTTCAACACAATCTCCCCCTCGCTCAGTGCAAGTGCTCCAGCGTTTACAAAGTGCATAAATTCCTTTAGAAAAAAAATTCTGTTGGTAGTCCGCGCAACCAGTCATGCACCGCGGGGCATACCTCTTCATCATAACGGAACTTCTTTCCTCCCATTGCGTCTTTGAGTGGTCCAAACACATGGAAATCACTTGGTGCAAGGTTTCGTGAGTGCGGTGGATGAGGAAGACACTCAACATGCAGGTCTGTGAGTGTTGCAACTGTTGGACGGGTAGTGTGGGGCCTTGCATTGTCATGTCGCACAAGGACACCTGCTGACAGCAATCCACGTCGCTTTGATTTGATTGCAGGCCACAGATGATTTTTTAGGAGATCTGTGTATGATGCACTGGTGGCAGCGGTCTCTCTAGGTATGTAAAGCTCCAAAATCACGCCTTTTTCGTCCCAAAAGAGAGTCATCATAACCTTCCCTGATGATGGTTCTGTTCGAAACTTCTTTGGGTTTTGTGATGAGAAATGGCGCCATTCCTTGCTCGCTCTCTTCGTTTCCGGCAACGGCCTTGCCTCGGTGGATATACCGGTTCCCGTGAGATCACCGAAGTTAAGCGCTGTCGGGCGTGGTCTGCACTTGGATGGGTGACCATCCAGGCCGCCATGCGCTGTTCGCATTTTTCGGGGTGCACTCAGCCTCGTGATGCCAATTGAGGAGCTACTCGACCGAATAGTAGCGGCTTCGGTCAAGAATGCCATCATAACGACCGGGTGTGTGGTGTGCTGACCACATGCCTCTCCTTTCCGCATCCTCCACTGCGGATGACACTGCCGTGGGATGGTCCCGGTAGGACACTCGTGGTCTGACGACGGAGTGCTATTCGTTTCCGGTTGATGGAAGTGAACCCAGGTTTCGTTCCCAGTAACGATTCTTGCAAGGAAGTCATCATCTTCTCTTTCAAAGCGCCGAAGAAGTTCTTCACAAGCATCAACATGATATTCTCTCATTTCAGGAATCAGCTGCCGTGACACCCATCTTGCAGACACTTTGTGAAACCGGAGCACATTATGCACAATGTGGTGTGCTGACGCATGACTAATCTATAAACATGCTTGCAATGTCATTCGGTGTCACTCGGCGGTTTTCCTTCACTATGGCTTCAACTGCTGCAATGTTCTGTGGAGTCACAACTCGTTGTACCTGACCTGGACGAGGAGCATCTTCCACTAAAATCACACCATTTGCGAACTTCCTACTGCATTCGTAGACTTGCTGCTGTGACAAACATGGATCACCGTACTGAACCTTCATTCGTAGATCAATTTCAATGGGTTTCACACCTTCACTACACAAAAACCGAATAACAAAACGCTGTTCTTCCCTGGTGCAAGTCGCAAGTGGGGCGGCCATCTTTATACTGATACTGCGACGGTGTGGGTGCAACTGCACTATGCTGCCACATACAGGCCATTCTGCACGCTGTTTGTAGCACGCTTACCAGCTTACGGGATAACGGCGCAAAATTTCGATTTGTTATTAAAAATTTAAGGTTTTCATTTGACTCGCCCTCGTAGATCAATGTGTTATTTATGAAGGTTTTGTGAGGTATTACTTGAGCCCAGTTCTGTCAAGGTGTGTGGGCTTGTGGCTGTCACAACCCCAAAATGATTTTAGAATCTAAAAGTACAGAATGGAGATGTAATTCTTCTGATTTACGAATTGTACTTTATAGTATACAGGGTGAGTCACCTAACATTACCGCTGGATATATTTCGTAAACCACATCAAATACTGACGACTCGATTCCACAGACCGAACGTGAGGAGAGGGGCTAGTGTAATTGGTTAATACAAACCATAAAAAATGCACGGAAGTATGTTTTTTAACACAAACCTACGTTTTTTTAAATGGAACCCCGTTAGTTCTGTTAGCACATCTGAACATATAAACAAATACGTAATCAGTGCCGTTTGTTGCATTGTAAAATGTTAATTATATCCGGAAATATTGTAACCTAAAGTTGACGCTTGAGTACCACTCCTCCGTTGTTCGATCGTGTGTATCGGAGAGCACCGAATTACGTAGGGATCCAAAGGGAACGGTGATGGACCTTAGGTACAGAAGAGACTGGAACAGCACATTACGTCCACATGCTAACACCTTTTTATTGGTCTTTTTCACTGACGCACATGTACATTACCATGAGGGGTGAGGTACACGTACACACCTGGTTTCCGTTTTCAATTACGGAGTGGAATAGAGTGTGTTCCGACATGTCAGGCCAATAGATGTTCAATGTGGTGGCCATCATTTTCTGCACACAATTGCAATCACTGGCGTAATGAATGTCGTACACGCCGCTGTACATCTGGTGTAATGTCGCCGCGGGCTGCCACAATACTTTGTTTCATATCCTCTGGGGTTGTAGGCACATCACGGTATACATTCTACTTTAACGTACCCCACAGAAAGAAGTCCTGAGGTGTAAGATCAGGAGAACGGGCTGGCCAATTTATGCGTCGTTCACGTCCTATGAAACGCCCGTCGAACGTCCTGTCAAGGGTCAGCCTAGTGTTAATTGCGGAATGTGTAGGTACACCATCATGCTGATACCACATACGTCGACGCGTTTCCAGTGGGTCATTTTCGAGCAACGTTGGCAGATCATTCTGTAGAAGCACGATGTATGTTGCAGCTGTTTGGGCCCCTGCAATGAAGTGAGGACCAATGAGGTGGTCGCCAATGATTCCGCAACATACATTTTACAGTCCACGGTCGCTGTCGCTCTACCTGTCTGAGCCAGGGAGGATTGTCCACGGACCAGTAATGCATGTTCCGTAGATTCACTGCTTCGTGGTTTGTGAAACCCGCTTCATCGGTAAACAGGTAGAACTGCAACGCATTCTCTGTTAATGCCCATTGACAGAATTGCACTCGATGATTAAAGTCATCACCATGTAATTGCTGATGTAGCGCCACATGAAACGGGTGAAAGCGGTGACGATGCAGTATGCGCATGACACTACTTTGACTCAGTCCACCGGCTCTCGCAATGTCCCGTGTACTCATGTGTGGGTTCATGGCAACAGCAGCTAACACACCAACTGCACACGCTTCTCCTGTGACGGGTCTGTTACGGACCCGTTTGCGTGCTACGACCATACCTGTTGCATACAGTTGGCGGTAGATGTTTTACAATGTGCGGCACGTTGGATGCTCTCTGTCCGGGTACCATTCTGCATACACCCTGCAGGCTTCAGCTGCATTTCGTCGACACTCGCCATAGATGAGTATCATCTCCGCCTTTTCAGAGTTCGAATACACCATGGTCACAGTTCCTACAGCACTACACTATCACAGACGTCTGGTAACACTGTGTACCACAGTTGGTCTGAGTGCGGAGACGAATGCAGAATAACAATAGCAGCAAGCGCTACATGCGGACACTGCGACAGCTAGACCAAACCACAACAGTGCACTACAGCCACACTCGTAAACACGGTCGTCATCGTAAACATTTCCCTGCAGATGCTGCTCGCCGACCGTGGCCCCTGTTTGTTACAACACGCAACTGAACGTCGGAGGTTTCACGGGTCAACTTTAGATTACAATAACTCCGGATGTAATTAACATTTTACAATGCAACAAACGACACTGATTACGTATTTGTTTATATGTTCTGATGTGCTAACAAAACTAACGTGGTTCCATTTAAAAAAAACGTGGGTTTGTGTTAAAAAACATACTTCCGTGCATTTTTGTATGGTTTGTTTTAATCAATTACACTAGCCCCTCTCCTCACGTTCGGTCTTTGGAATCGGTTCGTCAGTATTTGATGTGGTTTACGAAATATATCCAGCGGTAACGTTAGGTGACTCACCCTGTATAGTTCAAATTGTTGAATATAGCTACCTTATTTCTGAGGCATGTCTGTAATTACCTTTTCTGTTATCTAGTATCACGGGGTCGAGCTGTTTACTAAATTGTCTGCATATACATAAAAAAAAGGTAAAGAAGAATGTCTGTATTTGTGGTATGTTAACTTTTACTAAATAATTAACCAATTATCTCTGTGCTACAGGCTAAGTGATTGTATCTCTTGTTAACTGTTATCTTGTTAAAGATGCCTGAGTATAATGACTGAATAATTTAATGAAGGTTGCTAGTACTGTGGTAGCGCAGATGGTTAAGTTTTGTGACTTAATCATTTGATCATATGTTTCGCTATTTGTAATGTAAATGTAATGTTTTTGCTTCAATTCGTACTCTTTACCAAAAGGAAGTGATTGTATATTCTTACCCTTTTGAGGTGTTTGTCACCGGTTGGTTATTAAAATTTAGTCTTTTCAGTTAATGTTATTCTTGGATGTTTGGTTTTAAAAATTAATTCTCTAGTGTTTTTAGAAACGTTAATAAATTCATTATGGCTCAGTACCTTTCCAGTCAACACCAGCTCCCTACCGCATTTCAGGCTTTTTGGATCCACTGTTACAAGTTCCGAACAGCTCTGTCACCGGCACCGCTACTGAGTGTCAAGTGCCGAAGTGTGCTCCTGTATTGTGGCTCGAATTACTGGCTCCATGCGTCACCAGTGTGCTCGTGATGAAACTATTGCTTGTGGCCGTGTCTGGTATCATGATGGCCGCGTCGTTGTACGGCAGCACAGCACCTGGCACCCACGGGCTAAACAAGGCGTTACGGTGGACCTCCTAAACATCGTTGATGGCTACCAGTGGCGGCCCTGCAGCAACGTCGTATTATGTCTGACGCACTGTGTCGCTGCTACGTGCTCTGGCTGTGTAAGATCCACTTGTTGTCTCCATTATTCTGCGTCAGAAACGGAGCGAAAAATAATGTAGTTAAGTCTGCAGTTGATGTAGAAAAAACAAATTTAGGGCTGCTATTAATCTCTGTATACGCATAGAAGGCAATGTCCCGACTGACTGATTCACTCACTTAATCATGATCCTGCCCAACCCATTAAGGATAGAAACTTTAAATTTTGCAGATGCGTTTAATCTTAGACTGTAGGCGTAGTTTAAGAAGTGATTTTTCGTAATTCCGCCCGTAAGGGCGTGAAATAGTGGATGAAATGCTCTGTGAAAATATATCGCTGTTGAAGCAATTTTGAAGCTATTCCTACGAAAATTGATATTTGGTTCCTAGGTCATAAATAAAGAAATACGTGTTTCAGCATTTTGTAAATATAACCCCTTTGGTCGTGAAGAGTTGGTGAAATTTTTACCTAAATAAATTATTATTATAGAACTTATAAAGTTTTACTTAAAACTACATCTATGAAAACTGACTCCTCTGTTACCAATTAAAAAAATAACTGTTTCAAAATTTTTTTCGGAAATTCAACCACTAAGGCTGTGAAATAGTGAGTGAGCTGTTTTGTAAAAATATTTCATTGTGTAAGCATATTTCATTGTGTAAGCATCTTTGAAAACTTGTATTTGACTTCTAGGTTGGAAATAAAAACATACGTGTTTCACTGCTTTTTGAAACTTCAACCCATAAGGGGGCAAAATAGGGCCAGACAGATTCACTGATTCATCATTACACGGTCCAGAGCGCCAAGGGTGAAAACTTGATATGTGGCGATGGTATGGATCTTGTACTGTAGGCATCGTTTAAGAAATGATTGTCGAAATTCCACTCCTAAGGGGATGAAACAGGGGATAAAATCATTTTTAATAATATGTGGCTCTTAAGGCAATTTTGAAACTAGAACTACGGAAATTGGTATTTGGTTTCTATAAAAAAAAATGTTTCAGCCGTTTTGAAAATTCAGTTACTAAGGGGGCAAGGCAGTGAAAGTTTTTTTTTTTTTTTTTTAAAATAAATCATTATTGAAGCACTGCAAAAGCATTTTTAAAGCTACATCTGAGAAAACTGGTATTTGACATCCCAGTTAAATATAAAAAACTACGTGTTTCAGGGTGTTTTGGAAATTCAATCCGTAAGGGGATGAAATAGGGGGTGAAAATTTTTGTGTTAATGAAATGAGGTTTCTTTAGAACTATTAAAAGAGATTGAAAGGCAGGATTAACAAAGTCCTATTCGAGTTATCATATTTGCTTTCTTATCAGAACATTCGGAAAAGACCATGACTCTATAGCCTCTATAGCTTAGATGATGCTGCAATTTATGAATAACATAAAAATTCGATTAAAGAAAAGGATCTGATCTCACAATACAGCCTAGCGAGCAAAGCAGCGGGCGCCAAGGTAACTGCTAATATGCTGGGAAATTGGATCTGGGTACAAAAGACTGTATACATAACCCTCGTGCCTAGCTTGACCATCCAGTCAACATCCAGCGGATGAATTCAGTGACTTAACGCACTGCTGGGATCGTAACAGGTGAGTACAGTCCATACCAAAGCATAAGGTAGACTATCAGGTATGTGAGAAAAGGCGAGTTCGATCTTGCGGAAATCTGACGGTTAATCGTTATTCGATGAAAATTGTGTTATCATTCCGCTGATACCACGGTGTGTCACTCAAAGGATCCATCAGAATAAAATTAGAGACATTAAGGCTTTTGCTGATGGATACACACTCTCATTTGTCCGTCATACCTCTTGCGAATTTGACAAGATAAGAAGTGGCTGATGTCAGTAGTAACTATTCTTCGCTATGCACCGTATATTTTCTGTTGAATACTTTACGTATGTTTTCATGCAAAACCAGCGCTTCTATTTTAACACTCGCAATAGCAGGAGGGGGAGGGGGTGGCGTTACTTCATACAATCTAGTCAGTTACTTTATATTTTAAAAGTTTGAAATAAATATTGTTTTTAATGAATTGCTCTACCAGATTCCATGAATATTTTCAAAAATTTTTTTAAAGTTCACATCTTTGTACTTAGTAGCAGATGTCACTTACTCGAATGAATGTCATATTCAATGTTCCCAAGGTTCAACACCCTACTTACGCATCAAATAGCTTTACAAAGTATGTTGTGAGTATAAGTGAACAACATTTAACTAATTTTGCATTTTTAAATTTTTTATGGTGGGCATAACGCACACACTGCCTCATACCCCCCTCCAGTCGGTAGTACATGTTATTGAAAGTGCATTGATACTGCTAAGGCTCCGATAAAAGATGGACCCACTTACACATCAGTGTCTATCTCTTCAAAAATATGTTGTTAATATAAGTCAAATACAGTTAGCGAATTTTGTTTTTTTTATTCAGCTTTTGTAAGGTAGACATAAAGTAATCCCTCTCCCTTCTCTCTTCGTAATGCCCGTTATGAAAATTATGTTGGCACTGCTAGGGTGAATCACTGTATTGCACCACTCCAATCTGACTCTACCATTTCTCTGCCGATATTGTTTCTGACACTGAGCTTCACTTTCTTGCTGTCGCAATAGTGTTTTTATGTCATGTCTCTGTCCAGGGTGACATCGAAGCGTTTGGTAAAAGGACGGTGTTCCAACAGCGTTCCTCTCCATCTAACCTTGAAAAGGAAGGTAGGAAGATTAGGTTTTCCACGTCCCATCGACAACCCACTCGGAGCACGTGCTCGGATTCTTTCAATGTTAGGGAAGTAAACCAGCCAGCCACTTTCAAACGAACCATCCTGGCACTTTCCTACAGCGATTTTGGGAAATCACGGGAAACCTAAATTTGGATGGTCGGATGCGGATTTGAACCGTCATATTTCCAAATGCGAGCTCAGTGTGCCAACCACTGCGTATCTGATATGGGCCCCAAGAGGCTGCTGCAGACATGAAACGCACGAATCTTGGCTTTTTTGAGGTGAGGCTTATGTTGTATCCGGACAACGTATTGTTCAAGCCTCTCTAGAGCTTTTGGACGCCTCGCTTCATCGTGTTCAAACGGACTGCCCTGACTGACCTACAGCGTATCTGTGGCGTCATTTCGTACTACGAAAAAGTATGGGGGAGAGCACAGCGTTTCTTTCTCCACTTACGTGATTCTTCCGTCCTGGAATTTCAGAAAGGACCTGCGGGTTCCGAGGAGACCTCTGACTGCCATGGCCATTGCCTAGTATGTTGTTGTGGTGTAGATCTTTTGCACTGTAAGTCTGGGATTAGCTGTTTTGTTGGTGGCAGAGTGACCTGCCTAGGCAGTATGCATGATTTATGATTTTAAGAGCCATTCTCAACTAATTATATGAGGTTCAATGCTTCCAAAGTGGTGCATTTTTCCTTTGCAGAAACTGGTCTGTTGAGCAGTGAAAAGAGGATTCACTGCATTTGAAAGACGGTGCTGTAAAATTCGCTCACAGATTTCACAGGTTTAGGACAAGAGTCATATAGAAAGAAGCAGGAGCTTTACTGGTTTTGGGATCCAGCAACTTTCCATTTCCTACAGATGTCAGAGAAGTGGGCGATTATTACGTTATTGATGAAGAGTTATCTCAGCCATTACATTATTTTACCTCCAAATTTTTAATTTGGTTTACTTGGATATTGTCTATCCTTGCAACCTTATTTATTTTGCTCTTCATTGAGTTCTGTTCTGAGCATCTTCCTTCATACGTATATTTGTATGTTCATCGTGTTCTAATGTCATCCATCATTCCATGTCTTTTCCTACCTCTTCCTCTCATTCCTTCCACTTTTCCCTCTATAATTCTTTGTTGCAGTCAATTCCTACGCAGTGCCAGTATACATCCCAGTCGAGATTTTTTCCTTTGTCTGTTTCTTCCTCTGTTTTCTTCATTACTTCTTCATTATTAAGTCTGTCAGTCTACTTCCCCTTACGTATTCTTCTCCATAGACACATTTCAAAAAAAGCTAAATATCTTTCTTCTTTCTTTTTAACTTTCCTTAAGATTCAATTGGGGACAACACCGCACCCCAGACATGAGATTTAGCAACTATTTTTCTTCAGCTCCATTGGAATTCTTCTACCGTTAATAACTGTTGCAACTTTTCAAATGTTATCTTTTCTGTAGATATCCTCCTCCTTATTTCTTGATGTGCTGTGGGACGACTGGCATATATTTCTTGATGCACTAATTTACCATTGTAGAAATTTATTTTATGACTTCTTATATGCTACCAGTTACGGCATTAAATTGATGCCATCTTCAGGCCCCTGTATAATGAGTAGAACAAATGTACTACTATAAAAATATTTAGCACATATGTTAGCAATTGACAGATATCTATGGTAACTATGTGTGGCTCAAAAGGACAATTGTATATAATCAAAACTATATGAAACATTAGGGCAAATATGCTTCCGCCTATGTCATGCTGTTCTTAATAGTTTTCACTGTTTTACTCGAATATAGAATTATAGAGGAACATATGTATACGCTATTATTCATAAATCCGTACCACACAGTAATAACAGGCCATGCATCATAACAATGAAATGTACTGCATACAATCATATGAGCAGTGGAAGAATTTTCTTATGTTTTTATTTTTTAAATAATTAACTAATACAAATGAATTATAAACTAAATTAGAATACAGTAAAATGTGACATAACCATGTCAGAATACATAAGTTACGTATGTGTAGGCTAGGTCGTGTTATGTGTGGTGCGATAAATAGCTGCCGCAATATTAACGACATGAAGCATAAGAAGTTTGTTTTAAAACCCAATTGCATTCACGAATTAAACCATGCAATCGTACTATAAAAATCATCACACACTTGGTTTCGTAGGCACCACATTAGAACCCCTATGTAAGACCACCCCGCACTGTGTTGAGAGGATTAATGCAACGACAGTAGCTGCCTCATATAGTCATAATGACAAAGAAGATTCTCGATCTCTGTATATCAAAAAATTTCTACCTCCCTACATATAAGTCCTATACAATTATGTAGAATTATACCAAGTGGAATCGAACGAATAAAAAGGGAAAGAAGAAAAAGAAAAATATAGGAGGCCGCCCATAAGTCCGAACATAAACCTCAAAATGAGGTTCCATTCCAGGCTCTGAAACATCCCAGGTACAGAATGAATTTTTTCCGCTTCGGAATATGCTAACTTGAGCTTCCTTCATCTCTTTTGTCTTTCCTATATTTATCTTCATTCCATACACCTTGCCCCTTCGGCACTATTAAAAAAAATGGCTCTGAGCACTATGGGACTTAACTTCTAAGGTCATCAGTCCCCTAGAACTTAGAACTACTTAAACCTAACTACCCTAAGGGCATCACACACATCCATGTGCGAGGGAGGATTCAAACCTGCGACCGTAGCGGCCGCGCGGCTCCATACTGTAGCGCCTAGAACCGCTCGGCCACCCCGGCCGGCACTGCACTATTCTTCGACGTCTTATGTACGTCTCTTCTCATTCTACCAGCTTGATTACTCCCATATTTTACAGTATTTATCCTTTCTCCTTCAATTACAGCGCCCCTTGCATCTCCTATAGCCTTACGTTGCACTTCCTCTCCTTTCGTGTTGATCAGCTTCCTTGACAGTAAGCGTCATTGCCTTACACACTTTCCAGTGCTCATCTCTTCCGTCTTCTCATTCCCTCCTTTGTGACTTTTTACTTACTGTACGTCCCCTTCCCAGTCTATGCACACATCTTTGACAGTTCTTAGCAATATACTCCAGTTGACTTAAGTGAAAGATAAAACAAATATACACCCCCTTGTTCATTTTTTATCTTTCTGTCTTCAAGCCTTCACAACCTACAGCCTCTCTTGAATGAGATTTTCACTCTGCAGCGGAATTGGCGCTGATATGAAACTTCCAAGCAGATTAAAACTGTGTGCCGGACCGAGACTCGAACTCGGGACCTTTGCCTTTCGCGGGCAAGTGCTCTACCAACTGAGCTACCCAAGCACGACTCACACCCCGTGCTCACAGCTTTACTTCTAGCAGTACCTCGTCTCCTACCTTCCAAAGTTTACAGAAGCTCTCCTGCGAACCTTGCAGAACCTTGCGAACCTTGGTCCCGAGTTCGAGTGTCGGTCCGGCACACAGTTTTAATCTGCCAAGAAGTTTCATATCAGCACACACTCTGCTGTAGAATGAAAATTTCGTTCTAGAAACATCCCCCAGGCTGTGGCTAAGCCACGTCTCCGTAATATCCTTTCTTTCAGGAAGTTTTACAGCATCTCTGGTTGCTTTACCGTTACTGAACCGAATTTGATCCTCATTATAGCATTTGCAACATTACTGACAAACTCCTCTGTTATGTAAATGACTGAGAACGGCACAAGTGCCTGCTCCTTCACGTCTGGAGACTCCCCTGCTAGCCATTCACCGGCATCGGCCCGCTGTCCTGGTTCGCCTCGGCGCGGCGGCAGGTCCGGCTGTCCTGTGCAAGGTCGCCAGCGGCGCGGAAGTGACGCAACAGGTGGCCGGCTGCCGGCCGAGGTCGCGCCGCCTCGCTACAGCCTCTCACTACGCGGGGGTCAGCGATCTGCGTTACCAAATCCACAGGGCTGCCATGTGCTCGCTCCGACGAGGACAGGTGGGCATAGCGAGGGCCGACCTGAAACACTGTGGACTAAAAGCATCAAAAGCTAACTAGGGGCACTCACCTCCAGCCCATGAAAAAGGCCGACAGCAGACTAAAACTATTAAGTGTCCGAACATTGGGGCAAAACCTACGACCATTAAAAATACTTGCAAGACCATGTAACACGCCCGGCTGTACAAATGGGTGGGGTATTTTTAAACTTGGTTGTCGTTCCTTGACCGTTTCTTGACCGTGCGCCCTGTCCACGCCACGTACCTGATAATCCCGCGGCGGTCGTACTGTTCTACTCCACACTGCTGCTGGCTTGACTGAAATTATCTATCGAAAGACGCAGGCGGGTTTAGGGGAGCCACTCAACATTAAAACACAACACTGTTCGACGTCTGGTATGAACAACTATGTTCTGAGACGATTCAAGAAAATCGCAGGTTGCACTGTTTACATTCTAATTCATAAATGTTTATCCCAATTGGCAATCTTGATGATTATCTGTCCACAATATCACTCAGACGAGCGTACGCGTAACCGACACGACGCAGGTGATTGTTGATGATGCGGAAGCCGAATGATCGCACGAAAGTCCTTACGCTCGTCACACATACAGATATCTGGTAATAGTCCTCCTTGCCACTAGCAATGATATAACACTGTTCGTAAAGTTAATTTTTTCAGTTCTCAGTTCTCACTTGTACGAGCGTGCGCGTAACGGTCGCGGTGCGGCTGAGTATTAATATTGCGGAAACACGATAATCGAACGCACGTTCTCACGCTCGCTACAAGACACTGGCACTTGACTGCACTCTTTTATGGTAACTAATTTCTACTGATTCACATCAGTTCATTCTGGGAGACCGAACACGGCGCGGACGATTGATACAGTACGGTACGACACGCAGCGAGAGGATACACAAATACGTTATCAGCAGCACTGCTCATTTTTAAATTACTTCTTGACGCACTTTCCTCTGAATCATTTACTAATTTTATCACTTTACTGTAATAGCACTTGTAGCAACACTTCAACTTCGATGCTAACAATGCCTCTGACATGCAGAGCTACACACCACACAACATAACAATTCCGTGTCCCGCGCTCGACTCGCTACAGACTACAGATGGGTAGTTCGCGAACGAACGGCTGCAAAGGAACGGTTCACCAAGATGAGCGAAAGGACCAACGAACAAATTCCAAGGAACGATCGGTTCATAGTTCACTAGTTCACTTCGGTCGCGGCGGTCACTTCGGCAGTTCTCGTTCCAGCCTCGGTCGCGTGCTCGTCTCAGTCTCGGTCTCCCTCGGCCGCACTCGTCGTTCTTCGCATGACCATCTGTCTCAGTTCCACTGCCGACTGCTCCTAGTTGGTTCAGTATCCAGTTGCTCGTTTCGTTCACTGCGCTCACCTATTTTACATGTGTTCCAAACTGTTCTTGGACTTGGTTCTAGCTATTCAGCGTCCACGACCGGTAATCAAAAAGTATTTTATAGTTACGTAAATTACATAAAAATTACGTTGTATGTAATAGGTACGTCTTTTCAGGTAACAGCTCACATCATTATATTGATGAACAGCAGAAGACATACTTAGAACAAGCCAACTTTTTTTGTTATTCATGAATTTTTTGGTTTCATCGACTAACTTTCAATAATTTGCTTAATTTTTACTGTAAGAAAACTCATATAAAACGATTTTCATGTATCTTTCATATACAAAACATTACATTTAGGAAGGCTCTAATTATTTTTAAGTTTGGTTGCTTCCAATTTGGATTACCTGCTAGTTTGGTTTCTTTGAAGAAAAAAAAAAGTGGGTTGTGGATCATTTTGGCTCAGTAGGAAAAGCGGTGCCTCTCCATTTGAAAAGACATAGATTGCCATAAAATTGTATTTACTTATTATCTCAAAAACATTTGTTCAGAAGGAGCTTTCAAATCAAAAACTTTATTACTGCGAACTTAATTATTATTATTATTGCTGCATTAACTTCAAAAAATGGTTCAAATGGCTCTGAGCACTATGGGACTCAACTGCCGAGGTCATTAGTCCCCTAGAACTTAGAACTAGTTAAACCTAACTAACCTAAGGACATCACAAACATCCATGCCCGAGGCAGGATTCGAACCTGCGACCATAGCGGTGTTGCGGTTCCAGACTGCAGCGCCTTTAACCGCACGGCCACTTTGGCCGGCCATTTACTTCAATAATGCAACATAAAAACATAATATTTAAAAACGTGTGACGCAGATATGAGAAAACCACATTTTCTTTTATGTTTCCATAAAGTCTCTACTTCGCCTACGAACTCAGAGACAACGTGAAGTATATATAGGGTGTAAACGATTATTGTTTACGACGTAGCATAGCTATGTAGTGGAAGTCGAAACGAAGAATTTTATACAAGACACTTGTGGTCTATTAAGCTGGGAAACAGCCACCTACAGGTTTACAAGACTACATGAGCTACAGCCCATGCGCGACGCGTGAGATTTTCATTTTCTCTTCTCCAGCTCTCTACACATAGTCATTGATTGTTTCGCAATTGTTGCTTTCATTAGCTTGTTATTTCTTCACTGCCTAATTATTACATGTTTGTCTGTTTGTTGTATCTGCTCGTTATGGGCAACACATCGTCCGTAATTGGCGAGCAGTCTGTACTCGAGGCTATTATTTCCCTGCGATCAGCCACACCAGGCTACGGTTGGATAAACGAGAGGTTCTGCAGACTCACAGAAATTACTTCTAAAAGTGTATAAGAATTCTGTAATGAATAAAACCTCTATGCTCCAAGGGGGAGGCAAGTGCCCCCTCTTGGTGCCCTGTATCCTTCAGTCACCTACACTACTAGTTTTCAGTTTTTCATAAAAACCATATACCAAGCACAAATGAACGGCGAACGAGTAAAAATGAACGGTTCCCAAAAAAGAACGATCAGCAGTGAACTAGTTCCCAAGGATGAACGAGTTTGCCCATCTCTACTGCAGACGCGGCTGCCCGCAAAGATACTCCACAACTAAGCCAGCGATATGAAATACGCTTACAACCATTATCCAACCCATCTTCACCTATGAAATGTTTCATACTTTTGGGTGAAATGTCTGAGCAGACAGAAAACTTGATCCTGGAAATTACATAATGTATTTTTGTCCAAGTTTTTGTAGCTAAATAAAGAATGGGAAATGGACAAATGGGGTACCAAATTGGCCAGTATGGATTGGATTGGATTGTTAGGGGAAAGAGACCAAACAGCGAGGTCATCGGTCTCATCGGATTAGGGAAGGACGTGCACTTTCAAAGGAACCATCCCGGCATTTACCTGTAGCGATTTAGGGAAATCACGGAAAACCTTAATCAGGATGGCCGGACGCGGGCTTGAACCGTCGTCCTCCCGAATGCAAGCCCACTGTGCTAACCACTGCGCCACCTCGCTCGGTGGCCAGTATGATATCCAGTTTTGCAAAAAAGGATTTTATTGCTTCGAAGTTATCAAAGTAATTAAGAAAAGTTTAATTGTTACTTTAGAAAAAAATGTATGTACCACTGTTCATAGCCAACCGAAGAGTGCGAGATGGATGAACTGGGTATCAAACTGAACAAAGGTTTTTGAGGAGATGTGAGAACCTGATCAGTTGGTGCAGGATATTCGTGACGTACCGTTGTGCAGTCAGAGATCACTCAGTCACTACCAACTGTGATCTTAAGTCATACCCGATGGCTCCTCACACCTCGGCGCCAGCAGTAACACCGGTGTACCTTTGCAGAACGTTGGAAGTATGGCATGTCCCCCAGGTAGCCGACATATTCACCGATGACGGTCATCCGTGTTAGTGCAGAACCACGATTCATCGCTGAACACAATGCGGCGACTTTTATCAGCAGTCCATCCTTCCTGGCCACAGATTCCGCTACAGATCCAGATATTAATGTTATACCAATGGCAGCCTAGGTACGGGATACTAATTCTCCACTCTGTTTACTGCTAATTTCCGAGCAGTAATGTGGTATGGCACAGAACGTTGCAGGAAGTACATTAATTGTTCTCGGATGACAGGTGCAGATGAAGAGGTTACCATGTGTTTGGTGCTCATTCCAGCGATTCTTAATTGTGATGGTCATACATAGTCGACCGGATCTTGACATCGGTTATGACTGCCGTCATAATCCAGTGCTGTCCGATGTGGGCTTCTGTCACATCCGAATGCCCCACAAATCTGCATATGGCAAAATTCAGTCAAATGGGGACCCACAGCAAGGCCCCTTTCGAACTGTCAGGTGCTGTATACAGTGTTCACAAGAGTACGCACTGCTTCACAGTGATCACTCAATAGCTGACGCTCTTCGTGCCCCTTATGTATCCTAACAGGCCTGGAAACAGCACTAAAAACCATCAACAGTAATGCAATCTGGTGGCCATACTGCGTGTCACATAGAATTGCAACGCTAATCGCTTATGCACCTGCTTATGATGTATATGGGTACAAAGTTTCATTGACATTCATTGATACCCGATATTTGTTATCTGTCAGAAATTTTGTTCCCATGGATAGATTGTCAAGTACGCATTTTTGTGCTACAGCTAGATTCATTAAATTGTACTACAGGTCATTTTTTCTTCTAATGTTGTATCTCAGGATATCTCCATTGCTCTCAAACTCAGATGCACTATTGGCAATAGTTATTATGGCAAAAGTAGCCAAACATAAACGTTTTAGCAGGTCCACTATACGTTTTTTTTTCCTTTTACTTTTTCAACAATATGCGCACCTGAGAACTGCGCTATTCATGATTTCATTTTAGTACACTAAGTTAGTAGGAAGCGGTATACTTTTAACAGTACAAAACTGGATGAGCTGCCCTTTTCCAAGGTTTGAATGTAGCCTTTTTGTACAAAACCTATTAGTAACTTTCACAAACCCATGTCATTTACTGCTGGCCGGAGTGGCCGAGCGGTTCTAGGCGCTACAGTCTGGAACCGCGCGACCGCTGCGGTCGCAGGTTTTAATCCTGCCTCGGGCATGGATGTGTGTGATGTCCTTAGGTTAGTAAGGTTTAAATAGTTCTAAGTGCTAGGGGACTGACGACCTCAGAATTTAAGTCCCATAGTGCTCAGAGCCATTTGAACCAATTTTTTGTCATTTACTATTTCTCTGTTGTTGCTTCTTTGCCTAGCTTCACAAAATGCTTGTATGATCTGCAAACGAATTCTGGTTGTTGATTCAAGTAAAACGGCAGATCATTAACATAAAGCAAGAGCAGCAGTTGCCGAATGATCGAACTTTGGGTGACTCCCATTGTAATTTCTTCCCATGCAGAGTTCGCGCATATAATTAAATGTTGAAAAATACGTAGGAGGAAGACTCAAAGAGACTGTTTAATCCTCATCATACACATCATGAAAGGTGGAGGAAGCTGACGGTCGAAGAAGGGTCACGGCTGTCACTGCCCTGGCTCTCCGTCTTCGATTAGACATCAGACATGAGCTCCGTAAAATTAAAACTCGTCATTTGAGTCCGTTATTGGGTACAAGTCGACTATATCAGCGTACGAAGGAGAGGAAGTGCATGAATTCCCAAGTATAATGCTGGACACATGGTACTGCTGCTACATACGCAACCGTTGGACAACACTCTTATTATATACCAATGTATACATGTGTGTGCACGTATACAGTTAAGTGCATCTGTATATATGTTTGTTTTATGTACATGTGTATATGTTTCTATGTAAGTATTTTTCGGGAGTGCTGCAGATTTATTTTAATATTCAATCTCTATTTAGAGAATGTCTAATGATTACGTTGACTTACACAGAGATTCGATATAGTACCGAGTTTACGACGACAGTCCAAGAAAATAGCACGTGAAGAGATAGTGTACTTTCTAAATGGTGGAATACACAAGAATACAAACTTTTTTTTTTTTTTTTTTTTTTTTTTTTTTTTTTTTTTTTTTTTTTTTTTTTTTTTTTTTTTTGCACTCGACGATATTTGATTTTCGTCTGAGGTGTGGGGTATAGGATCGAACTTGTTCCAGAGCACTCTCCCCCTATTATGGAGCACAATCAATTCTCATCTTGCACCCTCTACAGTCTCACAAAACACAGCTTAGCTGGAGGCCATCCAATCCTGACAATCGGTCATTTTCGTCCTATCGGTGCGACATTACAACAGCAAAATTGTCCATTCAACTTCCTTACTAGCAAGATGACCATGCAGCTATTCAATTTTTGTAATTTTTTATGTTTATAGTGTCTGAAGTTCAGAACTCAATCATTAATTCAGCAAAGTAGTCTTATCCAACTGTCAAAAACTCTCGATAAAATCGACTTCAATATTCTAAAGTAAGGTCGCCTGCCACGTACGGATTCCAATGCTTGAATCCAGACTGATATAGATTTTTAAACACGGAGCATGTTCTACTAGCATTTCCTCGAAGCGTTAAAGATGCAGAAAATGAGTAGTCCCCAAAAGTGGTAGTCGATGGTTCGAGTCTTGCTTCTCTCATTACGTTATTCTTTTTTTTACGTTCAGTTCGAATATCAGCGCCATTTAAATATAAAATTCGTGAAACATATGCTTATTAACAGATTTCTGTCATTTATATGAGAAAAGCACGTATTGTTTCTTTTAATTACATATCGCACACAAAAATCCAGTTTTCATTGCAAAAATAATTTCTTAATAAAAGACTGTTTAAATTAAAACAAATTAAATTATTTTCATTCTTACGTATTTTACGCATCCGAAAATGTTGATGGGACATCCACGGCCGGGATTAAATCATGGGCGACCCACAATGTAGATGAGCGTTCTACACAAAGTCACACAGACCACGGAAAAAGAATCTTGCTATAGGGTATTAAGGGCGCTCGTAATACTTCAAAGCCGATATTTTCAACAATTTTTGAGAAATGCTTTGAACTGCTTTCGATGATCGATATTTTAGTTCTATACTTCAAGTATCACGAATATAAAAAATGCAACTGTTACGCACTATGTGCCGTTAAGCAGGATAGCTTGGATACAGGAGTGCGTAGGTGACGAGCCACTGGGCCTTTGCTTTAATATCTCACTTACATCATTTATTAAATATTAAATACTTGCATACATTGGTACTTGAACCACATAACTTCAGACAAAAGCAAGTTTGTTAGCGAGAAATCTTTATAGCAGAATTTTTAATCCAATCGCAAATCTTTCAGGGAATTGCAAGTAAAATTATTTTAAAATTAAAGAGATATAAACTGACTAACCTCTTTCAACACAACTGACAATACTACAATAGATTTTAAATTCGTGGTAAATAAACTGACTAAAATATTTAACGCAACAGATACTTGCAATAAAAAGTTTTAAAAATCTAAAGGCGAGTAAATTGACCGAAATCGTTAAAGCATAACTGATAATTTAACTATGGCACTCCCCAAAATGTCCAGGTACAACTTCAGTGATCTGGATAGATCGAGATACAGAACTTATGAAGACAACGTTACAGTAACAATCTTTAAAGGAAACGTAGCGGCGGCAGTTGCTCGTGAAGGTGGCGCACCGTGCCGATGTCAACATTCATACTAGCACATAAGTAAAACATGCCCGCCAGTCATACCCTGCACACAGAGGCCTTATGATGCACAATATACAGTTCCACATCTATAATAGAAAAAAACACAATAAACTTATTTACTTTTGAATACATTGTGGAAGTGAACAGTGATCAAAGTGTTACAAATATTTACTATCAAAACCAGTCTTGATCACAATTTATTAATTATGGTGACCAGTTTCGACCACTACTGTAGTCATCTTCAGACCAATGAGTAAGGACCTCCTTCTGCTGGAGAATCACACAATAATATCAAAAGTCGCTCTTATAAACTGAACAAAAAACCTAAACAAATCTAAAAATCGTTTTACATTTATGAAGAATATTATAGCATTAAAAGCAGTTTTGAATGAACAAAATTAATTTATGATGTGGATATTCCGAAAAACGCAAGGTTCGCATCGTTGGACATTTATTTATTTATGCATTTATTTTACCTGACGAGATTAGGGCCTTCAGGCCCTCCCTTACACCTAACCAGGCATACTCAGATTGAACGAATTTCAGCTTCTACAGAACATTAAGGACATATAACGTATTATACAGTATTAATGTTAAAGAAAGAAAATAGAGATTATAACAGTAGTACAATGATAATTATAACAATCAAAAATATAATTATAACAATCAATAATAATAATAATAATAATAATAGTAATGACTATGTATATGAAAATAAACATATTTTTCTTTTATGTTATGTCAGTCCTATTGCTAGTTGGGAATTTTCTCGTTATGTTCTTGCAGCTTGTGAGTTATTCTCAACAAGCAGAGACATAAGACGATAGAATGGGATGAAAGAGATGTAGAAGAGGTAGATAGGTTAGAGGAAGAGAAATAGAATTAAAATTCGAAGCTACGATAGAGAGGAGAAAGAAAGAGATTACCAATCTTTACACTAATACACGTATTCAAGAGACCATTTCTATTATTAAAGATAATATATCATAAAATCATGAGCCCCGAAGAGATAGTAGAGTTCATTAAACTGTTAAGAATTACTCTAGGTTTTAATTATTTTTCATTTAACAATAAAATATATATTCAGGAAGATGGACTTGGAATGGGGAATTCCCTGGCTAGCACTATAGCCGATATCTTCGTCAATTATGTTGAGATTCAATTTTTCAAAACTAATCCAGAAATAACAAATAAAATTATATACTACAAAAGATATGTTAACGACACATTGCTATTATATAACGGTTCTAAGGAAGAAATTGATGCTTTCACTAACAACTTAAATAATTTACATCCAAAACTTGTATTTACAGTAGAACACGAAAGTAACAATAGTATTAATTTCCCAGACCTCACAAATGGAAACAGGAATGGAAAACGTAATATTTCTATTTATAGAAAACCCACATCAACCGAGCTAATAATAAATGCTACATCATGCCTTCCATTAAGATACAAAATGGCATTTTTTGAAACAGTGATACATGTTGTTGTTGTTGTTGTGGTCTTCAGTCCTGAGACTGGTTTGATGCAGCTCTCCATGCTACTCTATCCTGTGCAAGCTTTTTCATCTCCCAGTACCTATTGCAACCTACATCCTTCTGAATCTGCTTAGCGTATTCATCTCTTGGTCTCCCTCTACGATTTTTACCCTCCACGCTGCCCTCCAATACTAAATTGGTGATCCCTTGATGCCTCAGAACATGTCCTACCAACTGATCCCTTCTTCTGGTCAAGTTTTGCCACAAACTTCTCTTCTCCCCAATCCTATTCAATACTTCCTCATTAGTTATGTGATCTACCCATCTAATCTTCAGCATTCTTCTGTAGCACCACATTTCGAAAGCTTCTATTCTCTTCTTGTCCAAACTATTTATCGTCCATGTTTCACTTCCATACATGGCTACACTCCATACAAATACTTTCAGAAATGACTTCCTGACACTTAAATCAATACTGGATGTTAACAAATTTCTCTTCTTCAGAAACGCTTTCCTTGCCATTGCCAGCCTACATTTTATATCCTCTTTACTTCGACCATCATCAGTTATTTTGCTCCCCAAATAGCAAAACTCCTTTACTACTTTAAGTGCCTCATTTCCTAATCTAATTCCCTCAGCATCACCCGACTTTATTCGACTACATTCCATTATCCTTGTTTTGCTTTTGTTGATGTTCATCTTATATCCTCCTTTCAAGACACTGTCCATTCCATTCAACTGCTCTTCCAAGTCCTTTGCTGTCTCTGACAGAATTACAATGTCATCGGCGAACCTCAAAGTTTTTATTTCTTCTCCATGAATTTTAATACCTACTCCGAATTTTTCTTTTGTTTCCTTTACTGCTTGCTCAATATACAGATTGAACAACATCGGGGAGAGGCTACAACCCTGTCTTAATCCCTTCCCAACCACTGCTTCCCTTTCATGTCCCTCGACTCTTATAACTGCCATCTGGTTTCTGTACAAATTGTAAATAGCCTTTCGCTCCCTGTATTTTACCCCTGCCACTTTTAGAATTTGAAAGAGAGTATTCCAGTCAACATTGTCAAAAGCTTTCTCTAAGTCTACAAATGCTAGAAACGTAGGTTTGCCTTTCCTTAATCTTTCTTCTAAGATAAGTCGTAAGGTCAGTATTGCCTCACGTGTTCCAGTGTTTCTACGGAATCCAAACTGATCTTCCCCGAGGTTGGCTTCTACTAGTTTTTCCATTCGTCTGTAAAGAATTCGTGTTAGTATTTTGCAGCTGTGACTTATTAAGCTGATAGTTCGGTAATTTTCACATCTGTCAACACCTGCTTTCTTTGGGATTGGAATTATTATATTCTTCTTGAAGTCTGAGGGTATTTCGCCTGTTTCATACATCTTGCTCACCAGATGGTAGAGTTTTGTCAGGACTGGCTCTCCCACGGCCGTCAGTAGTTCCAATGGAATATTGTCTACTCCGGGGGCCTTGTTTCGACTCAGGTCTTTCAGTGCTCTGTCAAACTCTTCACGCAGTATCATATATCCCATTTCATCTTCATCTACATCCTCTTCCATTTCCATAATATTGTCCTCAAGTACATCGCCCTTGTATAGACCCTCTATATACTCCTTCCACCTTTCTGCTTTCCCTTCTTTGCTTAGAACTGGGTTTCCATCTGAGCTCTTGATATTCATACAAGTCGTTCTCTTATCTCCAAAGGTCTCTTTAATTTTCCTGTAGGCGGTATCTATCTTACCCCTAGTGAGATAGGCCTCTACATCCTTACATTTGTCCTCTAGCCATCCCTGCTTAGCCATTTTGCACTTCCTGTCGATCTCATTTTTGAGACGTTTGTATTCCTTTTTGCCTGTTTCACTTACTGCATTTTTATATTTTCTCCTTTCATCAATTAAATTCAATATTTCTTCTGTTACCCAAGGATTTCTACTAGCCCTCGTCTTTTTACCTACTTGATCCTCTGCTGCCTTCACTACTTCATCCCTCAAAGCTACCCATTCTTCTTCTACTGTATTTATTTCCCCCATTCCTGTCAATTGCTCCCTTATGCTCTCCCTGAATCTCTGTACAACCTCTGGTTCTTTTAGTTTATCCAGGTCCCATCTCCTTAAATTCCCACCTTTTTGCAGTTTCTTCAGTTTTAATCTACGGGTCATAAGCAATAGATTGTGGTCAGAGTCCACATCTGCCCCTGGAAATGTCTTACAATTTAAAACCTGGTTCCTAAATCTCTGTCTTACCATTATATAATCTATCTGATACCTTTTAGTATCTCCAGGGTTCTTCCATGTATACAACCTTCTTACATGATTCTTAAACCAAGTGTTAGTTATGATTATGTTGTGCTCTGTGCAAAATTCGACCAGGCGGCTTCCTCTTTCATTTCTGTCCCCCAATCCATATTCACCTACTATGTTTCCTTCTCTCCCTTTTCCTACACTCGAATTCCAGTCACCCATGACTATTAAATTTTCGTCTCCCTTCACAATCTGAATAATTTCTTTTATTTCATCATACATTTCTTCAATTTCTTCGTCATCTGCAGAGCTAGTTGGCATATAAACTTGTACTACTGTAGTAGGCGTGGGCTTCGTATCTATCTTGGCCACAATAATGCGTTCACTATGCTGTTTGTAGTAGCTTACCCGCATTCCTATTTTCCTATTCATTATTAAACCTACTCCTGCATTACCCCTATTTGATTTTGTGTTTATAACCCTGTAGTCGCCTGACCAGAAGTCTTGTTCCTCCTGCCACCGAACTTCACTAATTCCCACTATATCTAACTTCAACCTATCCATTTCCCTTTTTAAATTTTCTAACCTACCTGCCCGATTAAGGGATCTGACATTCCACGCTCCGATCCGTAGAACACCAGTTTTCTTTCTCCTGATAACGACTTCCTCTTGAGTAGTCCCCGCCCGGAGATCCGAATGGGGGACTATTTTACCTCCGGAATATTTTACCCAAGAGGACGCCATCATCATGTAATCATACAGTAAAGCTGCATGCCCTCGGGAAAAATTACGGCTGTAGTTTCCCCTTGCTTTCAGCCGTTCGCAGTACCAGCACAGCAAGGCCGTTTTGGTTATTGTTACAAGGCCAGATCAGTCAATCATCCAGACTGTTGCCCTTGCAACTACTGAAAAGGCTGCTGCCCCTCTTCAGGAACCACACGTTTGTCTGGCCTCTCAACAGATACCCCTCCGTTGTGGTTGCACCTACGGTACGGCTATCTGTATCGCTGAGGCACGCAAGCCTCCCCACCAACGGCAAGGTCCATGGTTCATGGGGGATATACATAGGATATTGATATTACCTCTTCAACCTGATGCAATCCAGAAGGAAACTGATACCTTAAAACAGATAGCAGTTGCTAACAATTATAAATCCCATCAGGTTGATCTGTTATATCAAAAATTACAAGAAACAAGTGATGCTGTTATAAATTCCAAGAAGAGATTTTCAAAAATGACATACATGGGATCTATTACAGATAAAATAAATAAATAATTTAAGAATACAAGCGTGACAATAGCATTCAAAACCAATTACCCACTACAGTGAAACTGAAACACCCAACTGGGGAATCAAATATATACCAAAAGTCAGGCGTTTAGAAAATACTATGTAATGACTGTGAGATACAGTATATTGGCCAGACTGGTCGTAACTTTCTAACACGTTTTAAGGAACATACTACTGGTACTGCACGTACTAAATCAATATTTGGCCAACATCTTGATGGATACAGTAATTCTGAGGGTTGCATTTCTAACAATTTGAAAATATGAGATACTGTGCCAAAAGGACTACTGCTAAATACTTTAGAAGAAATTGAAAAATCTATTCACTTCACAAAAGTAATCCGTTATCTGTTTTAAATGAACAACTTGAGTTCAAAGACAAACATTTCTTTGAGCTTTTCGACGATCTGCTTTATAATGTTTACTCTTCTGTCCTTCGTTTTTAAAATTATTAAGACCTTTAGGAAATATTTTATCTTTACTTTGTAATTTTATTTCGCCAAACATTTTTTCTCTCTCTCCAGCAGAAGGAGGTCATTACTCATTGGTCTGAAGATGATCGCAGTAGTGGTCGAAACCGGTCACCGTAATAAATAAATTGTGATCAAGACTGTTTTTGATAGTAAACAATATGCTTACATGTCATAATAAACCAATCGTACACACCGCAGTCTTTCTCTGCCGTGCCTCAATAACCAAAATGATTTAATTTTAACAAATGGAAAAGGTAATAGTACACAGATTAATACTGCAGTAAATCATGTACATTAGAACTTCGTCTGAAGTATCTCACAAAAATGACATACAAATAATAAAAAAAACTGATTTAATAGTAATAGTTGACACTTCAATTCTGAAGCCAATCATATGCACCAAAACTTCCTCTGAAAAGCCTCACTACACCCGGCACATAAGTAACAAAACTAACTTAGTTTCAGCCAATGCAGAAAAATAATGGAGCGCAGTTTAATATTAAATCAAATTAAGAGCGTAATAACTGGCCGCGCTTGCCCAGGGAAGATCACGTTCGGTGTCCAAGACAGGCGCCACGCACCGATCTCATACGCGCTCCGTCCAATCTGCAGCTATCAGGCTCCCCAGTCCGGGCTAGCGCACAGATTAAGAAGCGCCTCCATACTGCGGCGTGAGCCCTCTCGCGACAACGGATTGTCCAAAGTGGTTCAGCGAGTCTGACGATCGATAGATCGAACTGAAATATGACAACAACAATGAGATTGTAGTGTAAGTCACGATTATCCTTACACTGCTGCTGGTAAACCTTTCGGGATATGAGGTCGTAGTCCAAGAAACTCTTCTGTTCCTGACGTTTCGTCCAGGAGTGCGCTGGACATCTTCAGAGGCCCTCCTCGGCTGAGTCTTGCCGACTGTTGAATACTCAGCGGAGGAGTGCCTTTGATGATGTCCAGCCCAGTCCTGGACGAAACGTCAGTAACGGAAGGGTTTCTTGGACCACGACCTCATATTCCGAAAGGTTTACCAGCAGCTATGTCATACGGTCGTGAAAGCCTTCATTCTGTCCTTTCACTCCCGCGTGCTTCGGTGGGAGGGAACGAGTCGACTAATAGGAAGCAACCACAGCGCCACCATTCTCAGACTAGGATTTGCTGACATCATTGGAGTAATTGCCTTAGCGCTCCTCTCCCTTGTAAACCACGCTTTCCGCAGTTACTTGGCGGCAGAGTAGGTACAATATGACCAACGTTAATATATCTAAAAAAAATTTCTGCTGTCATTTACATCCAACAAGGTCACACTTGTCTTATCGAAACCTGTCCTTTTTTTTCAGCTCGTACTTAACGTAACCAAAAGCCATATGCCAAGCCGACATGAACCGGAAGTTATGTAAAAGAAACAGTTACGATTGTCATTTCGTTGCTTGACACTTGCGTCTGAGAGGTGGATACCGCTGGATCTCGATAACTGCTACTGTGCATACGCTCTGGAAAGCGTGGCTGTTTTATCATTGGTGCAGCCTTCCTGGAACAGGAATCTCGCTTCATGGTTTTGTAAAACAAGAGAGGCAAATATTTTTTTCTTTCAGTTTTTGTGAGTATTTGAAAAAACGGCGTTCTGACTCTAGTTCGAGTTTCGAAACATTTTCTGTACAGTCAATATCGCCTCGCAGATGATAGGGAATCCTGTAAATGTTCTTCTGGTTGCTACAGAGACGTACGGCAGACTCGAACAGAAGCGAACGGGAAAAATGGGTAGTATTTTTCGTGTCTCATGCTTTCCTTCCGTTCTCACGGAGTAAAATCCTTTCTCCTTATAGAATATTCGTCAAGTCATAAAAGTTTTGATTCGGTAACAGACACACTTCGATTTCACCCTAACAAAGAAGTAGACATATACTTCAGGTTACAGCTTACATGACAAATGTATATCGACCGCAACATTTTTTTCGTCAGTGGTACGAATTTCACAGTACATTAACAGAAGAAATTATTATGGTCACATCACTTCAGGTTGTAGTCTGCCACCGTGCTAACATTCTCAAGTTGCAACCACTAGTAAACTATTAGTTTCCTATGACAAATAACAAAACACTGCACCAGTTACAGGTTTCCATGCAAACAATGATGTGTATTGAGAATTTATTCTTGTTATAAATAGCAAATATTTACAAAGAAATTTTATTAGATGTTCGTGTGCGTATTGTCCTGCCTCTCTTGCCCTGCAGTCATCTCTTATGATTTACAGCAATGCAAAAATCATGTAATTTTTTACATAATAATGTTAGAAAGTTTTATTTTTTGTTCATCTACTTCATTGAGTGGAAGCACTAATACACTATCACCAACATGTACCACCACGCACCGTATGGCTCCTTGTGAGATAACAGCAGTCATTATACTTTTGTATCACACAGTTGTTGATTAAGGACATTAAGCATATTACTTTTTTTAACTGTTGAGTAAGACTATGCATTCATGTAACAGACTGCCTCATGCCATGTGCATGACATATGGGGCAATTTGTTACAGTTTCATTTGATGCTTGTCTGTAACTGTCATCTTATGGAGCAATTCGTTGAAATTTCGTTTGATGCTTAATGTAATTGGTGATATATTCAGCAATTTGTTACAGTTTTGTTTCGTGTCTATTGCAACTAGTAACAAATGGGCAATTTGTTAGAATTTTAACTGCTGCTTCTCTGTAACGGGCAATGCATGGGGCAGTTTGTTACAGTTTCAGCTGAGGTTGTTGTTGTTGTTGTTCTGGTCTTCAGTCCTGAAACTGGTTTGATGCAGCTCTCCATTCTACTCTATCCTGTGCACGCTTATTGATCTCCCAGTACTTACTGCAACCTACATCCTTCTGAATCTGCTCTTGGTCTCCCACTACGATTTTTAGCCTCCACACTGCCCTCCAATGCTAAATTTGTGATCCCTTGATGCCTCAGGACATGTCCTACCAACCGATCCCTTCTTCTAGTCAAGTTGTGCCACAAACTTCTCTTCTACCCAATCCTACTCAATACCTCCTCATTAGTTATGTGCTCTACCCATCTAATCTTCAGCATTCTTCTGTAGCACCACATTTCGAAAGCTTCTATTCTCTTCTTGTCCTAATTATTTATCGTCCATGTTTCACTTCCATACATGGCTTCCTGACACTTAATTCTATACTCGAAGTTAACAAATTTCTCTTCTTTAAAAATGCTTTCCTTGCCATTGCCAGTCTACATTTTATATCCTCTCTACTTCGAACATCAGTTATTTTGCTCCCCAAATAGCAAAACACCTTTACTACTCTAAGTGCCTCATTTCCTAATCTAATTCCCTCAGCATCACCCGACTTAATTCGACTACATTCCATTATCCTCGTTTTGCTTTTGTTGATGTTCATCTTATATCCTCCTTTCAAGACACCGTCCATTCCGTCAACTGCTCTTCCAAGTCCTTTGCTGTCTCTGACAGAATTACAATGTCATCAGCGGAACTCAAAGTTTTTATTTCATTACTGCTTGCTCAATATACAGATTGAATAACACCGAGGAGAGGCTACAACCCTGTCTCACTCCCTTCCCAACCGCTGCTTCCCTTTCATGCCCCTCCACTCTTATGACTGCAATCTGGTTTCTGTATAAATTGTAAATAGCCTTTCGCTACCTGTGTTTTACCCTTGCCATCTGTAGAATTTGAAAGAGAGTATTCCAGTCAACATTGTCAAAAGCTTTATCTAAGTCTGCAAATGGTAGAAACGTAGGTTTGCCTTTCCTTAATCTATTTTCTAAGATAAGTCGTAGGGTCAGTATTGCCTCATGTGTTCCAACATTTCTACGGAATCCAAACTGATCTTCCCCGAGGTCGGCTTCTACCAGTTCTTCCATTCGTCTGTAAAGAATTCGCGTTAGTACTTTGCAGCTATGACTTATTAAACTAATAGTTCGGTAATTTTCACATCTGTCAACACCTGCTTTCTTTGGATTGGAATTATTATATTCTTCTTGAAATCTGGGGGTATTACGTCTGTCTCATACATCTTGCTCACCAGATGGTAGAGTTTTGTCAGGACTGGCTCTCCCAAGGGAATCAGTAGTACGAATGGAATGTTGTCTACTCCTGGGGCCTTGTTTGGACTCAGGTCTTTCAGTGCTCTGTCAAACTCTTCACGCAATATCGTATCTCCCATTTCATCTTCATCTACATCCTCTGCCATTCCCATAATATTGTCCTCAAGTACATCGCCCTTGTATAGACCCTCTATATACTACTTCCACTCAGCTGATGTAGTTGTTACATAAAGTATAGTAGATCGAAGTATGATCGTCACCAAGTAATCTGTAAGTTAGATCATCAGTATCAATTAGTGAGAAACATATGTTCTCACAAGCATTACAGACAATTTTAAAGTGTGGTTCATAACTTCAATTATTCACATCGACAGGTGCACTTAGATCTGTAATTTAGATCTGTCGTGTGATGTGTGTTTCTTAATGTCTTAATGTTTTAGAACAGATCTTTTATTTTATAAGTAATACAATTTATGCTTTCTTTAACGTGTGGCACAATGATTGACCTTTGGATATTGCCAAGTACATCATAACCTTTAAATTAGACCAGCACTGACAATATGCAGTCTATGCGTATTTTTTTCTTTTACAGAACATTAAAGTAGTAGTGCCACATGATTTGAACTACCTTACATATTTCGCTAAATAATACAGGTACTTTTTTGATGTGAACATCGAATTTTTGCTCATAATCAGAGATCTGTATGGAACCTTGCTCATCGTTGTCTTGGACTGAGCAGTGTTTATAATAAAGCTAATATGTCGTATTTGGTGCACTTCGAATTTATACTTGCTTGTAACGAAGATACGCAGCTTA
Organism: Schistocerca americana; assembly: GCF_021461395.2. NCBI lineage: Eukaryota > Metazoa > Arthropoda > Insecta > Orthoptera > Acrididae > Schistocerca > Schistocerca americana. The sequence continues at coordinate 194,697,286 of NC_060124.1, read as the reverse complement.
AGTGATACACTGTGTTATAGACCTTGTCTGTACCACTTTTATTACGATTTTTTGTGCTAAACGGCTGGGGACTGTCATTTCAGTGGGTAAACATGATGTAAATATTGATATTACATTGGTGTGGTAATCTTAAGAACGAAAGTAATTTTCGCATGATGTGTCACTGTCAAGTAACATAGACTGATACAATTTGGGCCATAGATTGAGAGGACTGTCACAGTTTAGTGCAGAAGGTAACTGAATAAAATACGCAGTGAGACGATAAGAAATGACACTTTTAGTCAAATACAATAATTATGCTGAAGACACCTTCATTTATGATGGCCCCTGGATATTGCGAATGGTGGGATACGCTTCTCAATACGGTCTGTGATCATTAAGGGCGGAATTTCACACTCTGCAATTTGCCCACATGCTGGCCATAAGGTCAGTAAGAAGTTATTGTGGTAGGTCGTTCTAGTCCTCCACCAGTGCTACTGTCAACTGCTGGATGGTCATTGTTGCATGTAGACTTGCTGCAAAATATCTCTCCAATGCACACCACATATGCTTGATGGGATTTAATTCACGGGAACAGGCAGGCTAGACCATTTACAGAGTATCCTCTCATTCCATGAGCGTCTCCACTGGCAATGTTTAATGTGATCACACATCGTCATTCATAAAAATACTGTTAGGGCCAAAAGCACCACTGAAAAGATGAACATGGAGTAGGAAGACAGTGTCACTATAAAGGTGATCAGTGAGTGTACCATGTTCAAAGACTTTGAGGCTAGGATGCCCTTGCAACATAATATCACCCCTCACGATAACAGCTGGACCGCCACCACCACCATGTTTGACAATGGTGAATGTGTTCTCATATGGTGAGAGGTGGGGACATGTAATGCATCCAGAAACATTGTCAAACATAATTACCAAGCATGATGTTATTTTACACACATGCGTTTTGTAATCTCACAGAAAAATCATACACACAATTTAGAAATGGAGCTAACGTTGTGGTACTTAATTTGAGAGTCTACAGTCAGGCGTTATGAGTAAAGTGTATCTTGACCTGTAAGTTACACAATAATTGCACTGTTCTAGTAATTATTTTAGGTGGCAACGGGCTTACCGTAGTCGTAACACTGGTTCCCGTCAGATCACCGAAGTTAAGCGCTGTCGGGCTGGGCTAGCATTTGGATGGGTGACCATCCGGTCTGCCGAGCGCTGTTGGCAAGCGGGGTTTACACAGTCCTTGTAAGACAAACTACTTGATTGAGAAGTAGCGGCTCTGGTCTCGTAAACTGACATACAGCCAGGAGAGCGGTGTGCTGACCACATGCCCCTCGATATTCACAACCACTGATGCCTGTGGTCTGCGGATGACACGGCGGCCGGTCGATACCATTGGGTCTTCATGAGCTGTTCGGGCGGAGTTTAGTTTAGTTTTCAGTAGTTATTTTAGCTAATGTGTGCTTTGAACAGTTATAGAAGAATAACACTTGTTAAAAGTGGAAATATTTGATTTAGGGCTTCATTGTACAGCGCACACCAAGTGCATAGATCGAAATTTGGTTGTTGTGCAGTGCAGCTTAGATCGTTAGTTTCACATGTATTTTGATAACTAATGAAGACATTTTAGATATTGAAATACTGCAAGTTTCAGCAATATTATCAACATCTGTATGTATTTTTGACAAATAATACTGACATTCTAGACTTGGAAATAATATTGTAGTACCTGACACAATTTTCAATTGCGTTGCTGATGAAGCTTACATGTTTTTGATACATAACACGAACATGAAAATACTGCAAGTTAAACCATTATTGTCCTTATCTTTATGTATTTTTGGCAACTGACGTAACATTATATGAGTGTTGCTTACGAGCTATAAATAATACGTTTTATTTATGGAAATGCTGTTACACCAGCATTGTGAATATCTTTATGTATTTTTGAGAAATAATAAATTTAGGTGATTCAAGATGTTCAGGTGTTGAGCAAGATGGTGGCTCTTGGGCTATGTACTGGTTAGCTATTTCATGTACGCAGTTCAGGTCATTTGGACACTTTCGAACATGCCGCCAATTTATACAGTAGAGGTGAAGCTTACAGATTTTTGATAAATAACTCAGACGTTTTAGACGAGAAAGTACTTAAGTTACACGAGTGTTGTCAGTATCTTCATGTAATTTTGATAAATAATTAAAGTAGTTTGGATACTTTTGAACATGGTGCCAGTTTGAACAATTCAGATCATTCTGATAACTTTTCAACACTACACCAGCACGGACTGTGACGTCAAGCAGGATGAAAAGCATAACTTGAGTGGTTCCTCCATGCAAAATTTTCATTTTTAATTTGCTATTAGCACAGCTGGACTAGTTCTGCGATTTTTATTTTTTAATTTCTCACAGCCATCATTTAGGATTCCGCCATCTTGGATTGTAACTTCATCGCTCCCAACATGTGATGTCATGCAGTCAACGTCAGTTGCCCATAAGTGTGACGTCACGAGGGTTTATGGTTAGTCAGATTTCGCTGGAGTGTATCACAAACGTACTACTCAAGCATAATTTATATGTGCGTACAGGCGGCCAGTGTGGCCGAGCGGTTCTAGGCGCTTCAGTCTGGAACCGCGCGACCGCTACGGTCGCAGGTTCGAATCCTGCCTCGGGCATGGATGGCTGTGATGTCCTTAGGTTAGTTAGGTTTACGTAGTTCTAAGTTCTAGGGGACTGATGACCTCAGATGTTAAGTCCCATAGTGCTCAGAGCCATTTGAACCATTATGTGCGTACATGGCAAAGGTATATCCTGCCAAACTCGAAAACTCGAATGATTCTTTTGAATATTAAGACGTCGCAGTTAAGAGTTGCTATATTCCTTCATCTAAAGATATAGCCTTATTAAATATAACGAATCTTTTTGAAACAGGCTGTACATACTAATATTAGGTACTTCCACGTATATGAGAACAGCCAACGTGTAGCTCTTGAGTTTAGGCCAAGGAAGAAAATGCCAAAAATTGAGAAAATTGCTGCTGAGAAGCCGGTACCAGTTCGAGCGACACGCAAGAAGAATACTGTGTTCTTTAAAAAAATAAATATTTGCGATACGATATCAATGTTTCAAGACGAAGGTATGGAGCAGAAGTCCGACGTAGTTGAGGCGACGGTTTCAAAGGAACATTGTGTTCCTTTCCGAGGGGCACACACGGTTCATGTCCGTGACTCCTAGAAAAGAAAGATAGCGTCAGATGATTCGATATCACGACGCAAAGATAGATAGCGAGAACCCAAAATGAGTTGTAAATAATTAATCACACCTAATCATTGCAGATGGAGTAACTATACTGACTGAATCAATTCCAAAAAATTAAAAAAAATGTTACATAAATTTTAGAACCTCAAAATGGTAGTCAAAGAACTTCATTATATCTCCCATCCGTTGAATAATATGAAGATATTCTCCTCAAACGGATGATGCCATATGCTCCGTATTGTCTCGCCGCATAAATTTCCTGTTTATTGTGTTTGATTAAAATTAAAAACAAATTTATTTAATTCAGTCGAAACAATGACAATGATGAATTCTAAAAAGTTTGAAATGAGTTTTTTAAAAAGCTTTGAGAAGATAATTACCATAACTTTGTGCGAGGCTGTTATAAAGCTCTGAATTTTAACAGGAAAAAGGGGTTCTTGCGTCACATGTACTCCCAAAAAAGAACGGCTTAATTCAGCCAGACTTCGTTTTACGCTAGCAGATTTCATTAACTGAGCTTGTGTTCTACTGACCTTAATGAGAAGCATCTTTCAGAATTTTTATGTGAATAGTACACAAACATTTCTTTTTTTTCGTGTTAATGCTCGTTAACTGTTAGTTTACAGCAGTATTTACAACCTCTCTCGTGTTTAAAAGCATTTCCAACTTTTATGATGTGTTTCATTGTGTTGTTTTGTCCGTTTCATTTCCGCATTCAGCCTGACGCATCAAGACTGGCTTTGGATATTCACTCAGCATAATATTCGTAGTCACTCCTCTGAAAATGTTGATAAGTTTAACGAACAACTGCTATGAGCTTCCGTGGTTCATTTTTGCTGGTGGGCAGTAAGCGTGGTTGATTACAGTTATGTACAGTAAATTTGCTCATGTGAAGTTTCACAGCATTTTGCATATTTTTGATAACTTATTTCTGCATTTATTTCACCTAGCAAGATAGGGCGATATGGCTTTCTCTTACATGTTACCAAACATCCTTCGTGAGACAATGCTACAATATGCATAATACATGAGTTACACATAATAATAACAGTGGTGAAAATAGTGATAATAGATATATGAATACTTGATATTTCAGTAATGTCAGTCCTATTAACATTGTGCTAAGTAACTACATTATGCTCCTGTCGAATGTGTGTGATAAGTTATTAATAATAATACACTGCAGCAGTACAGAAGGAATCAAACCTGGAGAAGTTGAGCGATAAAGTTACATCAAATGTTATCAGATGAGACGGAGTGAAAGAAACATAAATAGATAAGAATACATAAATATTGAGAATGTGACAAAAACACAGGTTTCGCAGACTTTTTTCCTTTTTTCCGAAGAGGGACTCAGTGTCATGAATAGAATGAAACCAATATGCTACATGCCTCAGATGTCGCAATTATGGAATGAGGATGAGTATTTGATATGCTTCAAGGGGTGCTGAGGAATCCTGTGACTAAGAAACTAATGAAGAAAACAGAGCTAGTGCAACTCGCATTGCCTCTAAGGTCACATACATCCTAATCGTAGGAATGAGGGATGTGATCAGACAAATGAATGTTGCACACATTTCTTAGGCAAGCATTGGAAGCAAGCTGGCTTGAATCGTTTGAAGTGTTTTAGTATTTGTTACGACGTGAACCAACATCACAGAAGTACATATTCCACAGGACTAAAGAATGGACTAATTTTTGTTTTATTTTAGATGCAAATATATTTTGACGTTCTTGTCTTGCATGTAGGCAGGGAAGGAATTTCCCGCATGCTGTGACAGTTAGTTCTTCCTACCTGTGAGGTTACACCAGGATTACGCCGATATCTTTAGGTGCTTTATGATAGCTTAATTAGGCGCCATCAAAGAATGTAGGAGTTTCACGAAAATGGTTCCTAATTAATTTCCGGCGCTATTTTAGATTGACATGTCGCTTCTTACAGTCGAATTACTGTTACATGATTAAATTATATAGTCGGCTCAATTAAATATCCAGGGATTAGAATTATGAACAATTTGAACTGAAACGATGCTGCTGTAAATTTTTTTTTGTGGGAGGCCAACCAAAGACTGCCTTTTCTCGCCAAAGACTTAAGACATGGAAAAAATCTACTACATAAAGCACTTACGTTACATCTGCCAGTTCCTTTCTAGAGTACTGCTGTGCAAAATGGTATTTTTAGAAAATAGGATTGACGAAAAACATCTATAAAGTTCAAACAAGGAAAAGTGCTTTAGGATTATCATGAAATATGGGAGAGAATGTTAGATATTAAGCTATTTCTAACGGCAATAATTAAAAGAGAAACATTTTTCATTGCATTTTGTCAACATATTTTCCCTCCGAAAGCCAAAATACTTTGTTGCCTCCCTCTTATATTGAAAGATTTTGTGTTCATTTTTGTCACACCCTAATCAAGAGGAGAAAAGGAGAGACAATGAGTTTCAAGGAGATGTCTCACATACTCTGTCGAGCACGTAAGTCGATTTGTAATCGAAGAGTCAAATTTTTGGTTGGTCAAGGTTGATGATGTGCTCCTCTGATGACAGTTTGGCTTACTTTGCCACTTCCAAGGAGGTCGTACGCTGTGTCATTGTGATTACAACGAATTTGTTTTTTAATTGTTCAAGACTTTAAGTACTTTCAGAAAATGCTTGTATTGTCAGGCAGTAGAGTAAAAGTTCTGTTTCTACGTCTACACCTACACTCCATTAGCCGCCTTACGTCACCTATCGAAGGGTACGTACAGTGTCACTATCATTGAACTCTTTCTTATTGCATTCACGAATGGTGGGTGAAAGAACGACTGCCGGTAACATTTCTCGTGAGACCTAGTTTCTCAGATCTTTTTCGTTCAGTTTGAATTTAAGATTTCGCTGCTGTTACTTCCTGGTAACATCTAGCTATCCGTTCACAGTATTACATAGGTATTACTAGGTTTAAATGACACTAATTTTGATATATTACAACGAACGCTCCCGCAGTTAAGTAGAACACCTATGACACTGACGTTTTCTTTTTGTGGTCTGTAAGAACGAATGTTCTCTTTTGTGATTAACGCAGTTGATTTGCTCCTTTCTCCGTTTATTGCCCACGTGTCAGCATAGGATCCACAGAGGTTTTCTTTGAACTAAAATCTCGATGTACACGCCAAAAGCTACATTAGTGACCGCTTCCTAGTGTGCTGCATGACTGACCTGTGTAGGGGAGAGGTGGAGGTTGGTGAATGGGGGACGGTGGGGAAGGGGAGCAGGCAGAGGTCAAGAAATCTGCATAGAAGATCATTCCAGAATCCTCTAAGGCTCTGCTTTGACCTCCGTCCGCTACAAACATACCGAACGCACACTGATCTCCCCTTCCGACCTACTTGTGTCCCCGTGGGACTCTATTACTCTCCTAATGTTGGGCTCCCAATGATCAGCTACCAATCGTCCACGTTCGGACTTTGCAGGAGAATAGGAGACACGCCCAAATGACGCGGAATCCAACGCTGGCTCAGAACTGTCACACTAGCACGCACCTGAACGTGTGGCGATTGAAAAGTGGAACTTCAATGTTCCATACCCTCATTAAAATCATTCACGGAATTGGACTACATAACGCAAATGTGAAGCTCCTCTTCATAAGCGATCTATTTACTCCGATATTTGAATCACTTACGCAGTTTGACTGCGTAATCATTCACGCAGTCTGAAAATTTATTCCATTGATAATATACTAACGGAAAACGCAATTTGGAATTAAATGTCGTTTGCACCGTGTCAGTTGTTATCTGTTCATGAAACTACGGTGTATCACCGCTGCAGTATATTTAATCGGGACCTTGTTCCAAGATCTAATCACAACCTTCTTAACTTACATGGGCACCAGTGCGTTCTCCCGCTCACAAAGGAAATAAAATATTATTGCTGGGTTATGCAGAAGCTCTAATCACTGTTTTGCATTAATGCTTTTATTTGCTTGTATCAATTTAAGAGCATATTCTCCCTATAATGACAAATACTCTCAGTGCAAGTTAACAAGGCTAATGGTTATTGAATCCAGTTAGCAGATTCTCGGAGATACATACAACAACCGCATGGGGTCTTAAACGGCGTATTCCAACTGAGACACAATTAATCGGGAAAACAATTTAGAGAGAGCGCAATGTTCATGTAGCTCTAAAAAGTCGTAACTCACTTGGCTCACTACAAAGTGGGAACTGGTACCGTTTGTCCATGGGTCAGCCCGCATCTCGTGGTCGTGCGGTAGCGTTCTCGCTTCCCACGCCCGGGTTCCCGGGTTCGATTCCCGGCGGGGTCAGGGATTTTCTCTGCCTCGTGATGGCTGGGTGTTGTGTGCTGTCCCTAGGTTAGTTAGGTTTAAGTAGTTCTAAGTTCTAGGGGACTGATGACCATAGATGTTAAGTCCCATAGTGCTCAGAGCCATTTGAGCCATCCATGGGTCATACAGTATCTCAACTCTTCAAACTGTCCACGTGATGCTAAATTCAATAAAACAAATCTCTTAGCCGAAAAATACTATAGCAATTGAAATGCGAGGTCCACCTACATCCACACAACTAATCTGCAATTCACAATTAAGTAACTGGCAGAGATATGTGCAAAGGAAACCACTAGTTTGTGAAGCAATGCAGCAGTGTTCTCTATATAAGCAGCGACCTGTGATGTTAACGTCTGGTTACCTCAGCGGCAGCACGAGGAGTGAGTTTTCACGCTACCGCTCGATAAAAGAACCGTCGTCCGCCACTCTTCGTAACAGGAACCTGCATTCGCCACGAAAACTTATCAACGGATACCGTACCACGAATATTTCGGCCACAAGGCTAGCTAGCTCAGGGGCGTAACGAAGGATTGTTTACACCGCCGATACCAGCTCATCAGAGGTGAGGTTGCTCCATCTCCACGAAATATTGCAAACGGGAGAGCGAAGTTACAATTTAGAACTGTCAGGACAACAGAAATCTCAGAAAGAAATCTCAGGAAATTTCAACAAAACGTGATGGGACTTCCCTTGTGGACGTCTCTCATGTGCATTAACAAAAGCCGTTGACCGATAATTAATAATATTTGAATGCAACATGCTTTGTATTAAAAGTAACGTGTACAATTGTAAAAATGCTGTTGTTACATATTGTCATACTTGTATAGAATTCTCGGGTGAAGTTCATCCTTATTGGTCTTCAACAGGGTCTTGGACTCCGGCTCCATAGAACCTTCTGAAATGGTGGTTCCCGAATTATTTCTTTTCACTTCCTATTTTCTATTTTTATTTGTTTTATTTTTCATGTATTCTTTCTTCACTCAGCTGCAAGTCGACGTCGTTATGGGAGATCTTCCAAGACGGCTCGTGGAATCTAGATCCTGTGCGACTGTGCAGGTGCCAGTTGCCTGGAAGTGGGACTTAATGCTTCGATTTTGTTGAGGAATTTCATAATGGATATCCAAATTCGTTCCCTGAGGAGCGACATGAAATGCTCACCGTGGAGGTCCTGAATGTGGGTCCAACGAGGTGCGCGGAGTACGGCCCGAAAGCATCGATTCTGGACCGCCTGGAGGAGGCGTGAGGATAAGGGCAAACAGTGCATGATGTCGAGTAGCCGTAAGAAGTAGCAGTTTGATTAGTTTCTATCGTACATGTGAGTTAAAAAGTAATTTCTAGTCAGCTTCTTGCTCAGGTTAATACCAAGATATTTAAGTCTCTCAGTCCAGCTGAGTGGTCGATAGTGCAGAATCAGAGAATCACAGGGATCGGGGCGTCGTCGTGTAAACATCACGAACTTCGTATTTTCTGTCTTGAGTTTAATACAGTGTTGCGCCGCCCATTGTTCAGTCAAGGTCAGTTGTCGCTGGATGCGGTTGATGAAGGCAGTGACTCGTCGGCTACGCGTCAACAAAGCCGTATAGTCAGCAAATTGGGCAAACACCACTAGCCGCAGAACAGCAGCGTCGTTAACATAGACGACAAAGAGAACTGGTAACAAACCCGATAGTTGTGGTATGCCTTCCGAAATGTGTTTGAGACTGGAGCGTTGTCCTACCTTAACTGTTATCTTCCTGTCCTGAAGAAAGCTGATGCTCGACTTGATACATGAGTCAGGAAAGAAGCGGTCATTCAATTTGGTGATCAGTTTGTAACGTCAGACCCGGTCGTACACCTTCTCTATATTCAAAAACTTGGTGACAGTGTAACTAGACACATTCATATTATAGGAGATATATTCTGAGATGCATAGAAGTAGTAATTCCGTCGAAAGCCGAGGTTGAAAAGTGAACTGATCCGGCCATATCACATCATGGGCGAGGACTACAAGTCGTATCCCGTAGCGTAACAACCGTTTAAGAATTTTGGACGTTGTCGGCAAGTGAATTATTGGTCGATAATTGGAGGGATGGCTCAGATATTTTACAGGCTACGGAATAGGCGCCACAAGAGCAATCTTCCAAGGTTACGGAAAGTACTCCAACAACGTGTAACTGTTGTAGACGTGTGTGAGCAAAACAGATTTCCGGGGGATTTGCTTGAGTTGGTCGTGAGTGACGCCATTTGCTCTCAGAGCAGAGTGAACCCCAAAGTTGTGTACTATTCGTCGGATTTCCACCGGGGTCGTGAGAAGGGGTTCAGCTTGCTGAACAGTCCCACTAATTATTTGTGCTCTCTGCCTGATCTCACCTGCGCCGCAATCACCCTCTGTGGTGTCAGCATCGTTCTGAGCTTCGTAAGTCGAAGCGAAAAGTTCTACTTTGGCTAGTGGGACGTATGTCAGTCTTGTGGGACCCTGCTGTGCTTGGTTCAGTGATTGTGGACTCCTCAGTGTCCGGACAAAACTCCACTCGTTCCAGGATTGGAGCAGGAAGGTGGACATTTTGTCTTCCCATACTCCAAAAATGGCTCTGAGCACTATGGGACTTAACATCTGTGGTCATCAGTCCCCTAGATCTTAGAACTGCTTAAACCTAACTAACCAAAGGACATCATATACATCCATGCCCGAGGCATGATTCGAACCTGCGACCGTAGCGGTCGCTCGGTTCCAGACTGAAGCGCCTAGAACCGCTTGGCCACACCGGCCGGCCCCACACTCCAGTTCGCTGCCGTAAGACACGTCGGTGAAACTCGCGTGCGAGGCGTTTCATCTCTCTCCGATCTCCTGGGATGCGATAGCACTGCCAGCGACGCCTGGGCGTATTCTTGAGAGTTTTCGAATCTTGGATGAGTGGAAAGAGGTACTCGTGATAAGGCATAAGGTATGGGGTGGTGAGTGACGCCTGTTTGAATGCTGTTCGAATTTGCGCAGCTACTTTGTCAATGGCTGCAACAATATGGGATGCAGATGAAATGTCTGCAGTGATGCAGCAACAGCTCATACTGGTTCCAAACAGTGGACGTTTGAGATTGATGCCACATTGTGAGCAAAGCCTCAGTGGTCATGCACAAGACGTATTGGTGACTGGAAGTCAAGTCGTTGAACGTCTGCAGTTGCAAATTCAGCCTCAGATTCCTGAGCATGGTCACGTCCAGAATATCCAGTCTATGACGGGCGTTCAGCAGAATGCGCATTGTATCCTCATTCGCGAACGTGATAGCATCAAGTCTTTCATTCAAAGCATAGTCTCTCTCACGCCTCGGGATGTTCTGTCGAATGTTTTGCATTGGGGTCACCACACATCAAGAAATCCTGATATCAGTCAATTAATGCCAAGAAATTCTCTTCATTGAATTACCTGTTGGGGTTGAGGTTCGTAGAGATAAGCGTATTGTGGCCATGGCTTCAAGGGTTTCCAGTACTGGGAGAGTCGTTGGAGCATGCGTGATGGAATTCTTGAAGAAAATGGCTGTACCTCCCAGCGGCCGTTGGTACGATCTGTATTATAGGATGCCACGTTGGACAGCTTAAAATTTTGTGTGGTTCAAAAATGGTTCAAATGGCTCTGAGCACTATGGGACCTAACTTCTGAGGTCATCAGTCCTCTCGAACTTAGAACTACTCAAGACTAACTAACCTAAGGACATCACACACTCCCATGCCCGAGGCAGGATTCGAACCTGTGACTGTAGCGCGTAGACCGCTTGGCCACCCCGACCGGCTTTTGTGTGGGATGGTGTGTTTTAGTAACAAATAGAATGCCCACAGGCTGACAAAGAATAGATTCTCCTATTGTCATTAAATCAAGGTCTCTTAGCATGGTGGGTCTATGGGTCATATCTAAGTGTAAAAAATGCTATGGCACCTTCGAAAAGGGTCATCGATTAGGACATGACAGTTGGTGCTTCATTAAAGTTCTTTGTAATTGTGGTAAAGATATTTCCTTTGTGCCGGCCTCTGTGGTCGAGCGGTTCTAGGCGCTTCAGTCCGGAACCTCGCTACGCTACGGTCGCAGGTTCGAATCCTGCCTCGGGCATGGCTGTGTTTGATTTCGTTAGGTTAGTTAGGTTTAAGTAGTTCTAAGTCTAGGGGACTGAAGACCTCAGGTGTTAAGTACCATAGTGCTTAGAGCCATTTTTGTTTCCTTCGTTGCAACTTAGAGAGAAAATCAGAAATGCTTGAGAGAGCCTTCAGAAGTTCTATGCAGTTGAGGCAGGACTGTTCTTTTGGAGCTACCGTTGATGGTCGTCGTCCTCATTGTCATACCTCGTTGAGGAGACCGACGGAGCCTGTCGGTTTGGAAGTTCTGGGAAGCCCTTTGTACTGCTTAGAGTAGGCCGTGGAGCTGTTTATGCCACTTGTTGTCCTCGTAAACGTGCGGTTTGGCCTTGGGCCGTATAGGTGCGCAAAGCTTGCTGAAACTTGCTGCAACCTCTTCAAGTGCCTAGCTTTTCTTCGCCGCAATTAGCGGAAGTTGGTTTTTTTGTTGGATATTTCGTGCAGTTCCGTGCCTGTAGGGGCCTCCACATTTGACGCTCCTGGCGAGAAGCGACCAGTAATTTGCAGTATGGAAATAAGGCTGACAGCGTTTACACTGTAGAGTAACTCCTTAGGTTTGTAAGTTTCCACGTTCACTTTTGTATCGATGATAAGACGGAGTCATATACCGAGTCACTCGTTGGACAGCAGGGAGTGACACACAGTAGACCGGTTGGACTATTAATGTATTTCAAACCGCGTCACTCGTTGCACGAGCAGGGAATGAGACACAGTAGACCGGTTGGACTATTAATGTATTTCTCTTGGTGTCCTTCGTCTTGTACTGGTGCACCACAGTTGCGTAAAAATGTTCAAATGTGTGTGAATTCCTAAGGGACCAAACAACTTAGGTCATCGGTCCCTAGACATACACACTACTTAAACTAACTTACGTGTAGAACAACACACACACCCATGCCCGAGGGAGGACTCGAACCTCCGGTGAGAGGGGCCGCAATTGCATAAAACCAATGGCATGTAACTCAGTCTCACTTTGCCGTAATTTTCACCGGAAAATAATTAATAACACCCTTGTGTATCTTCTGATTTGGAGATTGGTGTGTATAGAATGGAATTTTTTGAGTCCTGAAATAACTGCAGTGCTGTCCGCTGATCCGCTGTCGTTTCGAAGTGGTACTTGATCGATTGCCTTTTATAGACGCTCTCGATTGATACAGACACATTTCCCTTCAGTTCGGTGTTTAGGGAAAGATATTTTCTCATGTGTGGTTATCGGAGGGATTTTCGTCGATGGATATTTAGGTGGCTGTCTTGTGCCAGAGGTGGAAGGTTGTTCGGTTCTTGGTTGAGGCGTCACTTCCATAAACTCGTTCTTCAATTGTAATGGAGCAAATTGATTGGAGGCTGATAGTGGAATTTATCGCTTAGTGGCTTGAGCGATGTCTTGTGAGTTCTTCCTCCAACGTCCAGTTCATTTGTTTCGGACAAATTGAAAACCTGTGGATTCGTCGTTGCCAGACAGATGGGGAAGTTTCGAATTAGATTTGGTGGGGGGTGTTGGTGATTCGTCAGAAGCAGAAGAGTCATCGTCGTGAGGCCTCGTCTTCATTTCGCCGCGTCTAGAGGATATATCACTCGCCACTCGGCCTCGTCTTCTTTGTTTATTGTTCGCTGTCCTTGATGATCTTCAGCTGGTGTAATGTCGATAGGTGGTGGGGTGTGTGTTCTCATTGTGACTGTTCTTCCTGTGAACTTCTGGCAGGTTCCAGAGATCGGCCATTGACGTAGAGAATGCGGCTTCATCCGCCGTGGCCGGGGCCCAAGCCCTCCATTCTTGCCCGTTTCCAACATTCCCGAAGTTGCCGTGACCGCAGCCTTGGTCTTCGTCGCCGAATTTCTTTCCTCCATGATCAGGGTCGTCGTAGATGGGGCAGCCGATGGGGCTGATGGGGGCGCTGGCAGCGGTCGATTGATCGGCGGTCCTTGCTCCGGCCTCGGCCGCGTGCTCGCTGCGATCTCTCGCTTGTACACCGCGTACTCGAACACAATGCTAATGGGCTACGCTGCTTAGTTTTTCGGTGTGTGGCATTACTGAATTCTTACCTCCGTCAGCGGTCTCTGCTTCTAGGATAGGTGGTAGACGGAAATTTTCTCCTTATTTGACACTTTTAGAGAGAGATGGCACTCAAGTGAGACGCTTCCACCTCTAGAATCGTAACGGTTAAAGGGTTGTGCACATCTCGGTGAACGTAGGGCAGGGAAGTTTCTTGTGTTAGCAGTGCACAGTTGTCGGGCTACATTGTATCTACGATAAGGACGTAGTTCGATAGTGTTTACGTGTTCAAGTTGCCGGACAACATGTCGGGAGGCGTCTAACCGTTTGAAGATGTTAGGTGCGTGGTCGCGCATCTTTTCGCTAAGGTAATTTTCGTGAAGCGTCCTATGAACCACACGTGTACTTGTGCACCATGGGAGACTCAAACACCACTTAAGGCGTTTGTTCTCGAGAGAGTGAGAAGCTCTCTAATATTAGACTTGCAGGTCGTCCCCAATCCGGCACTGCCACATAGGAAGGTGGGCAGTATCGTCGCCTTGAGGAGTGTCAGCTTCGTTGCCGTGTTGAGATCTTTGGTCAGAATGATTGGCATCAGGGCATGTAACATCTATAGTGTCGTCGTATTCCTCTCCTTAACATGTATTTTAAAGATAAGTCCCTTGTCAAGTCATACACCAAGGTACTTATGTGAATCTTTCAGGGTACCCTGTTTTCGTTGATCATTAAGTCCACGTTCAGTATTCGCCGCTTCTTACAAGGGAACCTCCCGATCACACCCCCCTCAGATTTAGTTATAAGTTGGCACAGTGGATAGACCTTGAAAAACTGAACACACATTAATCGAGAAAGCAGGAAGAAGTTGTGTGGAACTATGAAAAAATAAGCAAAATATACAAACTAAGTAGTCTATGGGCAAGATAGGCAACACGAAGAATAATTTGAGCAAAGGAGCGCTGTGGTCCCGTGGGTAGTATGAGGAGCTGTGGAAAGAGAGGACCTTGGTTCAAGTCTTCCCTCAAGTGAAAATTTTAATTTTTTATTTTCAGTTTATGTGACAAACTCTTATGTTTCCATCAGTTTTTTGGGAGTGATTATCACATCCACAAGAAAACCTAAATCGGGCAAGGTAGAAGAATCTTTTTACCCATTCGCCAAGTGTACAAGTTAGGTGGGTCGACAACATATTCCTGTCATGTGACGCGCATGCCGTCACCAGTGTCGTATAGAATATATCAGACGTGTTTTCCTGTGGAGGAATCGGTTGACCTATGACCTAGCGATCAAATGTTTTCGGTCACCATTGGAGAGGCACGTCCTTTCGTCTACTAATCGTACGGTTTTGCGGTGCCGTCGCAAAACACAGACACTAAACTTATTACAGTGAACAGAGACGTCAATGAACGAACGACAGATCATAACTTTGCGAAAATAAAGAAATTAAAATTTTCAGTCGAGGGAAGACTTGAACCAAGGACCTCTCGTTCCACAGCTGCTCACGCTAACCACGGGAGCACGGCACTCCTGACCTTACACTAGCGTTGATATTGCCAATCTTACACATAGACTACTCAGTTTGTATATTTTGCTTATTTTTTTATAGTTCCACACAACTTCTTCCTGTTTTCTCGATTGATGTGTGTTCAGTTTTTCAAGGCCTATCCACTGTCCCAACTTATAACTCAATCTGAGGAGGGTGGGATGGGGAGGTTCCCTTGTTAGTAAATATGACTGCTTTAGTTTTGGTTGCGTTAATGGCTGTTTTGTTGTAAAAATACTATATTTGAAGCCGATCCATTGGTTGCTGCATGCGAGCAATGAGTTGCAGTTTAATAGGACCCGTGGTTAAGAAAGCCTTGTCATCGGCATACAAATATGAAACAGTAACGGCGACAAGACAGAACCCTGATGGATGCCAGCAATGGGATATTTCGTGCCAAACTTCTTTCCTTAAAGCTAAACGAAAAGTTGTCGGTCGGGTAGAAATCTATCCAAAATCTTCACATAAGAGTCCTGAATAGCCATATTGGAGAGTGCCAAACCTTATCGTACTCTTTCTCTGTATCTATCAAGACGCCGAGGGTAGAGCTGGACTTGTTAAAATTATACTGGATAAATTCAGTGATCCGGATGAGCTAATGTTCCGCAGACAATTTTGCCTGCAAACCAAACTATTTTGGGCGTATGATGTGATGATGTTCCAACAGAGCGATGATGCTGTTAAGGAGAATTCGTTCCAGGCAATGAGTTTATAGGGCAAAACGAGGGTTGACTGAAAAATATTGTCCTCACCTTCATAACTTTTCAACAGTTGGTAGCATTGGTATGCGGCAGGTACTGGCTTGTTCTGTAGCCTTTTCTTTACAGCTCCAGTTGGCGGGAAGCCTTGGCACTGAACGGTTGTGTTGTATGGAACCCTGCGCAGACGGCGTTCAATGCGATTTAAGCAACGTGCAGTCATTGAATTCTTGACAGCAGAAGGTGTCACCCCGAAGGAGATTCATCAGAGAACGAAAGCAGTTTATGATGATTGTGTTGATCTAAGTACTGTGCGTCGTTGGGAGAGTAAGTTTAAGATGTTGAGGCGGGATCATCTGACCTGCGCGACAAAGAAAGAATTGGACGACCTGTGGCAGCAACAACCGAGTTTCACAAGCAAAATGTTGACAGACTGATTCATGACTATCGTCGTATCACTCAGAGAGAAATTGCATGGACTATCGGCACTTCACAAGAACATGTGGGTCACATTATTGCTTTGCTTGGCTATCGGAAGATCTGTGCACGATGGGTACCCTGGATGCTGACTCCTGCAATGAAAGCACACAGACTTGAAATTTGCCAGCAACTTCTCTCGCGATACGAGAATGAAGGTGACGCCTTTCTCCATTCAATTGCGACAGAGACGAAACGGGGGTACAGCATGACGACCCAGAGACGAAACGCCAGTCTATGGAATATCGACACAAAAACTCGCCCCTGAAAAAGAAATTAAAGACGCAGCCCGCAGCTGGAAAAAGTCATGGCCACAGTGTTCTAGGACGCAGATGGTGTTATCCATATTGATTTCCTTGATCGCGGAACAACAATAAATTCCGAGCGTTACATCACAACGCTGTGAATTCTGAAGCGACGACTAAGAAGGGTCCGAAAGGAAAAGGGAAAGGTTTTCCTGCAGCATGACAATGCCAAACCACACACTTCACGTGCCACCACAGCAGAGCTTCAGAGACTGAATCTCATCACCGTACGGCATCCTCCATACAGTCCAGATTTAGCAAAGTCTGACTTCCATCTGTTCCCGATAATGAAAGAGAATCTGCGGGGACATAATTATGCTTCAAATGAAGATTTTGAGAGAACTGTGAGACTGTTGATGCAGAAACAGTGTCGACTTCTTCCGTGACGGCTTCAAAAACTTGTTCATCGTTGGCAGAAATGTATCAAATTGAGTGGTGATCATGTGGAAACGTGAATATTAGTAGTTTAAGATCACATTCTAAAATTTTTTTCTGCGTTAGATTTATTAAAATACCCAATCAACGAAGGTGGAGGCATTACTTTTCATTCAGCCCTCCTAGTTGTCTGGTTGAAAATATTTCCCAGGCTTCGGAGTTAGGATAACATGAGCTATGTTCCATGTGTGGGCAGTAAAAGACAGCTGCTAATAATCTTGGTAAGCACCACGACCGGCTTTCGCAGTAGATGTTCGAGTTCAGCATTGACGACGGCTGCACTGCTCCTCTTGGTGTCCTGTGTATGCTGGCCGTTACCTCCTCCACCACCTCACTCCGCGCCGGCCTTGTGGCCGAGCGGTTCTAGGCGCTTCAGTCCGCGACAGCGCTGCTGCTACGGTCGCAAGTTCGAATCCTGCCTCGGGCATGGATGTGTTTGATGTCTTTAGGTTAGTTAGGTTTAAGTAGTTCTAAGTATAGATGATTGATGACCTCAGATGTTAAGTCCCATAGTGCCCAGAGCTATTTGAACCATTGGAACCTCGCTCCGCTCGTTGTCCGCGCGATTGCCAC
Source organism: Schistocerca americana (assembly GCF_021461395.2). Taxonomy (NCBI): domain Eukaryota; kingdom Metazoa; phylum Arthropoda; class Insecta; order Orthoptera; family Acrididae; genus Schistocerca; species Schistocerca americana. Next base: position 194,679,588 of record NC_060124.1, on the reverse strand, counting down.
GGCGGACGGTGGCGATGGTGGGGGTGAAGTGCGGCCTCGGGCCGCGCTCGGGCCTGCGATGTCCTCGGCATGGACACCACCGCCCGGAAACGCGTTTTACTTTCCCGGTTCAGTGCAGGGCTCCACTCCAGACTAAGCTGTAGGCCACTATCTTTATTAATTAGACCATCTTGCGTCATACTCCATAGTATGGCCCGTTTTTTTACACTGTCGATCACGGTGATGTGGAAGTCTGGCGTAGTTCAGTGTGGCTTTTTATGTCCACGGTGCCTCACTTCTACCGTGCGAACGGTGACCCAATGTATGATTTGCCGCACTGGCAGGGCATTGGTTAACGCCTCGTGAGACGCCCGCTAAACCCGTTGGGCAGAACAGGTGATTAGGATTGTGGAAAGGGACAAATAAGGTTGGGGTCAGCTTCACCTTAAATTGTAATTTATTGTAATTTAATAACACATCAAACTACAAATCTTTCACGGCTGAAGGCCTCCAAACAAGAAATCTTAAAAAAAATCTACAAGATAATTTCAAGTGACTAAAGACACGCAGTTACAATTACAAATATAGTATATATATATATATTAACGACTGAATGCCCACAATAAAATTTTAAAGATTTTAAAATAAATTACCATAAACTTTCAAAGGCAGAAGGCCGCAATGTTTTTGCTCAAAGGATAACTTGAAGAATAAGGTGTTAAGTGGCTGAAGGCCCAGAATTAATTTTTCAAAATTAAAAAAAAAACCATAAGTCTTAAGTTTTAGGTGGCTGAAATGCACTAAAAGAAAAGACAAGACAACGACAATAATCTTTCAGCAAATTTTCACTTGCCGGAATTCAAACTTACTTATAAGCGGCTGAAGTCTTTTAATTTACATAAAATACAATAAAACCAAGAATTTTAAAAACACTGGCTATGACAGATTATAAACAGACAATTAAACAACAGTGAGAAAGACAATAAAGACAACGGCACTCAGAAGCCTCCAGGGGGTCGGTCTGCCCACGTTCACTTAGGTGAGACAGATAGTGAGCCCAACTACACTTGATCCGTCGGTAACCCAACCTAGGGACAGCCACTAATCGGTACATGAGAACTCAAACACAAAATGTTACGAACGTGATTATCCACAATGAAATATGTATTAAGCTGTCAAATTACACACCATGTTGGACAGCGACAACAGGTGAGGAAAGGAAGCTGCTTGAAATTACGTTAGTGGCCGGCACAGGTAACCGGAACACCAACGGCCACAAGGTAGAAAATTCCGCTGGTACACTTGAATTTGAAATACGGTAATACAGTTAACTCCACCGTATGGCGGCTGAATTTCAGCAATACAAACACTCGGTGTTGCTCACAGGAAAACTTCCCCAACAGCGAACCACCGAAACGAACCACACAATATGAATGGACGTGGCTTGGGTACTTACTACTCCATTCAACTTTGACGTCCTGGGTCGGTGAGCCACGAAGCTCGTAGCAATCGGACAGCTCCAAACACGCTCCGACACTGTGCAGGGACCGGTAGCGGACCCAGCCGACTGCACCGTGCGGAGATATCCTCCCTGGTCCGCACCAACCGACCGACTGCCCTCAGAATGGCGACAACATCTAAAATAGTCGTCTGTTTAAATAACGCCAACTATACACACAACATGACAAACACTGCACGAAGACCTGAACGATACCCAACAGTAACTAAACACGCATGAAGACAAATTGGGAGTCGATGCACACACACACACACACACACACACACACACACACACACACACACAGCCGACTTATGAACGATCTGCGAGCCAGATCACCGGACGACCGACCGACGATCCACGAAGACCGTGGACCGGCTCAAGTAATGCGTGGCGGCAATGGTCGGGCGAGCCATGTCAACGAAGACCTCACTACTCCTGTACTCTTCTTTTTCTTCTTCCTGGTGTAGACTTCGGTCTGAACGCACGTCTTATCTGCTTGTTGATGTACCTATTTCTTCTGAATGTCGTCTCGAGGTGCCTCAGCTCAGCCGAGGCACTGTCTTGATCGCAGATTAATTGTGCCCTGTGAACGAGTATGAGCTAAATGCATTCACGTTAGGAAATGTGGTGGCTGCTGGAGGCCTGCTGGCTTCCCATACACGTTGTTTCGCAGGTTGCCATCAGGTTTCTGTTTCACTAGGACGTCATGAGACGGGAAGATGCCATCCCGTTCCACCTTCATCATAAACTGTTGGTGTGTATCAAGTTGAGACGTTGGAGAAATTCGCTTAAGATGTCGTATCTATGTAGCCAAACGAAAAGAGTTTCATCCATGTAGCGGTAGAAACAAATCGGTCCTAGATGATCTTACTCCAGGGCCTTCTCCTCCATTTTCTCCACGAACATCCCATGAGTTCTATCGAACAAGAAAAAACTTTAAAATGAGTACAAACTGAAAGAGCCATGTAAGGCTGATGCCGAATTTCTTTCTTATCAGTTCCATGGAGTCATTCAGTGGTACCCTGGCGAAGAGTGATACCACATCGAAACTCACCAAAAAGTGAAGTTCTTGCAGATGTTTTACAAAGTGACTGGAATTGTGAATGTGATGTTCGCATTTTCCCCCCAGCGGGACTTAGAAGAACAGTCAGGTGTTTGGCCAGTCCATACGTTGCTGATTCTGTTGTGGACCTTTTGCAGCCCACCTAGTCCTGGCGGTGCAGCAGCTTGTGGTCGAAGCTTTTTGACAGTTTTCGTGTTACAGTTACTGTGAAGAAGTTCGATGGTTCTGCTGTGGAAGTAGCTTGTTGGGTCCCCTTCTACGCTGCGTCGTCGAGTAGTTCATACACTTTCTGTTTATATTCTGAGCGCAGGAGCAATACAGTAGAGCTCCCTTTGTCAGGAGGCAGGATGACCAGCTCAGGATCGTTGAGTAGATCGCGGATGACCGCTGTCTCTTCCATTTAGAGGTTACACTTCAGTGGTACGGCCCAGGTCAGGGTATGACACGTTTCACGGCGTATTTCTTTGGCCTCATTGGTTGATAGAGCTTAGAAGCCTTGTTCCACACTGCTTAAGATCTCCAAAATCGTTAGTGATGTCAAAGGCGGTGCGAGATTGAGTCCTTTCTAGAGCACGGAAATTGCTGCGTCATTTATGGATTCTTCCCATAAGGATGATTACAGTACGCTTGGGTGATTCTTGGATGGGTTTCTGACGTGCTTCAAGATGTTAAAACTTCGACGTCTGTTTAGAGGTGGCAATTCTTCGCACGCTGTCCGCCTGCGCCCATGTGACAGCCTCAACTTATTCTCACTATTTGGGAGAGAGCTGATGCTATCTTCAGAGGGACCTTCGAAGGTGGTGTCCAGACAGCGGCGAGTACAATGGATTCTCTCTCTCACCAGCGCGAAGTTGGCTCGTCTTCTGATGCGGATGGGCGCTCCAGTCCCGATGTGGTGAGGTATCTTTGCAAAAGATAGGGACCACCAGAAGATGGCAACGTGTCTGTTTGCCGAAATATACCGGGAAAACGCCAGATCGCATTGTTAGACGTTTCATTTATTTGTTCGCATCTTCCATAAATCGCTGTTGCTATATTTCACTATAATGAGAAAGAGCCAGTTAGTTTACACGATTAATACATTTTCTCAGCACAATATGTGGCCACACGATGACCGTCTACAAGATTTGCAATTTGAGCTTCTCTAGGCGAATCGAATTTTCAAATAACTTATGGGGACACAGCAGTCTAACATCTTAGACAAACTTATGCAATTCGAAAGGTCATTTTCAGGGCACAAATTCAAAATATAGGTCCCTTTAAGAGGCAGCTAGCACGCTCGCTGGGCGGGGATACGTAAATAAAAAAATAAAAGTCGACGTATGTAGAGAAATGGCACTTATCGTAAACAACTGGCACCACAACACAACCATATAGATCAAGTTTGACGTTTTCGAAGCAGAAATCCACACATATTACAAAAATGGGTGTATGTTCCACCCTCCTAAACCACAGGACCGATTTCAACCAAACTTCGTACACATGTACCTTACTGCCGGCCATAGTGGCCGAGCGGTTCTAGGCGCTACAGTCTAGAACCGCGCGACCGCTACGGTCGCAGGTTCGAATCCTGCCTCGGGCATGGATGTGTGTGATGTCCTTAGGTTAGTTAGGTTTAAGTAGTTCTAGGTTCTAGGGGACTGATGACCACAGCAGTTAAGTCCCATAGTGCTCAGAGCCATTTGAACATGTACCTTACTGTCAGGCGACTATCGCTTTTGGGGCGAGAAATAGTTACTTATCAAAGATAGGGTGAAAAAGAAGTGTGGTCTGTGACGCGCGAATTTCCAGATTTTATTCATCCAGTATTTGAGAATGATAGCACTTAGTTATTTGCAATGAACTTTACATATACTTTAAAACCTTAGGGAAACATTTTTCTCGCTGACAACACATACAAGATGATGACAGGAAAAATGTTTATCGCCTGCTATTTTCCGTTGTTAATGCAGTAAAAGAGCCACATGAGGCATGACGTTATAATTTATTACTTCTTTACCACCAGTTTTATTCGCGACTCGTTTTAGACAGGGTATGCACTTACACCACTGAATGTGAGTGCAAAATTATATCATTATATGACACATAGTTTTGAAGATGTGACGTCATAAACAATGAGATGTATGAAAAACTGCCGCATCATGCTTGTCGTTTAAATTTGTTACTTCAGTGCTATTAAAGCTATTAGGAACACATTTTGCAGGTAGTATCCTCACATGCCGATGAATGTACCTACATAGTACGACACACAGTTCAGGAGAGATGACATCATACACAGTAAGATGACTGGAAAACTGCCACATCGTGCGTGACGTTTAAATTCATCACTTCGTTGCCGTTAAAACCACTTGCAACACATTTTATAGACAGTATCCACACATGCCTCTCAATGTATCTACAAAATTATAGCAATAAACGACACAGAGTTCAGGAAATTTGACGTCATTAACATTAAGCACAAGGCCACACGCTGCGTGCTTTAGGCATCGACGCACTGCTATAAAGGCACTGATGCGCGACAACATTGTGACTGCTGACCTACTATCGACAGCAGCGTCTCCTGGCGAGGAATGACTGCTAGACAAACACACGCACGGTGCATGTAGTATCAGTGAGCGTGCTGTCCGTGTGTAGAATGGGAAAGGCGAGCGACCAAGGGCAGATTGTGATGACCCGGCGGCTCGCCTCAGGCATTTCGGAAACTGCACGACTTAGGTGTTCGAGGACCATCGTGGTGAGTCTCTGCAACACGCGGTGAATGAAACGGAGGTGAAACCATATTGTGCGGTTGGGTAGCCACTCTCATTCCAGATGTCGGACGTTATAGGCCGGGCAGGGTGATGAAACAGGACAGGTGGCGAACTGTGCCGGAGCTAACATCAAACGTTAAGCGGGTCAGAGTACAAATGTGTGTGAACAAACACTGCACCGAACACTCCTAACGATGGACCCATGCAGTCGACGAGCCATGCATGTACCAATGTTAACACTACGACATCGGCAACTACGACCGATATGGGAACGTGAACATCGGCACTGGACGTTGGCGTAGTGGCTGAGCGTTGCACGGTTTGACGAACCCCCATACCTTCTTCATGATGCCGATGGGAGAGCGCGAATACGTCGTCTTCCAGCAAAACAGCTCCTTGACACCTGTACTGCGGGACAGATACAAGCATTCGGCAGCTCCATCATTACGCTCTAGGGAACTGTCACGTGGACGTTCATGGGTCGACTCATGCAAGGCATCATGACGGCCAAGGATTATCGTACATTGGTTGGCAGACCACGTACAGCCTTTCATGACGATCATGTTTCCCGATAGCAGTGATATTATTCAACAAGGTGCTGCACCATGTCACAAGGTCAGGAGTGTGATGGAGTGGTTCGTGGCACACACTGGCTAGTTCTTATTGATGTGCTGCCCCCCAACTCACCAGGTCTGAACCCAATCGAATGTATCTTGGATGTGATTCAGGGTGGCGTCAGAGCTCATCGCCCTCCTCCCCAGAATTTACGGGAATTAATAGACTTTGTGTATGCGGATGTGGTGCCAACTCCTTCCAGAGGCCAACCGAGGCCTCACTGCTTCCATGTCACGGCGCATCGCCGATATTATTTGTGCCAAAGATGGACATAACAGCTAGTAGGTAGGTGGTCATAAAGTTCGAGCTGATCAGTGTAAATACCTGGGAAAAACCGGGCTTCTCCGCTAGTATTAAATGACGACTGGTAAGACAGCAACACGAATTTTGTCCCTCTGGCTGTTTTTCTATTCTTTTTTGTTTACCTGGGAGAGAGCTGGATCCTAATCAGAACATAACCTTTGCCTCTATTGATAAGGTCACTTAAACTAGCAAAAGCTTCCTTCGTAACACTACGCTTCAGTCCGGAACCGCGCTGCTGCTACGGTCGCAGGTTCGAATCCTGCCCCGGGCACGGTTGTGTGTGATGTCCTTAGATTAGTTATGTTTAAGTAGTTCGAAGTCCAGGCGACTGAAGACTTCAGACGTTAAGTACCATAGTGGTTAGAGCCATTTCATCCATCTGAACCGTAGCACTATCACATTAACTAGGAATGCGCGCATATAAACCTCCGTGCTGCTATATTCCTTGTGATGACCAGAACTAAGGCAATGTTCTGCAGTAACAGATTTTATGGCTCTAGGAAGGATGTATGACGCTTATGCTCCATACATCGGTGTTCCATGGTCCTAACTGTCTGACCAATGCCGCTATTTCAGTGAATACGGAAACCAAGACGATTCTTTACAAACTTTAAAAGGGCTTGAATCTGAGATGGTGGTCAAAAGACGTGCTTCACACAGTGTTTCCTCATAAGAGAACCAATCTTGGTGCAAGAACCTGTAACACTAACGTATATCACTCTAACGTGAAACACGCTAATGTTATCCTCTGAGAGGATTTCGATTTTTGACCACGTGTGTGTCTAATGGACAAAGATATCGGACTATAATAAATATGTTGAAATGAACAGAAAAACTATATCGACTTTAACCTTGGGAGTTAATGGAAGTTTCTAAAATCATAAGTGAATCGAAAACAATGAACTGTCGCCAGCCCAATTAGGCACATTAATTTGGAAGTATATGTTTAAGAAAATTGAATATTTGTATTTCCCTTTGAATAGCACACAGGATACAAGCTGACACAGTGCACAGTACACTCTGAACACACTCCAGTGAGTTATAAGAAGCAAATTTGCACCACGCTCATACACATCACAGCTACAATCAAGATCATTAATTAATCAAATACGGAAATGTTACTGCATGAAGTGCAGAACAAAAATTTGGACATGAGGGGCTTTTATCTTAACTGACATGAAAAACAACAAATAAAGATGAATAATATCATAAATACACTGTTTAAACTCCTCTACATATATCACTTTTCCTTAGCAACAGTAATAGTTCAATTTTCCTCCTGATAGGTGGAGCATATGATGGGGACCCATAAACTAGTATACTTTCACTATTCATTGCTCTCTGATTATTGCAGTAGAAAAGTCTAATTCAAAAATCTAATCATTCACTTTATTTGGAGTAGTTCACAATTTACTTTGCAAGACAATAAAATACAACACTGGGCTTAATTAACTTTTAAAATAGAAACCATTCATGACAGAAATCAAAACCATACTATTTTTAAAGTGAGCTTAATTTATTTGACTTTTTATCATTTGTGAAGCAGGTATTCTAGACAATAATATTTACACAATCTTTCACTGTAATCCTACAAAACTATATTTTGTAGTAAACTAAGGATACTTTAGCAAAAGCCTATCCAACTTCACTTTTGTGCTTGTAACTTTAACTTTTACTGCCTACTCCCTTTATATTAGACAAAAAAACACTTTTAAACACTTGAATTTAAGAATTGTTCATTTAAATCAGGATACTCGGTTTTAGTATCACTTAGGTGAGGACCTTGCATAGGTTCGTGATCAGGATAGAAAATACAGTTCCGGACAGGGATTTATAATTTTTCTCACAGTTGGCCCATAGTAAAACAGGCGTGTGATTTGTCTCCCATTGTATCCATTGTAGCGAAAACTAATTGAGATTGGTTAAGCTGACAACCTTTAGTGTCTGAGATGACTTGGACCCTACGAACTGAGATACGATGTACCCCCACGCGCCGAGCCGGGTGGTTGCTAGCAAAACGTCACGAGCTGGCTACCTGCAAACGACATTTCCAACGCACCATTATTATCAAAGCCACACAAATTAACTGGTCCATGCCCACGTACATTACTGAATGTATGAAGTTTATGAAACAGTGGCGAAGATTGGTGACAAGTGACATGGCGGCTAACTGTACTCACGGCTCTTGATGTTCGAATTCTCCATAAAATCTCTTCTTGGCGTCGGATTTTCAACATATTAGAGCCATTCCTTTTTGCCCAGAATACCATATAATAGCCAGATCCACATTCAAGGCAAATCCTTTTTAAAGCAGCTTCCAAATGCCTCTTTTAGCACCGTCGAAGTGTACCGTGCTACAGCTAGCCACACACTGCGTACCGTTCACACCAAGGAGCCACTCAGTTCGACCGCCAAAACCACCTTCTACATCACGCCATTCCACTTCCATTGCGGGGGGACTACCCTACAGCTTTTACATGTTACAAACACAAGTGCCGCAAGCATGAACCAGCTTTCAATAAACGTTTTCTTTTTTTGAACATACATATACTATTATAATTTATCATTTTAACATATCCTTTTTCTTTTTTCATATATGCATTACAAAACTCTAATTTTCTTGTCACGTAACAAGGAGTTTAAATAAATCAGAATATACACTCCGTAATTGCAGATATGCAGTCGGTATAAGTGTTACAAACCGTGTGAGGTAATAAAGCTATAGACTGGCGCAATTGTATGATTATATGATAGCGGAACAAACACTGGTAGCAGTTACTTCTGTAAAATATCTGGGAGTATGCGTACGGAACGATTTGAAGTGGAATGATCATGTAAAATTAATTGTTGGTAAGGCGGGTACCAGGTTGAGATTCATCGGGAGAGTCCTTAGAAAATGTAGTCCATCAACGAAGGAGGTGGCTTACAAAACACTCGTTCGACTTATACTTGAGTATTGCTCATCAGTGTGGGATCCGTACCAGATCGGGTTGACGGAGGAGCTGGAGAAGATCCAATGAAGAGAGGCACGTTTCGTCACTGGGTTATTTGGTAACCGTGATAGCGGTACGGAGATGTTTAGCAAACTCAAGTGGCAGGCTCTGCAAGAGAGGCGCTCTGCATCGCGGTGTAGCTTGCTCGCCATGTTTCGAGAGGGTGCGTTTCCGGATGGGGTATCGAATATATTGCTTCCCCCTACTTATACCTCCCGAGGAGATCACGAATGTAAAATTATAGAGATTCGAGCGCGCACGGAGGCTTTCAGACAGTCGCTCTTCCCGCGAACCATACGCGACTGGAACAGGAAAGGGAGATAATGACAGTGGCACGTAAAGTGCCCTCCGCCACTCACCGTTGGGTGGCTTGCGGAGTATGAATGTAGATACAGATGTAGAATAGGCTATCATACGACTCACAGGTTGCCCATATTAAAACAGGCGTGTGATTTGTCTCCAATTGTATCCATTGTAGTGAAAACTAATTGAGATTGGTTAAGCTGACAACCTTTGTGTCTGAGATGATTTGGACCCAGCGAACTGAGATACGATGTACCCCCACGCGCAGAGCCGGGTGGTTGCTAGCAAAACGGTGTGAGCTGGCTACCTGAAAACGACATTTCGCAACACGGCATTGACTTTCCCCTGGACAAAGTATCAATGACGGAACGGGAGCTACCTTTTTCATATACACAGCAAAAAAAAAAAAAAAAAAAAAAAAAAAGGGAGTCGAGTGGATTTAATTGAAGTATAATCTGTAAAATTTCTCACTACCAATTGACAAAATAAAAGTGTCGTCTACAGAGCTAAAAGAAATTCGATTTCTTCAATACCGTCGCCTCTGGGGCACGTTCAAGAAATCTTACATAAAAAGACTGACAACAATAAATGACAAAAAGCCCCCCACCCCTCTTACCAATTCCGTTAGCTCATAAAGCGATAATTGAATGAAAAGTAAGTTGAAGCCAGCATATGGCAAAACAGGTTATTTAAACACCAAAGCTGACCTTAATTAACTGTAACGAATCCGGCAGAGGAATGCGAATGGAGTGAGAGAGACCATATCAAAACTTGTTTTCGAGGACGTTAACTGGCTGCATTTCCGTAAATTATTTGCACAATATACATAAATGTCTTCTAAATTAATCTTAAGCTGTCTTTAATTATTTTAAAAAATGTAGTGATTTATGCTTAACAGTATCACACCCCGGTAAGAAAAGTGACGCAAATCAAAAAACGATAATTTTTAGTCTTTGTCACTAAAAGATACGTGTCACGTGCCCCAACTAGCATGAGAAACGTCACGTCTCTATCTCACAATTTGTTCACTTCAAGACAGTTGTGTAGTTTTGTCGCACGCTACTCGATGATCCTCCACGGCAAGAAGAGTGTCACTTCAGCGTTGCTGCTTTGAAGTGCGCATGGGTCATTCAAGAAGAGCAGCAATTTCTAAGTTGTCCAACTTTTCAGTATAAGGTAAGTTGAATGAAATTTTTAATATCATTGGTTGTTACAATGACAGTATTTATACATTGTTTGTATCTTACATTATAATGTCCTGCACACATACACATGTCTCTGAAGGTATAGACACAGTTTTACTATTACAGCTGTTGTAAATATTACCCAATTTCGTGCGTTACAGCGTACAAGGAAAAAAATGAGTTTCTGGTATAAGGAAAGTGCATAGCCGCCCGCTCTGGCCGAGCGATTCTAGGCGCTTCAGTCCGGAACTGCGATGCTGCTACGGTCGCAGGTTTGAATCCTGCCTCGGGCATGAATGTGTGTGATGTCCTTAGGTTAGTTAGGTTTCAGTAGTTCTAAGTCTAGGGGACTGATGACCTCAGATGTTAAGTCCCATAGTGCTTAGAGCCATTTGAACCTTTTTTTTTTTTCTTTTTGAAAGTACATAGTGAATTCCTTTCCTCGGCGAAAAGTATTCCTACCTTAAGTAGGCCCATTTATAATTCTACGTTTTTGCAAATTGTGTTCCTTAAAATGTAACTAAATGATTTTCATATTAAACTGTGTTAATTTTCTTAAATCAAAATTTTTCCTTTTTTTTTCTAATACAACAGTTTCAACCTGTTTTTAATTTTTTATTTCAACTTAAGTAATAATTTTGCCTGATGGAGGACTGAATGTCGTTTTACTTTACAGTAAGTACTAAAAATATGATTTTAGGGCGGAAAAGTGGCAGAATTGTTACATGAAAGGTCATAACGAAAACAAAAAAGGATTTAGAAAGTCAGGAGGAGTGACACAACTCAAAGTATTAATTAATAATTACCTGATAACACCTCACCTTTGATGAGTACAGAACTGCATGTCCAAATTACTGTTTTATACACTACAATGGAATTTAGTGCGAAAATTTCTTACGTAGAGTTTAAAGGACGCTTATAGAATTTTAATATAAGTTTTATAGAGTTCTTTAAGTCGATTTTTCTCAAGTATTACTCGTTTGAGTAGTGTCACTGCTTTTGGCGGGTTAAGGTACGTGAAAATTCCCCCCCCCCCCCCCTCTCTCACTCTCTCTCTCTCATACACACCCACACACACACACACACACACACACACACACACACACACACAAACACAAACACACACACACACACACACACACACACACACACACACACATTAGCGCATTATACAGTGAGGTGGACTTTAACGCATTCTCATAAGTACATCTGATGAACAAGGGTCGCATTTGCGCCCTCCATTTCATTAACAGCACGAAACCAAACAACGGTTACAGTGGCGTGATGCGATGGGTTTGGAGGACACAGGGTAATACTCATTAAGTTTGCACGCTGCTACCGCACAGGACACTTCAGGGACAAAGGAAGCTGTCAACCCGCAGACACATTTATCGCAGTCGACGAGGGAACACGGAAACAGTTTTCTAGTCAGTGGATTTTGACTGTTAAAATAAAAGTTCGGTTATTAAAAGCTTTTAGCAAAAAGAAATAAAAAGGTTTCGCCTCTTCGGCAAAATTTTATTGACCATACGCAGCGCGGGCTGCAAGGGCTGAACTTTTCATCCTTCGACAGGGACAAGGTATTTTTACAGTGCACATGCGGGCCTGTGAGCAGCTGCGAAGTGTCCGACCGCGTCCATTACGGTAATTGAAACGAGCCGCGAGAGCACCGACGTGCCCGTCAACGAAAATATTGAGGCTTCGAGTTTTTCCTTGTCATTCGCTACTGGCTAATGAAATAATAATCGCTAAGAAAAACGTCGGACTGTTATACCCATTTATACGAAGTACAGAAGCAGTGAACGCAAGAAAGAACACAAGATACAGACTACTCGATCACTCATTCTAAGTGCATATTTCTTTTTCCCAAGTCATAGTTTGATTTGACTTGTGTTTTGTGCTGTTAGAGAGAGAATAAGGCCGAGGAAACAATTCCACATCGAGCAAGAGCGTATTTTAATATTTTTAGCCCCACTAACCAGAAAAAAAACATCAGTGAGAGCAGACGTGAAAGTAGGTTACCGTCTGTCTAGAGCAGCACACGATTGCTCAAAATGCAGTCGTAGTTTTATCTCGCAACGTCTTGTAAATGTTTCTTTGTTGAAACTGCCCTGTAAAAGTTCGTGCGTTGAAACTTTTATTGTCTTGTTCTTCTACAGTACCAGTAAACGCCAGATTCTCTAAAGACCCGAACTCCCGTGCGTAAAACAGTTTCAGAAGTCTGAGTACAAATGAATTAACTTATAAAATGTTTGACATTAAACACGTTAACGAAAAAAGTTTGGGAAAGGTCTGAAACTATACTCAAAGTTTACTGGAAGTCTGCATGTTCTTTCATTACAAAAAACGAATGAATATAGTGTGGGTAATTTTTACTACAGTTTAAGTAGAAGTTAATTTTTCATGTATCTCAGTGTTTATGGGGTCATATTGCCTTCAGGCAATATGACCCCATAAACACTGAGATACATACTTCAGTACGTATTGTACAATGATGCATACAGTGACATATATTCGCACTTTTTTCAAACTTTGATGCAAACAGAGTTAACAGTAAAGGAATAATAAATTGAAACGTCATGTCCGATACTGAACTTCAACCGCGTGCCATTTTAAGCAGAAGCTAGTTTTTCGAACATCTAAATGTTTATGATGTCATATCTACAGAGCTACGGGCCGTACAATGATATAAGTTCTCACGTACTTTCAGTTGGATATGCGAATACTGTCTGCAAATTGCGTTACGAATATAGTCGATAGTAAAGATGAAATAAATTGAAATGTCATGTCTTACGCTGAAGTCTTATTGCAAGAACAGTGAAGATGTAGTAAGCGATAAACTTTTATCATTTTGTGGGGATGACAAAGAGAAATAGTTTTGTAAAGGCTTGCAATTGTGTGTAAAGTTTGTTGAAAATCGCTAAGTGACCTTATTCTTAAGTACTGGATGAATAAAGTCCGGGTATTTGCGTGTAATGGCATTACACCACCTCAAGACCAACATTCAGTTTCTAAAGGTAATACTTGCCTTATTGTTTTTAGACTTTTAATACAAGATTATACCTCTTAATGGATAGATAAACGCAGCATTTTAATGATTAATTTTTAAATTAGTTGAATAACTACGCGAAATATTGAAAACGAAATTTTTGTTGCCCCTGATAGCACTTAGATAGGCAACCAACAACTAGTATCAGGTTTAGGGTTCGCCAATAGTCATTTAGAAATATAAATATGCTCGAATGTGTCTCTGGTTCCAGAGTCTTAATAAGTCTTACCTTCCTGGTGGATGCGACGGATGTAGACTATATACCAAATGGCTCCAGTTAAGTAATGCACATTTTGTCTCATATCTGCATCTACATCTACAATCCACAAGCCACCTTACTGTATCACCGTTTTGTCCCCATTAAGCTGCACCATTAGCGAACTGTATGTGTGAAGAACGACTGTCGAGGAACCTCTGTAAGAACTCTGATTTCTACGTTTTTCTCGGTGCGCTCGTTTCTCGAGACATTTTGGAATGATAGTAATATTCAAGAAAGGAAATAGGTGTATTCCACTAAATTATAGGCCCATATCATTAACGTCAATATGCAGCAGGATTTTGGAACATGTATTGTGTTCGAACATTATGAATTAACTCATAGAAAACGGCCTATTGATATACAGTCAACACGGATTTAGAAAGCATCGTTCTTGTGAAACACAACTACCTCTTTACTCGCATGAACTGTTGAGTGCCATTGACAAAGGAATTAAAACTGATTCCGTATTTCTAGATTTCCAGAAGGCTTTTGGCACTGTACCACACAAGCTGCTTGTAGTGAAATTGCTTGCTTATGGAATATCGTCTCGATGTGACCGGATTCTTGATTTCCTGTCAGAGAGGTCACAGTTCGTCGTAACTGATGGAAAGTCATCGAGTGAAACAGAAGTGATTTCTGGCGTTCCCCAAAGTAACGTTATCGGCCCTTTGCTTTTCCTTATCTATATAAAGATTTAGGAGACAATGTGAGCAGCCATCGTATGTTTTTTGCAGATGACACTGTCGTTTATCGACTAATGAAGTCATCAGAAGATCAAAACAAACTGCAAAACGGTTTAGAAAAGATATCTGTATGTTGCGAAAATTCGGAATTGAGCCTAAATAACGAAAAGTGTGAGGTCGTCCACATAAGTGCTAAAAGCAATCTGTTAAACTTTGGTTACACGATAAATCAGTCAAATCTAAAAGCCGTAAATTCAACTAAATACCTAGGAATTTCAATTATGAACAACTTAAATTGGAAGGAACACATAGAAAATGTTTTGGGGAAGGCTAACCAAAGACTACGTTTTACTGGAGGGACACATAGAAAATGTAACACAGTACTGACGGAGTACATCGAAAAAGTTCAAAGAAGGGCAGCACGTTTTGTGTTATCGCGAAATATGGGAGAGAGTGTCACTCAATATTTGGGGTGGACATCATTAAAACAAAGGCGTTTTTCGTTGCGGCGGAATCTTCTCACGAAATTCCAATCACCATCTTTCTCTTCCGAATCCTAAAATACTTTGTTGATACCTATCCTTACAGGGAGAAACGATCATCATGATAAAATAAGGGAAGTCAGAGTTCGTACAGAAAAATATAGGTGCTCCTTTCCGCACGCTATACGTGATTGGAATAGTAGATACATCTACATCTACATCTATACTCCGCGAGCCACCTTACGGTGTGTGGCGGAGGGTACTTATTGTACCACTATCTGATCCCCCCTTCCCTGTTCCATTCACGAATTGTGCGTGGGAAGAACGACTGCTTGTAAGTCTCCGTATTTGCTCTAATTTCTCGGATCTTTTCGTTGTGATCATTACGCGAGATATATGTGGGCGATAGTAATATGTTGCCCATCTCTTCCCGGAATGTGCTCTCTCGTAATTTCGATAATAAACCTCTCCGTATTGCGTAACGCCTTTCTTGAAGTGTCCGCCACTGGAGCTTGTTCAGCATCTCCGTAACGCTCTCGCGCTGACTAAATGTCCCCATGACGAATCGCGCTGCTTTTCGCTGGATCATGTCTATCTCTTCTATTAATCCAACCTGGTAAGGGTCCCATACTGATGAGCAATACTCAAGAATCGGACGAACAAGCGTTTTGTAAGCTACTTCTTTCGTCGATGAGTCACATTTTCTTAGAATTCTTCCTATGAATCTCAACCTGGCGCCTACTTTTCCCACTATTTGTTTTATGTGATCATTCCACTTCAGATCGCTCCGGATAGTAACTCCTAAGTATTTTACGGTCGTTACCGCTTCCAATGATTTACCACCTATGGCATAATCGTACTGGAATGGATTTCTGCCCCTATGTATGCGCATTATATTACATTTATCTACGTTTAGGGAAAGCTGCCAGCTGTCGCACCATGCATTAATCCTCTGCAGGTCCTCCTGGAGTACGTACGAGTCTTCTGATGTTGCTACTTTCTTGTAGACAACCGTGTCATCTGCAAATAGCCTCACGGAGCTACCGATGTTGTCAACTAAGTCATTTATGTATATTGTAAACAATAAAGGTCCTATCACGCTTCCCTGCGGTACTCCCGAAATTACCTCTACATCTGCAGATTTTGAACCGTTAAGAATGACATGTTGTGTTCTTTCTTCTAGGAAATCCTGAATCCAATCACAAACCTGGTCCGATATTCCGTAAGCTCGTATTTTTTTCACTAAACGTAAGTGCGGAACCGTATCAAATGCCTTCCTGAAGTCCAGGAATACGGCATCAATCTGCTCGCCAGTGTCTACGGCACTGTGAATTTCTTGGGCAAATAGGGCGAGCTGAGTTTCACATGATCTCTGTTTGCGGAATCCATGTTGGTTATGATGAAGGAGATTTGTATTATCTAAGAACGTCATAATACGAGAACACAAAACATGTTCCATTATTCTACAACAGATTGACGTAAGCGAAATAGGCCTATAATTATTCGCATCTGATTTATGACCCTTCTTGAAAATGGGAACGACCTGCGCTTTCTTCCAGTCGCTAGGTACTTTACGTTCTTCCAGCGATCTACGATAAATTGCTGATAGAAAGGGGGCAAGTTCTTTAGCATAATCACTGTAGAATCTTAAGGGTATCTCGTCTGGTCCGGATGCTTTTCCGCTACTAAGTGATAGCAGTTGTTTTTCAATTCCGATATCGTTTATTTCAATATTTTCCATTTTGGCGTCCGTGCGACGGCTGAAGTCAGGGACCGTGTTACGATTTTCCGCAGTGAAACAGTTTCGGAACACTGAATTCAGTATTTCTGCCTTTCTTCGGTCGTCCTCTGTTTCGGTGCCATCGTGGTCAACGAGTGACTGAATAGGGGATTTAGATCCGCTTACCGATTTTACATATGACCAAAACTTTTTAGGGTTCTTGTTTAGATTGTTTGCCAATGTTTTATGTTCGAATTCGTTGAATGCTTCTCTCATTGCTCTCTTTACGCTCTTTTTCGCTTCGTTCAGCTTTTCCTTATCAGCTATGATTCGACTACTCTTAAACCTATGATGAAGCTTTCTTTGTTTCCGTAGTACCTTTCGTACATGATTGTTATACCACGGTGGATCTTTCCCCTCGCTTTGGACCTTAGTCGGTACGAACTTATCTAAGGCGTACTGGACGATGTTTCTGAATTTTTTCCATTTTTGTTCCACATCCTCTTCCTCAGAAATGAACGTTTGATGGTGGTCACTCAGATATTCTGCGATTTGTGTCCTATCACTCTTGTTAAGCAAATATATTTTCCTTCCTGTCTTGGCATTTCTTATTACACTTGTAGTCATTGATGCAACCACTGACTTATGATCACTGATACCCTCTTCTACATTCACGGAGTCGAAAAGTTCCGGTCTATTTGTTGCTATGAGGTCTAAAACGTTAGCTTCACGAGTTGGTTCTCTAACTATCTGCTCGAAGTAATTCTCGGACAAGGCAGTCAGGATAATGTCACAAGAGTCTCTGTCCCTGGCTCCAGTTCTGATTGTGTGACTATCCCAGTCTATACCTGGTAGATTGAAGTCTCCCCCTATT
Organism: Schistocerca americana; assembly: GCF_021461395.2. Taxonomy (NCBI): domain Eukaryota; kingdom Metazoa; phylum Arthropoda; class Insecta; order Orthoptera; family Acrididae; genus Schistocerca; species Schistocerca americana. Next base: position 194,661,830 of record NC_060124.1, on the reverse strand, counting down.
ACAATAGTATGATCACGAAACTTCTTCACGACGTTCTGCAGGTTCTCTCTGAGGCGCTCAACTACTACGGTTGCTGATGCAGGTGGTCTATAGAAGCATCCGACTATCATATCTGACCCACCTTTGATACTTAACTTAACCCAGATTATTTCACATTCGCATTCGCTAATAACTTCACTGGATATTATTGAATTCTTTACTGCTATAAATACTCCTCCACCATTGGCGTTTATCCTATCCCTGCGGTATATATTCCATTCTGTGTCTAGGATTTCGTTACTATTCACTTCCGGTTTTAACCAACTTTCCGTTCCTAATACTATATGCGCACTATTTCCTTCAATAAGAGATACTAATTCAGGAACCTTGCCCTGGATACTCCTGCAGTTTACCAATATTACGTTAACTTTTCCTGTTTTTGGTCTCTGAGGACGGACGTTCTTTATCAACGATGATAATGTCCTCTCTGGTAAGCCGTCAGGTATTTCATCGTTTCGCCCAAGGGGGGGTCCCTCTAACCTAAAAAACCCCCGTGTGCACGCCACACGTACTCTGCTACCCTAGTAGCTGCTTCCGGTGTGTAGTGCACGCCTGACCTGTCTAGGGGGGCCCTACAGCTCTCCACCCAATAACGGAGGTCGATGAATTTGCAACCATTATAGTCGCAGAGTCGTCTGAGCCTCTGGTTTAGACCCTCCACACGGCTCCAAACCAGAGGACCGCGATCGACTCTGGGCACTATGCTGCAGATATTAAGCTCAGCTTGCACTCCGCGTGCGATGCTGGTTGTCTTCACCAAATCAGCCAGCCGCCGGAAGGAACCAAGGATGGCCTCAGAACCCAAGCGGCAGGCGTCATTCGTTCCGACATGTGCTACTATCTGCAGCCGGTCACACCCAGTGCGTTCAATAGCTGCCGGAAGGGCCTCCTCCACATTACGGACGAGACCCCCCGGCAAGCACACCGAGTGCACACTGGCATTCTTCCCCGACCTACCCGCTATTTTCCTGAGGGGCTCCATAACCCGCCTAACGTTGGAGCTCCCTATAACTAATAGGCCCGCCCTCTGTGACTGTCGGGACCTTGCCGGAGAATCGGCCACTGGCCCAACAGGCGAGGCATCCTGTGGTGGCTCGGAAACGATGTCATCACCACTAGGAAGCACCCCGTACCTGTTGGAAAGGGGTAAGGCAGCTGCCACGCGGCCAGATCCCACCTTCGCCTTTCGGCCAGGCACGCGCGAGCCCACCACTGTCCGCCATTCACCCTGGAGTGATGGCTGACCGGTAAGATGCTCACTGCCGGAAGACGCAGCGACATCAGGGGTTCCATGTGATTCCAAGGCCACCGAAGTAGGCATAGGTCTCACCACAGTTGCCCCAACGCCACTACGAGCCGACGCCTGCGCCTCGAGCTCGATGAGCCTAACAGACAAAGCCTCCACCTGCCCCCGAAGAGTGGCCAATTCTCCTTGCGTCTGCTCACAACAACCACAGTCCCTACACATGACTATGTTTACCCTATTCTATACGGTGACAAATTCCCAAGATAATCTTCTGATGAGCTACTCTGATAATCAAGAAACACTCACTGAAATACGAGATGCGAAAACTACGCTAGGTTTTCCCAGAAAAACTATTTAAAAGCTAAGCGCAGCAAATAAGTACAAAAACGCTTTATACAAACAGTACTCGCTGCTGCTGGTGCTCTCGCTCTGGCTGTCACAAGACAACTGCTGATTCAAGAGACTAGTGGCTAACGGCCGCGAAACAAACAAAATACGGTTTTAGGGCGCTTTCTGTTCTAAACGATCAAGAAAACACTAAGAAATCTAACACGAAAACTACGTAAAGTTTTATCAAGAACTGTTAGTTACTATGCAGAGCAGATAAACACAAATAGAATCCCTTCCTTAGTGGAAGGTCGTAAACAAAATGCAAAATAAACGCTTTATACAAACAGTACTCGCTGCTGCTGGTGCTATCGCTCTGGCTGTCACAAGACAACTGCTGATTCAAGTGACTAGTGGCTAACGGCCGCGAAACAAACAAAAGACGGTTTTAGGGCGCTTTCTGTTCTAAACGATCAAGAAAACACTAAGAAATCTAACACGAAAACTACGTAAAGTTTTATCAAGAACTGTTAGTTACTATGCAGAGCAGATAAACACAAATAGAATCCCTTCCTTAGTGGAAGGTCGTAAACAAAATGCAAAATAAACGCTTTATACAAACAGTACTCGCTGCTGCTGGTGCTCTCGCTCTGGCTGTCACAAGACAACTGCTGATTCAAGTGACTAGTGGCTAACGGCCGCGAAACAAACAAAAGACTGTTTTAGGGCGCTTTCTGTTCTAAACGATCAAGAAAACACTAAGAAATCTAACACGAAAACTACGTAAAGTTTTATCAAGAACTGTTAGTTACTATGCAGAGCAGATAAACACAAATAGAATCCCTTCCTTAGTGGAAGGTCGTAAACAAAATGCAAAATAAACGCTTTATACAAACAGTACTCGCTGCTGCTGGTGCTATCGCTCTGGCTGTCACAAGACTGTCACATAACTGTGAACGTGATTCGATGAACCCTCTGCCAGGCACTTAAATGTGATTTTCAGAGTATCCATGTAGCTGTAGACGTAGAATATAGAGACCAACAGTCCTTACAACGTCTGCCCTCGGGATGATAACTAAAAGCCTGACCTCGATACGGTACCACAGGGTGTAGTGGAGATAGGTCTGGGTTATTAAAGAGCAGAATGACAACTCAAAATGTTTACTAAGTTAACCGTGTACAATTTTCTAGCAAAAATATATTAGGAAACAAAACTTACATGTCATGAAATAGAGCAAAACAACTCACATAAATACAATAACACAACTAGCATTGGTAGGCACTTTTGGAAGGTGCATCCACAGGATACAGAACGTCATACTGGACGCTCAGATACAGTTTAGAAAGAAAATGGCTCTGGTCATCTGGGAATCAAACAATATTAGCACTGGCCAAGACAAAAGGCTACAATTCTTATAAAATAAACTTGCTCCCTCGGCTGTCAACTCCCTTCCATCCCGTCCCAGGTATTATTACCGAGTTCCAACTCGAAGTTAAATCTACAGACCATTATGCAATGGAGAATAAGCCTCTAAACAAACTCATTCACAATTTAACAATCATATCAATAAAATACACCCATGTTCAAACGAAACAGAACACCATGAACGACTATAGACAGGACGTTCATATTGACAGGACGTGCACATTAGTATGTTCTGCAGGAATGATTAGCATTTCAGTCAACTCGGTTCAGCATGTGTTCCATTGCCTAGTAGGCATAGAGTCCGCCATGGGTCCTGATAACTTGTTCCATGTGTGGTGGCATCAACGCGTATCAGGCGAGAATGGCGTCATGTGGTGGAGCCACCTATGTTGCATTCATCTGGTTCCAAAGTTCATCTATGGTGGTTGGCACATGGTCATAGTGTTGCACCCGTCGTTTCACCACATCACACACATTTTCAATTGACGACAAGTCGGGTTATCTGGTAGGCCAGGGGAAGGGCTGAGTTCCTGTTTCACCAATGAGGCACATGTTCGTGCAGCAACATGTGGTCGTGCAGTCTTCGTGAAAAATGGCGACCAGGGTGTTGTGCAGAAAGGGTATGGCTATAGGTTGCACGATGTCACTCACGTAGGTCAAACTGTTCAGTGTCCTGGACACGCACCAGCTCTGATTTACGGTTGTACCCAACAGCGTCCCACTCCATAAGGCCTTGAGCTGGCGCTGTACGTCTTGTGCGAATGCAGTCACTGTGATGCCGCTCCCCCCGTCTGCGGCGAACCAAAATGCAGCCATCGTTTTCGAACCGACGGGCTGTGTACGACGTGTTACACTGTTCCACCGTTGCGCCAGAGCCGAGGAGGACGCAGATCTGTCTTGTCCTGCCTGGGTGGTTGATCTGGGTAGGGTGATCTGACCCATCTCGTCGTGTTCTACGGCCTTCCGCGAACCATTCTGCACAAAACCGTTGCACTGCCGAAACACTTCGTCCCACACGAACAGCAGTTTCCCGATGGTTCAGATGGCTCTGTGCACTATGGGACTTAACATCTGAGGTCATCAGTCCCCTAGAACTTAGAACTACTTAAACCTAGCTAACCTAAGGACATCACACACAGCCATGCCCGAGGCAGGATTCGAACCTGCGACCGTAGCGGTCACGCGGTTCCAGACTGAAGAGCCTAGAACCGCACAGCCGCACCGGCCGGCCCAGTTTCCCGGATGGATGCATCACATTCTCTCATTCCAGCAGTGCCCCCTCTTTCAAACTCACTGATTCGACGGTACAGTTCCCAAATACGCCTGCGAAGCATCCAGCACGTCTGCTCAAGTCACAGTGGTCCATTACCTTCGGTTTATAGCAACAACGAGAGCCGCAGACACATATTACCGGTAGCTGGTGTTGTGCCGCGATGTCGGTTGACCTTGAATCCGCGGGCTGATGTGGTTCCAATACTAATCATTCGCGCAGAAACATAAAACGGTACATGTCCTGTAATTATGAATGTCCGTCTCTAGACGTTCAAGGTCTTTTTCTCTGAACATGAGTGTAGTTGAAAATTGCACTTCATTAGATTCCTATCATGAGAAGCCCCACATATATTCTAAAGTCCCAAGTAGGTATGCAATAACTTTTAAGCCAGAATATTAGTCACTACAAGATAATTCTTAAAATATCATAGAAGTTTTGCATCATACTCTACTGGCCATTAAAACTGTTACATAATGTTACTTAAAATCCGTCTTGATTGCAAATTTTTTTATTATTCATATGACCGGTTTCGGTTCATTCAGAACCATCTTCAGATCTGATATTTCAGTTACAGGAGTAACCCGTCCACATCCAGCAACTTTCACATGCTACGTCACCATCTTCAGATCTGATATTTCAGTTACAGGAGTAACCCGTCCACATCCAGCAACTTTCACATGCTACGTCACATTATGTGACATTATGTGACATTATGTGACGTAGCATGTGAAAGTTGCTAGATTTGGACGGGTTACTCCTGTAACTGAAATATCAGATCTGAAGATGGTTCTGAATGAACCGAAACCGGTCATATGAATAATAAAAAAATTTGCAATCAAGACGGATTTTAATTAACATTATAAAATCACTGATTGCTGTTATCCCATACGACATTATGTCTGTTTTTGCAAAAATTGTTACACTAAGAAGAAATGCAGATGATAAACGGGTATTAATTGGACAAATATATTATACTAGAACTGACATGTGATTACATTTTCACGCAATTTGGGTGCATAGATCCTGAAAAATCAGTACCCAGAACAGCCACCTCTGGCAGTAATAACGGCCTTGATACGCCTGGGCATTGAGTCAAGCAGAGCTTGGATGGCGTGTACAGGTACAGCTGCCCATGCAGCTTCAACACGATACCACAGCTCATCAAGAGTAGTGACTGGCGTATTGTGACGAGCCAATTGCTCGGACACCATTGACCAGAGGTTTTCATTTGGTGAGAGATCTGGAGAATATGCTGGCCAGGGCAGCAGTCGAATAGCTTCTGTAGAAGGAAAGGCCTGTACAGGACCTGCAACATGCGGTCGTGCATTATCATGCTGAAATGTAGGGTTTCGGAGGGATGGAATGAAGGGTAGAGCCACGGGTCGTAACACATCTGAAATATAACGTCCACTGTTCAAAGTACCATCAATGCAAACAAGAGGTGACCGAGACGTATAACCAATGGCACGCCATACCATCACGCCGGGTGATACGCCAGTATGGCGATGACGAATACACGCTTCCAATGTGCGTACGTCGCGATGTCGCCAAACACGGATGCGACCATCATGATGCTGTATACAGAACCTGGATTCATCCGAAAAAATGATGTTTTTCCATTCGTGCACTCATGTTCGTCGTTGAGTACACCATCGCAGGCGCTCCTGTCTGTGATGCAGCGTCAAGGGTAACCGCAGCCATGGTCTCCGAGCTGTTAGTCCATGCTGCTGCAAACGTCGTCGAACTGTTCGTGCAGATGGTTATTGTCTTGCAAACGTCCCAAACTGTTGACTCATGGATCGAGACGTGGCTGCACGATCCGTTACAGCCATGCGGATAAGATGCCTGTCATCTCGACTGCTAGTGATACGAGGCCGTTGGGATCTAGCAAGGCGTTCCGTATTACCCTCTTGAACCCACCGATTCCATACTCTGCTAACAATCACTGAATCTCGACCAACGCGAGCAGCAATGTTGCGATACGATAATCCGCAATCGCGATATGCTACAATCCGACCTTTGTCAAACTCAGAAACGCGATGGTACGCATTTCTCCCTACACGAGGCATCACAACAACGTTTGACCAGGCAACGCCGGTCAACTGCTGTTTGTGTATGAGAAATCGGTTGGAACCTTTCCTCATGTCAACACGTTGTAGGTGTCGCCACCGGCGCCAACCTTCGTGAACGATCTGAAGAGATAATCATTTGCATCGCACAGCATCTACGTCCTGTCGTTTAAATTTCGCGTCTGCAGCACGTCATCTTGGTGGTGTAGCAATTTTAATGGCCAGTAGTGTACTTACTGGCCACCCCTGTGGTCCACAATGTTGCATCAGCTTAATACAGGAAGCACTAACGTAAAACCTACGTCAAAATGCCACTTCTTACAATTGGACTGCCAAACATTAACGCCCAACATTTACAGTGGTTGGTTGGTTAGTTTATATCGTGGAGGAGACCAAACGGCGAGGTCGTCGGTCTCATCGGATTAGGGAAGGATGTGGAAGGAAGTCGGCCGTGCCCATTCAAAGGAACTATCCCGGCATTTGCCTGAAACGATTTAGGGAAATCGCGGAAAACCTAAATCAGGACGGACGGACTCGGGTTTGAGCCGCCGTCCTCCCAAATGCGAGTCCATTGTGCTAACCAGCGCGCGACCTCCCTCGGTATTCACGGTGGTAACATCTTTCTAAGCATAAGCTACAGCGTCTAGGTAGTTGCGTCAATAGCGGCCACTACCAAACCGGAGGCGCCGCTTTTGACTTCTGAACGAATTTCCTTGTTTAAATCGAATCACACGAGTTTGAAAAGTAACCTAAAAACGGCGAGTATGAAATCCACAGTCTTGCAGAGAGTATTCACTCAAATACAACTAGCTTAACCAAGCCACTTTACGAAACAGCAAAAAATGGACAATTTGTGATTCAAATTCCTTGGAATGTCATGTATACATTCACAAAAGATTTTCCTTTCCTGGAAGTTCAGCAATACTCGTAGGGTGTAGTAGATTACTACGATTCATACAATGCTGGGCACTAATCTGGACACCAGTGCGGATACCACCCAGAAAAGTACCTCAGGAAAGATGACCAGGAGTCAGACCATGGTGTACTTCACACTCCCTTGTCAGCTGACTGCAGACAGCAGTTTGCAAGTGCTCCGGTCTCTTCCTTGGTGTAGGCTTCCAACAGACTGTCCGCTCCGGACACTCCGGACACTCTTCCCGCTTACAGATGGCACGAAACCAAATGTCCTCATGACATCTAGCATGTGTCGTCAAGTAGCATACAGAACGCCTCCTTTGCGCCATTAACCACTGTAGCTTACTGAGCACCTTCGTAACCCTCTCCCGCAAACCTTCACAAACCGCGCCACTCACTTTTTAATCTTTTATATATCTTCTATTAAACCAACTTGGAAAACGTTTTGAACAATAAAATCGATTCACCGTTATGTAAGGCACTTCTGTCTTGGATGGATTAAATTTACTTAAGAATCTCCGAATCAGTCTTAGCCTGTCCTCTGCTTTTCCTACAATTTGTTTTGTGTCGTTATTTCACTTTCAGCCACTCTGGGTGGGCTTAAAATACTATTTCCTATCATTTGTCGCTAATAACGTAATCGAATAATAATAGCTTTTCATCTTCATGTTTCCGCAACGCAATAAGTGATACATTCTCAATACTGGTAACATTCTTGCTGTTACAAGCTATATAAATGCATTTATTTATGTGATCAGGAATAAATTGTAGGAAACACAGGAAATTAAAGGATATTCTAAACATTTGATTAAAATGTTTCGAAGTGTATAATGTATCAAGTCAGTAAATGTTCAGACCAGACATGGAGAAGTGATTATGAATCAGAGAGTAAAACGTGTATGATCAGTTTCACTCGTAGTATTTAATATACACATAAACACGGTCACACCGTAGTGGAAAAACAGTCTACCGTCTCAAAAAATCCTCAAGAGGCCGATGTTATTACACTTTTACTTGCATGGGAGTAGATCATTTTTAGTTACCCAAAAGACGACGTGTAATTTCGAATGGAAAAATTAGAAAACATAACTAAAGATTTCTTATTCAAAATACCTGTATTAAAACCGTAGAGATGAGCTGCCAAGTGAAACACAGACAGAGACAGTTGTGAGTAACAAAACTGTAGAACAAGCACACAGTATAAATTATAACGTCTCCTGCTCTAAGGGAATTAAGACTATTAACTAATTAAGCAGATTTGAAACGAACATGAGGTACAGTTAATACTACAGTAAGGGGCCATACATAAATTACGTGAGACGAATTCCATGTATATGGGAGCCCCAGGCCCCCCCCCCCCCTCGTCCTTGTGACAGGTGGGGTCACTTTTGTGTGACACTCTCACCCCTCCTCCCTCCCCTGAAATTATTAAATTAAAACAGCACTTACACAATCATTTACATATTTCTATATAAGATATTTTTGTTTCATATAATCAACAATGAATCAGGTACTTTAGAAAATTTAGAAAATATAACAAATCAAATGAACGATACGAAATTTAATCATTTTGTGTCCATGGACCTTAGGCCCGTTTGTTCATATTATTTATGACTGACATAGCAGTGACTTCATTGGATAATGTTAGGAATATTCACTGTGTTCACGTCTTCATCCAATTATGTAGGCCGGCCGGTGTGGCCGAGCGGTTCTAGGTGCTTCTGTCCGGAACCACGCGACCGCTACGGTCGCAGGTTCGAATCCTGCCTCGGGCGTGGATGTGTGTGATGTCCTTAGGTCAGTTAGGTTTAAGTAGTTCTAAGTTCTAGGGGACTGATGAACTCAGATGTTAAGTCCCATAGTTCTCAGCGCCATTTGAACCAATTATGTAGCATCGTCATAGTTTACCAAACAAAGGACTTCCTTCACTTCCTTGGCACGTCCAGCTTCAGTTCTTTGAGGACGAACCTCTGTGATGGGCAAAACCTTTTGTTGGCTTTTATGTGGTGGCATGTGTTGGTTAGTGACTTTGTATGATAAAACATGTAGTCCACAGAACATTTAAAGAAGTGTGTCTTGACACTGGGGCAATAGCCATCGTACGTAATTTGCTTCAAATGTGATGACGCTACATAACCGTCTGAAGTCTGTTTAATCCAAACAAATGTTGGTAAAAAAACCTTCTCGAAATAATCGCCTCAGATTATACAGTCGCACGCCGCAACACGCGACAGCTTGGCATCTTTCAACTTTTAAAAATATTGTGATTCAAGTACATGATTTGCGTATCAAGTAGCATCATTTTTCAGTATATGAACACGTACGGTATCTTCGGCACAGTTTATTCTGCAACCACAGGTAAATCGTCAACGGTCAGTTGGCTCGAAATATTAGTCAACTTCCAAAGCTCAGTTTCTCTAACTCCACGGCGGTAGTTCGATTACTGGAATCGAGAGGTGAACCGAAACTGTCGAGTTTTAATACAATACCAGTAAGTTCGCTATTAAAAGGTGCCATCTGTCACTCCACTGTTTTAAATAAAATTCTTACTAGTGAATTTGTGGCAATGTAAATAGCGTTTAAGTCAAAATCTTTAAAATATTGTAAAGCTGAAACTATGATTCGCCCGTTTCGTGGATTTTCGTGAAGACAACCATCGCAAGTAAAAATAAAAACGGGTGTTACAAAAACTTCTCGAGTTCTCATTAGCTTTTCGAAGGCAAGTTATTCAGAAAGTCTATGTACGTCTGTGGAATGAATTTCTGCATTAGAGGAAGAATGTTTTCCACCACCAATCGCTGCGAATATTGGCCCAGAGTGTGTCACAGCCGCAAGGTTTTCCTTATCATCTTTCTTTATTACAACACCTGCATAAAGAAAGGAAATGAATTTATACTTTTCAGCGACCACGAAATCATGATCCGTTAGTTTTACACGGTAGTCAAGGTGCATTAATATTGGTGATTGAGCATTTGCTGCTCTGATACGTAACGGGAGACGTGTTTTGTCATCCATAGATAAAAAAAAGGGGAGCAGGGCCCAGAAGTGAAGCTAAAGATTCAAGCCAATAGAATTCTTCCGGGCATTTGACCGCATTGCCCATGTGTAAAGAGCTCCGACATTTCGGTCACTGTTGCAAATGACTTTTCTCAGAGTGGTTTTTATCTTCAACTGCTAAATGGGAGAAGATTTGGTTCTTATACAGGGTGTTACAAAAAGGTACGGCCAAACTTTCAGGAAACATTCCTCACACACAAATAAAGAAAAGATGTCATGTGGACATGTGACCGGAAACGCTTAACTTCAATGTTAGAGCTCATTTTAGTTTCGTCAGTATGTTCTTCCACCTACGCTCAATGGAGCACGTTATCATGATTTCATACGGGATACTCTACCTGTGCTGCTAGAACATGTGCCTTTACAAGTACGACACATGTGGTTCATGCACGATGGAGCTCCTGCACATTTCAGTCGAAGTATTCGTACGCTTCTCAACAACAGATTCGGTGACTGATGGATTGGTAGAGGCGGACCAATTCCATGGCCCCCACGCTCTCCTGACCTCAACCCTCTTGACTTTCATTTATGGGGGCATTTGAAAGCTCTTGTCTACGCAACCCCGGTACCAAATGTAGAGACTCTTCGTGCTCGTATTGTGGACGGCTGTGATACAATACGCCATTCTCCAGGGCTGCATCAGCGCATCAGGGATTCCATGCGACGGAGGGTGGATGCATGTATCCTCACTAACGGAGGACATTTTGAACATTTCTTGTAACAAAGTGTTTGAAGTCACGCTGGTACGTTCTGTTTCTGTGTGTTTCCATTCCATGATTAATGTGATTTGAAGAGAAGTAATAAAATGAGCTGTAACATGGAAAGTAAGCGTTTGCGGACACATGTCCACATAACATATTTTCTTTCTTTGTGTGTGAGGAATGTTTCCTGAAAGTTTGGCCGTACCTTTTTGTAACACCCTGTGTACTGGCGAAGGAGTCTGAAGATATATAGGATATTGAGGAGGAGATGTGGTAGACGTCCTTTGTTGGTGAGAATGTCAAATCAAACACCTTTTAGGTGTCTAATTTCCAAACTGTTATTTTACTGGGCTACCAGTTTCGGCGACATATTACGCCATCTTCAGACCCTCTCATCGAGGTGTAGGAAGATTCGGACCTCGGTTCCAGCAAAAAAAGAATCATCTGCCGATCATCTGTCTTATATAGCTGGCCCTTGTTTTGACCGGAACCTTTCGCCGGCCGTTGTGGCCGAGCGGTTCTAAGCGCTTCAGTCTGGAACCGCGCTGCTGCTACGCTACGGTCGCAGGTTCGAATCCTGCCTCGGCCATGAATGTTTGTGCTGTCCTTAGTTAGGTTTAAGTAGTTCTAAGTCTAGGAGACTGATGACTTCAAAATGGTTCAAATGGCTCTGAGCACTATGGGACTTCTGAGGTCATCAGTCCCCTAGAACTAAGAACTAGTTAAACCTAACTAACCTAAAGACATCACACACATCCATGTCCGAGGCAGGATTCGAACCTGCGACCGTAGCGGTCGCGCAGTTCTAGACTGTAGCGCCTAGAACCACTCGGCCACTTCGGCCGGCTGATGACTTCAGATGTTATTTCCCATAGTGCTTAAAGCCATCTCTTTGACCGGAACCGAGGTTTGAATCTTCCTATACGTCGATGAGGGGGCCTAAAGATGGAGTAATATTTCGCCGAAAATGGTTGCCCAATAAAATAGCAGTTAGGACATTAGACGGCTGTAAGGTGTTTGATATGACCTGAACTGAACAGCCGAGTCCCATAACCATCTCTGAAAAGATGGACATACAGGTCCTTTATTGGTAGTGACATTTCTTTTCATTGGTAGATATAGACTTTCTTGATTGGTATTTGCTTAATTGTTTGCCACTGGTGGAAATAGGCGAACGAAAACGGGCGGCCGTTGTGACGTAGCCCTGTTTACTTGCTGTCTAGTGCCTGCTGAGGCGTTCCAGTACTGTGTGTACCTGCGGCCGCTGTGGTTCCCCACCCACCGTGTGTGTTGCTTCGTGTGCGCTGCCGTTCCGTAGCGCTGTTTATACTGCTGGCAGCCAGGACGCCGCACGTCCGCACCCGTCATGTTGGCGGGTTCGCTCGGCTACATATGGCGCTTCTTTTGCCTTCCTCCTAAAAGAAAGACGCTGTTTCTCCGGTCCGCGGGCTCCTCGAAATTCTACCTGTTTTCCGCACTCGTCCTGGTTTTATGCCACAGTAGACCTGGTGTGTTACATTAGGTGGATATATCTTTCACTTTCAGCTGCCTGTGTGTTGATCGGACGCCCCGTCACGCCTACATACACAAGTCCACACTCGCATGCAATTTCGTAAATTCTAGCAGCTTGTAGCTTGTCAACTGCATCTTTCATTGGGCCAAGAACATATTTTATTCTGTTGTTGCCTGAGAAAATCTTCTTGGTACCTGCTCGACGGAGAATTTTGGCCTCACGTTCCGTGATCTCTTGATCATACGGTAGAAGGGCGACGTTTTACACGTACTTCTGCTCTAGCATACTGCCTTCATCCTTGGTCGCTATAGTTTTATTTCTTGTTTTCTTACCGTAAGCATTGGCTCTGGAAAGGGACGAGAGATTTTGTAACTCAGCCTTCAGATCTTCTTCATTGCTAATTCTGTGGCCTCTCTTAACTTAAGTGTGCAGGGCGGATTTCTTCTGCATAGAGTGATGGTAGGAGGAGGCATGTAGGTATCTGTCCGTGCTGATGAGCTTTCTCTGGCCAAGTTTACAAAACCTCAGGTCCATTTTTTGGAGTCAGTGGTTACGGGATGAAGACGACAGACAGGACAGTGGCAACAAAAGATGAAGACACAGAGAGTACTTGCACGCCACAGACGTCTCTAGGCAGCAAGTAAACAGAGCTGTGCCACAACTGCCGCTCTTTTCTCATTCCTCTATTACCACCAATGGAAGATAATTAAGTAAATACCAATCAAGAACAGACGTTTCCACGAATGGAAAGAAAAACACCAATAAAGGATGTCTCCCTCTTCCCTATCAGAGTACAAAAAATGGTTCAAATGGCTCTGAGCACTATGGGACTTAACTTCTGAGGCCATCAGTCCCCTATAACTTAGAATTACTTAAACCTAACCAACCTAAGGACATCACACACACCCACGCCTAGAACCGCTCGGCCACACCGGCCGGCCGTCAGATTACAATAACGGCCTTTTCCGCCTGTGTATGAGAACTAAAACTTCTCTCATTCAGCACCTATAAAGCCCTCATACGCCCCATCCTAAGCTATGCCATCATTGCTATGATCTTTGCTACGCCTAAATTCTATAGATCCCTCGAAATCCTAGAAAGACATGTACTCCTCCTTGCCTTCTACATCCGCTTACATTGTCACAATCGCATCTTGTACCAAATCATTGACATAAAAGCTTTCTGAGTGTCGTACCGTGTCATAATGTAAAAGAAAAGTATACTGAAGATACCAGCGTTTCGGACATGGTCATAGTGGCCTTACTCTGGGGTCTGCTCAACCCAAAATCGTGGAGGATGCGTTACCCTTCCTGGTAAACATGCTGAAGCCATGTAGATGGGCAGATCTATTTTGTACAGAGAGGCAATTGTGCAACTACCTTAATATCTTGAGCGAGACATATAACTGGAATGTGTTGGAATTTTAAGCACCCGGTTCAGAATGTTTCACGCATTCCAAATTCTAATCTGTTGCAACGGCGTGCCCTGTACTACAGAAAACGCTGATCAGTACAGTCTCCAATTGTATGTTACTCCATAAAATTTTTATGGCTGTGGCTGGAAGCAAGTATCACTGTATGTAGCTAAAACTGTGAACACGAAAACATGAATGGGTTTACAATAAAGGGTCTAAGTAAGCACGATTTCATTCACAAAATACTCTTGGAGGGCTTCTATGAATCATTTTGTTAACGAAGCTAGCTTTCGTTGCAATTGATACTTCATTCATTGTACACCAAAGTACAAGCGTTTTTCAGTTTTTCAGTGAAAAAATAAAAAGGAAATGAGTAATTTTCTCTAAGACTGAAAACCTTACTCAGGTTTGTTTCTTGCTTTGTACATTATCTGATCAAAATTATCCGGATATCCCTACGTAATGTGGGACTGACCACTGGATCTCACGAGAGGTGGACAGCCAGTAGAAAAGGAGAGTGATGCGGGGGAGGAGGGGGGAGGGTGGGAGGAGGGGAAGAAGGGTATTGTGTTATCAGAAGCAGTAACAGGAGAATAGATCGATCAGGAGAGCTCAGTCACGTGAGTAACAAATACATCACGAATATTTCTACCCTTCTACACTTGCACAAGTCGACTGTTGGTAATGTGATTGTGAAGCGGTAACGGGAAGGTACAAACACAGTTAAAGACCATGCAGACCGCATGTAGTGACGGACAGAGCCCATCGAGCATCACAGAGGATGTTTGGGAAAAACTGCATGAAATCAGCGGAAGAAATCACTCGTGATTAACAGTCCAGCTAGCGCCGTGTCTTTGGGTAGGGATTTAAAAAGAAAGGGAGTACAATGATCAGGCAGCTCCTCGAAGTCTCACATTTCTGTTGTCAGTACTAACTGACGCTTAAGGTGATGTAAACAGCGACGCAGCTGGAAAGTGGATGATGAGAAACGATTTGGAGTGATGAATCACGCTATATACTGTGGCAGTCCGACGGAAGGATTTAAGTTTGGCGAATGCCTGGAGAACCCTAACTGCCATCATGCGTTGTGCCAATAGTGCCGTACGGATGAGGTGGTATCATGATGTGTGTGGGGGTGGTAGTAGTGGTCGGGGGGGGGGGGGGGGGAGGAGGCGATTGAGAAGGGACAATGTCAGAGTGTGATCCCCTTATTCGAAGACGATGACTGAATCAGCATGTCAATGTCACTTGTCAGAAAACAGCATCTATGACGCAACGGTCCGTCGACAATAACATTCCTGAATGGACTGATAGGCCCGGCCCACTCCTAAATTGAATCCTATAGAATACTCCTGGGATGACTTATAAAGTCGACTTTGTTCCATAGCCCAGCGTCCAACATCATTACCTTCTCTCGTTTCGGCTCTTCAGCAAGAATGAGCTGCCATTTCTCCTGAAAGTGTCGCTAGCAGAGTTCAAGCCGTCGCAAGGGGGAAGGATGGTCACCTCCGCCCCCACCCCCCGCCCCCCATTAAAGTCCACTGATAGGTGACAGGATATTTTCGGTCAGATAGTGGACTGCGCTTATCTCATCCTGATCACTTGTCCCGTCATCACTGTGTAAGCTGCTTCGTGAATTTCTGGTCAGTCATTTCTCGATTTCCAAACCCGAACAGCTTGTAATTCTAAAGTTTTTGTCTGTGAACATCATCCTCAGATAGTGTCAATGGCTTTCTATATGTCCTTCTGGTAGCTGCACCCTAAGTTACTGACTTTATTTATGTTCCGATGTAATGACAAGGTCCGGCACGAAGATCAATAACAGTACAGCGGAGAGGTCTATGAGACGTCGCCAGCCAATAGCACGCTGACTAGGACGTCACCACGACGGGGGCGGCATCTATACGAAGAGAGTACAAGCGACGCGCCGACTAGCCTCTGCCGCACTAGTAGATCCGGACTAGAAGAGAGCGTTAGAAGAGCCGCAGTGATATTAACGACAACAGTGACTTACGAAGTTGTGCGATTATCTTGCACGGAAATTGTATATATCAACTGCATGTAGAAACAAAACATAAGTATTGTCAATAAATTTTTTTATTTTATTTATTTATTTATTTATTGTTCCGTGGGACCAAATTAAGGAGAAGTCTCCATGGTCGTGGAACGAGTCAATACATGAAATTATAACACGATAGTAGAAACACATAAAATGAAATACAAGAAACGTATTCAGGCGACAATTGGTAATTTTAAATAAAGAAAATCAACAATGTAACATTGGAATTTGCTTAATTTTTCAGCTCTTCCAGGAGCTCCTCGACAGAATAGAAGGAGTGAGCCATGAGGAAACTCTTCAGTTTAGACTTAAAAGCGTTTGGGCTACTGCTACGATTTTTGAGTTCTTGTGGTAGCTTATTGAAAATGGATGCAGCAGAGTAGTGCACTCCTTTTTTGTGCAAGAGTCAAGGAAGTGCATTCCACATGCAGATTTGATTTCTGCCTAGTATTAACTGAGTGAAAGCTGCTATCTCTTGGGAATAAGCTAATATTGCTAACAACAAACGACATTAAAGAAAATATATACTGTGAGGGCAATGTCAGAATTCCCAGACTATTGAATAGGGGTCGACAAGAGGTTCTCGAACTTACACCACATATAGCTCGAACAGCCCATTTTTGAGGCAAAAATACCCTTTTTGAATCAGAAGAATTACCCCAAAAAATAATACCGTATGACATAAGAGTATCAAAATATGCGAAGTAGACTACTTCTCGTGTTGAACTTTCACTTATTTCAGATACTGTTCTAATGGTAAATAAAGCAGCATTTATTTTCTGAACGAGATCCTGAACATGGGCTTTCCACAAGAGCTGACTATCTATCCGAACGCCTAGGAACTTGAACTGTTCCGTCTCGCTTTAAATATGCCCATTCTGTCTGTTCAAAATGTCAGTTCTTGTTGAATTGTGAGTTAGAAACTGTAAAAACTGAATCTTACTGTGATAAACTCTTACTGTAATAAACTCCATTAATATGATTTGTTTGTATGTTGTATAGCTATCCAAGAAAACAGCTTGCTACGCACCCTGTAAGACACGCGTTGGCAGGATCACACAATTTACGACTCTACATTTCGTGCAACACGCTCTATAATTTGTTGCATTTTTCCACCGATTTCGATACACTGGAGACTTCACTTTTTGTAGCCAGCTGTCGCTTTGATACATGCTGATGTCCTCGACGAAACATTGATTTTATTCCTTCTGTGATGTTACTGCTACAGGAACTTCGCAGACTCGATAATAAACCCGCGCTGAAAGTCGGCAGCCGACCGTCCGCGCTGCCGCTTCTGTGCACACACGCTCCGGCACACCTGCCGACTATTTGCTCGTCAGCGTGGGCGGACGGGTTTTCCTTCGTTCTCCGGACGCAGGACCCGCCGGACTGTAAAGGCGTCTGCCGGACTGCATACACGATTCGGTCGCCCGGACTGTTCAGGCCTAACTGACAGGACTTTCGGAGTGTCTGCTGGTGCGTGCCCTTATGTCTATCGAATGCACTTACTGTGGTGCTGAGAAGCTGCGGATCCCACCTGAAGTGTTTGTCGAACTGCAGCTCATAGCAGGCATGCCGAACATCCTTGGTCGCCATGCGGCATTCATGCATGTAACGAGTTGTAACAGGAACGAATTTTCACTTTGCTGCGCAGTGTGCGCTGATACGAAACTTCCTGGCAGATTAAGACTGTGTGCCGAACCGGAACTCGAACCCACAACCTTTTTCATTCTTCATCTACATCTACATGGACACTCTGCAAATCACACTTAAGTTCTTGGCAGAGGGTTCATCGAACCACCTTGAAACCTCCCCTTAGAAAAATTATTGAATTACTGTGCTGGTGAACCCTTTACGTTATTTGATTTTCAAACAGCTGAGCAAAACTGAACGTACTCAGACATTTCTCTCTTTGCTTATTCTGATCATCACTAAACTGACACACAATATTTTTAGCGCAACGCAATCTGACTTTCAATAATCCCTACAAAAGAATGGCCCTGACTAACAATAACCTATACCATTCATGAATCACTTACCTCACAAAAATCTTCGTTACTCCAACTACTGCAATACAGCGAGAGCCAATACTGCCAGCTAAATAAAGGATTCTAACTACTGAAGGTACTAACTACTGATAGGCATAAGTAGCAAATGAAAGATTTTGATAGAGAACAAACAATGTATTTACCTTAATAGTGTTCAACAATCATAATATATATACAGGGTGCTACAAAAAGGTACGGCCAAACTTTCAGGAAACATGGAATCCCTGATGCGCTAATGCAGCCCTGGAGAATGGCGTATTGTATCACAGCCGTCCACAATCCGAGCACGAAGAGTCTCTACATTTGGTACCGGGGTTGCGTAGACAAGAGCTTTCAAATGCTCCCATAAATGAAAGTCAAGAGGGTTGAGGTCAGGAGAGCGTGGAGGCCACGGAATTGGTCCGCCTCTACCAATCCATCGGTCACCGAATTTGTTGTTGAGAAGCGTACGAACACTTCGACTGAAATGTACAGCAGCTCCGTCGTGCATGAACCACATGTTGTGTCGTACTTGTAAAGGCACATGTTCTAGCAGCACAGGTAAAGTATCCCGTATGAAATCATGATAACGTGCTCCATTGAGCGTAGGTGGAAGAACGATACTAAAATGAGCTCTAACATGGAAATTAAGCGTTTCCGGACACATGTCCACATAACATCTTTTCTTTATTTAAGTGTGAGGAACGTTTCCTGAAAGTTTGGCCGTACCTTTTTGTAACACCCTGTATATCAGTTCATGACGTCCAGTCTTACAAATTTACTGTCTCTGATGGACACAAGTCCAGATCGTCCGCTCTCAAAACTCCGCCATCTCTCTCCCCACATCCGCCAATGCTGGCGGCTCACCTCCAACTGCGCAACGCTACGCGCTAACAGCCAACTGCCCGACACTACAATAGCAAATTCCAACAATGCAAACCAACCACAGACTGCACACAGCACAGTCACTGATTTTCATATAGAGCGCTACGTGGCGTTACCAATACAAAAACCTAGGCAACCTACTTACAACCTTCACAATAATTCTCTATCATTGCACTCTCTAACAACGTCCGGAGAAAACGAACGCATACATCTTTACGCAGACGCTCTTATTTCCCTTGTTTTATTATGATGATGGTTTCTCCCTATTTAGGTCGACTCAACAAAAATTTTCGCATTCGAAGGATAAAGTTGATGATTCGAAATGGTTCAAATGGTTCAAATGCCTCTGAGCACTATGGGACTTATGCCCGAGGCAAGATTCGAACCTGCGACCTTAGTGGGTGATTCGCATAAGATTCCGCCGCAACGAAAAACGCCCTTGTTTTAACGATGTGCACCCCAAATCCTGTGTCATGTCAGTGACACTCTCTCCCCCATTTTTAGATAATACAAAACGTGCACCTCTTTTTTTGAACTTTCTCGATGAACCTCGTCAACCATATCTGATAACGACCCGACACCGTGTAGCAGTATTCTAAAAGAGGACGGACAAGCGTAGTGCAGGCAGTTCCTTTAGTAGATCTGTTGCATCTCCTAAGTGTTCTGCCGCTAAAACGCCGTCTTTGATTCGCTTGCAACGACCCGACACCGTGTAGCAGAATTCTAAAAGAGGACGGACAAGCGTAGTGCAGGCAGTTCCTTTAGTAGATCTGTTGCATCTCCTAAGTGTTCAGCCACTAAAACGCCGTCTTTGATCCTCTTTCCCTATAACATTTTCTATGTTTACTTTCTAATTTAACTTGTTCGTAATTGTAATTCCTGGGTATTTAGTCGAATTTATGGCCTTCAGATTTGACTAATTTATCGTGTAACAGAACTTTAACGGATTCCCTTTAACACTCATGTGGATGACCTCACTCTTTTCTTTATTTAGGGTCAGTTGCCTACTTTCACACCATACAGATATCTTTATAAAATTGTTTTGCGGTTTGTTTTGATATTCTGATGACTTTACTAGGCGAAAAACGACTGCATCATCTGTAAACAGCCTAAGACGGTTGCTCAGATTGTCTCCTAAATCAAAATAATTTTCAGTGAATGCGTTTAGCAGAATTTCGGATGATATTTTATGCGTACCTCCGGATTCAAACATGTGTTTTCGCCGAAATATCGAGGGTAAATTGAAGCCACTACCAACTATAATTGTATGAGTCTGACACATGTATGAAATTAAACTCAAATTTTCTTTGAACGTTCCAGCAATTGTGTCATCTGAGTTGGGAGGGCGCTAGAAGGATCCAGTTATTATTTTATTCCGGTTCACAAGAAAGATCTATACCCATACTAACTCACAGGAACTGTGTACTTCAATTTCGCTACAACATAAATTACTTTTAACAGCAACAAACACGCCACTATCAACTGTGTGGTCTATCCCTTCTGAACATCGTTAGGTCTTCGTAAAAATTTCAGCTGAACACATCTCCGACTTTATCCAACTTTCAGTGCCTATAACGATTTGAGCATCAGTGCTTTCTATAAGCGCTTGGAGCTCTGGTGTTTTTCCAACACAGCTATGACAATTTACAACTGTTGTATCGATGGCTCCTGGATCTACGTTCTTCCTATGTTTTACCTCCACCTTTTGCGACAGTAACCCTTTTTGTGTTTCCCCAAGACCCTCTAACCTAAAAAACCATCCAGTCCACGCCACACATACCCTGCTACCCGTGTAGCCGCCTCCTGCGTGCAGAGGACTTTGTTGTTTTGTTTTGGTTTTAGGGCGCAAAACTGCTATGGTCATTAGCGCCCGACGTGCAGAGGACTCTTGATCTATTTCGAGGAACGCGAAACCCCATCACCCCACGGCGCAAGTTGAGGAACCTGCAACTGACAAGGTCACAGAACCGTTTGAGTCTCTGATTCAGACCCTCCGGTCGGTTTCTGTAACAGAATTCCGCAATCGGTCCTGTCGACTACGCTGCAAATGATGAGCTCTGCTTTCATCTCGCAAGCAAGACTGGCAGCCGTTACCACTCTGACAGCAACTTGAAATCAAAGAGAATCCTTCAAGATCCAAGGCGATACACATTATTGGAAGCGACGTGAGCCGCCAGTTGCATTTGGCTGCACTCTGTGCTCTAGATGGCACGCGGACGGACCCGTTCCAGGTCTGGAACGACTCCATCCGGTACGTACACGGAATGCACGTTGACTTTCTTCTCCTTCTTGGCTGCCATGATCCTAAGGGGTCCCATAACACGCATAGGCCCCATAACGAGCCCAGGCCCAACAACGCGCCTATTCTCATTCCGGAAATATCCCTCACGCCATGAATAAACCACGTGTCCGTAGTACCTTTTCTTCCAGGAGTACTATTTTTGCAAGTCTGGCAGCAGATGGTTCAAATGGCTCTAAGCACTATGGGACTTAACACCTGAGGTCATCAGTCCCCTAGACTTGGAACTACTTAAAACTAACTAACCTAAGACATCACACACATCCATGCCCGAGGCAGGATTCGAACCTGCGACCGTAGCAGCATCCTATCTTCGAGGAATGCTGGTCTCGGAAGTTTCGCAGGAGAGCTTCTGTGATGTTTGGAAGGTACGAGATGAGGTACTGGCGGAACTAAAGCTGTGAGGACTGAGGACGAGTCATGAGTCCTGCTCGGGCTGCTCGGCTGGCAGAGTACTTACCTGCTAGAGGCGAAGTTCCAGGGTTCTTGTCCCGGTCCAGCACACATTTCTGATCTGCAAATATATTTCAAAGCGTAGCCGGTACAACCTTTCGAATATAGACTGCGTTCACATGTAAGTAAAGTGAAAGTATTCGGATGCTCCAGTATACGCGACAGGAACAAAATGGTTTCAAAAGTAGTACTGAAAACGATGAATGTTTCGTTTCTAATGATCTTTTTCTTGACGGTACGTTAAACTCCAAGTATACTACTGTACCAGTTATTTGTAGATTTTATAGTCTTCTTAGCACCATACTTCCCACTATCAGGTGGAGACTATTCCGATAGGCCCATTTGTTAAGAGGGATATATTCTATGCATTAATAACTATGTTTCTCCCTAACTGACGTCTGATACCCACGGTGAATGAGGGCCCTGCTGCTTTTGGTACAGCTCTTGTATCGTTACCCTGTCGTGTTTTGCGCTGACACTGTCTTTAATAGAAGCAAGATAGATTTGGAATTTAATTAACATGGAAAGCAATTATAAAATATAATACGGTATTCAATGGTTTATTTACAAAGCTCGCTCCGAGGCACAGCAGTTGGAATTAAAATGTCGCACAAGTGACGACAGTGAATGTGACGGACATAGCAATGCGATACAGTGGATGAAAAAATTGGCCCCTACTCGCGAGTTGCACGGACAAAAATTCCCGCCCGGAAACCCAGATTTACGTTTTCTACGGTTTCGGTGGAGTACTTCAAGCGAAAACAGCGATGTTTCTTTCAATACGCCAAGGTACTTTTTGTAGATCGTCTATGAGTAAAATTCCAAATGTCAATACCCAAAAAGTCAAAATATGAATGTTCGAATAGAAACCTCTATTTAAAGTACGAAAAAGAACCCAAGTCGTTATTACTCTTCTGTTTCTTTATTAGCTGTCGATCCAGGAATGGTCTAAAACTGCACTAATACCAAAATTAGTCAGCGGTTATTTCAAATTATTATTAATTAGTACTACTTTGTTTTCGGTGAGTTATAATATGCTATTTTAGTCTTACCGTAGATGATATTTCTCTGTACTTTTAAAGTTGGTCTGGAACCTCGCAACCGATACGGTCGCAGGTTCGAATCCTGCCTCGGGCATGGATGTGTGTGATGTCCTTAGGATGGTTAGGTTTAATTAATTCTAAGTTCTAGGGACTGATGACCTCAGATGGTAAGTCCCATAGTGCCCAGAGCCATTTTTTTTAAAGTTACTCTGTTAAGATTATTTGCCCCATAGGCAAGCAGGGCAATTTCATCGGCTTCAAGAACAATTAACAAGTGCTCCTTCTTCATTCGTCCAATTTAAGGATCGTCTTGGAATTTAATAGAACGTGTGGTGGTGAACGTACATATGCAGAAACAGTTTAGTCAATTTTTGAGTGTTAAGATCTATTGGCACAGACCTCGTTGGAACTGTGTCCAAAGCCCTCTCAAAAGCTAAAAACTTCGGATAAAATAGTTCTTCATAGTCTTTGCTCCGATTTACAGATTATTTCACAACTTGCGAGTAGTGCACTGTGATACACCAACTTCAGAGGTGAAAGACAGCTGTTCTTTCAGACAGCCTCCATTTCTCAGATTTTATTTACGCTATTTTTATGCAACTATTAATCAGTCAATGCTCTCTCTCAAAAAGGTAATGACAATGCATTTTAATAAGTATTTGACTGTGGTTAGTGTACCTCCATGAGTTAACTTCCTGGCCAGAATAATTTCTGTCTGCTCTAAGCTGAGGCTGCTTGTAGGTTCGCTAATGGGCAGCGGCCCGCTACAAGGGCAGAGGGGACAGGTGACTTCTTCTAGAATTGGTCATGCCGGAGATACGGATGTGCAGTAGCCTTGC
Source organism: Schistocerca americana (assembly GCF_021461395.2). NCBI lineage: Eukaryota > Metazoa > Arthropoda > Insecta > Orthoptera > Acrididae > Schistocerca > Schistocerca americana. Next base: position 194,638,245 of record NC_060124.1, on the reverse strand, counting down.
CTCTCGCCTGCCAGACTGTCGCGGCACTTGAGAAAGTGGCAAACCTGAGAAAGTACGCAGTGGTCTCGCCAGGAATGGCGGAGCTTATTTTCTGCGAGCCAGTGCAGTGCTTTGACCAGGGAGAAAATTTTGTGACGCCACTGTACACAACGGCGACGCGGGCAGAACACAAGAGAGCGGCGCCAAATTATTTTTACATCACCCACGCCAGTAAGATGCGTTTCGGACTGAAAGCAGTGAAACTCACTTGGAGTGGCTGTATGGCTGATGACGTCGGATTTAACCGTAGAGCTTCCTAGGTTGCACAGACAAAGCTCCGACTGGCCGACATTCTGCAGTATGTTGGTGTAAGATGATTCAACTGGTGCCGAAAAAGCACGGAATCGCTCTGATTTTCTGAAGACCTCTTTGACATGGCCCTGACTGAGCCGCACCATTGAGCAGCGCACTGCCGCGGCAGATTGTCAGACGCACACGGAGCGCCGAGTGGGGAAGTTGTATAGTCAGAAGAGCACGGTGCGTTGAGCAGGAAAGTTTGTTAGAAGAAGGCTGTGAGGTCACGAAAGAGAGAGCTTGATTCAGATGGGCGCCGGGACTGCATGTATCTGGGTGTGGCAAGTGAGAGTAGCTGCCGGCACTGTGATGACAGATGACTAACAGGTTTGGTCACGGAACCATTTCTAGCAGATGGCTATATCTTTTTGCAAGAAAGTTTGCATATTTGCAGTTAGGGAAAATTAAGTATTGTTTCATTGTCTGTGGAGAGCTTATTTCAACCAACTTTGTTTGAGTGGACAATTATTACCAAGTTATTTTGTCGGTTCATGGTTATAGTCAACTTATCAATTCTGAAACTTCCTGGCAGATTAAAACTGTGTGCTGGACCGAGACTCGAACTCGGGACCTTTGCCTCTCTCGGGCAAGTGCTCTACCAACTGAGCTACCCAAGCACGACTCACGCCCCGTCCTCACAGCTTTACTTCTGCCAATATCGTCTCCTACCTTCCAAACTTAAGAGAAGCTCTCCTGCGAACCTAGCAGAACTAGCACTCCTGAAAGAAAGGTAGGAGATGAGATACTGGCAGAAGTAAAGGTGTGAGGACGGGGCGTGAGTCGTGCTTGGGTAGCTCAGTTGGTAGAGCACTTGCCCGCGTATGGCAAAGGTCCCGAGTTCGATTCTCGGTCCGGCACCCAGTTTTAATCTGCCAGGAAGTTTCATATCAGCGCACACTCCGCTGCAGAGTGAAAAACTCATTCTGGAAACTTATCAATTGTATTTACAGTCACATTACGTTGTCCAAAATTTCTATCCATCGGAAGTAAAGGGACTCATTTCCGTTTCTATCATACCTTTGTCAACAATAGCTTGTGTTGCTTGTTGTATGCAGAGTTTATTCTGACCCACCATATTTTTTATTAATAGTTTGCATTATACTTTATGATCTTTGGGGTAATAAACATTTTTGTTGTTCAGTTTCAATAGTGTAAAATGTTTGATTCATTATTTTGGATGGGTTTAATATTTTTCTCACCGATTACAACTACTGGTAGGAGAGGTCATCTCTAGTTAGCGTTATCCTTGCGTGTAGATCCCAGTACGTTTCTGAACGGTTTTTTCTCTGTGCCAAAGGTAAATTATAGAAAGAAGTCGTAATAAGTACGCACACGCTGCCATTACAACACTACACTCTGCACAGTAAGGAGGCACTGGCAAGATCATGCCTTGCACTGTACATGAAAAAAAAAAGGTATCGACCTTGAGCCGGCTAGTCGACACATTTTCTCTTCCCACCAGAGGTTTCAGTAATTAGCAGTGGACACCTGTTTTGAAGGTCTTGCCATTTCAATGATTCAAATACAATGTTCTGTTGTTGGTGATATTTTCAGTGGTTGTATGTTGTGTGCAGAACGATTACAGGTCTACTGTCTCTTATGAATTACACAGACACCTGACAGCGTTAACAGAAGCATAGTAGTCCTGATAAGTTCGATAACTTGTAAAGTTCGTCATACAGGATCACAGAGCTATTCCTGGTTGTAAGCGGAACCTTCACTGAGCATGGTTGAAGCAAGAGGAAGCAAGGCTGCAGTGGTGGCATGCCACAATGAATAATCGACTGGCGGTGGCATTGCCAGCGAGCGAAGCAGGCGCTCTCGTTTTGCCTTCTCACCAGCAGTGCCGAATACGAATCTAGCTGTCTTCGTGGCCGCATAAGTGAGTTCTCCGCCAGCCACTTCCTTCCCCTCCTCTGGGGAACCTGCGCTGCAAGTGACAGTGGACGAAGGAAGTGGGGCAACCCTATGAGCCAACTGGTATGGGCTGAATGGACGAGGGGGCTGAGGAGTCCACCTAGATGACCCAGTGGCAGCGACCATTGCAGCAGCACTACAGCGGCTGGTGATTGTTGACCTCCGCCTGCATCTGTTCGTCGGCTTTGGAGGGGGCGTCGTCGTCGTAGGTGTGGACCATCAACTGTCTCCAGCTTGGCAGGGCATACGGCCAGAAGTGGCCTGAACGATGACAAGCTGGTTGTGGAAACGATCTTGCATGAGACAATTATGCAGAAGCTGCACTGTCGGCGGAGAGAGACAGTAGGGAAGGGGCCATCCGGTGCTCCTGCAGGAGGGCGGCTTCCAGTCAGTCACCATCAGAAATCAGCTAGCAGTTGCATCTCGACGTCGCTGTCACTCAAAAGCACATTAAACAAATGTGCATCCGTAGTGCCTGACGGTTGGAGTGGGGCAGCGCTTGGAAGAGGGTTCCCCACCAGCAGTTGCTGTGGCTACAGAGCTGACAAGTCGGTGCCCCACTGACAGAACAGCTGGTGCTCTTGCCACCCCATTGGCGTCCACTGTGAATGTTCGCCAACTGCGAGTAACTTGCAGCATTACAGCACCCATATAGGCCCTGACTGAATTTTTGTGCCCAAACAGGGCTGCAAACGAGACATTATGAAGGGCACAAACACAACTCAGGCCACGATACAGCTCAGAGAATGTATAACAGCATCCAGACTAGCGACCATGGAGAATCGCCATCAGGCTGCGGCCATTCGAAGGGGTGGTCCTGTTGGCGCTGAGAAAGATACAATGTCTGTGGACAAATCTGCCAAACACTTTTTCAGTTGCACCTTAATGGTACCATGTCCCCGTTCGACTGTTGGTGAAATGGAGCGTTAGGTGTACTGCAGATGCAAAAATCGTGATAGAACGCCAAAGCAAACTGTGGGTTACTATTAGATACAGTCGTCCACAGAAGCCCTTCAATCATGAAAAACTGAGTAAGAACCGCCACAGTTGCTTCTGCTTTGCTGGAGTACAAGCACACAACATATGGATGATTGGACAGCACATCAACCACCACCAACCTCGCCACACCAGGATGTGAGCCTGAAGAACCAGAGGCACAAGGCACAAAGCTGTGGGTATCACCTGAGTCAGTGCTAAGAAAGAGCCAGCCAAAGATTAATGAGGAAAAGTTGCAGAGTTGACCAGCCTGTTGGTGAGCCATCACTTGGGCCAACCAGTGCACACAAACGGAACCATCTGATGGTGAACAGGACATTTCTGGGTGGCCTGCTCTACGCAGTGAGCTTTTACTGAAAGCATATCCACCGCTTTCTACAAGTGATTGTTGAGCCGTGTGTGGCTTGTGTTCGTGCCATCTCTATTTTTTTACATTCTGTTTTACTGTACTGCCACCTCGTTTTGTTAATCCAATTACTGGTGTTACTGAGTTGCTGCCTTGTCTGCCCGTGAGCGGCAGCAGCTGCGCTTATCGATATGTCCCGCCGTATTATCTTTGTTGGACTGCTATGACTTCCCGGTTGTCTTGTGTTGGGAGGAAGTTCGTATCTGGCAGTCAGTTGGAACGTGCCAGCAGTTAGTTTGGAGCTGGCAGTGTTTCAGCTGGCACGCGGCACAAGTTCAGTCGGGGCGCAGTAGCGGTGAGGTCCGGACCGCCATGACTTGCCCGACGGTTGCCGACACACATAGTTGGAGTGGGGACGACTTTGGTTGGTCGTCGGTCGGTCGTCTTACCGGAAGACATGTATTTGGCTGGCGATCGCTTATGGGTTGGCTGTGTGTGCCGACCTGTGATTCGTCCCTGTTATTGTACAGTCACTGCCGTTAGCATTATTTAGTTCTTCGTTCATGTGTTCGTGAAGCTGTGTATAGTTTGTGTGATTTTGATTGACAAGTTATTTTAGATGTTGTCGGCGTGCTGGCTCAGAGAGGTCGGTCGTCTCTTCGGGCGACATCTAGCTCGCTCTCTGAGCGTTTCTGGGCCCCTTCAATTACCATCTTGTGGAAGTTGGGTCGGTCCTTTCCTGGTGCAGTTATGTCGCTTACCCAGTGGGCGTGTTCCCTCTGCATGGTTGGGTGCGAGCCAGTATTTCCGCCGTCGTGTGTCTGGAAGTGAGTGGGAGACGCACCATTAGTGCAGTCGCGACGGAGCAGCAGTCGCGGACGGACCAGCAGGCGGTTGGTCGGTTGGCGTGGAGCAGCGAGGAAACCTCGGCGCGTGTTTTGGCCGAGCCCGCTGACCGCGTCCACGCGCGGTCGGAGTGTGTATGTGTTTCCATTACTACGAGGTCCGTGGCTCATCGATCCTGGATACGAAAGTTAAGTTTGACTTAGTCTACCAGCAAGTCACGACTGTTCGTATTGTGTCGTTTGGACTTCAAATGGCTCTGAGCACTATGGGACTTAACTTCTAAGGTCATCAGTCCCCTAGAACTAAGAACTACTTAGACCTAACTAACCTAAGGACATCACACACATCCATGCCCGAGGCAGGATTCGAACCTGCGACCGTAGCGGTCATGCGGTTCCAGACTGTAGTGCCTAGAACCGCTCGGCCACCTTGGCCGGCCGTTTGGACTTCGTTGTCGGCTGTTGGGACGTGTTATCTTGTCGGTGTGTCCGTTGACTGTCGGTTGGTTGGGCTGTCGTCGGATCGTGATTGGTTGGCCCGACTGCCTGTCTCCCCCAAAACTAACGTTAGTATTTCGAGTGCACACTGACCCCCGGAAACTTCTGGCTGTACTGCCTTTTGTTATTGCTGTTTGATTGTGATTCTTAATGGCTCATAACCGATGGTTGAATTTGTATGCTTTTAGTTGGGTTTTAAATAGTGGGCCTTCTGCCGGTTTAAAATTGAAAGTTCCTTATTTGTCAAGTCTTGCATTGTTTGAGCCCTTCAGCCTCATTTAAAATATTTTGGATAAAGCTTTGGGCAATCTGTCTTTTGAAAATTTATTGTAGTTGTCTTTTTCAGTAATGGGCCTTCAGCCGCCTTAAAATTTAAATTTCTTACTTGTTAAATGGTAGATTGTTTGGGCCTTCAGCATGTGTAAAATATTGTTTAAATATAAAGCTTTGGTCCTTCTGCCTACTAAAAATTATTTTAGTTGTTTTAAGTAATCGGCTTTCAGCCGTTTTTAAATTAAAGTTCTTATCTTTGAAGTATCAGACTGTGTGGGGCCCTCAGCCAAATTGGAGATAAGGCCTTCTACCTTGGTCTTCTTTAATTAGTTTTACCTGCAGTCTTAAATCACGGGCCTTCATCCGTCTTTAAATTGAACTTGTTTGCTTTTCAAGTCTCAGATTTGTTGGGCCTTCAGCCAAGTTATAGAACTTACTTACGCGAGGCCTTCTGCCTTTTATATATTCTGTTTTGAGTCTGAATTTTAAGTTAATGGCCTTCAGCCGTTTTTAAATTTAAGTGGTTGTGCCCTTAAGGCATAAGATACTGTGGCCTATTCAGCCGATAACTAAGTTCAAAAATTTTTCTGTATTGTTTGGACAACTAAATAAAAATATATGTGTCTGAGTGTAACTGACAGCCCCATTTTGGCCCCTTTCCACAACTCCAACTACCTGTTGTGTACTGCGGACTTAAGCAGGACGTTTCAATTGTTTATCTGAAAACAGACACCATTGGCGTTATCCTAGGATAGGTTGAGTCCCATGGGCAAGCACAACAACCTGTCCGCATTTGCTTACTATGCTACCGACCGATAATGATTCTTATACTAATACTCATTTAAAAACAAAGCTGAACGCTGGAGTCGTTGTGTTGGAAGCTCGAAATGGTGGCCAGAAAGTGCCATAAACGCCTTGTGGTCGGTGGTGAGATGAAATTTGTTGCCATAAAGAAACACACGAAACTTCCAGATCCATACATGATGGCCAAAGCTTGCTTTTCTATTTTAGAATAATGGCGTTGAGTGGCTATGAACGTCTTGGAGGTGTACACAATAGAGTTTTCAGAGCCGTCAACACTTTCGTGAGCCAAGACAATACCAACTCTGTAGTGGGAGGAATATGTGCCATGGACAAGTTTTCCACGTGGCATTAAAGTGTCGAAGCATGGTGATGAGCAGCGAGTATATGGGATGAATGCTGTAATGCAGTGTGCCAGCCAGCAAGTTGTTGAGCGGAGGAGTGATATCCGTCACGTTGGGGAGAAATTTTGGATAACGATTGACTTTACCCAGAAACGCTCGGAGTTCCTTCAGGTTCCTTGTTTTAGATAGGTTTTCAGTAGCCACCAAGTGGTTATCTATTGGTTTGCCGCCCCACATATTCGATTTCCATCTGAAAAACCTTCGACTTCAGCAATTTGCACTTAACGCCCGCCTCTAGTAGTTTAGTGAAAAGGATACAAAGCGAGATGTTCCTGCTGTGAGGGACCGGTGACGATGACGTCATCAAGGTAAGCTGTGGACCGTGGAACATCTTACGTTAACTGTTCTAAAAATCTCTGGAAAATGGTGGCAGCACTTGCCATGTTGGACGACAAGTGCGTACAACGGTATAACCCAAAGGGAGTGTTAACGCCATAGTCACCTGAGAGGGTGAATGAAGACGAAGCATTAGGTACGCTTCCTCCAAGTCTATTTTCCAAGAAGACTCACCACCCGCCAGTTCGGCCAGTATTTCTTTCGGGTGGGGAATAGCGTAGCAACTTACTATGAATTGGGCGTTAAAATGGCGGACTTAATATCCCCATAGAAACGAAGCACTCCAGTTGACTTACGAACAACAACCAGAGGCCTAGCCGTCTGGTTAGAATGAACGGGTTCAATTATGCCCAGGCCGGGCAGCCTACACGGTTTGTCTTTCACAGCTAGTCGAGCGAAAGGGACAGTCCGAGCATGACAAAACTTCGGAGCGGCCATAAGTCTAAGTCTTTTGCAGTGCCAAATCCAGGGTATAAAATAGCAGAGCTCGTCCAACATATGGAACGGAACACAGTCGAAAACGAGGTGAATTTGAATACTAGAAAGCGTAAATGTGTGGAGACCAAAAGTATTTTTCGACATCGCGTTGTCGACAGCCCAAAACGTGATCGTTCTCATGACGTGCGCAACATCGCACGTGAATATGCCTTGAACAGAAATTGGCTTATCGTCATAAGCGACCAAACGACGATGTGTGGAGGAAAACTCTATGAGCGTCTCTGAAGTCTGACTGTGCGTGCAGCTACAGCAGACAATTGTCACATGGCCGTGTTTATGGCAAGTCGCACAGTGCGCCAGATGGTGCACGCTTCGGCGATGGGCGTGTGCACAGAAACAATCAGCACTCGAAAGCAACCTGCGTCGGGAGGGGGCACGGTCTGTGAGTGAATAGCGCGAACCAGATGAGCACACCAAGGATATTGGTGAACGACGCCTATGCTGCGGAAACGAAAGTACTTACGCGATGTCCATGACGTTCTCAAACCCTTCCATTGTAGACTTTGACACTTCGAACACCTGAGCGTTATCCAGACTCTCCTCTTCTGTGGGATCTGAACGCAAAGCCTCGTGACGAAATCTATGTCCAGAGCAGAACGGACAACAACATCACGTATCAGAGCAATTTACAATGAGCACAAATAAATCTGCCATTCCTAATTAAGCCATGGAGCTCGGCTACTCATTTCTGGTAGGACCGGTCTGGCTTCTTTTGACCCTGATGAACATCTCACGCATTTCAGAAAACGACAACGCTGCTGGGTCGTTTTAATGATAAAGTTATCAAGGCAAATGAAGGAAGATAAATCATATGCAGTCAATATTCCTGAGACATCTACGATAATGATGCAGGCAGAAGCAATGAATAAAATGGGTTGAGACGTGATTTGAACTTGGGGAAGGAGATGTATTAGGGTTATCCGTGCAGCTGTGGTTCCAGTTAGGCGTAACAACTATCGCAAGTAATCTTACAATGCAGTTCGCCGCTTTACCTCGGAGGATGTCTCCCTCAGTCGGAGACGAAACGTCAGGGGAGAGTTTTATACATCGACCACGGCCTATCATCCCGGAAGTTTTAAGTGAAAACCACACAAGTGTCTAGTAAGCAGGAGACTTGGATTCGAATCCCGTTGCTTCAGCCCATCAGTATAATAAAAAAAGATTTCTGCAAAGGATGGTCCTCTAACTGAAACGACGTGAAATGTTGCTGCAAATAGCACACATTCGAGCCCCATTCTTCTGTCATTTCCATCGCTTCTTGGGATCAAGACGTGGCTGCACGATCCGTTACAGCCATGCGGATACGATGCCTGTCATCTCGACTGCTAGTGGTACGAGGCCGTTGGGATGCAGCACGGCGTTCCGTATTACCCCCCTGAACCCACCGATTCCATATTCTGCTAACAGCCATTGGATCTCTACCAACGCGAGCAGCAATGTCGCGATACGATAAACCGCAATCGCGATAGGCTACAATCCAACCTTTATGAAAGTAGGAAACGTGATGGTACGCATTTCTCCTCCTTACTCGAGGCATCACAACAACGTTTCACCAGGCAACGCCGGTCAACTGCTGTTTGTGTATGAGAAATCGGTTGGAAACTTTCCTTATGTAAGCACGTTGTAGGTGTCGCCACCGACGTCAACCTTGTGTGAATGCTCTGAAAAGCTAATCATTTGCGTATCACAGCATCTTCTCCCTATCGGTTAAATTTCGCGTCTGTAGCATGTCATCTTCGCGGTGTAGCAATTTTAATGGCCAGTAGTTTAGTATGTGATGTTCACCCACGCAAATCACGCAGGTACCTCTTCAAGGAGCTAGAAATATTTACTACGCCGTCACAATACATATATCCGCTAATGAAATTCGTCATAAACAATCTATCACAATTTCATAAGTACAGTTACATTTCCCGTACCTACAACACCAGAGGGAAAAGCGACCACTTTTATCCCTTGTTAGTGCTCAGACAGGAGGTTAATATGCAGCAATATTTATTTTTATTTTTTGTCCGGTATTATAAAATGTCTGAGAAGTATCAAGTTAAAAAAAAGACTTGTTAATAAGTGTAGTTGTATGTGTAGAAATAAAATATGTGTATTAGTGTTAACACTAATCACGTATACATACCCACTGTGAAATGGCCGATTCCACACCATTTCGATAAAAGAATCGTTCGTATGATCTATGGAACATGTAACTAACTAACTTGCATGAATCCCATCGAAGATTTATAGGACACAATCGAGAGACCTGTTCGTGCACAAAATCCTGCACGTGGAACACTTTCACGATTATCGACATCTATAGAGGCAGAATGACTCACTATTTCTGCAAGGGACTTCCAATGACTAGCTGAGTCCATGACACGTCAAGTTGCTGCACTACCCGTGCAAAAGGTCCGACGCGATATCAGAAGATACCCCACGACTTTTGTCACCTCACTGTAAATGGTTGGATCTTTTGACTGCTTTGACTTAAAAGCTTGAATTCTTTACACCGTAAACCTTAGTACTTGAGATAAATTTCACCTTGGTACGTCCACCTGTTCCTCAGGAAAGGTGTTTTCAATAGCTCGAACAAACAGACTGACAGATGGACGATAAGATGATTCTAAAAGGGTTCTGTTTTTACAGACTGACGTTCGGAACGCTGAGAAAGGATTAACTCTGCCTTGAGATATATCCTTCTTTCCAGATATACTCACAATGTTCCATATCACGTCATCCTTCCATTTTCCTCTGTCTCCCTTCTTTCCCTTCAATAACTTATAGTTGCAACCTGCTTATCCACAGGGCCCCATAGTCCTACTCATCAGTCCACATCATCATGAATAAAATCGTTTTTATGCACTTCCAGAATCAACGTTACCTTATTAAAGCCTTATTATCACCAATCATTATATTTTAATTTTAATACAAAATCGCGTCAAAGTCTTAAAAATCATAAAGCTTATCCACCAAGATGTTCGCGTCATAAAGAATTTATTTTTACCTGTTTTACATATCTCAAAATTTCTATTAAACTTGTATAACCTTCTGCTGAAGTGGGGTTTCATCCATTGCCAGTCTTTGCCCCTCTTCCGACCCCTCCCCAAGGCGAATTCGAATAACGATAAAGAAACAAAAGGCCTCTGGTTTTTCGAATGACAACCCCTGGTTGAGTAACGGATATCTTACACAGGCGAGCTGGTAGTGGGCAGAGGGAATTTCAACTGAATATTTGAGAGAGGACTCCTACTCCTGGTATTTTCCTTACAACCAACCGAAACTTTCCGTAATCCTTGCTCGGAAGCGTGGGGAGGGGGAAGGGAACCATTTTTAATTTAACCCTGAGGTAGTATTTCCCACATAAAATAGATGAAAACCTAGTTCATATAAAAGTGTATTCGCTTATTTGTAAACAGAATAAAGACGGTATCTTGGCCTACATGTCCAGAATATCTACATTGACTGACAAAATGAAGTATCCAGAAGGGTAAGAGGAAACGGAATGAAACTTCGTGCGTTGAGAGGGTATGTGATCTTATTTGCTGATTACAAAATCGATTGAAATTTACAAAGAAGTTGGCAGTATAAGCCCACTTATTATTATGTTGCAAGTCCTCTTGCCGTGCAATCGAAACCTGTTACATGGCATTATAAACTTGCCATCTAAACAAATAAGGGTTATATTGTGACACATGAAGACGCAGGATGTCTATAATGTACCGTTCCCCAATCACTGCCAACCATGGTCTGAAGTCATAACCGACGGCTGTCCATTCCATGCTGCCACGAGTAACACTAAAACGGCGATTTATCGCTGAACACAATGCAGCGCCACTAATCAGCAGTCCATGCTTCATTGCCACAGCACCACTCTAATAGCAGCCCTTTGTGATAATGGCAGCCCACGCGACGGTCCAGCTTTCTCTGGACCAGCTTTCGCCAAACTCCGACCTCTCACGGAAGACGTGCAATTACAGACAAATATGCTAACAACTGTCTGTTACAGGATCCTCGAGTATATGCTAAACTCAAACACTGTAAAATTCTCGGAGTTAAAGATCGGTTTAACAGACAACCACCACGGAGTAACAAGACACCTAACTTGGTACATTCGCACACGAGATCTAGCAAATGGTATATGCAGCATAAAAGGTAGATTCCGTCTTCTTAGATATAAGGCAGGCATTCCACACTAACTACAGCACCTAAAAATAAGCAAGATAGGATCTACTGGGGCATTTTCACAGATATGTGAGTGGCTCGATGAATTTTTGACTAACAGAAACCAGTGCGTTTACTGAATGGTAAGTTTTCAAAAGAAACTAAGTAAAATGTAAAATTAAAACACCTCCCACCGTCTTTTCTTTAAACGAAATGTTTTGTGCGATGGACTCTTCACTAAGCCATCTTCAGGCCCTTCTCTAGAGACAACAATAATAATAACAGTGTAATCTACGTAATAAAATGTGTGGTGTAGAACTTGAGAAATAAACTATACACACTGGTAATATGTAGTAACAGCAAAAACCGAACTATACAGGATGTGGCATCGAAGTCAATAATAAACTAAGGAATAAAACGAGCGAACAGTTGCACACTGTATGAATATAAACTAGGGAAGTATAGACATGCCATATAATAGTGAATTGAAACTGCTAAATGAAGGTCTAAAATACATATCATTCCTAGATAGATGTCAATGCCCGTGAATCAACTGAAGCAAAAGAATCACAACTATAAACTGATGACTACAATCTGAAGTTAAGTACTTGATTATGCGCTCTCATATAACACCAAATTTACCAGAGGTTAGCTCCTCGTTAACTACCTGTACCACTATGTACAATATACTAATAAAAACGAAAAAAAAGAATGAAGTGCTACGTCAAAATAATATGTCAATCTTAGATTCAGATTCATAAGTTTCATCTATTTAATAAAATAATTTATAATGAAGCTAGTGTAATACATTGAGAGAATTCCCGCTATGTAGGAGGTGTTAAAATATCGTATTGAAGAGGTCATCACTAACATTTCAAGAAGTTGGAGGTCTGCTGGTAGCCAGGTGTGTGGCTAAATTCTTGTTTTTATTAATTTTTATTAATGTATGTTACATTGTAACACAGTTAGCTAACGTGGGGCTGACCTCCGATAAATAGTTTTGCATTTTACTGTTACGTGACAACATGTAAATAAATATTTTATCTTCAGATTGCAGTCATCAGTATACAAATGCGGTTGTTTTGCTTCAGTTGATTCGCAGGCACTGATATTAGCATTACATACTAGTTGTTTGTCAATATGTGACACTGCAATTATCTGTGAATGACATGTAGTTTGATCTCCAATTAATATGTGTCTGGTATCGATAGTAACGATGCCACATAGTTTCAAAGGTTGGCACTACCACGGGACACCGATGGCAGCGCTCTCTAGCTGGCGCTGCGCAGTTCTAAGAGCTCCGCTACAGATTCTACCCCCATTTCATCAGGTGCAGCCAGCCAGGACACTTCGCTTCACTTCGTACCACCTTGCAAGTTATGTAATATGTTTGCATATGTTTATCCACTAGTAAAGGTGCTTAAACCGTATTCGCAATACCGAGAGTTTAGTACGTTTTTCCTGTTCCTTACCCACGCGCCGCCTCCCAGGTGGGGTACAAATGGTGCACTTCAGTATTATTTGGTATATGTATATATTTCGTTCCCTGGTTTATATTCATGCAGTGTGCAAGTGTTCGCTCTTTTTATTCCTTAGTTTATCATTGACGTTTATGTCACACCCTGTACAGTTTGGTTGTCGCAAAATGTTTACTACTTACTACCAATGTATTTAATTGACTTCTTAAATTTTGTATCGCTCATTTTACTATGTAATTTAAACTGACATTATTGCCATTGTTTTTGCACAGGGATCTAAAGACATAGTAGTGAAACGCCGAAACTGATCGTATAAGTAAATTACCTTTATAATGTAGACAGATAGAGTTATTTTTTAAATTTGCATTTTATATTCAAAAGCCGGAGTCCCTCGATCGTCTTGTATGAAGATGGACTTACAGAGAACCAAAGTAACGTGGGATGTGCCTCCAAAAAAGTCTAATAGGGGCCGTAAAGTTGATAGTACGCGTAGATGACTTATGAAATAGGATCAGCAGCTCTATAAGATTGTACACTAACGATGCTGTGGTCTACAGAGAAGTATCGTCGTTGAACGACCGCGACGAAATGCAGGAAGATTTGGACAACACTTCTACTCGGTGTAAAGAACGACATCCTTTTTAAACGCCGGTGAATATAAGATAATATACATAACGAAGAGAATGAACGCGATAGTATCATCACAAGATTGATGATAAGCATCAAATGAAAGAACAAAAGTAATGTTAACAGTTAATGTTTTTTCCACAGCGCATTTGGAAGCTTGAAATATCCATCATCAGGTGGATCTATGTGAATTAATATGGCATGTATCTGTTTTGTTACGACTTTGGAGTAACCTGTGCCAATGTGTCCAGTGATCACAGGCTCCTCGTGTTTCATCACCTACTTCGTAAACACCAAGGAACAAAGATGGCACCAAGAATCTAATAAGTCCAAGGAAAATACAGCAAAACAAGACACTACTTTTCAGAGAAAATCTAAAAAGTATTGAGGAAATCCTTGACTACGTAGATGAATGGAAATTTAAGTGTAAATATCTTCAGTAGTCAGATTATCTTCTGTCAAGTTTACTTAAATTCATATTTTTCATACGTTTAAGTAATGAGGGAAACACTGTTGTATATGTTGTAATTTATGTTATTTAGGATGGACTCAGGGTGATTATTTTGGTGTGCGCGTATTTGGAGAGTTCCAGGGATGTCTAGCTTTTTACCTTTAAGTTGAGTGCATAGAATGCTGATAATTTTGATTATTTTAGATCCATGCAGATGGGTGGCTATTACAGATGTGTGGAAGTTTTTGTTTCTTAGTACTGCCATGTTTCCCTGAACCTGATCTCAAAAGATTTACCTATGTGACCTAAGAAGAAACACTGAATTTTGTATACATCTGGATGGTGTAGTGAGTTTTCTGTGTTCCTGTTATGACGTAATTTTTATCCAGTCTTGTTGTCAGTGATGAAAGATATGTTCGCATTTAAAGACATTGGTGATTGATATGAAATATGACACACAAATTCTACTGTTCTATGTGTTTTTATGCTCTGGTAATTTGGTCATTACTGAGTGTTTCAGTGGGTCTAATAGAGAGCTATTATGGCCATTTGCAATGCCTGTTGTTTTAGTGCTGTCGTTTATCTCTTGTATTTAATTTCAGAGAGTATTTGTTGTACTACTCTGTTCACCATATACCGGAATTCTGCCGTTTTGTGAGCTGTTGAGTTACAAAACGAGATGTGGATAATAGTTTGTGTTGTAGTGGCTTTCCGATTCAATTCAGATTGATGTCTACTGTTAATTATTTTAATGTTCAAGTCTAGAAAATCAAATTCATATTTTCATGGAAATTGTTGAACAATTGACTTAACTCATTCGTTGTTTTTTTTGTGCCACTGATTAAAATGATGATTCATCTACTTACCTGTAGTAGTAAGCAATTCTTGTGAGCGTGTGGTAGTTGAATTCAGAATTTTGTCTCCTAAGATATGGAAGTAAATAAACAATGACAGGGACCGTAAATGTGTTGTTTCATTCGATATCAACAATAGCAACATAAAAGTCTAACGGAAAATGTTCGAATATAAAGTTAATGGTTAATATCTGGATCATCCAAACACCGTATTTTTGAGGTATTACTATAAGTGATAAAAAATGGAAGTGAACACGTAAAACCAATGTTACGCAAGGTGAATGCAATTCGTAGATTTTTGGGAACGGTTTTTTACAAATGCGATGCATCTAAAAAGGAAAGAGATGCTGTTCTAGACTTGAGATCCGCAGACTTAGACGTCATTTACTATCCCACAGTCTCTGTTCTTAAACCTGTCCTAAAAATGCTTATAAGTGCGTAATGTCCCTGTTGTGGTGAACGGGAGAACTACTTTCGTGTCTCTGAAAGATGTTATTGTTATGTTTAAGTTCCGTAGAAAAATCTGCTGGTGTGGTTACGCTCGAGCTAAGCGCAGTGTCGGTTAGAACGATTTCGTGGCGATGTTTGACGTCTTCTTGTCCGTGTGTCTGCAGGCTCGTCTCCGTCGAAGTCAGCCTCGCATCAATTCCCCCTGTCTGAAAGTTTACTGCACTTGTAATGACAACAATATTCACAGTAATAATAATAATAATAATAAGTACTCGTTTCTATGATCAAAGACCTCACCATAACAGCTGATGATGGACGTTTATTGGAATTTAGTGATCAAATTGCAGTGGATCAACAATATACGTTCTATACCAACACATATTCTATCTCCCAGATAATACATCATAATCTCTCCACGTTAAACAATAACGGATGAATGTAGCAAAGCATAATAGAATTTACAGTGCGTAAAATGTCACTGCACATAGATATTGTCTCTGGTTATCAGACATTTACTTCATTAAGTATAATGAAATAACAGGTCATTCACTTGATATACAGGTGATAAACGGTATTGCAGAAGTGTCATATTACATTGCCTCGCAGAGAATGCATATTATCAAGTGATCGTGAGATTAACTATGCCCATTTTGGACTGTGTCTGTTGTTAACATCCATACCTTTACAAAAAAAAAGGAGTAATAATTTGTATGCTTCATGGTTTTGTCATTTCAGCATCTAGATGACTGCGCTATAGTTGTGTTTATTGTAGTGTTGATGTTACTACATACGACTAAGTTCCTCAAAGTTGGAAATTTAACTAATCGTGGAATCATTAATTTGCATCCCCATTCAGGCGTGGATAAATGAAAACCAGGAAATCCTCATCGATGCCTTCAACTTTGAAATATGCAACAGCTATCCACAAAGTGATTCACGTGAATAATGGATATTTTAGGTGTTACTAATGTTGTAAATGAAGAGATGTTCTTCTACAATACAAATCAGTTCATGAATTTTGTCTTTATTAAGTCTGTAGTGTCTAAATCTCTGTATTCTCCTGTAGTTTTACCCTCTATAGCTTCTTTTAATGCCCTGGAGGCTACTTCCTGATGTCTTAACACAAATCCTGTTGTGTAGTCCCTACTTCTTGTCAGTGTTTTCCATACATTCCTTCTTCACCTATTCTGTGGAGAACTTCCACCTCCCTCTAACATCCCTTCTGTCGCACTCTACGTCTCTTTGATTCTCTTCTGTTCCCGTTTTCCGACAGTCCCAGTTGTGCTGCAAACGTACTTTCTCACTAACGCCGATGTTTGATGCCAGTGGACACCTCTTGCCTGGGAATGATATCCTTGACTGTGCCAGTCTGCTTTTTATCTCCCCATTGCTTCGTAAGTCATGTGCGTTATCTTTCTTTCAAGAAATCAGAATTCCTTACCTTCAACTTCTTCGTAGCAAAAATTTTGATGTTAAGTTTGTCGCTAATCTCATTTCTGCTGCTCCTCATTACTTTCATCTTTCTTCGGTCTACCTTCAACTTCATCGTAGTAAAAATTTTGATGTTAAGTTTGTTGCTAATCTCATTTCTGCTGCTCCTCATTACTTTCATCTTTCTTCGGTCTACCTTCATTAGCCTATTCATTCCATTCAAAACGTCCTGTAATTCTCCTTTACTTCCACGGCTAATAGAAATGTCATCAGCGAATCTTATCATTGATATTCTATCACTCTAAATTTTAAACTCTTTCTTGAACATTTCTTTTGTTCCATTATCGTTCTTCGAATTAGAGATTGAACAATAGCGGCGAAAGATTGCATCCCTGTCTCGACAGTTTTTAATCCGAGAGCTTCGTTCTTAGTCTTCCGTTCTTATTGTTTCCTCTTGGTTATTGTACATATTGTATATTATCCACATTTGCCTGTAGCTAACTATATTTTTTCTTTGAATTAAGAACATCTTGCACTATTTTATATTTTAGAACCGTTTTCTAGGTCAAAAGACAATTTGGAAAAGTCTTCCTTTTCGTAAGACTCGCTTCCATTATCAGTCGCCAGGTCAGAACTGATCGTCATCTAACTACCCTCAGTTTTCTTCTGCATATTGTTCTTGTTAGCAAAATGGATGCATGAGCTGTTACGCTGACTGTGAAATAGTTATCGCATTTATCTGCTCTTTCACTCTTCGGAACTGCGTGGATGTTTTTTTTTTTTTTTTTTTTTTTTTTCGAAAGTCTGATGGTAAGTCTCCAAATTGATAGATTCTATACACGAACTTGTACAGTCCCATGGTTGCCACTTCCCACGATGATTTCAGAAATTCAGGAGGAATGTTGTCTACGTTACTTGATCCCTGGTCTTCCAAAGCTCTATTAAACTCTGACTCTAATACTGGTTACCTTATATCTTCCATAGCGATTGACACTTCTTTCTCAATCACGTCCACTACTTAGAGGGATTCATTGTACTCTTTTCAAATATCCGCACTCTTCTCTGCAACTATGGGATTACCGTTGCACTCTTAATGTTGCCTTCCTTGCTTCTAATTTCACCGAATGTTTGACTTCTCTGTACAGGGAGTTATTCCGTCCGACGTTCATTCCTTTTCCGATTTCTTCACAATTTTCTTGCAATTATTAGGCGTATAGATAGTTTTTCTCGCTCAGTAGGTGAATTTCATACAATGGATAGTCACTAATTCGTACCGTAAACATTTGACCACACTGGTACGAAGTACACTTCACCATACACCTTAAAATGGAGTATATTACAGAATTACTGTAGTAATGAAATTCACTATTTCCATCAAGCTCTGTCCCGTTTTCTTGTAAAAATTCTGTAGCTTCTCTTTGTGAGTGCCAAAATCCACGCATCATCGCACCCCGTGTACAGCAATTACGCGAGGTCCGTCTGCCGAGTTCATTAGGTCAGCGAGGTGTGAGGGGCCGTATTGTTAAATATAATTAAAACAAAAACAAACGCCATACATGCGCCAATTACCACCTCATTTCGATGTGTTCGTGTTTAAATTTACACTGAACAAAGAGTGCACATTACTGCCCATGTGAATAATTGTCCAGCAGTGATGTGAGTCTCGTATTCCGCCCCGATTACTGTCAATGAAATTGTCAAATGATTAAAATTTGTCGTCTCGTCAGTGTGGAATCGGGAGGTCGAGAATTTATAACCCTCAACGGACTGTATTACGTGCAGAACGTCACCATTGTTGATATACATTTGATCACATTTTAAATCCTACAGCAAGGTATATTCTAGACGCAGCGATTTATGATCGATTTCAACACTTACTTGCAGATAGAATTCAGAATGTGCTTAATGAGATGAAATCGTCGGATATAAAAGTATTTTTTGGACTAAATCAAATAAGTGTTTGAGACTGTTCAATAACATGGAAGGATTACCATCAGTTTGGGCAGAAGCCCTTGCATCAGTGAATGAAAAAGTGTTTTACAGTAGACGGAGGGCGTTTCGAATACTTTATGACAAAAAAAAATTCAGGTAAATGTTTATGACCACATTATTTTGTGACTTCCTTTTTGGTGTTATTTCTGATGTAACCTTGCAATGTGCGTGTGAATCTTAACATAAGCTCGTGATTCCCACTCGTTATTTTTTATATCTGAACTCCCTGTTTTAGAAATCGTTTCAGTTTTCCATCTACACCGTTTTTCAATGCTCTGGGAGAAATAAGAAAAGATAACCGTAGTTAAATGGTGAATAACCCTTAGAAGTAATGTTGTTTGCCTTCCAGATATGCTGATCGACCCATATGTAGCCAAGTGTAATTCCAATTTTAAATTACTCCAGTACTCCGCTTTTGTAAATAGAATTTCTGCGTAAGAAATAGGATATTGGTCAAAACAGATTAATCCCGATTTATAAATATTTGTAATTTCTCTGAAACTATTAATTTGGAGAGTAAAACACAATTGAATTACTCTTTTAGAGCCAAGGTACTAGCAGCAGAAATTACTATAGTTTCCACCATAACCGATATATTCATCGTGAAAGGATTCAGCATTTGTGTTGATATTTAAAAAAAATTACATATGGTTTATTTTTACCAATCAGTTTCCCATTTTGACAGCATGTCTAATTTCGATCACAGCCGATCATTTTGAGATCTAAGAGCAGAGTAAACCTAAATATGCACCTTGTTATTTTACAGAACATAGAAAAGTGTTGCATGTAACTTGTAAGAAAACTACTCTACTGCTCGTATTAGGAATTGGTTTTCAGATACTGCTTGGCTATCTACCAAGCTTTTAATGCTATTTGGTAAATGACCAAACTCTTTTGTGGCAGCATAATTCATCGCTTTCTGTGCCAACGTCAGATTTAATACAGAATACTGAAAAATTGTCCTTTCTTCTGGTGGTGTAGCTATGCACTTTGCTATTATTTTTGAACTGGGATCGGTTATTAACAACAGATTTTACAAGTGAATAGATGTGTTGTGAAAGTACTGTGAATATACATAGTTCCTTAAATAAATACCTACACGGTGATCTTGTCTGGGCTCCAGCTAACATTCTGATTGCATGCTTTTGTCCAATGAATACTTTTTCTCTTAAAGATGAATTATCCCAAAGCATGACGCCATATAAAATCAGTGAATGAAAGTAGATGTAGTAGGCTAATTTACTGGTATGTTCCTCACCAAAATTTGCAATAACTCTAATAGCATTAGCAGGTGAACTCAAACGTTTCAGGAAACCGACTTGTGTTGCTTCCAACTCAGTCTCTCATTAATGGATACATACAGAAATTTTGAATTTTCTGACTTAGCAACAGATTTCTGTTCAAAGTCTGTATCTTTGGTGTTATGCAATTTGCTGCACAGAACTGTATATAGTGCGCTTTTTCAAAATTTAATGAGAGTCTATTTGCAGAGAACCACTTAATAGTTTTCTGAAAGATATTATAAGGTTGAGCCAGATAGTAGGGGATTCTATCGTTAATTTATTTCGAAAGATTAACTTCATTCTATCGTTACGGTCCAGCATTAGCCGGCAGCTTCGGCTGCCTGTAATTTTCTCATCCCACGGTCTGGCAACAGCAAGTCAGCACCGGGGTGGGCAATCTCGATCGCGTGCCTCCCTCCTGTGCTGATGAGTTAACGCCACCTAGGCAACGGTGACCAGGCCAAGCTTCAGAACTTTCCATGCCGCCCCTTCGCGTTTCTCGGCTTCTGACCAATTAGGGCGGAGGAAGCCGTGTGGCTGGGCTGGATGTGGCCTGCCGCCCGTCGGCGAGACGCTCTCTCTGCCATGTACCCGGTAGCTGTGAACACCACCCGCCTCTCCCAGTGCTGAGGCACTGTGGACTTTGTCTCTGTAACTGTCACGCTATTCGGACTTGTCAAAATGGCAGACACCACTATTTTCGCCCAGGTTTGATGCGAACTTTGCATATCCTACCACTACACTCTGGCTCACCCTCGCCTCCCTAGGCTTGACTCATGTTGCCCATTTGAATGCATTTTCTGCCATAAATGGCCTTGTCATACAAAAATTGTCCAAATAATTTATTTCCGCCCACCACCTTTGCCATCTGGCGATCTTGAACAAACTGGTGTCAGAATTGGGATACATTCCCATTCCGACTTTGTCACTAATCGAAATTCTTCTTGCGAATGTACCTTGGCAATATCCCCATGCCACAGTATCAAGCGAGACCGATGACCACGCAGTCTGGTCTCCTTCCCCAACCAACCAACCAACCAACCACAGTATCAAGCACTTCCATACGCTTCTAGCGCTGAGCAGTTCGCGTGAATAGAATGTGCTAGCCAGCTGCCACGTTCGCACAGTACGGGCTGCGGCTGCGTTAGTAGAAATGCACAGGGTGCATGCTGCACTGATGTGGCTGAGTCCAAGGGACCAGCTACTCGAGCCGGACACCATCGCCGCTGCCCGCCGCCGCGCCAGGGGCCTGTGGCTGCATGCTGGCCGAACCACCGTTGCCCGCATCCGCCACCACCTGAGGGTCCAGTAGCCGCCAACCCACATCTATGACGGCCGCCAACGATCCTGCTGACCGCTGCTCTACCACACTGTGGTCGCCGCCAACAGGTCGCACTGACTCAACCTTCACCTAAGTTGCAGCGTCGCTTCAAACTTTATCACGAGCCATCTGCCACTGGATTAGGTTATTTTGTGACCACTCTTTTTGTAATGTTTACTTCTGGGTCACTGGCTCCCCCTGATTTCATAAGCATGCTGATGGAAACTCAAGCAACTGAATGGGATACTCCTGAAGAGGCAGCTGCCTCGCAAGACCCGCTCGAATCTATTAAAACTAGAGTGCTCCAATTGTTTATCCAAAATTGAGAGTTAATCGAGCAAAACTGTGTCTTGAAACAGACCCTGGAAGCCAGTGTGCAAACTTCTGTACCTGTGGCTAGCTCCACACCTGTGTCTCAGCTAACACGGCAACTGTAAGTAATTTTCCTGTGGCGTCTTTCATTTCCACCTTTTCTGGAAAGTCCCGTGAAAATGTGGTTATGTTCATATAGAATATTCGTGAAGTGGGTCACACTTGTGCCTAGCCTGGTGATCTATTGGTCAACATAGCCAGATTGAAGTTGACAGAGGAAGGCAAGAAAGAAAGTAGTACTGTACAACCGCCTAGAGCACAACCTAGGTATGCTCCAAGTTCAAAACATCCCTATGAGTTATGGTCCAGGTACAGGGTCCAGCATGCCATGTAATTAACTGGAAAAGTCCTTAGTGAAGCAAGAGAATTAATTGGCGGGAAACTGCCGTCATTGCTATGTATTCATTTAAGTTGTGCATGTTATTTGTATGTACTCAAAAGGGTTGGCAACCATTTGTAACAGAATTTAGGATGTCACATGCTAATGGAAGGGATTGGAGTTTTTGTAATGATTCTGTCTTACATCATTTAATGTCTCCAGTAATGTTGTTGTAGTGGTAGGGAACTGGAAACACAAAGACTCATTAGTAATGGAACTAAGGGGAAAAGTTGTCCTTGTCAATGGAACAAGCAGAGTTAAGAATCAATTAACTTTTTATGTGTCGAATGGAATGACACTTCACCTGTTGATTTAGTGAACAGTGAACAGTAACAGCTGTTAAAGCTTTACCATAAAAACATGTTAGTACATCTACATCTACATTTATACTCCTCAAGCCACCCAAAGGTGTGTATTCGCAACTGCCATTAGCATAGAACCAGTGAAAACTTGCTCCCTTCTACCTACCGTTTGAAATACAGTACACTACATGTACATATGTTTAGGCTAAATGTTCACACACCAATAATAACACTGTTACAAGGGAAAAAACGATTCGAACACTGGGCTAGAGAGACAGTAGTTATTAGCAAGAATACATACGTGTAAGATAACCAGCCAATATGTTACTTTGAAAGTAAAAGGAGTCCTCCCGAAGTGCTATTTTATTGTTTTCTTAATATACCACTGGAAAACAACAAGGTAAGTTTTCATGACACTACATGTTTCTTTATACCAAATGCGTGGTGGAATGTTATTTCTTGTACACAAAAGGACCCTCAGTAATCAAAATACATCACCAACTACCTTTCAGCTTGGTGTACAAACAATGGCAGCTTTCCACCAAAGAGGAAATACCAAATGAAAAGGCAAAGTCACGTGGTTAACACCAGGCAAGACTGCCGCCCACAGTTCGTTTACAAATCGCAGGCGTCGCCCCTCCCTGCCGTCTGGTGGTGCGACAACCCTCACTCCCCTCCCCCCTCCCCCCTCCCCCCTCCCCACAGGCCTCTCTGACAATTGAGCAGCCATTAGAGTTCAACCTCCCCCCCCCCCCCAACCCCATTGCCCCACTGTATTATGACACGCACATAGCTCGCACCGCTGCCTCTGGTGCAAGCAGTGTCTACACCTCTCCCCACCTACCTGTGTTAGCTGCTCGGACCGACCTCTTGTCTTCCTCCTGCACAGAGACACTCCAGCCCCCACCCCCTCGCTCCTCTCTTCCTCCCTGTGGACCTCATGTCTTTGTCGCGCGGATAAGCCCCCATGCTATGATTTCATACATTCATACTATTACAGCATAACCAGCAAATGCAAGAAGATACTCATGAAGATAAATCCACCAGCCTAATATTGCCCTACAGATTGTACTGGTTTTACCCAGGTTAGAAATATATTCCTGTCATCTATCTGAATTCTCAGTAAAGAACAAGAAAGAAAAAAAAAGAAAAAAGTTTTTTTTTTCTTTGTAAACACTTCCTAATCCACCAAGATAGGTGATGTTGGGATCTGAAATCGGTCTCCAGCTATGTTGTATTGCCATCTTCATGGTTAATAAACAGATCTATATGGCGTCAAGGTAGCCAACCCTTGCCATGATATTTATTCTGTAAGTGACCGCTGTGTGGGAAACATGTAAGCCAAAAGGATCGACTTTGAAATGACACAGTAAAATAAAGTAGAGTAAAAACCGGGCTAATACCATTCCAGAATAACAGTTCTAACTGCATACCCCACTGTCAATCTCAGAAGTTATTAGCCCCGAGTTTCAAGTAAACGGTATTTGAGAGAGCCTAACCGTCATCACAACTCATGCAGAAGTATAAAACTTTATAAATTAAATACACTATAATACAGAGTAGCCAACTGAGTAAATGACTCACAATAGTTCCATGAACTTTAACGACTGAGCTATCTGAGTCTCTTGAAAAGAAGATCCTTCATGAATAACTGTCCCAGCTAAGTCTGGGAGACGTTTAGTCACCGCCCAGAGGAACTTGACTCAGCACACATCAAGGAAGGCTGCTTGGCCCCCACATACAAAGGCACTATTCTACCATCCACCACCATCCTCCCCCCCCCCCCTCCTCTTCCCGTCTGGACCAGGTAAAAGAAACGACTGCTGAGAAAGTCCACATCCCTGCCCCCCTAAAGCTTCTGAGCCGTGTTGCCTAGTGCAGTAGGCTATACGACGTTAGCAAAAGCAAGAAGTACCCGAAAAGCCTACACCTTATATGTGACAATTTTTACTTTCACTAATACTACTACTACTACTGAAATTAAATTTTAATCTGTTGCCACAGTATCATTGAGAGTGTTTTATGTACGTACTAATCAGGAGTTGTAAAGAAGGGAAAGAAAAAAGCCCCAATTGAACACCATGCAAGTAACTTTTAACAGAGTAATAATCAGGGTAAAATATAGAACAACTGTATACTTCAGTTTTGAAAGTGACAGCTTCTACTAGCATCGAACCCATGACCTGCAAAGAGTTACTTGAGAAGCCGTCTATCCCTTATCTGTGACATAAGGTATATGAGCTACATTGACAGTAACCGTTAGTACTATAAAATAATCACTGAACCCGCTCTTCACAGGGAATTATTCTAGAGTTATTTGGCGCTCGATGCTCTGCCATTAGGACAGATCCAGTGGTCACGGCTACCAGCACTGCTCTCACACTGGTTAGAGCCAGTCATATCTGTAATATTAGCACTCTGCAGTCATACGAGCGCATCATCTGCTGCATTTACAACGCGCCCCAAGTAACACTGGTCCTCAACGCGGAACTCCTAACCACTATATGACGAATATTTTGAATAACATTACGCACATTTTCAACACTAAGGGAATTACCTTCATTCCTATATAATATACGTGCGGCTAATGGACTCTAATTTTATTCAAAAACCAAATCGCCGACAGGTAAGTTTTTTCGACGTCATTTAGAGGCAGCAAGTATCGTCGAACCAGCATTAACGAGTATTAGGAAGCAGGAAGGTGAGAGTGTTAATAAACAGAACAACAACAATAACCCAGTACAATTGGTTAGGAGGCTGCCAACAACCCACATTACGTAGTTACAGGAAAAGGAGTACAAAATAATTCAGGAAATATCATACAAAATGTTTAATTTTATCAAGGAGGGTAATGGCAATTATTGATCTGAAAACCAAAGGAGACGTGAAACTACCTTAAACTAAAACCTTGCTAGACGGAGTAATAACGTGACATTATACTATTACACTGCATTACTCATAACATTGGCACAACTTAACGACAGCACACATGTAGGTAGCCATACCAAAGACATGTCAATCAATATGGAGGTACAAACAACAGTATAACAAGGATAACAGAGAATACTTATACTTATTTTGCTATGAAAGGTAACTGGAGAATAAGGTTTTGTGTAAGGGAAATGGTATTTTGTATTTTCGCTTGTATTGCGGTTTCGCCACTGATTGTGTCAGCGATGGGTTGCCAACTACTTATGTCTATGTACTATTTTAATTGTTCATTTTTTCTATGTTTTACTATCAGTTATTTAGAGAGTTTTTCTAGAGTCTTGCCAGCACCTGTAATTTAGCATTTGTCTATGAACTTAGTGCATCCATGTGTTATTTGTTGCCAGAGTAAGTTCCCGAGTATCGCCCATTATTTGTTTACTAATAATGCTCTAGGTATGAAACTATTTTGGAAGGGCAACTTAAGATACAATCATGCTTTATTTCATTTGTGTCTGAATGCCTATTTGAAGGACATGCCACATGCCTTCCCACTGTAGATAGTGTAAATGGAGTGACTAATCTCCACAGGGCAGGAGACTTTGGCTGTACATCTGGTTTGTTAGGCAAATCATAGGACAATACCCACAAGAGCACACACCCTGCGGGACGCGACCGGCAATCACGCGGATCCCTAGCTGTCTATGTCGTTGCTTAACTTTTCAATTTCGCAGTATAGTCCGTCCTACCCACTTTCGTCTTTCAACTTTCCATAGTACAACGTCTTTTGTAGTTTATAATCCGGGCGTATTCTAACGCAAAATTTTTCAGTCCAAGTGAACTAACACAGCTATACTTTAATCTTTCATGTTGCAGACGGGTCCAGGAGAACAGTGCTCCGTCCTCTCTGACGATAGCTGTTCGAGCACTCAGAGACGCGAACTGCATCTAGCCAGTAGGTTAACTGCCACTAAGCAGAAGTCTCAGTTCAAGACCTGTGCTTCCTTTGACATTGTTCTTCCACTGTATTTTCCGAATGACCACCGACTACTGCAGCAGTAGTATTTAACTATAGGATGTGTATCAAGACACTGCGAAATACCCAAGGATAAATGTGAGTTTTAAGCCTCTAGCTGGGCCCGATGAGGCCAGCACTAAGGAGTTATAGAGACGGCGAATTTAGTCGCAAAATGGTGAGAGGATGAGGATGGCGAATTTGGTTGCACAGCAAAGTTTTCTTTTGTGAGAGATGTCGAATTTTAAGAGGAAGTACGTAGCAGCTGTCTTGGAATCGCAGTATTTCCGTATAAACAGTTAAGTAGGTGCGATACCGTCGTGTTAACGATGCGCCATACACCATACCTTCATACTGGAAAAGTATTTCCTCCAGGGCCATGTACCTTAGACGTTGCGGTTAGCGCCTGCAAAGTGCCCAGCTGATTGCTTTATTGTTTCAATTTTCAGTTTCGTAAATAGATCGCCTACCTATCTCTTCCATCTTTATGTCATTGCCTTTTATACTTCACTATGACTACAAAGTCGGAATTTCTCTGTTGTCGTCTTATTCAGCCCTTTGGCTTCTCTAGCAGTATTCATCCTGCACGGCTTGTAGTCCTTGTGACGTTTTTTCAGTGCTGATATGATACTTGTCCTCAGGATACCCACCCATTCTTGCTCGGGCCCTGTATGGAAACCTGACTGTACCATCCAGTCGCAGCCTTTTATGTCTTAATATTTCTCTGTTGTCGCCGCATTCAGCCTTCTTAGCCTCTCTAGCAGCCTCTCCTGCACCCTGCCTACTCTTAGGCTATTCACTCATTGTAATCAGAGGTTTAATTAGTATCATGCAAACTTGACTGCACCATCTAGTTAGACTTGCTCAACCAGTTTCAATTTACAACTGCCGTAACACTGCCCACCCCCCCCTCCCTCTCCCCTCCCCACCTCCCTCTTTTCACTGGTGAGAGTGTTAAGCAGAATTACTTCACAGCACTGCTACCCTCTACTTTTTCCTGACGTTGGAGTTAATCAGAGCTGTTTCTCAACGAACAACACAAACATACATTCACACACTAGTAGCCCCGAATATTTGACACTGTCCTTCCACACTAACACTTTATACTGCCGAGGTTATGCGACTTTCATAGTCCTGGGCAACAAGATGCCCAATTACCAAACTAGCTAGTGCATGGTTTGTGACTGACTCTACTGTATGGCTCACGAGCCGCCCGAGAAGTTTTCTCGAAATTCCACCACCCATCTACGTACAGTATCAGTAATTACTTCCACCCATGAGCAATTTGCAACACAATTGTTACATCACAACTGATTCACACCTGTACCCCATCTATCTTGTTTTGAGGACATCATATACCTAAGGTGCCATGTAGTCGAATCACTGCCGATTAACTAAGACCAGACCACTTTTGACTCACAGTACACCCAGCTTAGTACAGGCCAAATTTCGTTGACTCGGTTCCTTACTCTCCTGCTAGGCCAGGGTAGGCGACCGATTCTGCTGTGGAAGTCCTTGTGGATGGTATGCCCTACTGCCATATTAGTCGCTGCAGATATTTCCTTTGCCCCCCCTTTTCTTTCTTACCCTACTGCCGGGTCGACATTTCTATTCTGCCTTTTTCCTTTCTTCTGTCAGGGAAGGGTAGCTTGGCTATGCCTTCCGGCAGAACTATGAGAACTAATTTTACCCTGTATATTAGACACACTTTTCCAGCCATTTTATAAAGGTATCGCTGGCACAGCTGCTGCGCTGGCCAACACCTTCAGTATTAGTGCTACCACAATGTTACACAGTACCCTTGCATCTACGGTGTTATGAGTAGTTCTACCTTATGTCTCAACTTTCACTCGTCCCATCACAGCATCTGTGCTCTCACTAGCCACTCTGAAGTAATACCACGGAAATACAGTTTAGTCTATCGGCCATTTGGGCCATATCATTTTATTCTTTGCAGCACTATCCTGCATCCATCCAAACAAAATTCCACTTATTTATGTGCCCTCCTGTCGCGACGTAACATGACAGCAAACATCGAACTCCTGACTAAAATACTAATTCCACCCTCATTAGAGAATTTCGAGTGTGTGATCGTACCGACTCGTGCACGGGACGCAATGCAATGTAAATGCACAATACACTGGTTTGCTCATCTGTTGTGCTTTCGGTTACATCGCATATGACATACTAATTATCATTACCTGTTTGGTAATTCCCCAAACTAGAGCTGAGTCTCAACAGATCGCAGCGTAGCAACTAATCTACCGAGTATTCTCTCAATAGTGTTACAAAGAAATGTACAATTTGCTTTTGCAATCGATGACTTTAAACAGAACTGAAAATTAAACATGAATCACAAACACATGTTCGTAACCGTCCACTATCTCCTTCTGAGTAAAGCTTCCGCCTATTGAACAACATTGGTATTTTCTACCTGAAAGTTCATTAGTGACTCCTTTGTCAACTGAATTACCTGCATTATCTAATATATCAAATGATGATCTTTTAATGTCAATCGATGACTTCTTAAAACATAAGAAAGGACAAATTTCTTACGATCGCCTGTTAGCACACTGAAGTGAATGTCAGACAGCCACTAAACTACATGCAACCATTATACCAAATGCCATGGTTACCCTGATCACTGCTATTCTTATTATTGTAATGATACAGATCTTGTATAAAAAGGGCTTTTGCAAACGGTTATGACCGTGCCCTCCAATAGTCCCAGAACTTCAGCCTCATGGTGAATATCGCCCATGATTTGAAAGATAAACTTCTATCAAGGCATGATCCCTCCTTTACTTTTAAAAGCTCAACTGTGTTATGTACCAATGTGAAAACTTGTGCAGCATAGTGCAGTGCTCCCCCAGTGTTAACCCCTTTTTTTTATGTGTGTGAAACGTGTGAACCTCCCCTCATACCCCACTGCGCTGAGATCCAGTGAACAGACCTGGACACCGCTACGCCCCCTTCCAGCCAGCAGCCTGGACGCCGCCCGCTGAGGACAACACAACACGCCGCATCGCGCCGCTCAGTCCTGCATGTAACTTCGGTGGTGATATGTATACTCTTTTAAAAAACATACACTTGGCGTGTATGCCTGATTCAAATTATTACTTTCTAAGATGTTTTATTCACACTTGTTAACTCATGTAATTTTGTTTTGATGTTTTATACTATTTATTTCTTGTTCTTGTGTAAACAAAATATTGTTGTAGTGTGTAAACCCCTTTGTAACCCCTAAGGCCCCTTCCGTCTTCTGTGGGAACCTCTGTTAGTCAAATAATGTCTACCTTGTTTTGCAAACTAAATTGTCTACATTTAAATAACAATTACACTGAGAGAATTCACATACATTCTCTGCTCCCACGGAAGAGGGACGAGTGTAAGGTTGAGCCAGATAGTAGAGTATTCTATCGTTAATTTATTTCGAAAGGTTAATTTCATTCTCTCGTTATGGTCCAGCATTAGCCGGCTTCTTCGGCTGCCTCTTATTTTCTCGTCCCACGGTCTGGCAACAGCAAGTCAGCACTGGGGTGGGCAATCTCCATCACGTGCCTCCCTCGTGTGCTGACGAGGTAACACCGCCTAGGCGACGCTGACCAGGCCACGCTTCGGAACTTTCCATGCCGCCCCGTGGGTTTCTCAGCGTCTGACCAATCAGGGCGGAAGAAGCTGCGTGGCTGGACCGGATGTACCCTGCCGCCCGATGGCGAGATGCTCTCTCTGCCGAGTGCCCTGTAGCTGTGGACACCACCTGCCTATCCCAGTGCTGCGGCGCCATTGACTTTGTCCCTATAGCTTCGGACTTGTCCGAATGGCAGACACCACTATTCATTAACTTCAGCCACGTTTGATGCGAACTATGCATTGCCTACCACTACGCTCTGGCTCACCCTCGCCTCCCTAGGCCAGGCTCATGTTGCCCATTTGAATGCATTTTCTGCCAATAAATGACCTCGTCATACAAAAATTGTCCATATGATTTATTTCCACCCACCTCCTTAGCCGTCCGGCGATCTTGAACAATTTTATTTTCAATTTTCTTAGCCATTCTTGTTGGTTGGGTGTGATCACTATACTTGTGCCATCAGCAAAAAGACCCTGCTCTGCATCTTCGTGAATATAGAGTGGCAAGTCATCAATATACACTCCTGGAAATGGAAAAAAGAACACATTGACACCGGTGTGTCAGACCCACCATACTTGCTCCGGACACTGCGAGAGGGCTGTACAAGCAATGATTACACGTACGGCACAGCGGACACACCAGGAACCGCGGTGTTGGCCGTCGAATGGCGCTAGCTGCGCAGCATTTGTGCACCGCCGCCGTCAGTGTCAGCCAGTTTGCCGTGGCATACGGAGCTCCATCGCAGTCTTTAACACTGGTAGCATGCCGCGACAGCGTGGACGTGAACCGTATGTGCAGTTGACGGACTTTGAGTGAGGGCGTATAGTGGGCATGCGGGAGGCCGGGTGGACGTACCGCCGAATTGCTCAACACGTGGGGCGTGAGGTCTCCACAGTACATCGATGTTGTCGCCAGTGGTCGGCGGAAGGTGCACGTGCCCGTCGACCTGGGACCGGACCGCAGCGACGCACGGATGCACGCCAAGACCGTAGGATCCTACGCAGTGCCGTAGGGGACCGCACCGCCACTTCCCAGCAAATTAGGGACACTGTTGCTCCTGGGGTATCGGCGAGGACCATTCGCAACCGTCTCCATGAAGCTGGGCTACGGTCCCGCACACCGTTAGGCCGTCTTCCGCTCACGCCCCAACATCGTGCAGCCCGCCTCCAGTGGTGTCGCGACAGGCGTGAATGGAGGGACGAATGGAGACGTGTCGTCTTCAGCGATGAGAGTCGCTTCTGCCTTGGTGCCAATGATGGTCGTATGCGTGTTTGGCGCCGTGCAGGTGAGCGCCACAATCAGGACTGCATACGACCGAGGCACACAGGGCCAACACCCGGCATCATGGTGTGGGGAGCGATCTCCTACACTGGCCGTACACCACTGGTGATCGTCGAGGGGACACTGAATAGTGCACGGTACATCCAAACCGTCATCGAACCCATCGTTCTACCATTCCTAGACCGGCAAGGGAACTTGCTGTTCCAACAGGACAATGCACGTCCGCATGTATCCCGTGCCACCCAACGTGCTCTAGAAGGTGTAAGTCAACTACCCTGGCCAGCAAGATCTCCGGATCTGTCCCCCATTGAGCATGTTTGGGACTGGATGAAGCGTCGTCTCACGCGGTCTGCACGTCCAGCACGAACGCTGGTCCAACTGAGGCGCCAGGTGGAAATGGCATGGCAAGCCGTTCCACAGGACTACATCCAGCATCTCTACGATCGTCTCCATGGGAGAATAGCAGCCTGCATTGCTGCGAAAGGTGAATATACACTGTACTAGTGCCGACATTGTGCATGCTCTGTTGCCTGTGTCTATGTGCCTGTGGTTCTGTCAGTGTGATCATGTGATGTATCTGACCCCAGGAATGTGTCAATAAAGTTTCCCCTTCCTGGGACAATGAATTCACGGTGTTCTTATTTCAATTTCCAGGAGTGTATATTAAGAAGAATAAGAGACCCAAGACTGAACCCTGTGAGAGCTGCTCTCGATGCTTCTCACGTTAGAGGACTCTGTTGATTTCCAGACTATCTGTACTGTTAATTTCAACCTTCTAGATTCTGCCAGTTAAATATGAATTAAACCATTTGTGCCCTGTCCCACTCATACCATAATACTTAAAGTTTTCTGGAAGAATTTCATGACTCACACAGTCAAAAGCCTTTGAGAGATCACAAAACATCCCAATCGGTGATGTTCGGATATTCAGAGCATTTGATATTTGATGAGTGTAAGCATATATAGCGTTTTCTGTTGAAAAGCCTTTCCGAAAATCAAATTGAGATTCTTTTAGTAATTCATTTTTAGAAATATGTGAAGCTGCTCTTGAATACACTACTTTTTTGAGAAGTTTGGATAAAGCTGTCAGGACTGAGACTGGGTTGTATTTGGTAGCATCAGACCTATCCCCCTTTTTATCCAGTGGTTTAACAATAGCATATTTCATTCTATCTGGAAAAATAACGTGTTTTGGAGAGCTAACACATATTTGGTTAAAATCTTACATGTGTGTTGGGAAAAAGCTTTTAGTACCCTGTTGGAAAGGCCATTCATTCTACATGAACTTTTACTTTTGAGTGATTTATTATTTTGTTGGGATGGGTTTCAGTTTCATCAAACTGTATCGACATTGCCTCTTCCATATGCATCCTAGCATTTTCTAACAAACAGCTGGATCCTATTTTCTCTACAATACTTAAAAATGGTTATCAAAGATATGTTTTACTTCTGATTTTTTGTTAACAAACTCTTCATTGAATTTCATAGAAATACAGTCGTGTTGTACTCTCAGCAGCGTGTTTCCCTTTTAACAATATTCCATATCCTTTTAATTTTATTATTAGAGGTGCTAATCTCAGACATAATGCTCATACTTTTGGGATTTTCAATAACAGTGCAGTAGCTTTTATAACGTTTGACTGTTTCTGGATCATTACTTCTTCTAGTTATAAGATACATTTCACTTTTCTGTTAATGAGATCTTTTTATCCACTTTGTAAGCCATGACTTTTTAGATGCTTTCTTATAATTATGTTTCATTGTTTTCATTGGTAAACTGTTTTCAAATACACCCACAGAGACGTCATGAAATAGGTTTAATTTTAAATCAGCAAGAGATTCCCCGTAAACTTCATCAGTCTAACGGTTGCAAGCTTTCCCTACAATTTGGAAATGTTATACTGTTCACTGAGTGCACTATTTTGGAGGACTGTTTTCCATTACTATATGGAGCTATGTCACATATTGTAACTAGCTGTGCATCATGATCAGGAAGACCATTCTTAACAGGAAAAGTTTTTATTTGATTTGAGTATCGTTGGCCTACCGTTTGCTACTTAGAAACAGAAATCTACAGATGCATAATATGACGTACATACAGCTCTCTCGGAATACCCCACCTTATGACCTGTAAAGACTGTAAAGAAATGACAAAAGCGTTCTGCCGATTGCAGTTTTGGGAAATGTTTATACTGATTGTAATACTGGCGCACCTTGACCAATAGCTCTGTTGAATGCAGAGAACGTTTAAAGATACATGCGGTAGTTCGTTATAGATTGCAACATGCACTCAGTCTCACGAAATGCGTAGAATTTATGAATTCCATTGAATCATGAATAACTCTCATAAGATTTGACTGAATTGATAATTATTTCATCTAAAACCGTAATCATTGCTGTAATAACGCAAGCTACTGTAACACGAACACACGTCTGTACGTGAAATAGTTGGTACACTACAGCACCAGTCATTCGTGCAATTCTAAATAGGTAGGAAAGAATGGTACTAGGCGGTTTCTGGAGTACATAGGAGGCAATCTTGCAGATTTAGACACATGTCACTGGCATGGATCGTCCATTGTATTTCTCCGCCGTTCAGTTTCACAAGAAACCTTCCTTCTCCTTCAGAAATTTGACGTACTTCTGAGTCTAGCTATTTGAAAATATCAAGGCTTTTCTCGCAAATGCTTCTGGCTTTCTTCTTCCCTTGTCGAAAAGGGAGCGTAGTAGTGTAACATTCTCGTAATGTATGAAGAGAGAGAATATGATGTGGACTAAATTTACTTGGTGTTCACGAGTATAGAAAACTGGGGATATGAATCCTCTCAAAATTAGTGAAATAGATGTTGATTTGCGAAGAGGATAATGCTGTTCACGCACGTATTGCACATAGGTCTTGCGCACTAAGTCGAACGTGGCTGTTGTAGTCTTCCTCCATACAGCTTTATACAGCAGGTATTCACCATCAAGTACTGCACATTCGCTCATCCGAAGGTCCACATCGTGTATCGGTGTGAACGCTACATACAGCGCTAATTTTATGGCCTTGTGGATAGCGACCTGAGTGTACAGACGTATTGGAAAGGGCGAAAGCTAAAATTTGAACAATTCTCTCAGGTTACCATTAGATTACTTTTCAGATGAAATTCGTTATAATACCGCAAGAGGACCGACTGTCCCTCTTGTGCCTACACTATTCAAAGTATATGGAACTGAAGGTAGAGTAGAAGGCTTATTCTTCGTTTGAATTTCACATTTTCAAAACTTTCTCGCAGCTTTTACTTGATGTGGTTGATGCCAATTCCTCGGCTTATATGATTGTTCACGTCTTCGTGACCCAGTTGTTCCTGTGCTAATAGACACTCTTTCCTTAGTTTCGAGGAATGGTGGTGATATGGAGAGATGATTTAGGTTGAGCGGTAAAAATATTTATCGCGAAATTTTTTAACAAACTAAGCGATCTCTTTACTGAATCAATGTACAAACAAGTCAACATCTAATTACCAAATTTAGCATTTCATTACACTAAGAATACTTTAAATTTAATTTAGAATGATACAGTTACGACCCGCCGGGACTGGATTCTCTGACTAGCTCCTTGGACATTTAAGGCACAACTGAAACAGGTGGAAGGTACATTGTAAAAGATGCACATCATAAAATCTTAAGATCAACCAGAATCGGCCATAAATAGATAGACGGTGAAATTCAAAGGATTCCTGTTAACAAATGAGCAAAAAACCTTACATAATGAAAACTTTAAATTTAGTTCAAGATAAGTTAAAAAAATCTTTAAAAAAGAACCTTAAAAAACTCAGCTATCAGTTAAATTTTTTGAATTGACTCTAGATAATTAAAAAAGTCTTTAAAATTAGAAACATTAAGAAAACTCAGGAAAAAGTGATCTTAACTGTAGATACTGAACTCTAAGAACATTTAAATAACATTGACCAACTGGAAAACTTCACCTTCATGAATTAGGCTAAGGTAAACTTTACAGCAAACTCAGTGACTCTGTTGCTGCATCACAGAATACAAATGATTTATAGCAAGCATCTTACGTACTTGTGATAGTGCGTAACAGTCCGCAATAACGTAAACAAGAAATTTGAGTTCCACAGTTTACAGTTCGTGGTTAAGATTAGTGTTAAACTCAGAAGTTAAGCAAAGAGCAAATGGCCGTTAGAAACTGATAATTAAAGCCATAATAAAATATATGAATTGTATTCAAGGTGAATCCTTAGGAGAGTGACACGCGGAGAAAGAGGCGCAGGCATACAGCTCGTTTTCAAGGGAGTATCTCATGCATCGAACACACGCGATGCTCAAGTTTCGCAAACGGCACCCTGCGAAACGACACGTCCAGAGGTTTGGATCAACAGTTTCTGCAAACGACGCCCTCATCTGCGGCCACCATACTGAAGAGCGTGCCATGTCACAGCCCGCCCTAGAATTACGAGGTACATCCGACGTACAACGAATAACTGAGCTCTACCAAGCCATTATCGCGTGACGTAACTCACAAGTGATGTCGGACACGAGGATACAGAGGTTGCCATAGCTGAGTGAGGATGAGGTTTGCCCTTGTACCTAGCGAACTCGGACATCGGCCGCTCCTGCACTTCGAAAGACTCTGCGCGCAACTGCACAGATAAACGTTGACTGCTGCCGACAAGAAGTCACAGTCCTGAGACAGAACTTCACTGTTTCGCTTCCTGGCCCGACTTGACGCGAGCGCTTCAGCTCACTGCTAGATGAAGCCACGCGAAAACCTACGGCGGCGCCACCAGAGCGCCCGTTGCCAACTTTAGGCGAATGAGAGCACACGTAAAATCAAACTGAACTATCGGACTCGAGATCGAGCAGCAGCTAACTGGCTAAGGTGGATGTTCAGAGAACCCTAATTACACGGAGAATCCTCGTTCCTGCATGCTATTCGGGCATTCCTGAACGATTAGTGAACATCTGTGTTTGCTTACAAAATTGGTGCAGTCATAGCCTTATGCAGCGACGATGAGATAACAGTTCACCTGCCATTGGGACTTGGTCTATACTTACGTCTGATCAGATGCTCGGCCATAATTTTTCAATACGATGAATTCCGGTGTAACTTTCAGGTGTAAATTTGTGAATTTCCTGAGGAACCGTTTTGTCTTGCAACCTGACCATGTCCTTGTTGTACATGTATACACCCCTAGCACAGTTGAAACTACATGCTGCAAGGAAGAAGGCATCATTTCGTTGCAATATTTGACGTGCAGTTTCCAGTCCCATACCCGTTCAGATTTAATGTTTTTTTCTGTAGGATATACTTTCGGTAGCATTAAATCCACAGCGCAGCACTAGGACCACAGTAATATGTGAAGAAGTCCATTTTAAGCAGCTGCTCAGGCTTTAATGGCGACAGGGTTACAAATACCTATCGCTTCACGTCTCCTAAGGATATCGCCCAGGCCGGTCATCCGACTAACGCAAGTGGAAATTAACATTACATTGACCGAATGGAGAGGGGGCGGGGTCTTTCGGTTGACAAACGTTATCTGTTGAAGGTATGTACTGTTACGGGTTTAAAAAATGTTGTAAAATGTAAGTTGTCATGTTGAACATGCTCTTTTTGTCGCTATTTCTTGATTTGAGAAATTTGCTGTTCCTCTGGGGTCCTGTACCTTGGTAACTATCTGCTGTGAAAGGACGTTTAAGCAGTGAAAATTACGAACAATTTATCACTTTACAACAAATGTCTAAAAGGTGATTGTTGTAGGATGTAAGAGAAAAAAAGCTATAGCGAAAAGCTTGAAAATATGCCGAAATGTCGCAGTTTTTCGTTGGCCCCTCTTCATTAGGACAGGTTCTTGAGGTCGATGTCTCAACGTCGAAAATTTTGATTTTTCTCTGCTGCTCATCTAGATACAACATACTAAAAGTTCTGCACTAAACCACGCCATACGATGTATACAGACGAATCGCCGGCAAATCTTCCACTGATATCTCGTCTGTTGTATCTTTAACGACAGTTGCCAATGTGCCTCGCAATCCATGTGAAAAAGTTTGACCATACGATTAGGTGTAACTTAAAGCTATCTTTTGTTAAGATAAGTATTTATTTGTGCGTAACGGGTAAGGTAGTCAGTCATTTAGGTCATTGATTGGTGTATTATATTTGTTTACGCCTTCGAATAGCATCAACAGTCACAATCCTCCGACAGTAAGTGTTTTACCTTTTAGGGCGTACATACATTTCAAATAATTTTCCTGTCGCAAGAAATTACAGGTATAAACGTAGTCAGCCCTGTATAATAAGGTGTGTAAAGCTGGACCAAGAGGTGATCCGTGCTCACGTAGTAACATAGATCTATCTCACCGCATACAGTGATGGGTACTGCCATAGGAGCTCAGTTTGGAATTGTGTGCAGCACAATAGCCGATTCCAGAAGCCTTGTTTTTCAGAAAATAAATTTTTCACTTAACTTGTCAGAGGTTTGATTCTCACGTTTTTCCAAAAACCTTGTTTCGATTTGCTGAACCGATCACGAAATAATTTCAGCGTGACGTCTAAAGTGATCAGGCTCCATAGCTAAGTGGTCGGCACGCCTTACTGCTACGCTGAGGACTCCCAGTACTATCAGTGATCCTTGATGGGATGACTGGAGCTCAGCCTGGGGATACCAGCTGTGGAGCTACTTTTCATTTAAAGTAACTTTTACAAGGTCTGAAAAGCCGGCAACAGCTACGAGAGCGATGTGACGACCCCATGCCGCTCCATACCGCATCCAAATGACGTAGTGTGGCAGAGGATGACACGGCGGGCAGTCGGTGTCTAGAGGTGCTCTGATCTTGATCGCAACAACAGCCTCATCAGGGTTGTTTCGACTACCCTGCAGAAGTTTCGGCGGGAAGACCTTACACATCCTCTATACAGTCCCGATCTTTAACCATGCGATTTCCGTATCTTTGTATTGTTGAAGAAAGACATTCGCGGCCGACGATATGCATCAGACGAAGAGGTGGAGGCCTGAGTACAATCATGGCTTCTCAGACAACTGAAAACATTTTCCCGTGAAGGCTCTAACCATCTTGTCTCACAGTGGGATAAAAAGTATTAAAAGATATAGCGATTACTTTTGAAACAATAAACGTATTACTTATCTTGTGTCCATCTGTCTCGTTTTCATTTGACTGCCCCTTGTATGTAGTGAAGTTACAGTGACAGAAAATTGAAGGGAATTGCAGAAAGTCTTCCAGAGGATCGACGCATTGTGCAGAGACATGACGTTGATTCGCAACACAATTCAGATGGAGTTCTAGCATATGACCATTTAAATTAGAGAGAAGGGGACGTGGCACACTCCCTCTCTCATTTTATCGTCTTTCTACTATAGCGGTAGCATTGGCCTTGAAGTCATTGAAACATCTGCTTACGACAAGTAATTTCGATCTGCACAGTATCATCAACACAAGAAAGGTCAATGTTTTGTGGTATTATCAGTTTATTAAATATCTTCAATGAGTGCTGTTATGACCTCATCTTTGGTCTTGAGAAAAACAGTTTGAAGGATTCTTTCTGAATCACAGTTAATGAGAAGCTTTTAACCGTGCTGGCATTTCGCAACGATTGGAACATCTACCATGAAAGGAAAAATGCAAGGTATCCATAATGGATTGTGCCCATTACTAATTTTAATATTATCAACTTTAAGCATTGTAAAGTTACAAAGGTTAACTCAGACAGTTTTAGATAAGCACATGCACTAGTGCTGCTTTGTTGTTTTCCCGGTTGCAGTGATACATACGAAAAATGGCGACTTCTTAGCGTAAAGCGTTTTGTGATCTACGGTTTGTTAATAGTGAATATGTATTTTCTGTTCAACGTGCATTTAGTTTAAACTTTATTAGTGGTTCCCATTGTGGGAAAAACATCGGCCGACGGTACAGTCAGTTCGAAACGACCGGGTTTTTGTGTGTAAAGGGAAGAGCACAGGACGACCTGAAGTTCCTGTGGAGGATGTTGAGCATGTCAGGGAATCTCGCCTACATAGCGCTAAGAAGTCTGTTCCGAAAGCAGGTCTTGAACTTCATTTGCTGAAGACGACAGTGTGTAAGGTTTTAAGAAAATGTTTACACATGCACCCATACCGATTGCAGGTGGTACACACTTTAAAACCGAATGACTGTGGTGTAGGTTATAACTTCGCAAGGTGAAGTGTTGCAACAGGAAAAATGACTTTGTCAATCCGTGATGAGGCAACATTTATGTAAATGGGTAAGTAAATACCAATAATGTTTGTATCTGGGAGTCAGAACATCCTCATCAACGTGCACAATATGAAAGAAATTCCCCAAAATTATACATTTTCTGCGCTGTGTCCCGACGTCATGCTACCGTAACTGGGATTGCTTATCCGGACATGTTGCAAGAATGGTTCTTTCTACAATTAGGACCTGAATGTGAAAACTTTATTTGGCAGCAAGGTGGAGTTCCTCCCCGTTGGCATCTCTCTGTAATGGAGTGGCTGAACGGCGATTGGTCGTAATTGTCAATTACACAGAGTTCGATTTCCTTGGTTTCCGCGTTCGCTTTACCTTACACCATACGACTTTTTACTATGGGGCTTTATGAAAGATTGTGTCTACGTTCTGCCACTGCCTAATTACGTGCTAGAGTTGAGACGCAGATCTGAACAGAGTATTGCCTCCATTACTCCCGACTTGTTAATCAAAGCGTAAGGAAAATTTGGATATTAGATTAGATGTGTGCCGTATAAACAAAGGTGCACATATTGAACATTCGTAAGAAAAACTAGGTTAGTTTGCCTTGAATTTGACGTATGATTTGTTGTAAATAATCTAAATTAAAGTATTATAGCACACCACTGAAACTGGGATACTCTTTTATGGACATCCTGTACTGCTTGCAGTAACAACCAGTACGCTGTGTGAGTGATATAGACATCCCAAAATCAGAAAATGGACTAGAGATCTCACTGGTTGGTCGAATGTAGGAAAAAATATGTACATTAAAATAAGCGATATAACTCCTAGTATCTAGTGTGTACAGACAAATGTACTTTTAAGCCATTTCAGTTCGTTAGGAAACTTCGTGTTGTTAGATATATCCACGCCACATTATAAAGTTCTACAAAGCCAAGTGATATAACTGAGGTAAGGTTTTCTTACCCCGATAATACCGACTTGCAGATTTATTTTCTGGAAATATTAAAAGTGCAAGTTAATCTACCACAGTTCATTGGATAACGGAATGTTTACTCAGCATAATTTGAATCAACGGCAAGAATTAATATTAAAAAGTTTATTAAATCTTTGCCTTCTCAGGCGCAGCTGCTGGACGACCAACTTTCGCTGATGGATAGAGTTTACGAAGACGAGTGGAGGAAGGAAACTGATTCAATTTTTCGCCCCCGCTATTGGACCTTCTTCCACGCGCGGGGAACCACCGAATCCATTATTTTTCGAGGCAAGGAAACCACCCGTTCTTTCTTCATTAGATTTTGCAGTTTTATTCGAGATCCAGCTTACGTTGCAAAATGCATACTTCAACTATCACTGTTGCAGAATAATAATACGCGAAATTACTATCGTATCACATCGAATTATACTATTGTGAAAGTAACTGTTTTTTAAATCTACCAAACGTTGTCCTCGCACGCAAGGGTACAATGTCTATTGGGAATTAAGGAACACGTAAGTCGCCTCATTTGGTGTATTGTTTCATATGCGTTTGCGTTGATGATGGTGCTGAGAGGAGATTACAACCTTTAACTTGTTGCCGTCGGGGCAACTAATTTTAGAAGCTGCTTATGTCTGATGAGTGAAACTAATAATAACTGAAGCAATACGCGATTTGTAGCTGTTCATCCACGTATTAATGTTTTAAAAATGTTCTAAATATAGATTAAGTCCACAATTTATACTTCAATTAGCAAGTCAGTGTTATCCATAGCTTTATTGGAATTAGTTACCAACTCAGAAGTAGGTGTTTAGGGATTCTGGATCACTTTGACACTTGATGTTCGGGTTGCGTAATGCAGGGGCAGGGCAATGTCATTGACTCTCGATCTTCAACACATTAAGTGATCATGGCCCTCCCCACCCTATCCTCCTTTCCCTACTCATCCCCGTCCAATTTCTCTCCCATACGCTTCTCCCTCCCCCCTCCCCTCCCCTCTGCCCTTCCTCACTCCATCCACACGAAGTGTAGTATTAAAATGGGGCAGACCGATCAGAATGTAGTTTCAGTAAACAAATACATCAGTTAAAAATTAGCACGACTATCCCAGCTGTGCCTTGTATCCATTCATTCACCTCCTCTGCAGCCAAAGTGTAGTGTTAATATGACACACTGCAATTAGAAAGTTGTTCAATAAATAAAGTAAAGAACACACACACACACACACACACACACACACAAACACACACACATACACAATTGCACGCTATATGAAGGGCGGAAGCTGCAGGATGTTCAAATATATCCGAACACTCAAATATTTTTTTTGTATTACGTTTGTACAAAAATTCATAAAGCATCACTCGTACATGTGCAAAGTTCGAAGCCTCAGATTAATCATTTCCTACATCTAAATTGTTGTCACGTGTCACATGGCAGGCAGGCATAGGCCAGACACTTTGCTGACTATTTGGAAGCTTCACATACAGCTGGAGTAATGTGGCACGCTCACTGACTGGGCATCA
Source organism: Schistocerca americana (assembly GCF_021461395.2). Taxonomy (NCBI): domain Eukaryota; kingdom Metazoa; phylum Arthropoda; class Insecta; order Orthoptera; family Acrididae; genus Schistocerca; species Schistocerca americana. The sequence goes on along the minus strand of NC_060124.1, from coordinate 194,596,338 downwards.
GCAAGACAACTTGGTGACCGAGCGTTCTCCTTGTTCTAACAAATCTCACATCGAAATGACATGTTTTTCACGTATGCCACATTTGCAAAACACATTGGGTACTACATTTTAAACTGCACTTGTTGAAGAGAGTAAACAATGTCAATAATATGTAAAAATCTCATTTGATATCAAAGTCAATCAATCATTATAGTGACCTGATAAAATTAATTATTTGCCAAATTTGTGATGCTTGTGAAGCATCTCAGTGTTCCTTCCACGTCAAAAATATTTGCAAAAGTACAAAAAAAAAAAAGGCTGTGAGCACTATGGGACTTAACTGCTAAGGCCATCAGTCCCCAAGAATTTAGAACTACTTAAACCTAACTAACCTAAGGACATCACACACATCCATGTCCGAGGCACGATTCGAACCTGCGACCGCAGCGGTCGCGCGGTTCCAGACTGTAGCGCCTAGAACCACTCGGCCACCCCGGACGGCTGCAAAAATACATCAACAACACAAAAAAATACAATGTTTACGTAGAATTTGTGTCTAAACCATGATAACGAACTCTGAAGTAACTACTCAAATGCAATTTTTATATTTAAACACTTCTTATGGAATAAGGGAACAACTGCAAAACACATTCTCCAGAACAGTTGCTTATGCAATGTAGTTAACAAGGATGAGTTTTACTACAGTAATATTCAGCATAACTTCAAAACCGTGAAATAAAATCAGCTGCTACTGTAAGCTCTTGTTGCCTGTCATCACCAACAGGTGGCAATGTTGATATTTTGATCTTTGTGCCATGGTTGGTTAAAGACACAACAGAGTCTTAAATTAATTATTTGCCTTATCTAGATCCAAACCCAGGGCTGACAGGTGTGCAGGAGAGCCTTGAACAGTGAACAGTGAATGGAAAATGGCACCTCACCCACTCATGTGCTCACCTGCTCATCCATTCACCTGTTCATTGGCTCAGATCTAGAGATCCTGGCTGCATTGTATGGTTGTAGTGACAATTGAAATTCATTACGGAACATGATAAGCAATCAACATGTCTTTCTTGTACTCGATAAATGATAAATAATTTTATGTGAGAGTTTACTTTAAGGATTTCGACTCTGTCATGTTACAATAACTTCTTTGAAGATGTTTCATCTCTTTCATTGTCTTTGGTTGTACAGTGTATAAACGTACGGAATTCTGGATTGCGTATGATGAAAAATATGTTGCTTAAGTGCTAAATCACAATAAAATAGTCAATAGCTCTGGTTTTCCACCAAAAGGAACTCAACCATAGCTCTTTCCTTGGAACGCACCTCCATTACTGACGCTAATTTGAAGGCTACATGTAGCTCTGCCACGTAGCAGAACTACATGAACCTATAGGGGATGATTCTGAAATATTTCATGATGCCCCACAACGAATCCCGCACTTTTCAACCGAAATTGGCTGACACATAAAATAAGTTGCAGTACGCTTTCGTAATATACACATATCAAAAAAGTTTTGCATCTCCCCGGTTCCGAGAACTCCTGACGACAACTTTGTATCATAGACACAGTCCCTTTGACTGTTCAGAGATGTCACTAAACCCGCCCAAAGATGTAAACAACCATGCATGAGACGCTCCTGTTAGACGGAGGGGGTCCGACAGATGATCAGTTCCAGTCATTCCACCAGGAAGGAAGTACACGGCTCGTGTTGTCTGTAGTTCAGCCATAACTAGACGGTGAATACCGCCGGTCAATCGCGTCCGCATTGTTACTTTGTGCCAGGAAGAGCTCTCAACAAGGTAAGTGTCCAGGCGTCTCAGAGTGAACCAAAGCGATGTTGTCCGGACATGGAGGAGACACAGAGAGAGAGGAACTGTGGACGACATGCCTCGCTCAGGCCGCCCAAGGGCTACTACTGCAGTGGATGGCTACTGCCTACGGATTAAGACTCGGAGAAACCCTGACAGCAACGCCATCGTGTTCAATAATGCTTTTCGTGAGCTACAGGACGTCGTATTACGACTCAGACTGTGCGCAATAGGCTGCATGATACGCAAATTCACTCCCGATCTCCATGGCGAGGTCCATCTTTGCAACCACAACACCATGCAGCACGGTAAAGATGGGCCCAACAACATGCCGAATGGACCGCTCAGGATTGGCATCACGTTCTCTTCACCGATGAGTGTCGAATATGCATTCAACCGTACAATCGTCGGAGACGTGTTTGGAAGCAAACCAGTCAGGCTAAACGCCTTTGACTTATTGTCCAGCGAGTGCAGCAAGGTGGAGGTTCCCTGCTGTTTTGGGGTGGCATTATGTGGGGCGACATACGCCGCTGGTGGTCATGGAAAGCGCCGTAACGGCTGTACGATACATGAATGCCATCCTCCGACTGATAGTGCAACCATATTGGTAGCATATTGCCGAGGCATTTGTATTAATGGATGACAATTCCCGTTCCTATTGTGCACATATTGTGAATGACTGCCTTCAAGATAACAACATCTCTCGACTAGAGAGGCCAGCACGTTCTCCAGACATGAACTCTATGGAACACGCCTTGGCTACATTGAAAAGGGCTGTTTATAGTCGACGTGACCCACGAACCACTGTGAGGGATCTCCATCGAATCGCCGTTGAGGAGTGAGACAATCTGGACTAAAAGTGCCGTGATGGACTTGTGGATAGTATGCCACGACGAATACAGGCATGCATCAATGCAAGAGGACGTGCTACTGAGTGTTACAGGTACCGGTGTGTACAGCAATCTGGACCACCACCTCTGAAGGTCTCGCTGCATGGTGGTACAACATGCAATGTGTGGTTGAGCAATAAAATGATCGCAAATGATGTTTGTGTTGATCTCTGTTCCAGTTTTCTGTACAGGTTCCGGAACTCTGGGAACCGAGGCGATGCAAAAATTTTTTGATGTGTATAGTATAGCATCTGCAACACCTAAATATTTTGGAAAAATCTTGAATCTACGGCAATGATATGACAGAGATGACTCTCATTTACACATCTGATAATATTACTTGCTGAAATTATTTGTATCGAAGTTAGCAACTATTCAATGTCTTGCAGAGTGACTACAACTTGGCCTCTCACTTGCACTGCCAACAGGCCACTCTCTAGAGTAGACTATCACTAGTATACCTCTTGCTAGAGAAAAGGCGTTCTTGAAACTGCAAACGACTAGGCACACCTGTCGCTGTCTCTCGATAATGCCCGCTGTGTCATCCTTCTGCACTTTTCCCCATGTTGAATAGGTGGTTACAAAGCGGAATGGCAAGGGGAAAGGCTTTGCCGTCCTCACCCCTAATGGCTGGCACAGTTCTTCTGAAGAATACTATCAATTGTGTAGAAATAATTTATGATACCCTCAAGATCAGATCCAACTTCGTAAGTTTTATGTTCATTTATATATTATAGGCTCAAGCCGAGCGAGGTGGCGCAGTGGTTAGCACACTGGACTTGCATTCGGTAGGACGACGGATCAAAGCCGTGTCTGGCCATCCAGATTTAAGTTTTTCGTGATTTCCCTAAATCGCTTCACGCAAACGCCGGGATGGTTCCCTTGAAAGGGCAGGAATGGGCATGGCCGATTTCCTTTCCTTCCTTGACAACATTCTAGCTTGCGCTCCGTCTCTAGTGATCTCGATGTCGATGGGACGTTGAGCCCTGTCTTCCTCCAATCTCTAAGGTTCAAAAATGATTTTATATTTTCAGAGAATGTTTATTACAACTCTCTACGAGCAATGTGATGTAGCACAGTATTGTTATAACTAGAATAATCGGTATGTGAGGAATTGTATAAGGACTATATCCTTCCATCAACAAAAGGTAAGAAACTTCTGACCTACAATGGACGAGACTGACAGCGTCCACATTATGGGGCCATGTGAAGTGGCGTGTGGTTATAGCAAAGTACACTGTCCAGGCACGTTAATGTAACCACTTCTCAAAAGCCCGAATAACCACCCTTCGCAATGCGGACCTCTAACAGACTTGCAGGAAGAGAGTCATTGGGGTTCTGGTATGTACCGATAGTGATGAGAACGCATGCCAACTCTTATCGCCGTGGCCAGCTGCGCTTCGTTTTTCGGTTGAGGATCAGTGGTGTCCACAGTATTACAGATTTTCGATTCGGCTTAGATCCGGGAGTTTGGTGGCCAGGGGAGTGCGATAAACTCATTCTGGTACTTGTCGTAACGCCTACATACAGTGGAGCTGTGTGACACGTTGCATTGTCCTGCTGACATATGCCATCGTGAAATCAAACTGCAATGACAGATGCATCTTTTTCTTTATCCATCCTACCCTCCAGAATGACGAGTTCGTTCAGGAAATTCTACGAAAATATATCCCAAACCTTAGCCCCACTTCCGACCTGCACCTTCCCGACTAATGTTGCAAGGTGTCTGCTTTCAGACGTTTCACGCCGATGGAGCATAAATCGTGATTAATCTGAAAAGGCTACTTGTTGTCACTCAGTGGACGTCCAGTGGCTGTATTGGTGTGCAAACTGCAGCCTTCACAGCCGACGAACAGGAGTTAGTATGGGTGCATGAGCCAGGCATCTGCTGTTGAGCCCATATGCAACGACGTTCGCTGAACGGTCGTTGAGGAGAAACCGTTCGTAGTCCCTTGGTTCATCTGGCCAGTTGCTCAACACTTGCAAGTCTGTTACCCTGCTCGCATCTCGCAGCCGCAGTTCACTCCTGTCATCTACGGCCCGTTCATACGGTTCAAATGGCTCTGAGCACTATGGGACTTAACTTCTGAGATCATCAGTCCCCTTGAACTTAGAACTACTTGAACCTAACTAACCTATGGACATCACACACATCCATGCCCGAGGTAGGATCCGAACCTGTGGCCATAGCGGTCCCGCCGCTCCATACTGTACCGCCTAGAACTTCTCGGCCACTCCGGCCGGCAATGGCCCGTAGTGCACCACAGTTACCTCGCCGCTGGTTCTGGATAGCGCCATTTTGCAATGCACGGTATACTTAAACACGGTAGCACGCGAACAGTTTACAAACATAGCCGTTTCAGGTATGCTCCCATCCTTGGCAGGCCACGGTGGCCGAGCGGTTCTAGGCGCTTCAGTCCGGAACAGCGCGACTGCTACGGTCGCAGGTTCGAATCCTCCCTCTGGCATGGATGTATGTGATGTCCTTAGGTTCGTTAGGTTTAAGTAGTTCTAAGTTCTAGGGGACTGATGACCTCAGATGTTAAGTCCCATAGTGCTCCGAGCCATTTGAACCGTTTTTGAACCAATGATCATGCTCTTTTGGATGTCAGTTAAATCACTCCATTTCCGCATTACGACAACAACTTCACTCTTTTCCGCCTCCCTTGTTCACGCTTTATACACCCTCCACTCTTAGTGGTGGCAACTGTCGTCTGTGATGTCCAGTACAGGCGGTGGCCACATTAATGTGACTTGACCATGTATATATTGATGAAGCTAGAAGTACAATAAACAAATGTATTAAACAGGACAATCAGCACGATTACCACTAAATGAAAAATCAGTAGCAGCAGAGCACCCATAAGAATGTGAAAAGGGAAACCCGTGAGCGATCTAAGTACCGAATGATAAGCTCTATGTCAACGGAGATGACGGCTGCAACCTCCCATCTTCGTAGCTACTCTGCATCACATAAGTAGACACCAGCCACGGCGAGCGTGGCACAAAAAAGGCTACAAGGAAACAAGATAGTTGGCACAACAACAATAATAGTTTGGAATCTCCCTCTCTTTCAGTACCTGCTTTAGGTGGCCTAAAAGTAGCCCCATAGTGGCCTGAAGATTTTTACCCAGTTACTTTACTTCTCTGAAAAAGCGCGTGTAAATAGGCTTTCGACAGTGTTCAGCCAACTAGGAACAGCAGTAAAATCATGAAGACGATCACGGCAGAGAGATCGAAATGGCGAGAATTAAAAAAGTTCGAAGGGAAGTATCCAGCGTCCTCATAACTCAGAAGATTTTATGATCAACTTATTTTCATTTAACTTACACATTTATTTTCACGTATGCGTGGAGCATCTAAGTTCTGATCACTCATTGCACCCTTTCGTTTCAGATTAGGTTTCATATTTAGGAAGCGAACTTCTGATAGTTAATTTATCAATTACTCGCCAAACACCGTCAGTAACAGCAGCCAATTGCAATTGAACCGTTAATTCGGTTTGAGCATGCATAGCCTAACACCGTGCTATCTAGTGATAACAGAAATGGCTGCTGAAAATAAATCGGGAAATACGACAAAAAAACCACTGCTGGTGGTAAAGCATGTATCATACAAGTAGAAGAACTTCAGCTCATAGTATGTCTTTTATTTGGAAAGTATAAATTATGTGTCCCTTTGGAAGTCAGATATGGAAGCTGGAGAGACTGAATAAGAGTCTCTGACAGGTCTTTCCATCAACCTGTCGTCTTCTAAAGTTGTGTCCCCAACGTAGAAGACAGCTCGTCGGTCGTGGGACCTTCTTCGGCGGAGGATGCTGCGCTGTCCGTTCGTACCTGCGATTGTGCTTTTTCCAGGATGCCACTTGCCCAGGTTAGTCTCCCTATTTACACAGGGCAAGATCCGCAGTACTGGCAATGATGCTAGGCGACACTTCTCGTTAATGTATTATTCAGATATTCACAGATTTACACTGTCTTTTACAACATCCGACATAGCTTTCTTAATTGTATGGTAACTTTTCCATCCAACATCCGAAATATGATACATATGTCTGGCTCTTCAGTACGCACTCGACAGAGTGAGTATTACATATTCACATCTAAGTAACGGACTATACTGAGATTCGTGTCCGACCCTCGAGAACGCCCGAAACAGAGATACGTGTCCGGCCCTTCAGAACGCCCGAAACAGAGTGACTAGCGCAGCCGTAGTACTTCGTCTTCCAAGCTACCCGAAGGTGTCCGAAACACTTCTGCTGCAAATCGTTGCTCTTATGTTTCTCAAAACTAGTGAAATAAACAAAAACAATAGACTCGTAGCGAAACCACGAGAGATTGTCATACTAAAAACTGGGCTAAATACAATGAAAAGTATGTAGCTAATAAATAAGAGAAGTTAGGCGCTTCGGTGCCAAGCACCCGAACGTGCCGACCAATCACAATGAAGTTCAGTACAACCGGCGGACTCTCCCATGGAGTGGTACATTCTGTACCATCTGTCGCTTGTATCTCGCTCCACTTTTGTGCCATACGCTACTTCATGTGTATCAAGCTACATCAAGGCGAGCTTCTAGCAAAATAAAATACTGGCGGCCACAGCCAGGAATATTACAAATGTTCTGTAAGTTTATTTATTATTATCGTGTCAGGAGTACAAACCATGCAAGCAAAAACAGGAAATCGATTGCTGACGTCAGCTTATACATTGGTTGACTACAAATTGGCCACGTCGAGTGCATTTGGTATCGCCCTCATCAAGGCTCTTATGGTGCGTGCGGCAGGAGAAGAACACTGTAGCAGATTGTTGTTAGTCTGCACAACAAAGCACTTGCATAAAACTGACTCCACAGGAAGACACTCTTCTGCAGGCTGGTTTTGCATCTCGTAGTACTAAAGCGTAGTCTGTTGACAGATCTCCAGTTGTCCTCAGAATGATCAGGAGGGAGCTCTTGCTTCGGAACCAACCATTTCTCCAAGTGTTGACGGTTGCTCCGTCACTTCGAGATTTTTGCAAGCTTAGTGTTCCAGTAAGAGCTTTAGTAGTTATCAAGAAGCGTTTTCGTGATTTCAGCCGAAGTTATTCTGGCTGATGACAGTATAAAGAGTGGGCTTCTGTAGCCATAGTCCCGCTTTCCTCGCATCTAGCAGCTATCTTGCGTCCAATTCCAGGAGGGTCTATACCAGCGAGCCTGTGGTACCTGTCAGTTTCTCCACTATGATGTTTCTGCCAGGCTCTTTTCTGTTTCATGTCAGGCAGTGTCTCTTATATGTAAGGATATGTTCAGAGCCTCTCCCAGATATTGCCGAGTAATTGGTCGTACGTGAATATTTTGAGGTATTAATTTAGACAACCTTCAGCCGGTTTCGTGTCCTGTTCTGATCAATCCTACGCTCAATGTAATATTTACACCTTATAACAACAAGAAAATCAAGGACTTTCGAATAATTCAACAAACAGGATGTTTAAAGGCTACACCTATTTACCCAGTGGTAACGACAACATTGGAAACAGGATTTGGTGTTAAACACGATATGATTTTCGGTGACAGAAACAATGTTTTACACGTTGTTTACAATATATACAGGATATAAAAATCTACGGGCAAAATAATTTGGAATGTTTAGAGGAGATTAAAAAGAAACACTTTTTCTACGTCACAAGTACACCCTTTCCCCGTTAGGGGTCCGTTAAGGTTTTGACTAGCGTCAAATCAAATGGTGTCGAGAGACAGCAACTGATTTCTGCGTGCTAGAGACTGTATAACACTCTCGGAATAACCAGGTGATTCATAAATAATGGCTGCAGCCTGAACAAAACAGGCACAAAACCTGCGACACCAAACGCTTCGCCGGCCGGAGAGGCCGTGCGGTTCTAGGAGCTACAGCCTGGAACCGAGCGACCGCTACGGTCGCAGGTTGGAATCCTGCCTCGGGCATGGATGTATGTGATGTCCTTAGGTTGGTTAGGTTTAAGTAGTTCTAAGTTCTAGGGACTGATGACCTCAGAAGTTAAGTCGCATAGTGCTCAGAGCCATTTGAACCATTTTTTGAACCAAACGCTTTATCTCCCAAAGCAAAAAGAAATCCCTAGGACAGAGGCAACACCCATAAAACAACATTCATTACACGACAGTGAGGACACCGTCTCTCCACTCCACAAGCTCTATGGCTCTGAGTACTATGGGACTCAACTGCTGTGGTCATAAGTCCCCTAGAACTTAGAACTACTTAAACCTAACTAACCTAAGGACAGCACACAACACCCAGCCATCACGAGGCAGAGAAAATCCCTGACCCCGCCGGGAATCGAACCCGGGAACCCGGGCGTGGGAAGCGAGAACGCTACCGCACGACCACGAGATGCGGGCGCTCCACAAGCGTTAAAACCTTCAAGGACCCCACCTGTGACATTTTTGTCACACGGAAAGTGTTTCTTTTTATCTCCTTTAAATATTCTAAAAATATGTATACACAGTTCAATTTATGGCTCTGAGCGCTACGGGGTTCAATTTATGCTCCATCCTTTGAAAAAGATTCGCTTATAAAGTGCTTTGATTTTTGTTGTCACTGGTTTTCGCACTTCGTTAACGGGTATGTGATTCATATCTTTGCAGTGATTGAACTCATCGTGCACGGAATGATCGTGTATAATAATAATAAACGGTGTTTCTCGTCATACCACTCTGGATTTTACGTATGTTGATTGTTTCAAGCTTTTACTGTGTGTTACATGGTATGCCATATCAAATCGATTGACATCGAATCTGCAACTCATCCCCAAAGTCACTGAACGTTTGTAAGCTCTGTGTCTGAAACTGTGAAACGTTGTTTGTCTTGATTTCTCATGTTGTCTTACCTTACCCGTTTCTCCCTATCCCCTTGCTCATCCAGTCTTGTCTCTCTCTCTGTATCTCCTTCTCTCTTTCTCTTACCATCTGTCCTCAGTAAGTGTGCTGGATCTTGTGCTAAACAATCAGGTAGAGATGCTTTACATACAACGACGAATTTTACTGTCGGTTTAAATAAAATTGGTCTCATGGAATTTTATTGGTATAATATTGTTAACAGCAGAATACTTGTAATACATACAGTAAATTCTTATACAATAATAAACAACTAACAAAAGTAGTAACTCCTCTTCTTTGTGAGTTTGATGCCTTCTGCTTCTTACAAGATGTTGTTTCTGTGTATTATGATGCTGTAAAAGAAAAGACAGGTTCATATTATTCAACTGTTTTGAAACACTATGACACTTGTTCATTAGTAAAAACAAAATGTGCTAAGGAAGAACATAAAGTTTGTATACTGTAACCGCACTTTTTTTTGTTCAAAATTATATTAGTTAACATCATTTCTGGTTACGAACAGTTCTTTTAAGGAACAAATGTAAGATACTGAAACAAGATTTTTTTAAGGGATCACTACACCTTACAAAGCCATTCTAAAGCGCTTGGAAAGACGATTGCAATAATGTAACACTTATTAATTTTGGCGTTGCGGCGTTTGAGTCAAGTATCTGAGAAATGTGGAAAAATTTAGAAGCAGGGTGGAGTTGCTTGTTCCGTGCAACGTCGGAATCTGCCACGAGAGTCCCGCTTAACGGCAGATACCCTCTACTTTCCCTCAAAACTTAAGCTCAGTTCTCAGATTCTTTAGAGAAACATGCTGTATATCACTGTAATCGTCTTGTATAGAGCTTTCGAAAACTATTAGAAATATAGTATTCACTTTAAAAAAGACTACTTGCTTCAGTATCCATGCCGCTACTAAAGCTAAGAGTCCTAAACCTTAACAAATTTCCGACGGAAATGTAATGGACATCCGCTCCACCTAAGTTCTATCAGTGTCTGCAACTCCATGAACGTCAAACACTCAGCCTTGCTTTCTGCATCGTTTTACCATTCACCACGTGAATCCTCTACAATATCACAAAATTTTCATTCCTCCTCCAAGTCACACCTATACCCAAAAAGGGAAGTAGGAGTAATCCACTGAATTACAGGCCTATATCACTAACGTCGATTTGCAGTAGGGTTTTGGAACATATACTGTATTCGAACATTATGAAGTACCTCGAAGAAAACGATTTATTGACACAGTCGGCACGGTTTCAGAAAATATCGTTCTTGTGAAACACAACTAGCTCTTTATAATTATGAGGTAATAAGTGCTATCGACAGGGGATGTCAAATTGATTCCATGTTTTTAGATTTCCAGAAGGCCTTAGACACCGTTCCTCACAACCGTCTTCTAACCAAACTGCGTGCCTACGAAGTATCGCCTCAGTTATGGGACTGGATTCGTGATTTCCTGTCAGGAAGGTAGCAGTTGGTAGTAATAGACGGAAAGTCATCGAGTAAAACAGAAGTAATATCCGGCGTTCCCCAAGGAAGTGTTATAGGCCCTTTGTCGTTCCTGATCTATATTAACGACCTTGGAGACAATCTGAGTAGCCGTCTTAGATTGTTTGCAGATGATGCTGTCATTTAGAATACCGTCTTGTAAAGTTATCAGATGATCAAAACGAATTGCAAAATGATTTAGATAAGATATCTGTATGGTGCAAAAAGTGGCAATTGACCCTGAGTAAAGAAAAGTGTGAAGTTATTCACATGAGTACTAAAAGAAATCAGCTAAATTTCGATTACGCGGTAAGTCACACGAATCCGAAGGCTGTAAATTCAGCTAAATACTTAGAGATTACAATTACAAATAACCTAAATTGGAACGATCACATAGATAATATTGTGGGTAGAGCAAACCAAAGACTGCGATTCATTGTCAGAACACTTAGAAGGTGCAACAGGTCCACTAAAGAGACTGCTTACACCACGCTTGTCCGCACTATTCTGGGGTACTGCAGTGCGGTGTGGGATCCGCATCAGGTGGGACTGACGTATGACATCGAAAAAGTACAAACAAGTGCAGCTCGTTTTGTATTATCGCGAAATAGGTGAGATAGTGTCACAGACATGATTCGTGAATTGCAGTGGCCATCATTGAAACAAAGGCGTTTTTCGTTGCGACGTGATCTTCTCATGAAGTTTCAACCACCAGTTTTCTCCTCCTATTGCGAAAACATTCTGTTGGCATCAACTAACACAGGGAGAAATGATCGTTACGATAAAATAAGAGAAATAAGGGCTCGCACAGAAAAATTTAAGTGCTTGTTTTTGCCGCGTGCCGTTCGAGAGTGGAATGGTAGAGAGACAACTTGAAGGTAGAATGAAATTTTCACTCTACAGCGGAGTGTGTGCTGATATGAAACTTCCTGGCAGATTAAAACTGTGTGCCGGACCGAGACTCGAAATCGAGACCTTTGCCTTTCGCGGGCAAGTGCTCTACCAACTGAGCTACCCAAGCACGACTCACGGCCCGTCCTCACAGCTTTAATTCCGCCAATACCTCGTCTCCTACCTTCCAAACTTCACAGAGGCTCTCCTGCGAACCTTACAGAACTAGCACTCCAGGAAGAAAGGATATTGCGGAGACATGGCTAAGCCACAGCCTAGGGGATGTTTCTAGAATGAAATTTTCACTCTACAGCGGAGTGTGCGCTGATATGAAACTTCCTGGCAGATTAAAACTGTGTGCCGGACCGAGACTCGAACTCGGGACCTTTGCCTTTCGCGGGCAAGTGCTCTACCACCTGAGCTACACAAGCACGACTCACGTGGAAGGCAAAGGTCCCGAGTTCGAGTCTCGGTCCGGCACACAGTTTTAATCTGACAGCAAGTTTCAACTTGAAGGTAGTTCATTGAACCCTCTGCTAGGCACTTTGTAGTGAATAGCATTGTAATCACCTAGATGTAGATGTAGATGTAGATATACACAGTACACCTTCGCTTATGCTACGCTATTCGCAAACTGGATTCCAATAATTCCATTGTTTCTCCTCTGGTCATCAATTCTGGTAAGCTGCCGCGCCTTTACCTCTAAATTCTGCCGTCCCTACACCTCTACATACTCAATAGTCTATCTCTAGCAGGAAATGAAAACCGCCCTGTTTGTTATCCTACCAACTATTATCCCCACATCCATTCCACTCCACACCAGAGACCTCCCTCCCTCTGTCCTTTCCATGTCTCTTCATCTCTTCCTCTCTTGATAGTACGTCTCTCCTAGCGCACCAGACTCGCGCCGGAGATATACATATATCTTCATAGTTCGCACCCAAAGAACCCCTATATATTTTACCCACACACTTCAACGTTATAGCCTTTTCCCCCCTACCCATATCCTTTCTCCCAGTGTAGGTACTCCAGTTTTTAAGGGAAATTAAAGGGCGGTTTTTTAGAAGAAAACAACAGTTTCTACAAGGTGTTTTAAATATATGTGTTATTTCTTTAGACTTAGAGGAAGCTTTTGACAATGTTGACTGGAATACTGTCTTTTAAATTCTGAAGGTGGCAGGGGTAATATACAGGAAGCGAAAGGCTATTTACAATTTGTACAGAAGCCAGATGGCAGTTATAAGAGTCGAGGGACATGAAAGGGAAACAGTGGTTGGGAAGGGAGTGAGACAGGGTTGTAGCCTCTCCCCGATGTTATTCAATCTGTATATTGAGCAAGCAATAAAGGAAACAAAAGAAAAATTCGGAGTAGGTATTAAAATCCATGGAGAAGAAATAACAACTTTAAGGCTCGCCGATGGCATTGTTATTCTGTCAGAGACAGCAAAGGACTTGGAAGAGCAGTTGAACGGAATGGTCAGTGGCTTGAAAGGAGGAAATAAGATGAACATCAACAAAAGCACAACGAGGATAATGGAATGTAGTCGAGTGATGCTGAGGGAATTAGAATAGGGAATGAGACACTTAAAGTAGTAAAGGAGTTTTGCTATTTGGGGAGCAAAATACACTCCTGGAAATTGAAATAAGAACACCGTGAATTCATTGTCCCAGGAAGGGGAAACTTTATTGACACATTCCTGGGGTCAGATACATCACATGATCACACTGACAGAACCACAGGCACATAGACACAGGCAACAGAGCATGCACAATGTCGGCACTAGTACAGTGTATATCCACCTTTCGCAGCAATGGAGGCTGCTATTCTCCCATGGAGACGATCGTAGAGATGCTGGATGTAGTCCTGTGGAACGGCTTGCATACCATTTCCACCTGGCGCCTCAGTTGGACCAGCGTTCGTGCTGGACGTGCAGACCGCGTGAGACGACGCTTCATCCAGTCCCAAACATGCTCAATGGGGGACAGATCCGGAGATCTTGCTGGCCAGGGTAGTTGACTTACACCTTCTAGAGCACGTTGGGTGGCACGGGATACATGTGGACGTGCATTGTCCTGTTGGAACAGCAAGTTCCCTTGCCGGTCTAGGAATGGTAGAACGATGGGTTCGATGACGATTTGGATGTACCGTGCACTATTCAGTGTCCCCTCGACGATCACCAGTGGTGTACGGCCAGTGAAGGAGATCGCCCCCCACACCATGATGCCGGGTGTTGGCCCTGTGTGCCTCGGTCGTATGCAGTCCTGATTGTGGCGCTCACCTGCACGGCGCCAAACACGCATACGACCATCATTGGCACCAAGGCAGAAGCGACTCTCATCGCTGAAGACGACACGTCTCCATTCGTCCCTCCATTCACGCCTGTCGCGACACCACTGGAGGCGGGCTGCACGATGTTGGGGCGTGAGCGGAAGACGGCCTAACGGTGTGCGGGACCGTAGCCCAGCTTCATGGAGACTGTTGCGAATGGTCCTCGCCGATACCCCAGGAGCAACAGTGTCCCTAATTTGCTGCGGTCCGGTCCCAGGTCGACGGGCACGTGCACCTTCCGCCGACCACTGGCGACAACATCGATGTACTGTGGAGACCTCACGCCCCACGTGTTGAGCAATTGGGCGGTACGTCCACCCGGCCTCCCGCATGCCCACTATACGCCCTCCCTCAAAGTCCGTCAACTGCACATACGGTTCACGTCCACGCTGTCGCGGCGTGCTACCAGTGTTAAAGACTGCGATGGAGCTCCGTATGCCACGGCAAACTGGCTGACACCGACGACGGCGGTGCACAAATGCTGCGCAGCTAGCGCCATTCGACGGCCAACACCGCGGTTCCTGGTGTGTCCGCTGTGCCGTGCGTGTGATCATTGCTTGTACAGCCCTCTCGCAGTGTCCGGAGCAAGTATGGTGGGTCTGACACACCGGTGTCAATGTGTTCTTTTTTCCATTTCCAGGATTGTAATTGATGATGGTCGAAGTAGAGAGGATATAAAATGTAGAGTCGCAATGGCAAGGAAAGCGTTTCTGAAGAAGAGAAACTTGTTAACATCGAGTATAGATTTAAGTGTCAGGAAGTCGTTTCTGAGAGTATTTGTACGGAGCGTAGCCATGGATGGAAGTGAAATGTGGACGATAAATAGTTCGGCCAAGAAGAGAATAGAAGCTTTCGAAATGTGGTGCTATAGAAGAATGCTGAATATTAGATGGGTAGATCACATAACTAATGAGGAGGTATTGAACAGAACTCGAGAGAAGAGGAGTTTGTGGCACAACTTTACTAGAAAATGGGATCGGTTAATAGGACATGTTCTGGGGCATCACGGGATCATCAATTTAGTATTGGAGGGCAGCGTGGAGGGTAAAAATCGTAAAGGGAGACCAAGAGATGAATACACTAAGCAGATTCAGAAGGATGTAGGTTGCAGTAGGTACTGGGAGATGAAGAAGCTTGCACAGGATAGTGTAGCATGGAGAGCTGCATCAAACCAGTCTCAGGACTGAAGACCACCACAACACACACACACAATTTCTTTTTTACTCCTTCGATGTCAATTTAAACAACAACAGCACCAAAATCAGCAGTCTTGACGTTCTACTTAAACGCCGACCACATTCATCCCTTTTATAGTTTTAAAGGTGAAAATTTCTAGATAGTTTTTAAATCTCATTTTTAAAGCCTTAGGCTGCAGACCAGAATGTTGCGTGCCGACAGGTCACCGCCCGTCTCGGCGCTGGTGATAAAATAACAAAGAAAAAAACTTTAGCAAACTCCTCCAACGTTTTATTGCCTCACAAAGTTCCCGCACCTCTTCTAATTCCAACAACACGTTAGCCTTTCCTACATATCCCATGAATTTTTCCAACAACCTACAACTTCGCCAATCCATGAGAAACCCGCCTACTGCCAAGCCCTGTTGATACATTCAACATTCCTGTCGTCTAAGAACTCTCCATGTTCTTTTGGAATGTAATTTCAATCGTCTTCCAGTCCTAGACCATGAACTCAACTCTGAGACCTAATCTACCATCTAACCGTAACCTACCGTATCCATTTGACCCTACCCAAATGAAAGCTCTATTCAACTCGTTTCTTGCCTCCCACTCATCTAATCCATCCCAGTTACTTATTCCATTCTATCATTTCCACCGTATGTCCTTTTCCATGCAACGTCCTGTCCAATACTCCCCACAAGACAATCCCTATCTACAGTTACCAGAAGCCCCCCGTCACATCATACGCCTAATGAAAAGACTGTGTAGCGAAACAAGCGCAATATAGTTTGTGAGATACAGAGGCAAGCGAGTGTGCCGGGTCACTGCTAGTAGCGAAACGTGACCATAAAGCGTCAGCGCATAGCGTACAAGTATTGCACAATTAAGAATAAAATTAAAAATTAAAATTGCTTTTTCAGACTTTGACAACATATAGTTTAATGTGATACTGTGTAAGTAGGCTGTTTAGGTTTTCTTATTGGTAACGCCACGTAGCGCTCTGTATGAAAATCACTGGCTGTGCTGTGTGCAGTCTGTGCCTAGTTTGCATTGTTGTCTGCCATTGTAGTGTTGGGCAGATGGATGTGAACAGCACGTAGTGTTGCGCAGTTGGAGGTGAGCCGCCAGCAATGGTGGATGTGAGGAGAGAGATGGCGGAGTTTTGAAATTTGTAGACGTATGTTAAAATTAACTGGTGCAAGTCTCGACATGATTAAATAAAAATTGTGGTCAGAATCCACGCTTTTAAGAAAAATTGAATGCCCTAAATATTAGACATAGAAATGTAAAAATTTGTATGATGCTTCGGTCCAACCTAAAAATAATAACTTAAGTGCCCACGTTACGCTACCTCTAATAGTTTCCTAGCAATTTAATGAAAACTAAAATTGGAACTAAAACGTCCTTATTTGTAGTAGATTAAGTATCTGTAATTTTAGTGCTAGAAAGTTTTGGTTGCAGCACATGATAAAACCTATTAAATAGTAGAGCTATAATAAGTTTTGGGACCGTACTGTTAATAATAACCAACACAAGGTCTCTTAAATTTATAGTTCAGGGGAATGCTCTGTTGTCAGTTCCATTCTAAAAAATATAGAAGGCAAAGTTTTTATGCAAGCGAGCTGAGTCTTTTTCTGTGATTTCAACCAAATTAAGAAGATTCTAGATTCATTGATAAGTTTGTTATTAAATATAGTGTGTACGAGAAAGCGGCCGTTTAGAGAATGCTGCCGTGTGCGTAAGGCGGCTGACAGCAAGTGTTCCCTTGGCCGTCCGCTGCGCCACATATATAAATACAACCCAATAGGCAAAAAAAAACTTCAGTTCGCACCCAACCACTGTAAGATCCGCGTCTGTCAAAGGCCGGAGTGCGCGGTGCCTCGGATGACGCAAGAGACAGACTGTGCCAAAACGAATATTTTCAGTAATAATAAATAGTGAACTCGCGAGAAGTGCACACCGTCCTCGATCGCTTAGATTTCGCAAAAGTAACAGTGTGCCGTGCGTGATATTGACAAAGCCGCGTGGCAAGCGGGGACAATTATCATCCACTTTTGTGGCAAGCATTTATTTTGAGTATTAGTAGTCAGGGTGAAAGACAATTTTGTAGGAACTTACCGTAGAGGTGGCCTCTGAACTGCTAAACTGCTCACATTGTTGTTTAGGATAGACAAATTTACTATCAATATGAACATAATGAATTTCATGTGGTGCATATGAGTCTTTACTAAATATATGTATCAGTTAGAACTAATCTTCATTTATAATCATAGTCCCGATCCCGCTAAGCAAATAGAGAATAGTAACATTTCTTTTAGTGGCTGGACAAGAATGTGGACGTGCAGACTGGAAACTATGGTCAGTATGTTCTCCATCGCTTTCTGGCTGACCGCTAAAATAGTTGCCAGGATCGTAAAAAAGACGGCTAACCCAGCATAAATTTG
This sequence comes from Schistocerca americana, assembly GCF_021461395.2. Classification (NCBI taxonomy): domain Eukaryota; kingdom Metazoa; phylum Arthropoda; class Insecta; order Orthoptera; family Acrididae; genus Schistocerca; species Schistocerca americana. The sequence continues at coordinate 194,578,468 of NC_060124.1, read as the reverse complement.
AACTTGTCATCCTACAACTGTACATTATATCACATAACCTTCGTCATGTTTATAGCAAGACGAAGAATTGTTATAACCATCGGCATTTATTTTAAACTCTTAAATTACTTAACATTAATTTTTCAAATTATGTAGTCAAAGGGTTGGAGGATGAAATTTGGCCGCCCCCCACTCTACGCTATGTTTATCAAAATAAATGTTAAATATATAAATATTGCTAGAGAAATTACGTTCCCATTGTACGTTACACTCCCTGACAGTGAAGCATCCAGAAAAATGTGGCCAATGTAACTACATACACGTAGACACCGTCGGCAGGTTTGAATGGAGCTGCAATTCTCCGTGACAGGTAGAACAGGCACCAGAGTTCATTAGTCTTGTTCATGTTTATTATTGTTAGCAGGTCTGGTATGAGGGACATGAACAGCGTCTGATGTTGTGTGATCAGTGCGAAGGATATGGAGATGCCGCATACTCCTGTCAGACAGCGTTATCAGCACCTTGTAAGTTTGAATTTACAGCCTTTATATTTGACTGATTTATCGTGTACCCGAAGTTTAACGGATTGCTCTTAGCACTCAGTGGATGACCTCACACTTTTCATTATCATTTGAAACAGGCCTCATTCTGGGTCCCCATTTGGCCAACTGGTCAAGTCGTGCTATATCGAGATACATTGGCTCGATGTTGGACTGCGAGGGAAGCTGAAGGAAGGCACACTCGTCGTCAAGGTTCTGGTCGACCACGTTTGAACACCACAAGGTAGGGTCCCCGACATCGCAGCAGTCGCCTGCCATCCGAGAGCGAGTATGGATTCCCAGCAATATTCTGTGTCATCCACTACCACTGGTCAGAGACTAGTAGCAGCCACATTAGGGAAGTACCGTCCCATGCATAGGTAGCTGTTAACACCACAACAATAAAGTGGTAAGTTCAGGGTGGCGTTATCACCGGGAAGCGTGGACTGTTCATGAATGTCAATGTGTTCAGCGATGAATCAGGATTCTGCACTATACCGGATGACCATAGTCGGCGAGCATAACGGCGTCCATTCTTCCAGTTTTTTGGAGAGGCACAACGGTGTTACTTCTGGAGCCAGCAGTTAAGCCTTCATATCACAACAGGTTGCCACTGAGGTACTCTGATGGCACAACAGCAGTATTACCTCTCACGTGACAGTATCTTGGTGCCATTTTTCAGCAGAACAATACTCGTCCACGTACAACACTTGTATCGGTGAACTGCTTGCGTGATGTTGAGATAGTGCCGTTACCAACAAGTTTCCCAGAAGTGTCCTGGATCGAACATGTACGTGGGACCTGCCCGGATGTAAACTCTTTCCCAATGCCAATATCCAGGATACCAAGACCAATTACAACAGTTTGCCTCAGGAGAGTATGTAAAGGTTTATTACACCCTTTCCCACCAAATCAGTTGTGGTACCCAGGCCAAAGGATCTACAACATCATGGTGATAAGTGTACTGATACTGAAAAGTTATTTGTAAATTTAGTAATGTCTGACATTTTCAGGGAAGGAGAAAGCGATGTTATGTAATCTGCTAAATGTAACAACCCTTTTTTTCACAAATCTGTTAACTGCATAGATCTTTATGAAACATGAAATGTGGTGACTAGCTAATATTTGTTCAACTTGTATCTCATACGATCATGTCAAAGAAAAAGTCTCAATTCCGTTGTTGCTGTTACCATTAAATTTCTTATTTAATTTGTCTCTTATACACGTGGAAGTTATACATGATATGATTATTTCTGGTGTATCCAGTTTTTGTTCAACCTACGTCTAATACGAGAATGATCTGAGAATGCTTGCGCTGAAAACAAAATGGTCTTGTAATCATATTTAAGTTTTCATGTATGTACGCTATCGAGGCAACTGAAAGATATTTTAACATTTTAGAAAACTTTGCAAATTTCAGTTTTGTAATCACTGAATTAAGGTCAACGTCAAATACCCTCCGAGATTTACTGTTTTTATGATTCGGTATCCCAGACTGTTCACGAAATGACTATTACGTAATTCTCCAGACACAAAGTATGTCTGTATGTGTTTGTGTTTGTGTGTGTGTGTGTGTGTGTGTGTGTGTGTGCGTTGGTGTGTGTTTACGTTTAACCATATACCGAACATTAATGTGTAAGACCAGAGATGACATACTCTTAATTTTAGACTGTGGCAGTAATGTGGTTCGGTCTGGCGACGGAGAGCAATGTCAGAAGAGAACGTATAAGTTCGTGGCCGTATCAGGTAAGCGTCTAACTGATGAAGTGCGGAACAAGTAGAAGAAGGGCTATGTCTCTCTAGTTTGACTATTATCCACAGAGTATGCTTCCACTTCATGTTAAGGTGTGGAGTATTAGTCACTCTTTATGCAGTAGCAGAGTTTAAACTGATTCCACATCACGCACCGGAAAAGTAATTTATTTACATGCTTGCTCGAGAACGTCTTGGGAGAATTAAATGTTATCCAGCGATAGGGAACTAACATCCTCTGTACCTGCTTTCGGGATGACTCAGACGCTTCTAGAGGTCGGTCCTGCAGGCTTTAGCGTCGTTCGGTATCTCGTTAGTTGGTATGAGGTCCTCGATCGGCTGATTAGCAGTCAGGGAAAGATGAACCTGAAACCAAGGCAAATATTCACTTAGCTACTGAATCTGAAACAATTAACGTTTATGTGTGACATGAAAGTTTTATTTATTTCTCATGACAATAGACCTTATGAATTTTATGCTCCAGAAAGAAAATGGAAAATGAGTGTTCAGAGGAAAGGGGAAAAAGAATGGTGTTTAGAAATACCAGAACACAAGCAGAAATAAATTAATATCTATTCATCGTGAAGTTTGTAGTGATAGATATGCTAGGCGTACTTTGGAGAACTAATCTATGGGGTAACAGATTACTATATAGATTGAGAATGGCTCTGAGCACTATGGGACTCCACATCTGAGGTCATCAGTCCCCTAGAACTTAGAACTACTTCAACCTAACTAACCTAAGGACATCACATACATCCATGCCCGAGGCAGGATTCGAACCTGCGACCGTAGCAGTCACGTGGTTCCGGACTGAAGTGCCTAGAACCGCACGGCCACCGCTATAGATTGAGAAGCTAATTTAAATAAAATATAACTATTTTTCTAAAACGACAAAGGCCACTCTACGTAAAGACACTCTAACTTTACATAGAGCAAGTTTATGCGACTGCCCAGTCTCTGTTAGTCCAACATCATCACCCTGACAGTAGCTGTAACCTAGTTTGCTTGAAAAATATTTCAATTGTTTAGTTACGTCACCAAAAATTACTGAACACTTATTCTGATGTCCAAATTTTATAAATTATCGTCAATAAATTAGTTTCTTGATCGTCTTGATTTCCACAACTGATTCTTGTTCGTATTGATAAGAAACCACCACAATTGTATTGATACATATTTATTACGTCATGAACAGCTACGTTCAAAAGAACATCACCAGGTCACACTGCCAACAGGTTTCATTAAACGTTTTCACAGATTTGTGCGAACGTCATCACTGAAGAAATCTTGCAGTCTGACTCTTGAATCTTTAAGTATTTGACTGCATTTTCCTCGTCTGATCTCAGCATGTTCAGTGTAGTTCTCTTCCAAGATAGAACCTTTCCGCACATGTACAATAACGGCCCATTCTCTGAGAGGGTTGTCATCTTTGAATCGGAAAAAAACATCGATTTTTTGGTTTAAAATATTTTGTGGAATGTCTACTTCATTGTAGTGTTTATCCCAAGTTTGCCAAAAACTCCGTTATTATGTTACAAAGTGACTTGTAAAAAAGTGTCTTCGAAAACCATTCACAACAGAAAAAAATAGTCGACATGTAATTTCAACGACGGCTTAACAGGAAAATTGGAAATTATGACCGTGTTCCAGGTTGAGATAATGTCAGCCTGTTACAACTTCTGCACGAAAGCGGATGAAAAGCGTATCGAGCAATCAGGACAACGGATGATGGAGTTTGCCAAAGAGGTCCGCAGGACCACCACGGCCACAAACAAGATGGAGGAGTGCCTCCATTTGGATCTATAGGGACTGCTATATGGTCCAGGAATCGCTGACCGGGGTTATGCTTAACTAAACTACAAAATAATGTACCACAAAACTTTAAACGCATTTTTCCCGAAACCGTATTTTTCAAATTGGGGGAAATATAACTTGAGAACGGTACATCTGATTTTGATTGGAATTTGATGGAAGCATATTCTTCAGTTATCCTGTGCGTGGTGATAGAAAGTATATTGAAAATGACGTATACAGAATTATTTTGCTATGAGTCCAATTTGAGGACTTCGGGTGTTCCTATCGATGACAAGTGATCCAGCTGCAAGGGGTCCTTCCACATGGTGTAGCAGTTACAGCAAGCGCCCATGTGACACAAAAATCATTTCTTAAAGAGAAAAGTGTAAGGAATAAAACTGTATCATTTGAGACGCTGCGCGAATTGAAAGCAGATAAAAATTCACTTGACATCTTTCTGAGAGTCAATCTCCACTCGTTCCAAATTAACAATGTAAGTGTAGCCCAGATTTGACTTGGATTCAGAGAATTAGTATCGACAGCAGTTGAGAGATTTATACCAAACGGTGGAGCTGATCCCTCTTGGTACACAAAACGGGTCAGAACACTATTGCAGAAACAGCAAAAAAGCATGTCAAATCCAAACGAACGCAAAATCTCCAAGATCGGCGATCTTTTACAGAAGCCCCTAATTTGGTTCGGACCTCAATGCGAGATACTTATAATAGTTTCCACATAGAAACTTTGTCTCGAAACCTCTCAGAGATTCTGGTCGTATGTAAAGTATGTTAGCGGCAAGACACAATCAATGCCTTCTCTGCGAGATAGCAATAGAAATACTATCGACGATAGTGATGCCAAAGTAGAGTTACTAAATACAGCCTTCTGAAATTCCTTCATCGAAGTAGACGAAATAAATATTCGAGAATCCGAATCAGGAACAGCTGCCAACTTAGATGTAGATATCCTTGGGCTAGTGAAGCAACTTAAATCACTTAATAACAGAAAATCTTCTGGTCCAATTAGGTTCCTTTCACAGTATGCTGATGCAATACCTCCATACTTAACAATCACATACAACCGTTCGCTCGATGAAAGAGCCCTACCCAAAGACTGGAAAGTTGCACAGATAACACGAATATATAAGAAACGTACTAGGCATAGTCCACTAAATTATAAACGCTTATCATCAACGTCGTTATGGATAAGGATTTTGGAACATATATTGTGTTCGGTCATTATGAATTACCTCAAAGAGAACGGTCTACTGACACGCAGTCAACATGGATTTAGAAAAAGTCGTTCTTGTGAAACACAACTACCTCTTTACTCATACGAAGTGTTGAGTGCTATTGACAAAGGAATTGAAACTAATTCCGTATTTCTAGATTTCCAGAAGGCTTTTGACACTATAACACACAAGCGGCTTGTAATCAAATTGCATGCTTATGGGATATCGTCTCACTTATGCGACTGGATTCGTGATTTCATGTAAGAGAGGTCACAGTTCGTAGTCATTGACGGGAAGTCATCGAGTGAAACAGGAGTGATTTCTGGCTTTCCCAAAGGTAGTGTGAAAGCTCCGCCTGCTGTTTCTTACCTACATAAACTATTTAGAAGCCAGTCTCAGCATCCGTCTTATGTTGTTTGCAGGTGATGCAGTCGTTTATCGTCTAGTAAAGTCATCAGAAGATCAAAACAAATTAAAAATGATTTAAATATGATATCTGTAGGGTGCGAAAATTGGCAGTTATGATAATGAAAAGTGTGAGGTCCTCCACTGAGTGCTAAGAGCAATCCGTTAAACTTCGGGTACACGATAAATCAGTCAAATATAAAGGCTGTAAATTCAACTAGTGCCTACGAATTACTATTACGAACAACTTGAAGTGGGAAGAACACACAGAAAATACTGTGGGGAAGGCAAACCAAAGGTTGCATTTTATTGCAAAAACATTTAGAAAATGTAACAGACCTACTAAAGAGGCTGCGTACACTACGCTTGTCCGTCGTCTTTTGGAGTACTGCTTCGTAATCTGGGATCCGTACCAGATAGGACTAACGGAGTACATCGAGGAAGTTCAAAGAAGAATGACACGTTTTATATTATCTCGAAACAGAGGGGAAAGTGTCACTGAAATGACACAGGATTTGGGGTGGACATCATTAAAACAAAGGCGCTTTTTGTGGCTGCGGAATATTCTCACGGAGTTCTAATCACCAACTTTCTCCTCCGAACTCGAAAATATTTTGTTGACCCCGACCTACATAGGGGGAAACGATCCTCATAAGAAATGAAGAAAATCAAAGCTCGCTCGGAAATATATCGGCGTTCGTTTCCTCCGTGCGCTGTTGGAGGTTGGAATAATAGAGATTTATTGTGAAAGTGGTTCTATGAATCCTTTGTCAGGCACTTAAGTGTGATTTGCAGAGAATCCATGTAGATGTAGTTGTAGATGAAAGGTCGCGTCACACTCCGTAGAGGCTTATGTTTGGATCACGGGCACGATACAGGACCTACGCAAGCGGTGGCGAGGACTGAGGTCGCAGTTAGGTGCTCGCGAAGGGTCAGTTCTGAGTTCGGCGTGCTTGCTGGTGGATAGCCGCGTGTAGCGGATTCTTGGTTCGTTGCTGATTTGCCTCCTGAACGTGCTTTCGAGGAGGACGTGGGAAGGAAATACAGCGCATCGATGCGGGCACCCTGTTAGGGGACCAGGCGGGAGGAAACCGTTCGCTTCACCGCCCGAGCTTCGGACAGCGCTGTGAGTTATTCTTCAGTTGAAACCTCACAGGATCTTCCTGGTGAGCACGTCTTGGAATTTTAATATTCCTTCGGGCTAACTTTAACCGAGCAGCGGTCATTTCTGAGACTGCGTCCCATCCCTTGGTCCTGTCAGAGTCCCTGTTGCAGTAGGAACCTCCGTTTTGCAGTCTATTCTGTGACTTAGCGAGGTCCGTTGCCTGTTGGTTCGTGCTTCAGCTCAGCCTCCTGTTTTAGATTTGTGGTGGCCGCCCACGTACAGCCTCCAAATTTAAATATAACAGCCTGCGTTACCACGTGCACCACTTCTAAATGCTTTCCGGTGAGCCACACGCGTGTCACATTTGCCTTGAAATCTAATAACTTACTGTGGAGAGGTCTGTTAAACTTTTATTCCTTTCCTGTTTACTTACGTTTACGTATTACTACTCAAGTCTTGTTCTGATTCCTAGAGAGGTCTTACATATGTTTTGAAACTTGTACCTTGTGGCATTCTGTAGCAAATTTTGTAACCCATTAATTACCAACGCCTGCCACTAAAAGCTTTCTGGCAACATCCGAAGGAAGTTCTCTAGCCAACCTATCGGTAGTATTTACGCACGCGAGTTGAGTCTGTCTCGTGTGGCGACTCGTGGATTCGTTTCGGTTCTGCACCAAAGGCACAGTACTGAATTTGATTGATGGTTTGCATTTGAACTTACTGCGTCCTACAGAGACCAAGTTGGCGGGGTTCTTTCCACCCAGCTAAATTTGTTACCTCGGTTTGAGATTATTTCTTATTACAAATTGCTGAGTGCATTGCCGTCGTTTATTCACTGTTATTATTGAAGGTGTTCACCGATTGTACAGCCCACGGGCGGTGTCTTGCCATGGTGTTGTAAATGATACGCAGCTTTTGCAGTTATCATGTCAGTCTCCCGCTGTAATTGCCTTTCAGTTCATTTTGCCTGCTTGACCCCAATCGCCAGCCCTCTAGCCCTTGATCTCAACTTTTGTAATTGTTAATTATATTATTTACCTGCATTTAGTCATATGTATTTTCAACGTGTGCTCTAGAAGACGAAAGCCAGGAAATCTGAGACGATCTATTTGTTAACTGTCCGGGATTCGGGCCAGTAGCAGCGTGCACTGAGGACCAATTCTGTAAACAGGATGAAGTGTAATTCGCGCACTCTGGCTTCGCAGCACAACTCAGCGATGAAAAAAAAAAAAAATGTCTGTGACAAAATCTCGTCCGGCGAGTACATTCGGCGGAGAAAGGGCGTTAGAGTGGCAATCTGGCAACACGATAACCAGATATGTGGTAACTACCTCTCTCAGCACATATTTGTGGTGGTGTACAGTTGGTCCAGAGGAAAGAGTTTTGGGTTAGCATGCAGGAGATTCCAGTTCAGTACTACAGTCGTAGAAATGGAAGATTAGTCAGCTTTGAAAGAAGCCCTTTCCACGTCGTGGGCGTGAATTTATTCGCGCCACTTCATCTACTACACGCAAAACCTGTATTCTTTGTACCCTCCTCCAGTGGTCCCACAGATTTGTACCAACTATTATTATTGTTCAAAATGTTCATATGTGTGTGAAATCTTATGGGACTTAACTGCTAAGGTCATCAGTCCCTACGCTTACACACTACTTAACCTAAATTATCCTAAGGACGAACACACACACTCATGCCCGAGGGAGGACTCGAACCTCCGCCAGGATCAGCCGCACAGTCCATGACTGCAGCACCTTAGATCGCTCAGTATTATTATTGCCTTGTTCAGACTCATTACCCTACATTTTGTTAGGGCCTTACGTTACCAGTAGGACTAGCAACATGCTTTGCGAATAATGTCCAAGCTTGGTTACTATTTGCGTGTGTTTTCAGCATGGTCCCACTAATTATGCCTTTCGACGTTGAGACTGGTAACCGCATGCTGTTTAGTACGTATCTCAATGCATTATTATTACTATTATTATTATTATTTTATCGATGGGGTTGTGAAAACATTACGTCTGTTACCATTAGGGAAACAGTGAAACCAAACGTTTCACAATTAGCGGTGTCGGGATGAATCAGCAGAAGAATATCTGTCAGGTAATGTGCGTTAGGTGTAACAGCGCGCAGGACTAATGGCTCTGAGTACTATGTGACTTAACTTCTGAGGTCATCAGTCCCCTAGAACTTAGAACTACTTAAGCCTAACTAACCTAAGGACATCACACACATCCATGCCCGAGGCAGGATTCGAACCTGCGACCGTAGCGGTCGCGCGATTCCAGACTGTAGCGCCTAGAACTGCTCGGTCACTGCGGCCGGTGCACGCGCGCGCAGGACTGACGCCGTGTTTATATTGTATGAGCTGTCCACCAGACAGTTACTAGTTGCGATCGGAGTAATGCGCCCGTGACAGACACTAATGTACATGCGTACACGTATCGAATTTCATCATTGTAAACCTCTAAATCAGTGTGGCAGACATGGCATAGACAAACAATGAATATGTGGATGTGCTTCTGGTCCTTGGTGTATCTGATAATCAGGTTGGTTTTGCCACTCGTGAATATGCTGCTATATATCCTTGTCGACACCATCCAGATAATAATACACTCCTGGAAATGGAAAAAAGAACACATTGACACCGGTGTGTCAGACCCACCATACTTGCTCCGGACACTGCGAGAGGGCTGTACAAGCAATGATCACACGCACGGCACAGCGGACGCACCAGGAACCGCGGTGTTGGCCGTCGAATGGCGCTAGCTGCGCAGCATTTGTGCACCGCCGCCGTCAGTGTCAGCCGGTTTGCCGTGGCATACGGAGCTCCATCGCAGTCTTTAACACTGGTAGCATGCCGCGACAGCGTGGACGTGAACCGTATGTGCAGTTGACGGACTTTGAGCGAGGGCGTATAGTGGGCATGCGGGAGGCCGGGTGGACGTACCGCCGAATTGCTCGACACGTGGGGCGTGAGGTCTCCACAGTACATCGATGTTGTCGCCAGTGGTCGGCGGAAGGTGCACGTGCCCGTCGACCTGGGACCGGACCGCGGCGACGCACGGATGCACGCCAAGACCGTAGGATCCTACGCAGTGCCGTAGGGGACCGCACCGCCACTTCCCAGCAAATTAGGGACACTGTTGCTCCTGGGGTATCGGCGAGGACCATTCGCAACAGTCTCCATGAAGCTGGGCTACGGTCCCGCACACCGTTAGGCCGTCTTCCGCTCACGCCCCAACATCGTGCAGCCCGCCTCCAGTGGTGTCGCGACAGGCGTGAATGGAGGGACGAATGGAGACGTGTCGTCTTCAGCGATGAGAGTCGCTTCTGCCTTGGTGCCAATGATGGTCGTATGCGTGTTTGGCGCCGTGCAGGTGAGAGCCACAATCAGGACTGCATACGACCGAGGCACACAGGGCCAACACCCGGCATCGTGGTGTGGGGAGCGATCTCCTACACTGGCCGTACACCACTGGTGATCGTTTAGGGGACACTGAATAGTGCACGGTACATCCAAACCGTCATCGAACCCATCGTTCTACCATTCCTAGACCGGCAAGGGAACTTGCTGTTCCAACAGGACAATGCACGTCCGCATGTATCCCGTGCCACCCAACGTGCTCTAGAAGGTGTAAGTCAACTACCCTGGCCAGCAAGATCTCCGGGTCTGTCCCCCATTGAGCATGTTTGGGACTGGATGAAGCGTCGTCTCACGCGGTCTGCACGTCCAGCACGAACGCTGGTCCAACTGAGGCGCCAGGTGGAAATGGCATGGCAAGCCGTTCCACAGGACTACATCCAGCATCTCTACGATCGTCTCCATGGGAGAATTGCAGCCTGCATTGCTGCGAAAGGTGGATATACACTGTACTAGTGCCGACATTGTGCATGCTCTGTTGCCTGTGTCTATGTGCCTGTGGTTCTGTCAGTGTGATCATGTGATGTATCTGACCCCAGGAATGTGTCAATAAAGTTTCCCCTTCCTGGGACAATGAATTCACGGTGTTCTTATTTCAATTTCCAGGAGTGTATGTTTAGTCGGTTGGATCTGCGCGTTCGGGAGTCAGGTTCTCTCCTTTCACCATTGCGTGACAGAGGTCGTCCCACTACTCGCCGTACTGCATCTGCTGAGGAAGCTATTCTGGAGATCACACACCAAGAACCTCAGCGAAGTGCACGTAGCACAGCAAGGCAGCTGCGTGTCTCGCGACGCTCCGTTGTTAACGTGCTGCAGGAGATGGGCTGCACTCCTATCATTATGCTTTCACTCAACACCTGCAACCTGCAGATCGCCATCAGTGGATGAAATCCCGTCAATGGAGCCACCAACAACAGGAAGCCAACGATGACTTCGTGCTCACTGTAATATGATCGGCGAAACAGCATTCACTCGTGAGGGTGTCTTCAGCATGCACATTGCCCACCATTGGTGTGAAGTTAACTCGCAAACCACCCGCGACTGTGGATATCAAGTTCGCTTTGGTATCAGCGTCTGGGTCGGAATGTTGGGCGACAGGTGCTTGGGCTCCTACATGTTGCCTGAACGTTTGACTGCACGCACGAATGTATCATGGATTCTTCGCAAATTAACTGTCTGATGCGCTGCAAGATGTTCCACTACATATTCGACAGAAAATATGGTTCCAACATGATGGTGCACCTCTATACTCTGGAATGAATGTGCGTGAGTATTTGGACAGAACATTTCCAGGGAAATCGCTCGGACGTGGAGGTCCAGTTGTATGGCCACCGTGTTCACCTGACCTAAATCCCCTGCATTTCTTCCTATGGGGACACCTGAAGGAGCTCGTGTACTCTATTATGACGACGAATGAGAAAGAATTGGTAGCGCATGTTCATGCTGCTCTTGTTACTGTGGACGCAACTTTGCTGTGGAGGGTCCAAATCTGTATGATACGGCGGGTTGTGATATGTTTGAACGTGCAGAGAGGTCGCTTTGAGCGTCTGTTGGTCTGAGGATAGAGCATTTTGTTGTGAAGGTCATGCGGTCATTAATATGGACATTATTATTGTCACTGGTTGCTAATGTGCGGCATCGAAGCGCTCGTATTACATGTAGTATAAATGACAAGTAGACGTTGTGTTATCGTACTGTGCTATCATCTTTAGCATCTCGAAATTGTTATTATTTTTGAAGTTATTCTGTCCTATGACTGGTCATTTGTTTCAACTATCTACTTCGTATTTGTCTAACCACGTATTTGTTATGTTAGTGTTACAAAATGTTGTAAATTTAGGATACATGTGACCTAAGAAACTGTGTATATTACAGTTTGAAATATCAGAATAAAATTAGCAAATTAAAAAAAATGCGCCCTAACCGTGGATCGAACCAACGACCTCCTGTATGCTAACCCAAAACTCTATCCTCAGCACCAACTGCACAGCAAGAATGCCTCTGAGCACTATGGGACTTAACTTCTGAGGTCATCAGTCCCCTAGAACTTAGAACTACTTAAACCTAACTAACCTAAGGAAATCACACACATCCATGCCCGAGGCAAGATTCGAACCTGCGACCGTAGTGGTCTTGCGGTTCCAGACTGTAGCGCCTAGAACCGCTCTGCCAACCCGGCCGGCAACTGCACAGCAGCACTGGTATGTTCTGAGAGAAGTAGTTACCATGTATGTGGTCAAAGTGTTGCCAGATTGCCACTATTTAACGCCCTTTCTCAGACGGGTGTACTCGCCGGACGAAATTTTGTGAGAATCATTTTTTTATCGTTGGCATGTGAGGCATCACGCTGCGAAGCCCGAGGGAGCGAATTTCGCTTCACCTTCTATACTGTGTTTCGACAGCTCTTTGTAAAATTGAATTGGCCACATCTTAGCTAAGTTGCGCACTGGAGACTTGTTATTAATGTTATTAATCACCAGGCCTTATTGTTAATAAGTATTCTTCGGGGCCCCATAGTGAACTTATTGAATCTCTGGTCTTAATATTTTAAAATGTTGTTGATCTTGGCAAACCAATTTCTTATTTTAATAATGAAATGTTATTCTTAAATGGACTGGCTTGAACAGTTTAGTTAAATTACTTTGTCGTTTCTGTATCGGCAGCCTTTGTGTTTGATTAAATGTACTTGTGTGTTAATAAATCTTCTTGTTAAACTTGTCGGTGTTTCAGGTGGTGTTCAATCTCACCCTTTCCCAGTCCTTCCACTTGCAAGCAACTGGGAGCGGAACCTAGCGTAACATCAATAGATTTAGCACTGCTTTTTATTTTACTTGAAAGAAATCACGAAAAACCAGCGTTCAAACAGGGCTACTCCTTAAGATGAATGTGTCAAACAGAACAATGCTCCTCAATGATTTCTTGGAGATAAGGTGTACAATTAGTTGGATGATAGATGAGAAACACTTCGTTCGCGACGTGAGACAAGAAGACAAACGCCACGGACGACGGAAACCCGCAGCGGGCCTGTAATAAAGAGCGTGCGACACACAGTTAAGCTGCAACCTAATTGCTACTGATTACATGGGTGACCTTCAAGCCAAGTTATTGTGTGAGCTGACAGGATGCCGCCTAAGGATGCGGAAACATAGGACAGGAGCACGACGCCTGCGAATTTGTACGTAATTTCTGTAGGCGCCGTATCTTGCAGGCAAGGAATTCTGTCTAGATGATAGTTTTTGTTAGGCTTTAAGAAGCCTCACTGCTTATTATTCATCAACTGGAAGTGTCTACTTCACCGGCTCTACAGTTCGCACATACCCCAATTACTACGCATCACAGGCCACACATGAAGGGCTTATTTCAATAGTGGTACAAGTCCATTACCTCCAGTTTTCTGCCTATAATGCTTCTGAAATTAATGATCCAAACAAACAGAAAGGAAGATTTCCAGAATGAGATTTTCACTCTGCAGCGGAGTGAGCGCTGTTAAGTTTGGAAGATAGGAAGCTGTGTGGAGACGGCGTGAGTCGTGCTTGGGTAGCTCAGTTGGTAGAGCACTTGCCTGCGAAAGGCAAAGGTCCCGAATTCGAGTCTCGGTCTGGCACACAGTTTTAATCTGCCAGGAAGTTTCAGAAAGGAAGATTCATATCTAGCTAGAAGCCATGTGCTTGAATATTTCTGGTATCTCAACTGCAGATTTTTCAGCGTTCATTTTTCAGGACTGTGTATTTCAAAACGAACAAAAATGGACTTGTATCACTATTGAAATAAGCCCTTTATATCTATCACTTCATCATAATCTCACTTTCTTTAAACGCGAACAATTTAGGTTACGCTTTACTGTGACTGTTACTGATATCGAATGAAACAAGTTCACTGTTACCAATCACTGTTTATTTATATCCACAACGCGTTTCAACGATTTAAAGCTCTATCATCAGGTGGATTTATATGTTGTATTTCGAAATATGTGAGTTGTGTTATGACTTTGGGGTAACTTGTGGCATTGTCTAGTGGAGAAACGAAACACTGTTTCAGAACATGGTTTTTGGGAGGTTTTTGACTAAAAACTAAACGTAAATGTAACTGTGAAAATAAAACAACTTAGATAGAATGTCTCCAGTGATCACAGGCTCCTTTCTCTGTGGTAACACATCATATATAAACTGTTACATTTTGTAAACAGGGATGGTGTTAGGAAACTAATAGGTGCAAGGAAAATATAGCGAAGACGTAAACATTATTTCGAAGTACATAGAAGATATAGTAAACAACATTTATTTCAGAGCAAGTTTTAAAAGCATTGTGGGGATCTTTTGTTGAGTTGATCAATACATAAGTTAGAGAAAATATTTGAAGTGTTATATAAGAACTTTTCTGTCAAGTTTATATAGCTTAACTTTTATACTCGTTTATATGATCAGATGGCATGTTACAAATCTTATCAATAGTGGTGAAACAATACGTAAATAACAATTTTGGCTGGGATTCAGAGACAGAAGACGTAAGAAATGAGAGAAAGGGACCTAAGTTTTGGGTATTCTAGAACTGTGGCTTTGTTAAACTTACGTATGTTACGTGTTACAACTAAGTAAATGCTGAAGTAATACATAGATACCGCGTCAAATATAGCAAGAAAGATATACTCTTATTAATACAAACAGATATGAGTAATGTCTGGCTGACACCTGGTACGGATTGTTGATTTTATTCGGGTAGATCTACTGAGTTTTGTTGGGTAAATTATCGTTCATTTACGAAATATCAAAGGAAACATACAAATAACTAAATTAATTAACGTTAATTATGAAGGTGATGTCGGATGAAGAGAGAGATGGAGATACAGGGAGAGACTGTAGGAGAACAAAGTTTTTCGGAGCAGGCAGTTTTTAAGATTACACACCGATGAGCCAAAACATGACCACCTGCTTAAAAGCATGTTGGTCCATTCCTGGAAAGCAGTTCACCAGTGATTCTGCGTGTCACTGATTCGACAAGTGTCCAGAGATTTGTAGCACCAGACGCCTACGCACAGGTCATGCACACCCCGTAATCTACTTTAATTTACTTGCCGTTGTCTCCGATAGAGTCCCAGTTGGGTTTCATCGGATTCAGATAAGCCGAATTTTATGGCCGAGACATTAACGTGAGTTCACTATCACGCTCCTCAAACCATTGTAGTACTATTCTGGCCTTGTGACACAGACATTTATCCTTCTGGAAGATGCCATCGCTGTTGAGGAACACATCAAGCATAATGGGTTACATGTGATCCCTAACAATGTTCACGTAGTCCACAGCTGCCATGCCGCCTTCTATTACTACCACAGGACCCATGGAAGCCTACGTGAATATCCCCCATAACATAATACTGTTCCCACCGGTCAGCGACCGTGGCGCACTGCATGTTTTAAGCAGCCTTTCCCCTGGCTGACGGCGTATCTAGACACGACCATCGACCTGGTTTAACGATAAACGGGATTCATCCGACCGGATGACACGATTCCTTTGATCCACGGTCTAATGTCGACGATCCCATGCCCACTGTATTCATAATTGACGATGTTGTTAGGTCAACATAGGAACACGTAGGAGTCCTTTGCTGCGAAACACCATGTTCAACACTACGCTGGACGGTGTGCTCCAAAACACCTGTGGCAGGACCAGCACTGTACTCTGCTGTCAGATTTGCCACAGATCGCCGCCTGCCCTCTTTAGGGAGAAGTCAAGCCTCCGATCTCTATGTTTTCTGATGAGGTATGGACGTCTAACTTCTTGTCGCCTACTTGTGGTTTCAGCATTCTTCAATCACTTTCAATAGATGCTCACGATAGTAGCACGGTTACGGACGACCAGCTTCTCCGTTTCCGAGATGCCCGCTCCCAGCACTGGGCGAAAACTGTTGTGACTTGGCAAGACAGCCAAGCCACTAGGAGGTGAAGCCGAAAGGCACGCGTTTAAGCTCACGCAGGCTGGCGTGAGGTCTGGAACAGTTAAAGGATTTGAGTCTAGCAAATAAAGTACGTAGCTGTTGGAATACTTAACTTTAATCCATAATTGGTGAACATCGGTCTGACGGTACATGCATCACAAGATAAATAGCAATTGATAATGGCGCCTTGCTAGGTCGTAGCAAATGATGTAGCTGAAGGCTATGCTAACTATCGTCTCGGCAAATGAGAACGTAATTTGTCAGTGAACCATTGCTAGCAAAGTCGGCTGTACAACTGGGGCGAGTGCTAGTACGTCTCTCTAGACCTGCCGTGTGGCGGAGCTCGGTCTGCAATCACTGACAGTGGCGACACGCGGGTCCGACGTATACTAACGGACCGCGGCCGATTTAAAGGCTACCACCTAGCAAGTGTGGTGTCTGGCGGTGACACCACAAAAACAGTCTGGCTTTTGTCAAAGTCGCTTGGGTCGTCAGATTCCCGCATTTGTGCCACTTATCGTCGTTAGAATGATTCCCCATTAGTCTCTGATCCGCTCATATACTTCTCTTTCCGCGTCGCGTGCCCTCAGCGCCATCATACAGCATACAACCTCTCTGTGGGCAATGGTGATAATGTTTCCGCTCATCAGTGTTTGTGCTACATGTTATAAGTAAGCGAGATTGGAGGAATACATTGACTGTTCTTCAAATATGAAGAAAGCTATGGTATTAATACTATTAACTGACAAACGTATAGTGTCAAGCTGACAGGATGTGCAAACTGTTGGTGTTTTGGTGTATTTGTAAAAGAGGCCATTCCATTGTACGTTTGGGGAATGTCATGATAACAGAATTATTTATGGTAAATATGAAAGACCCCATTCCAATTGTACGTTTGGGGAATGTCTTGGTAACGTAATTAATTATTTATGGTCAGTATGAAAGGGAAAGTGAAATTTGTGTGTGTGTGTGTGTGTGTGTGTGTGTGTACATTGTAAATTTAATAATATAGGCTGTTGTTAAAAACAGACAACTATTGTAAATGTTATCATGTAAGACCGGTTTTCTTTTGGTGTTTATATATTTCGAGTGCCTCAAGGATGTGTAGTTTCTCTGCCTTTAGGTTGGATGTGTAGGATGCCAATACTTGTATTGTTGGTATGGTGTTTTGTTTCATGTTAGGTGAGTGGCTATTGCTGATGTATGGTATTCCCTGTTTTTTAGTTCTGCCATGTGTTCTTTGAAACTAATCTAAAATTCCGTGCGGAGTGACCGCGCGGTTTAGGGCGCCATGTCACGGAATGCACGGCCTCTCTCTCCGGAGGCTCGAGTCCTCCCTCGTGCATGGGTGTGTGTGTTGTTCTTAGCATAACTTAGTTTAAGTAATGTGTAAGTCTAGGGACCGATGACCTAAGCAATTTGGTCCCTTAAGAATTCACACACATTTGTACATTTAATCTCAAATGATCTACCCTGTCTGGCCTACGCAGAAACGGTTACAGCCCAAAAATTCAGTGTTGTATAGATCTGTATGGTGAAGTGGATTTCTTTTGTTGCTGTTGCAGGGTAACTTTTGCCCAATCTTGTCTGTGGTAAAGTATATGTTTATGCCTTGTCGTTTGAAAAATTGGCTATCTCATACGAAATGCTAACGACAAGTGGGATTGTACGGAATACCTTATTTTCTGTTTGTTTTTTGTGATGTGATTGTTTTACCATTATTGAGTGTTTTAGGGTGTGTGCTGTGGAACTGTTATAGCCATTTGCAATGGCTGTTTGTTTTATTATTTCCATTTTTTGTTTAGATTTGTATTGAGAGAGTGGCAGTTGAGTATCTCTGTTTATCATATATCAAAATCCTACAATTTGTAGGCTATGAAGTCGCAGAAGAAGCTGGGGATAGTTGTAAAGATTGTGGTGTTCAACTGTTAACTTTATATTTTAATGAGAGTTGTTGAATAATTGATATTAAAAATGAGATACACCAGAGTGTCAACTGTTTTGAAGGGATCAACATTCTCCAGTAATATAAACCTGTATTTAATTTGTTTCTATCTCTGGCATGTGAGGATGACACCAAGAATTGCAGCGGCACAAATGGAGAGAATTAGACATGAAAATCGATGCGCTTATCAGCTACCTGTAATGAACATATAAGGTTTTCATTACTGTTATCACCAAACACTTAGAAAAAAAGAGAGAAATTCAGCATGTCAAAGCAACAAGTAGGTCTTAGCAGCAGGAGTAGTACAATGGAACATTTTCAAAACTTTAAAGTAAGTTACAGAAGAGACCAATGAGTATAATTTTTTTCTTTGTTTTTCAGAAAGCTTCTGACTCATTTTTAAACAGATCTGTACTAACTCCAAGTGGGAAACAAGACACTGATTTATTCTGTGTTAGTACACTGGAGAATATACACTGATGGGCCAAAACGTTATGGCCAACTGCTTAATAGGGTGCTGGTCTACCTCGGAAAAGCAATAATCAACGATTCTGCTTGGTTTTTGGAGGTATTTGGTACCGATGTCCACCCATAGGGCACGCAATCCCCACGTTTATGGGCACTGAGCTGGCACCCAATAGCATTCGAGGTGGGTTCTGCAGGGTTCAGGTCAGGCAAATTTGCTGGCCATGACATCGTCAGTTCACAATAGCTCCTGTCAATCTCTTTTGCACCATTTCGGCCTGGTGATGCAGATAGTTATCCCACTGGAAGATGCTATTGCTGTTGGGGGAAAGATCAATCGCGAAGAGGTGCAGGTGGTCCGCAATTGCATCCACGTCGTCTGCAGCTGTCATGGTGCCTTCGATTACTACCACAGGTCACCAGAAAGCCCAGGTGAGTGCCCTCCTCCTGACCCCTCACCCAAGTTGCAAGATACTGCCCCCACTCGTCTACGTCCGTGGAACAGCGCATGTTACGCACAGCTGTTTGCCTGGATAATGACGTATCCGGACACTGTCCTCGGCCTGGTGTAAAGACGTTATTCATCGAACAAGGCAACAGGTTTCCAATGATCAACAGTCAAATCACAATGATCCTGTGACCACTAAAATCTTAATTGACGAAGTCACTAAGTCAACAGGGAAACACGGAATGTTCGTCTGCTGAGGAACACCATGAACGCTGTGCTCTGAAACACCACTGCGTGCACCAGCATTGTGCTCTGTCGTCAGACTCAGCACGGATCGCCGCCTATCCTGCTTTACAGAGTCGACAAGTCTCCGACCTTCTCCTTTTGTGATGAGCTGTGGAAATCCTACACCTTGTCACCTACTCCTGGCTTCACCATCTCAACTACATTTAGTAGACGTTCACCACACAAGCATGTGAACGACGGACAATCTTTGGAATTTTGGAGATGCTGGTTTCCAGATGCCGCGCCATAACAGAGTCGTTTATGTCAGTGCTTTTCCCAATTTTCCACCAGTACGATTGCCAGAATGATTCCCCATTCGTCTCTATTCGGCTTATACACTTTCTTTGCCGAATCATGTGCCTGAAAAGCTGCCAAGCGGCATTCATTCTTGCTGTGGACAGTGCTAACGTTTTGGCTCGTCAGTGTACTTCGGGGTAATGCTAAGAAACGATATTAAATGAGATAAACATGCAAAACTAGTTTTAGGAAAGGCGAATGAATGACTTCAATGTTTTAGAATTTCGGAAAGGAATTAGGAAACGAGGCACTGTTTCACCAACAATATTCTCAGCAGTGCAAGGGGAAGTTGCGATATTTAAACTGGAAATATGCATGACACATTCAGTATATGGGAATAAACTTTCAACACACTAGCTTTCATCGTGTTGCTAGTACCACTTTAGTCTTCAGCAGATGGAATGTCTGTTGAAGCAAAAATATCAAGAAGTCTTTCGGCTCGAGACGCACACGCGCTACCTTGTTTTCGGTGAATTTGGTCAGGGAGTATGACTTCCGATAAAGTCTTTGAAAGAGTGTCACTTTGCTTGAGACTGGGGAGTTGAAATACCTTTTCCTGATATCTGTATGAAGTAGGGAGCAAACCTTCAGCTGTTATTGTAGGTTTTCCTTTATTTACAATCGTATTCAATGTTACACCATCCCCAGGCTCCTCCATGATCCCATGCGATCATATGGATACGTGGTGATCATTTCTTGGTTAAAAACATCGATAATTATTGAGCTGATTATGGTTTGAACGGCGGCAGTACCTCCCACTTTAACAATATTTGGCAAAGAAATATATCTGAACCACAATAGTTCCACTAATGGCACTGTACTGTTTCCCTCTGGTGACGGAAAGGAAAGAACACATTAAACATTTTTAAGCTACACACATCAAGAAAAGTTTTCCATCACCCTGGTTCCCAGAACTCCAGAAGACAGACGTTGACTGTGGATATTGTATCACAGAGACAGTCCCTTTGAATGTTCAGAGATGTCACTTAACCCGCCCAAAGATGTAAACAACCATGCATGAGCTGCGTCTATTAGACGGAGGGGGTCCGACAGCTGATCAGTTCCAGTCATTTCACCGGGAGGGAGGTACACGGCTCGTTGTCTGAAATTTAACCACGCCTAGACCATCAATACCGTGGTTCGATCGCATCCCCATAGTTACTTAGTGCCAGGAAGGGATCTCAACGAGGAAAGTGTCCAGGCGTCTCGGAGTGAACCAAAGCGATGTTGTTCTGACATGGAGGAGATATAGAGAGACAGGAACTGTCGATGACATGCCTCGCTCAGGCCGCCCAAAACTGCTACTGCAGTGGATGACCGCTACCTACGGATTATGACTCGGAGGAACCCTGACAGCAACGCCATCGTGTTGAATAACGCTTTTCATGCAGCCATAGGACGTCGTGTTACGACTTAAACTGTGCGCAATAGGCTGCATGATGCGCAACTTCACTCCCGACCTCCATGGCGAGGTCCATCTTTGCAACCGCGACACTATGCAACGGGGTACAGATGGGTTCAACAACATGCCGAATGGACCGCTCGGGATGGGCGTCACGTTCTCTTCATCAATGAGTATCGCAATGCCTTCAACCAGAAAATCGCCGGAGACGCGTTTGGAGGCAACTCGGTCAAGCTTAACGCCTTAGACACACTGTCCAGCGAGTGAAGTAAGGAGGAGGTACCCTGCTGTTTTGGGGTGGCATCATGTGGGACCGACGTACGCCGCTGGTGGTCATGGAAGGTGCAGTAACGGCTGTACCATACGTGAATGCCATCCTTCGGCCAATAGAGCAACCATATCGGCAGCATATTGGCGAGGCATTCGTCTTTATGGAAGACAAACCGCGCCCCCATCGTGCACACCTTGTGAATGACTTCCTTCAGGATAACGACATTGCTCGATCAGAGTGGTCAGCATGTTCTCCAGACATGAACTTTATCGAACATGCCTGGGATAGATAGAAAAGGAGTGTTTATGGACGACATGACCCACCAAACAGTCTGAGGGATCTACGCCGAATCGCCGATGAGGAGTGGGACAATCTGGACAGACAGTGCCTTGATGTACTTATGGATAGTAGGCCACGAGGAATACAGGAATGCATCAATGCAAGAGGACGTGCTACTGGGTATTTCTGGACCAGCATCTCTGAAGATGTCGCTGTATTGTGGTACAACACGCAATGTGTGGTTTTCATGTGCAATAAAATGGCGGGAATGATGTTTATGTTGATCTCTATTCCAGTTTCCTGTACAGGTTCCGGAATTCTCGGAACCGAAGTGATGCAAAACTTTTTTGATGTTTGTACAAACGCTGCTTAACACAGTTAAATGATTACTTTTTTGAAATGCTGTAAGTGACAGCCGTTACGATACAGATGTTTGAAATCTGGTGAAAAGATGCTTACTACCTTCCCCTGTAAAGCATGGCGCCCTGCGACTTTACCCTTGAGCTCGGTGGCGCCCCAAAAAGTTAACGTATCGACTTATGTGGAAAAAGGACAGAGCTGAGAAGACCATGTAAGTTGTAAGCTGGGGTAAAGATGTCACATTGGCACCAAATTTTACCACCGTTGTTCTCAACTCCACCGTGGATCTGTCACATGACGGGATGGTTGTGACACCCCCTCTTACGTATATTTCATCCAGTCTTTTGACGCCTCTGTGACGGAGGTCAGAATCGAGACGTCAGCATTAACATCAAGCGATTTTCTTATATATGGCCGGGGAAAACATTTCACACATACTGCCGCTCAGAATGCATAAAAAAGGGCTCAAAGAGTGAAGTGACACAAAACGTGGTCGCACTACGCTCTAAAGACGTCAGATAACATTCAGCAGGGTTGGAAACCGACGATGTTATTAGAGAAGGACTGAATCGTGGGGAGGGGGGGGGGGGGGGGTCAGAAGAGTGAAAGACTGTTAAGAACGTCGTTCAGTTGCACATCGCAATGCAAACTCTCGTTTCCGACGACAAAATATACACTCCTGGAAATGGAAAAAAGAACACATTGACACCGGTGTGTCAGACCCACCATACTTGCTCCGGACACTGCGAGAGAGCTGTACAAGCAATGATCACACGCACGGCACAGCGGACACACCAGGAACCGCGGTGTTGGCCGTCGAATGGCGCTAGCTGCGCAGCATTTGTGCACCGCCGCCGTCAGTGTCAGCCAGTTTGCCGTGGCATACGGAGCTCCATCGCAGTCTTTAACACTGGTAGCATGCCGCGACAGCGTGGACGTGAACCGTATGTGCAGTTGACGGACTTTGAGCGAGGGCGTATAGTGGGCATGCAGGAGGCCGGGTGGACGTACCGCCGAATTGCTCAAGACGTGGGGCGTGAGGTCTCCACAGTACATCGATGTTGTCGCCAGTGGTCGGCGGAAGGTGCACGTGCCCGTCGACCAGGGACCGGACCGCAGCGACGCACGGATGCACGCCAAGACCGTAGGATCCTACGCAGTGCCGTAGGGGACCGCACCGCCACTTCCCAGCAAATTAGGGACACTGTTGCTCCTGGGGTATCGGCGAGGACCATTCGCAACCGTCTCCATGAAGCTGGGCTACGGTCCCGCACACCGTTAGGCCGTCTTCCGCTCACGCCCCAACATCGTGCAGCCCGCCTCCAGTGATGTCGCGACAGGCGTGAATGGAGGGACGAATGGAGACGTGTCGTCTTCAGCGATGAGAGTCGCTTCTGCCTTGGTGCCAATGATGGTCGTATGCGTGTTTGGCGCCGTGCAGGTGAGCGCCACAATCAGGACTGCATACGACCGAGGCACACAGGGCCAACACCCGGCATCATGGTGTGGGGAGCGATCTCCTACACTGGCCGTACACCACTGGTGATCGTCGAGGGGACACTGAATAGTGCACGGTACATCCAAACCGTCATCGAACCCATCGTTCTACCATTCCTAGACCGGCAAGGGAACTTGCTGTTCCAACAGGACAACGCACGTCCGCATGTATCCCGTGCCACCCAACGTGCTCTAGAAGGTGTAAGTCAACTACCCTGGCCAGCAAGATCTCCGGATCTGTCCCCCATTGAGCATGTTTGGGACTGGATGAAGCGTCGTCTCTCGCGGTCTGCACGTCCAGCACGACCGCTGGTCCAACTGAGGCGCCAGGTGGAAATGGCATGGCAAGCCGTTCCACAGGACTACATCCAGCATCTCTACGATCGTCTCC
Source organism: Schistocerca americana (assembly GCF_021461395.2). Classification (NCBI taxonomy): domain Eukaryota; kingdom Metazoa; phylum Arthropoda; class Insecta; order Orthoptera; family Acrididae; genus Schistocerca; species Schistocerca americana. The sequence goes on along the minus strand of NC_060124.1, from coordinate 194,554,667 downwards.
ATGGGAGAATAGCAGCCTGCATTGCTGCGAAAGGTGGATATACACTGTACTAGTGCCGACATTGTGCATGCTCTGTTGCCTGTGTCTATGTGCCTGTGGTTCTGTCAGTGTGATCATGTGATGTATCTGACCCCAGGAATGTGTCAATAAAGTTTCCCCTTCCTGGGACAATGAATTCACGGTGTTCTTATTTCAATTTTCAGGAGTGTAGATAAATGAAGGCCCCAAGCGAAGGGGTGGTTTCATTGACGCCCTTTACGCCGCCATCGGAAGCCTTTTCGTGTCGAATCCGAGACTCGGTGTGACTGAAATGTTTTACTCAGCCAGCCATGTGAAAACTGTTTGATTTCAATTCCACCGAGTGAGGTGGCTCAATGAATAGCACACTGGACTCGCATTCGGGAGGACAACGGTAAAACCTCGCGTCCGGCCGTCCAGATTTCGGTTTTCCGCGATTTATATTAGAATAAATAAGCCCTCGGTCACAAATATTAAGTCGAAATTGACCAGGTTTCAACGCTACTATGAGCCTCATCTTCAGAATTAGACTAACTGTTCTAAAACATTAAGTATGTAATACATAATAAAATTAAAGTTTGTACTGACTGGAAAAAGATCCGCCTACAATTTGTCTGTCCAGTAGGGAGGTTAGGAGGTGGTCACGTAGGGGTGGAGCCACAGCCAGCCGCCGGGAGCGGACAAACGGGAGCGGACACGCCGTCCGTTCTCTTCTTCTGGCAGCTTTCGACCCGGTTAGGCGCTCTCCTCTCCTGCTCTCTTGGGCAGCAGCCCATTCAGTTTCGGCGGCTTCTCTAGGCCTGCCTTCAACCACTTTTTACTGAAATAAACCATCATGTCTATCATAATATGTTTAATTTCATCACCTCAACGGGTGCCTACTGCTTTCCCTTCCTCGGCAGTCCTGACACATTAACAAAGGTTTCTTAAAGAAAAATATTTAAAAACGAGGGTCTCTCATCGGGAAACGGGGGACGCATATTGGGAATTGCTAGAGGTAATAGGAAACTCAACAGATGTGGCAGAGTATAGGATCTTGAGGAACAGGCAGTCCTTTGCATGAAGCCTAGTGTTAAGCGTCTCAGCCACCAATGTAATTCCACAGCTGTGTGCTGCAATGGTGCTGCAGCATGACTCCTCTGTCAGTGGTTGTGTTGCTACAAGGAGTAGCAAACTAGTACTTGATGGAGGTCTAATATCTGTTCTGACACATCTGGTTGGAGGGAGTATAAATGCTCCCGGCTCAGCAGGTAACATCATTCCATCGGAGGTGTGTCTTTAACTGGTCTAGTCTTCACGCCAGATAGCAACCCAATGTAAGACTAAGCAGCTTCATCCTCTTTGAGATCAGTTACCAACCAGGTCAGTTAGTCTTGACAGTTAGGTGTTTCGAACTGGATCCGCTAAGACTTGGCCGCCCATTGGGTCCCACCGCCTGATACTCCAGTCAGTCTCCAATGGTCCCAGGATTGACGTGGTGCCAGTCCACTTGTCGCCTAAGTCACGAAGCGCTGGTTGTATTCGACCGTCGTCTGTCTTGACCTTACGTCACTGAGCAGACAAGCTACCTGCATCGGCAAGGCCACTGCCGGCCGCCAGTTACCACAGTCGTGGCTTAGCGCTGGGTCGTCACCTGTTGTGTACTAGTCATGAACGGCACCTGGGCCGTCGAAGTACTGTGAGGAAAGCAGGAACTATTAAAGAAAGTTCCTGTTGAGTAAGCATTCTTCATTCCGCGTTTGCCGTGATTCTGGAGAATTCATACCGTAACTTTTCACACACGACACTCTCCAACGAGAATTTCCCAGCCTGTAACAAGGAGACAGATAAGTACGAGGCTTATTCGGAGAGTAAACCACAGTGAAAATCGGATGAAGTGTTGCACAGGTGAGTTGTGCAGTGTCTCTAATATGCCCGTCGATCGCATTAAGTCGTTCTTTTTGGTTCTGAGCACACAGGGAGCACATAAAGATACCTAGAACAGTAGTGTCTCCCGCCAAGTACGAGGGTCTCGTGAGAAATTTTGCCTGAAGCTACGCAGCCAACACTACATAACTGTCGTGCGTTTTCTTCTTCAAGGCAATTCTCATCCGCAATTCTGCAGGGGCAATGAAGACGCTCCTGCATCGTTTTGAATTGGAAATGTTGATTACCCACAATACAGCCCGTAATTGTCTCCCTCTGAGTTTCATCTCTGCTCACATGAACCGCTGGCTATGAAGACAACATTTTGGAAGACAACGAGCTGTAGGCCAGCGTAGATAATTGGCGGAAAGCACTGGCGGCTGATTTCTATAACGAGGGTATTGGAAAGCTGATACAACGCTACGACAAACGTCTAAGTCGGATCGGCGACTACGGAGATAAGTCACTGGAAGTTGTAGCTAACCGTTGCAAATAAAACAATTTTGATTTTCACTGTGGTTTTCATTTCACGACCTATCCTTCCTTACTTTTCGAATAACCCTCGTATAATTGTAACGAAAATGAAATGAAGATGACTGGAGTGTGTAATGAGAAGGACTGATGTTAGATGGACAAGGAAAGTTCTTTGCTAGCTCGCAAGAGTTTTTTCTCAGTCATCGGTTTTCAGACATGCTTGATGAGGGCCGCCACGAATTCCCGTCTTGCGCCAATCCAATCACTTCAGAGTAACACATTCAAACTACGTCATCCATTATTTGCTGTATATATTCCCATCTCTGTGTTCCCGTTTTTGATTCTGCTGTGAACCTCTTCATTTGTTATGTTCGCATTATTTTCAACATCTTTCTGTTACACTACACCTCAAACGCTTCGGTTCTCTATTTTCCGGTTTTCCTACAGTACATAATTCACTAACTTAACATGCTGTGCTACAAATGTGTATTCTCAGAAATATCTGCCTCATATTAAGGCCAATGTCTGATACGAGCAGACATCTCTTGTCTAAGAACCCCATCTTTACCTGCGTTAATCTGTCTGCCTTATATCTTGTTGCTTCGTTCATCTCGTGTTTCCTTTTGCTTTGAGAATAGCATGATTCCTCGATTTCGTCTACTTCGCGGTACAAGAGATAAGAAAAGACAAAGATAATGACCTAATACTCAGTGAGAGGATGATGTTAGAAAAGATACAGACGCAAAATTGATACGTAAAGCTGGAAACACCAGTACGCGGAAAAAAATAGAGAAAGATTTTACCCTGTGGTGAGTGTCACATATTGATAATGATAATCGTGACGATGAGGATAAAAACTCATAAATGCTACTTCTTGAAACATTTTAAGTAGACTTTCTCGGGATATTTGGCATCTAGCATGAATTTTCAGCATTTCTATGACACTGTGAGAGGGCTAGCATATCATTATGTTAGTACCTGCACATATGTTGTACGAGGGGCGTTCAGAAAGTAAGCTCCGATCGGTCGCGAAATGGAAACGACTATGAAAATCCGATAAAGCTTTGCACAGATGTGTTGGGTCGTGTCTCTAGTATAACCCCAGTTAGCATCACGTCGCTCTTCTCATTTCTGAGCTCGCAGTGAGTGCGTAAAGATGTCTATAAAATAGTGTCTGCCGCCAAGTACGAGGGCCTGGTGAGAAATTTCGCCTGAAGCTACGCAGATAACATTACATAACTGTCGTGCTGTTTCTTCTTCAAGACAATTCTCAGCCGCATTCTGCAGGGGCAATGAAGATGCTCCTGCATCGTTTTCAAATGGAAATGTGAGATTACCCACAATACAGTCCGCAATTGTCTCCCCCTGAGTTTCATCTCTGGTCACATGAACCACTGTCTTTGAAGACAACATTTTGACACAGACAACGAGGTGTAGGCCAGCGTGGAGAATTGGCGGAAAGCACTGGCGGCTGCCTACTATGATGAGGCTATTGAAAAGTTGGTACAACGCTATGACAAAAGTCTAAGTCAGAACGGCGACTACGTAGAGAAGTAGCTGAAAGGTGTAGCTAATTGTTACAAGTAAAACATTTCTGATGTTCACTGTGGTTTCAATTTGGCAATCAATCGGAGCTTACTTTCTGAACAGGCCTCGTATTACAGCTGCAGTGTGAGGAAGCGGTAGTATGATTGCCATTTTATAAAAGGTGTTATTGTGTATGTAAGCATACAAAGTCGTCTATTATGTCTAATCAATCTGTATCACTGAAAGCGCTTACCTGTTCGACCTTACTGAACACTCTGAGCAAATTGAGGCCCGCTAGCTTCATGAGGTCATCGGACGACCATTCTGGTTCACCATCCTTGGGCTGCGCGAGTCTGTCAAAGATGTCGGGATACTTGGAGACGTCATCCACTCCTTCCGGCACCCTGTAGACAGAAAATAACAACAAAATTAGTCGTCTTTGCGCCACTGATAGACTGGTGACAATAGCTGCATGAGAAAACGCTGGCAAATCGTTTACACCTTTACTTTTGTAGGCGTATTAAATATCTACTCTCTAAGATTAACTGTTTATATGTAAGAGAGAGCTTGAAGGAACGAACCAGTCCGAATAAACCAAACCCGTAAATAAATAAATACCTTCACAATATCACAACTTCTTCTGGCTATCAGTGCATTTATAGACTGTAGCAAAGACATTCCTGTATGGATTATTCTGCTACTTTCATTCTGATATTGCGTGCATGTTTAGATGGCTCACAGTTCGCCTTCCAGCGAAACGCGGAAGAGAAACTCAATAACAACCTCAAATTTTAAATGCAGGACGCTTCTGAACTTCCTGTAAAAGCTGAAATGACATACTTTGTGGAAGACAGATGAACGATATTACTATGTATATAATATGAAGAGCCAAAGAAACTGCTACACCTGCTTAATATCGTATAGAGCCCCCGCGAGCATGCAGAAATACCTCAACACGACGTGTCATGGACTCGCTAATGGCTGAAGTAGTGTTGGAGGCAATTGACAGGGCTGAGCATAAATCCGTAAGAGTTCGAGGGGATCAAAATCTCTTCTGAACAGCACGTTGCTAGGCATCCAAGATATTAAATAATATTCATGTGTGGGGAGTTTGGTGGGCAGCGGAAGTGTTTAAATTCAGAAGAGTGTTCCTGGAGCCACTCTGTAGCAATTCTGGACGTATGGGGTGTCGCATTGTCCTGCCGTAATTGCCCAAGTTCTTCGGAATGCATAATGGACATGGATGGATACAGGTGATCGTACAGGATGCTGTCAGACTCGTATCTAGACGTATCATGGGTCCCATATCACTCCAACTGCACACGCCCCACACCATTACAGAGTCTCCACCAGCTTGAACAGTCTCCTACTGACATGCAGGGTCCTTGGAGTCATGAGGTTGTCTCCATACCCCTACACCTCCATCCGCTAGACACAATTTGAAACTAGACTAGCCAGGCATGGTGGCCGAGCAGTTCTAGGCGCTATAGTCTGGAACCACACGACTGCTACGGTCGCAGGTTCGAATCCTGCCTCGGGCATGGATGTGTGTGATGTCCTTAGGTTAGTTAGGTTTAAGTAGTTCTAAGCTCTACGGGACTGATGACCTCAGCAGTTGTGTCCCATAGTGCTCAGAGCTATTTGAACCATTTTTTTGAAACTAGGCTCGTCCGACCATGCAACATGTTTTCAGTTATCAACAATCCAATGTCGGTGTTGACGGGCCCAGGCGAGGTGCAAGGTTTGTATCGTACAGTCATCAAGGGTAGACGAGTGAGCTTTCGGCTACGAAAGCCCATATCGATGATGTTTGTTCGCACGCTGACACTTGTTGATGGCCCAGCAATGAAATCTGTAGCAATTTGCGGAAGGATTGCACTTCTGTAAGTTGAACGATTCTCTTAAGTCGTCTCGTTCTTTCACGATCTTTTTCCGGCCGCAGCGACGTTGGAAAAAAATGGTTCAAATGGCTCTGAGCACTATGGGACTTAACATCTATGGTCATCAGTCCCCTAGAACTTAGAACTACTTAAACCTAACTAACCTAAGGACAGCACATAACACCCAGCCATCACGAGGCAGAGAAAATCCCTGACCCCGCCGGGAATCGAACCCGGGAACCCGGGCGTGGGAAGCGAGAACGCTACCGCACGACCACGAGATGCGGGCAGCGACGTTGGAGATCTGATGTTTTACAGAATTCATAATATTCAAGGTACACTCCTGAAATGGTCGTACACGAAAATCCCGACTTTATCGCTACATAGGAGATGCTGTGTCACATCGCTTGTGCGCCGACTGTAGCACCACGTTCAAACTCACTTAAATCTTGATAACCTGCCACTGTAGCAGCAGTAACCGATCTAATGAGTGCCCAGCTACTTGTTGTGTTATATAGGTGTTGTCGACCGCCGTATTCTGCCTGTTGACATATCTCTGTGTTTGAATACGCATGCCAATACCAGTTTCGTTGGTGCTTCAGTGAAGTAGTCTGTTCTCTAAGAAAGGTTAAATTAAGTGCTGTATGAATGCCTGGTGAATGATTTGTGGAACTGCAGGCAATGCTGCCAGTCTCGTCGACAAACAGGCAGTCTTTTTGCTTGAATGTTTCGGATTGATGTTTACCGCACCAGACACAGCACACAGCCAGCAGTGCATATCAGGTAGCGAAGCACGATTCATTTAGCTCACACACTGAACGATATGCACTCATGTTATTCCATAAATACAGGAAAACACGCACAAAATCACAGCAGAGCCAAATTGCTATATACAGTATTCAAAGCGCTGTATCATACATAACTGTTTAATTACTTTAATAAGGGGTTATACCTTCAGCACATAGATCCTCAGGTTCTGTACTGTGAAACGCGCCTTAAGAGATCGTAGGAGTCAAGGAATACTTCTCTGACGTGTTGGTGTATTTAGGGCACCTAAAAATGGGCGCATTACATGTTGTAGTAGGGATACACCAATTAGATGATTCGGCACAAAGCAGCATTTTACATGTCACAAAAAGGAGAAATTCGGAACATATAGACAGAAAACCTGTCAACTAGCTCTCAACAAGGAGGAAATTAAAAATACCGTAATAGGCTTACGCCATTAACAGCAGAACACCTGGATAAAAAATTCTTAGACCTCTCGTTGCGTTATTTCTGGGATGTTTGAGTAGCTTACAATTACGAATTAGCAACGTTCAGTGTCATCTCACGGAACGGCACGCACTGTCAACGATCTCTCGGCTAAGAAAATAGACCCGTGGTCGGCAAACTCATTAGTCAACAGAGCCAAATAACAACATTGCAACAATTGTAATTGCTTTTGAGAGCCATTTTTTAGAAATTATGTAGGTAGGTACATTCTCATTAACTTAGAGTACTCTTAAGTTGGTCTTTTCTGAAAACGTCCTCAATATGATTGTGGAACGTTCGTGGGGGTCGATGTCTCCCATCTCTGCCATTCACACTCGTCTTGTATACTTGATTCGTCTATTTCCCTTCGTTCATACTCTTCATGTGTCCAAACCATCTCAGCATGCCCTTCTTAACACCTGACACTAAACGTTTTTCGCATCACACCGGTCTCTAAAATTAATGTAATAATATGTACTTAATATCCTAAGTCTTAGTTAAGCTGTAGTACACTACACAAAACTCGATATTCCACTTAACGGTACGATTTACTGATAAAATGAAATTCACGTCATTTATAAAATTAAATGGTGACAATGGCTGACAAACATTAATGTTAACAATGGCCAGGCATCTCCTAGGAAAGTTTTGATAAGTCAGGTTTGTGTATTGCTGTTCTTAATTTTAGTCACGGTTCGGGTCCTCATGAACATGAAGACTTCTCAGTTTACTCTTGATAAGGTTCATGCTTGAAAATGATTGTTCGTATGAATATGTAGACTCGAATAAGAAAAGAAAAGCAAAAGCTAGTTTTTCAGGTGAGTCAGGAATACTATTCCAGGTGTTAAAAATTGTCATATCTTCCAATGCTAGGTCTTTCAAAGTGCAACACTTATGCTGTAAGCTATATTCACATTTGGTTTTCTACAGTATAGTGATATTAATATGTGAACACGAAAATTGAAGTACGGATTTTTAATATTAATTGTACAAGGAAGCCAATAATCGTTACATAATTCGAAAAGTACTTTGCCATACATGTACACAAAGGAAATATAACATGTGTATGTAGCGGTTAAGAGTGGAGAAAGGAAGTAGAAACTTTCAAATTCGTAACGCTGATGTCACATTCTCTATCATGGAAGAAAATCTCTAATACGTGGACATCGAAAACTGAAGAGCTTCCAACCTACGCCCTACGCACCGATCAGGTGCTATAATAGAAATGACACACGAAAGTAGCAACACTTCGTGAAATCGTTTCCATTTTTTCATGGTTCATTTGCAGTAAAACTTGTGTACCGGGCAGCTACGGTGCTGGTAGGTCAGTGATGTTGTCAGCAGTGGAAATCAACATAATGCAGTGACGAAGTCTGTAAATAACGTTGCGTATTGGCGTCGTTATTTTGATTACTTCTCTGAAAGTGTAACTGTGGGATCATTTGCTACCAGTACCAGAAATCTGAAGTAAATTCCTAAATTTAATATTCTGAGTAACTACGAATTCGGACTTTCCTTATTATGCGGAACCTATATTTGTTTTAGGGCGTGTCTAGAAGGAGAATGCTAGCGGATCAGAGTGAAAGACACACAGCTAGACAGACACAATTTTTGCGAAGAAAAAGTAACAGCACTGTGGAAACTCATAATGATAATGCATCTGCTTTATTTAGCGACCATAGTATTAATATGTTAGCATGGAAAATTGAAGTACCGATTTTTAAAATTAATTGCATAAGGAGCCCAATGAAACTTACATAGTTCGAAAGGAAATTTTCCTTAGATGTGCACAGAAGAAAAAACATCATATGTACACATATCCATTAGGACAGTAGATACACACACATGACAAAAGTTTTCCTTTGTCTCTGACATTGCTACCAATATCTACCACGGGTGACAATCAGGTGTTATGGTAGAAACTACATATGGAAGTAACTACGTTTCGTGAAATTGCATTTTAGGGGCGTTCATGTTTAAAAGTTCCAGACAATTCATTTACAGTAACACACGTATACCGGACACCTACAGTGCCGAAACTTCTACGTTGTTGCCGGCCGGTGTGGCCGTGAGGTTCTAAGCGCTTCAGTTTGGAACCGCGTCACCGCTACGGTCGCAGGTTCGAATCCGGCCTCGGGCATGGATGTGTGTGAAGTCCTTAGGTTAGTTAGGTTTAAGTAGTTCTAAGTTATAGGGGACTGATGGCCTCAGTAGTTAAGTCCCATAGTGCTCAGAGCCATTTGAACCATTTTTCTACGTTGTTAATGTTGTCAACAGTGGAAAACTAAACGTAGTAACTAAGCCGTCGGGGATAGCAAACATTGTTTATTAGCGTCGTTTTTTCACTTACTTTGTTCTAAAAGTAGACGGAACTAGCTCTGTGTTCGTCTGCCACCGTCACCACAAAATTTAGTCTTTCTAATTTCCAGTATCTTCATTTTAAGTAGCCACAACGTCCCTTATTATAAGGAAAATATATTTGTTTTAAGCTGCCTCGAAGAAAAATATTTAAGCGTTGCACTGAAAGTCAAAGTGATAGAGAGACACAATTTTTGGGTAGGGGCAGTAACAGAAATAACGCAGATGTCGATAACGATAATTCTGTTGTCGTTCTGGAAGATACATGTAAATGTGTGCTGAGCGTAATTTCAAATAGTGTTGAGAACTGCAACTGCAGTTTGATAAATTTACTAAGCAGATTTTATAAAGCAAATCGTTTCGCGTCTAAAGTGACTTTACGCGATACAACGTCATTCACGTTGTGTTGTCATAACGTAAAAAATAATTTGCTGCCATTAACACAATTTTTTTAACGCAGTGTATCAAAGACTACCTTCAAATGATCGAACAATTAAAGAGAAATCAAAGAATTATGTCTAGATACACGCATTTGCCGCGGACCAGTTCTGTGGCTAAAATTTCAGACACTTGGAGACACGGGAGAATTGCCATCACAGACGAGGTTCACTGACGCAGTTGGCCGAATTTTCGAGCACAGGCGATACTAGTCTCTATAAAAGCACAAATACGTTCAGATTTCGAACCCCTCAATCTTTGTTCTTGAAACCCATAAGTTGCATTTCAAAGTTGCCAGTGCCAATATTAAAGCTAGAAAATTTTAACTATGTTACAGAGGCACTTTATACTTTGTGGAAGAGTCACATTCCAGGGGACAAAGAGCCACATGTGGTTCTCGAGCCGCAATTTGTCGACTATTGACACAGACGATGGAACCATTTCGGCCCTGAATGTCACTCTCCCATCAAGCAGTGAATCTATTGTGAACATCAGCCGAAAGAGAGAGAGAGAGAGAGAAAGAGAGAGAGAGAGAGAGAGAGAGAGACTTCCTGCACTGCGAAGAGAAAAAAATGGTTCAAATGGCTCTGAGCAGCATGGGACTAAACTTCAGAGGTCATCAGTCCCCTAGAACTTAGAACTACGTAAACCTAACTAACCTAAGGACATAACACACATCCATGCCCGAGGCAGGATTCGAACCTGCGACCGTAGCGGTCGCGCGGTTCCAGACTGTAGCGCCTAGAACCCTTCGGCCACCCCGGCCGGCCATTGCGAAGAGATGAAAATCTTGTTGCGCTTCTGGCTGACAATAGAAGTACCACACTTGTTCTCATACTAACGAAGATCATAGCAAAGTTTCATCATCGTAGGAGATCAATACGTACAGGCTCAAATGGAACGCTTCACTGTTATACACCAGAAGCTGCTGAAGAATTTTGCTCTATCAGAAGATGTAAAAAAAATTATCAGCACTCGAGATAGTAGACAACCCACACAGTATGGTTTGCTTAAAATTCACAAAGAAGATGTGCCATTAGGACCTATCATTGTTGCTGTTGATTCTCCCACCTATAGGCTAACAAAGTATCTAACCAAACTGATTCCAACAGTTGGCCGCAGCAATCGTCACATTAAAAGCTTCATTAAGTAAATCGTAACATTGAGGATTGGTACAAACGAATTTTTAGTCGGCCTGGAAGTTGTCTTTCAATTTGCAAAAGTTCTTGTGGAAGACACATTGAAACTGGTGGCAGAGCAGTCTCCTCCTGAAACTTGAACTATGCCATGACGCTCGCCTGTTTCTTGAATAGCGGTAAATTTTGTCAAATGACTTACAGGTTCTACATTGTCTCAGTCTGTGGCCAATTTATTCGTGCATCTTTCTGAAGAAGGTGCATCAAATTTGGCACCACTTCACCCGTATACATTTTACAGTAGCGGCCACGACAGTAATTTGCTCCTGAAGAAGGTGATGATAGTAATAGTCGAAAGCTTGTGGTTTTATTCCGAACTGACGCGGCAAGAGGTATGTCAATGTTTTATTCAAGGGTGTCGTCACGAGAAAAGTTCTCAAAGTAAAACCTGTCAAACATTCGCGGACATTACGAAATATTTTCTAGTCTGCAAATGGGAACGAAATTGTAATTTTCCCAGCCAACATGTAGAATTGTGTACTTTCATACTGGCCATGATAAGAAAATCAGAAACATCTCGCTAATGCCATGTAATGCCGTTTATAATCTGAATAATGGCCTCAGTTCAACGACGAAGATATTCGTCAAATTTCTTCAGGTTTGCCGTATTGAACTGAAGCCATTAATGGTTAGTTCCTGTAACAATGACATCAGTGCGGCGATGCTGAATGCTATTTTTCAGCTTCTGTTCCATGTATTATCTCTGGGATTAAGATCGTGTGACACAGCAGGTGATTCGGGGTGTGACAGTGTGTCTGAGTGTTAGTAAAACCAGGAACATATGTGTGGAGCTAAGTGACCGAGGATGGATTAAATGTATGCGATGCATCAGATTAGTAATGTGACATATCTTATTGTTACCATAAATTTTTCTTATTTTAAATGCAGCGATTACTCCCGGCCATACTGTGCTGGTACTGCGAACGGCTGAAAGCAGGGGGAAACTACAGCCGTAATATTTCTCGAGTGCATGCAGCTTTACTGTATGATTAAATGATGATGGCGTCCTTTTGGGTAAAATATTCCGGAGGTAAAATAGTCCCCCATTCGGATCTCCCGGCGTGGACTACTCAGGAGGATGTCGTTATCAGGGGAAAGGAAATAGGTATTCTACAGACCGGAGCGTCGAATGTCAGATAGTTTAGAAAATTTAAGAAGGAAAATGGATAGGTTGAAGTTAAATACAGAGGGAATTAGCGACTTTTGGTGGCAGGAGAAACAAGACTTCTGGTCAGATGAATACATGGTTATAAATACAAAATCAAATAGGGGTAATGCTGGAGTGAGTTTAATAACGAATAAAGAATTAGGAACGCAGATAAGCTACTACGAACAGCATGGTGAACGCATTATTGTGGCCAAGATGGACATGAAGCCCACGCTTCCCGTAGTAGTACAAGTTTATATGCCAACTAGTTCGGCAGGTAATGAAGAGTTTGAAGAAATGTATCAGGCGATAAAAGAAATTATTTAGGTAGTTAAGGGAGACGAAAATTTAATAGTCATTGGGGACGGAATTCGATAGTAGGAAAAGGAAGAGAAGGAAAATTAGTAGGTGAATATGGACTTGGAGTAAGGAATGAAAGAGGAAGCGGTCTGGTAGAATTTTGCGTAGGGAATTACTTAATCATAGCTAATACTTGGTTTAAGAAGCATGAGAGAAGGCTGTTTAGGTGGAAGAGGCCTGGAGACACTGGAAGGTTTCAGATAAATTATATAACGGTAAGACAGAGTTTTAGGAACCAGGTTTTAAATCGTACCAGAGGTTGGAGAGATCTTCGGAGATAGCATTAGGGAACGATTGACAAGAACAGGGCAAACAAATACAGTAGAAGAAGAATGGGTAGCTTTGAGAGATGAAATAGTGAAGGCAGCAGAGGATTAAGTAAATAAAAACAGCAGGGCTAGTAGAAATTCTTGAGTAACAGAAGATATATTGAATTTAATTGCTGACAGGAGAAAATATAGAAATGCAGTAAATGAAGCAGGCGAAAAATGTCTCAAATGTGAAATCGACAGGAAGTGCAAAATGGCTAAGCAGGGATGGCTATAGGGCAAATGTAAGGATGGAGACTTGGGGTAAGATAGATACTGCCTACAGGAAAATTACAGAGAACTTTGGAGAAACGAGAACCACCTGTATGTGTATCAAGCACTCAGATGGAAAATCAGTCCTAAGCAAAGGAGGGAAAGCAGAAAGGTGGAAGGAGTATATATACGGTCTATACAAGGGCTATGTACTTGAGGGCAATATTATGGAAATACAAGAGGATGTAGATGTAGATGAAATGTGGGATATGATATTGCGTGAAGAATTTGACAGAGCATTGAGAGAACTACATCGAAACAAGGCTCCGGGACTAAACAACATTCCGTTAGAGCTACTGATGACCTTGAGAGAGCCAGCGATGACAAAATTCTTCCATCTGGCAAGCAAGATGTATGAGACAGGCGAAATACCCTGAGACTGCAAGAAGAATATAATAATTCCAATCCCAAAGAAAGCAGGTGTTGGCAGGTGTGAAAACTACCGAACTATCAGTTTAATAAGTCACGTCTGCAAAATGTGAACAAGAGTTCTTCAGAGACGAATGGAAAACTGGCAGAAGCCGACCTCGGAGATGATAAGTTTGCATTCCGTAGGAAATACTGACCCTATGAATTATCTTAGAAGATAGGTTAAGGAAAAGAAAACATACGTTTCTAGCATTCGTAGACTTAGAGAAAGCTTTTGAAAATATTGACAGGTATACTCTCTTTCAAATTCTGAAGGTGACAGTAGTAAAATACAGAGAGCGAAAAGCTATTTAGACGTTGTAGAGAAAACAGATGACAGTTATAAGAGTCGAAACGGAAGCAGTGGTTGAGAAAGGAGTGACTCAGGCTTGTTGCCTTTCCCCGATTTTGCTCAATCTCTATATTGATCAAGCAGTAAATGAAACAAAAGAAAAACTTGGAGTAGGAATTAAAATCCATGGAGAAGAAATAAAAACTTCGAGGTTTGCCGACGATACTGTAATTCTGTCAGAGACAGTAGAGGACATAGAAGAGCAGTTGAACGTAATGGACAGTGTCTTGAAAGGAGGATATAAAATGAACATCAACAAAAGCAAAACGAGGATAATGGAATGTAGTCTAATTAAATCAAGTTATGTTGAAGGAATTAGATTAGAAAATGAGACACTTAAAGTAGTAGATGAGTTTTGCTGTTTGGGGAGCAAAATAACTGATGATGGTCGAAGTAGGGGGGATATAAAATGTATGGCAAGGAAAGCGTTTCCGAAGAAGAGAAATATGTTAACATCGAGTGTAGATTTAAGTGTCAGGAAGTCTTTTCTAAAGTATTTGTATGAAGTGTAGCCATGTATGGAAATGAAACATGGACGATAAATAGTTTAGACAAGAAGAGAATAAAAGCTTTTGAAATGTGGTGCTACAGAAGAATGGTGAAGATTAGATGAGTGATGATGTATCTAATGAGGAGGTACTGAATAAAATTGAGGAGAAGAGGAATTTCTGGCACACTTGACCAGAACAAGTTATCGATTGGTAGGACACTTCCTAAGGCATCATGAGATCAGCAATTTACTATTGGAAGGAAGCATGGAGGGCAAAAATCATAGAGGGAGACCGAGTGATGAATACACTAAGCAGATTCAGAAGGATGTAGGTTGCAGTAGTTACTCGTAGATGTAGAGGATTGTACAGGATACGGCAGTATGGAGAGCTGCATCAAACCAGTCTCTGGACAGAAGACCACTACAACACAACAGCTTCCTCAAACCACTTAGTGATATCGGACTTCTTCTCAGACCTTCCAGGTGATAATACTCTCCCAATGCAACACTGTAATTGCTGCTGTTCACACAAAACAGTTTCACTACCAGTACAGGTTTCCTCGTCTCGTTAGCCGTACAGTTCACTCATGTCATGGCTGGTAAAATGGTAGTATTGTCATGCAAACAGTGTACCAGTTTTGTATCTCGTGGCCAAAATTGGAATTAATTTTTTCAAGCGTAAATTGGTTCCACTTTACTGCATTAGCATATCTACCCAGTTCCACTGCCATACGATAATTACAGCCCACTCGGGACCTGTATGAGTAGCGGTACTTAAGACAAAGTATAAGGTATGGTGTCAGGCAGAACTCAGAAAAGCGCCAGCACTTTGTGTGAGGCCAGACTTGTTGAAAACCTGCTGAGGAAGCGGCGCTGCAGTAATGGGTAGGTGTGGACAATATACTCAGGCACCATGGTGACTAGCAGTTGCTGGCATATACACTACGGCCCATTAACATTGCTGCACCAAGAAGAAATGCAGACAAATATATTATACTAGAACTGACATCTGATTAATAACGGTCTTGATACGCCTGGGCATTGAGTCAAACAGAGCTTGGATGGCGTGTACAGGTACAGCTGCCTATGCAGCTTCAACACGATACCACATTCATCAGGAGTAGTAACTGGCGTATTGTGACGAGCCAGTTGTTCGGCCACCATTGACCAGACGTTTTCACGTGGTGAGAGATCTGGAATATGTGCTGACCAGGGCAGCAGTCGAACATTTTCTGTATCCAGAAAGGCCCGTACAGGACCTGCATCATGCTGTCGTGCATTACCCTGCTGAAATGTAGTGTTTCGCAGGGATCGAATGAAGGGTAGGGCCACGGGTCGTAACACATCTGAAATGCAATGTCCACTGTTCAAAGTGCCGTCAATGCGAACAAGAGGTGACCGAGACGTGTAACCAATGGCACCCCATACCATCTCGCTGGGTGATAGGCCAGTATGGCGATGACGAATACACGCTTACAATGTAGTTCACCGCGATGTCGCCAAACACGGATGCGACCATCATGATGCTTTAAACAGAACCTGGATTCATCCGAAAAAATTATGTTTTGCCATTCGTGCACCCAGGTTCGTCGTTGAGTTCACCATCGCAGGCGCTCCTGTCTGTGATGCAGCGTCGAGGGTAACCGCAGCCATGGTCTCCGCGCTGATAGTCCTTGCTGCTGCAAACGTCATCGAACTGTTGTTGTCTCCCTGTTGACTCAGGGATCGACACGCGGCTGCACGGTCCGTTACAGCCATGCGGATAAGATGCCTGTCATCTCGACTGCTAGTGACACGATGCCGTTGGGATCCAGCACGGCGTTCCGTATTACCCTCTTGAACCCACCGATTCCATATTCCGCTAACAGTCATTGGATCTCGACCAACGCGAGCAGCAATGTCGCGATATCATAAACTGAAATCGCGATAGGCTACAATCCGACCTTTATCAATGTCAGAAAAGTGATGGTACGCATTTCTCCTCCTTACACGAGGCATCACAACAACGTTTCACCAGGCAACGGCGGTCAACTGCTGTTTGTGTATGGGAAATCGGTTTGAAACTTTCCTCATGCCAGCACGTAGTAGGTGTCGCCACCGGTGCCAACCTTGTGTGAATGCTCTGAAAAGCTAATCATTTGGATATCACAGCATCTTCTTCCTGTCGATTAAATTTCGCGTCTGTAGCATGTCATCTTCGTGGTGTAGCACTTTTAATGGCCAGTATTGTAGCTAGAATCTTCAAGAACCTCCAAAAACTATCATCGTAAGGATCACGAAAAACACATTTATGGGAGGAACTTGCACAAATTACCCTGAAAAACTAGTATACAAATGGGAAGTGGACGGGGCCGAGTCAGTGACTACCAGGAAGTAGACGAAACGCTACTACTGCCGAACCCTGAAGTCACCATAGAGCGACACTTTGATGCTGCTGCAGAAAAACCTAATAGAAGTCTGTACAGAGTCGAAGAATGACAAGTGAGGTTCCAATATGTATCCAGCAACAGTCATTGTGGTTTTAAAAAAGAACAAACTTTGTAGACTTTGTCCCTAGTAGTAACGACTATTAGTTGTTATTTTTGTGTATCAGAATATAGAATGGAATCAGCACTTGTCTCCTATTGTGGATAAAGTACTTGGCTGTGTACTGTCGGAAAGAGTTCATCTCTGGAAAAGCTCAGAAACCGGGAGTTGTTGGAAGGGTTTAACATACAGGGTGACAATTATTGAACGATATGAAAAAAAGGTAAATTAGTTACAAACTACCACGTGCACACATTAGTCAACATATTACGTCACTACAGATATTTGGATTTAGGTTATGACATGTTCGATATGCCTGCCATCATTGGCGATGATGTGGCGCAAACAAACAGCGATATTCTGCATGGCCTGCAGAAGTGTCGAAAAATCGATGCTGTCGATGACCTCCTGAATGGCTGCTTTTAGTTCAGCAGTGGTTTCCGGTTTATTGCTGTACACCATTTTTAATTTAGTCCCACAAAAAGGAGTCAAATATGTTCAGATCCGGAGAATATGACGGCCAATCGAGACCCTGCCAGTGACTTCTAGATAGCCAAGAGCCAGAATTCGGTCCCCAAAGTGCTCCTCTAGGAAATCATTCTCGTGTTTCAATGCAATGGAGTCGAGACCCATCTTGCATGAACCACATCTTGTCGAAATCAGGATCACTTTGAATAATGGGGATGAAATTGTCTTCCAAAACCTTCACGTACCGTTCGGTAGGCCCCGTGCCATCAAGGAATATCGCACCGATTATTCTGCGACTGAACTTCACACGCCACACGTCAGCCGTGGAGGGTAAAGAGACTTCTCTATCGCGAAATGCGGACTCTCAGTCTCCCAAATGCGTCTATTTTGTTTATTGACGAACCCATCCAAATGAAAGTGCTCTTCGTCGCTATACCAAACAATGCATGCGCATACTAGTTCCCATCATGCATCGCGGCCAAAAGTGCAGTTTGAACGACCTAACGCAAACCGCTCAAAGTTATGACGATTTTATTTCGTATAGTTCAAGTCACCATATGTGTGTAGTAGGGTGTACTCATTGATTTGCAAAGATTAAAGTCACCGTAAGGCACCTCTCTGACTAAGGTTGAACAATTGGGAAATAAATTATTCTTAAATTGAATCCTTAAGTGTCTGCACCCTTATTTACTTCCAATGAAAGTAACAACTTATCCTCTCCTTTCCAAAACCACCTTTTAACGCTACCTAGGGGATTTTCTCCCTCTCACTCAATTAAATGCAACTTTTTTAGACCTCTGTCCATAGTGTTGTCAACCATCTGATTGCGCCTCGCAGCCCATACGTTCGTCCAAAGCTGGCGGTAGGTCCTGTGCGACGTTACAACAGGTTACCCTAATGATACCACTTCAAATGGTTTTTGACCCCGAGGACTAAAAAGAAATTCACAGAGATTGATATCCAGCGAATAGAGAGTCTTAGGAACCAAATAAAGGTTTCGAGAGTACCATGTGACAGGACGCTGTCTCGTGATGTAGCATCAAAATGCGTGTAATGACTTGTCGCACACGTGACTGACTATCTGTCCTGGAGGTAAATATCCTTTGTGGACCAACGCCAGGCAGAAGAGAAAAGAATCGATTTGATGTTAAATTTCTTTACCCTCACTTTGTTGCATCGGGGAATGTGAGCCTGACGTTTTTTTCTTCCTTGGGATTTATTTGAAAATGTATGATTCGTCATCTGTAATTAAGAATTGTGGTTTCCTCTGCAGGCGGTCCAGAGGACCAAGACAGAGATTCTTTCTTGACCACGTTGAGCACTACAACTGACGCTAGTTTTAGTGGTTGATGAAAACCACCTCAGCACATTTACTATGGTAAGACCGGTTTCATTCTTAGAACATCCTGGCAATCTGAAGATGTTCTAAGAACGAAAGCGGTCGTACCACAATAAATGTATATTAATACATCTGAGCTGGTTTTTGTCACTCACTAAAACGGTTCTTCCGTTTGTATTCTTCTCACTCGTTAGGTTCTTTGAAATTACCTTTGCATTGAGCACTGTTTTCGATGGTGTTAAAATTTTACATGTTAAACACTTTGAAGGTTAGGTAGTGTGCTAATGTTCTCACCGTCAATGGACGATTCGACCTCACAAGACATTTCACTCTTTTTACGCAGTCATCTGTCCTTGAGGAGGGACGTCTTTTCAAACGAGCTGAATCTTACACTTCTCCTCGACCCCCTAAAAAGAACGTGGCGTCTGAATATTTATTGGGGAATGTTCCCCAGATGCACATACTTTTACTCGTCAGTGCTCTTAGAGAGCTTGACACTGCCCAATCTCGAGAAAAACCGCTATATTCCCTTCTGTAAAATAAACAGAGTCATCCCAACAATTGATGTAGCAAATGAACAGGGATCAGCAGGCAGGATAACATGCTCCAAGTCATTGGGTGACCTGGAAGAAGCTGCTCAAACCAGTTCATCTATGTTTAATCTTCATACAATTGCTAGTGTTGGTCCGAAACGAATCATTGCAACACATTATGCATTTTTCCACCCCATAATCTCTTATGGAATAATTTTCTAGGGAAACCCATCCTACAGTAAGACAGTGACAACACTAAACCAGGCAGTAAGAAAAATATAGGCCATTCATTCGCAGTCATCTTGTAGGTACCTCTTCAAGGAGTTATCCACTTTACACCATCTTCACAATGTACTCTGAGGTGACAAAAGTCATGGGATGCCTCCTAACATCTTGCGGACCTTCTTTTGCAATTCAGCGTGGCACGAGCTCAACAATTTGTTAGATGTCCCCTGCAGAAATATTGAGCAATATTGCCCGTATAGCCGTCCATAATTGCAAAAATGTTGCCGAGGCAGGATTTTCTGTACGAAATGACCTCCCGGTTATGTCCAATAAATGTTCTATGGGATTCACGTTGGGTGATCTGGATGACTAAATAATTCTCTCGAACTGTGTAGAATGTCCTTCAAACCAATCGCGAACAGTTGTGGCTCGTGACATGACATCTTTGTTTAGGTACTCGAATTCTATGAATGGCTGCAAACGGTCTCCATGTAGCCGAACATAAGCATTTCCAGTCAGTGATCGGTTCAGTTTGAGCAGATACCTATTACATTCCGTGTAAGCACAGCCGACACCATTACGGAGCCACCACCTAAATGCACAATGCCCAGCTAACAACTTGGGTCCCTGTCTTCCTGTGGTCTGCGCTGCACTCGAAACATACCATCAGGTCTTACCAAATGAAATCGGGTCTCAACAGACCAGTCCACGGTTTTCCAGTCGTCTAGTGTTCAACTGATATGGTCACGAGAACAGGAGAGTCGCTGCAACCGATGTCGTGGTGTTAAAGCCACTCGCGTCGATCGTCTGCTGCCATAGCCCATTAACACACCTAACGGATACGTTCGTATTACGTCCCACACTGATTTCTGCCGTCATTTCACGCAGTGTTGCTTGTTTATTAGGCCTGACAACTAACTCAAATGCCGCTGCTCTCGGTCGTTAAGTGAAGGCTGTTGGCGATTGCATTGTCCATGATGAAAAGTAATGCTAGAAATCTGGTGTTCTCGGCACACCTTGGACACTGTAGATCTCGGAACATTGATTTCTCAACGTCTTCCGAATTGAAATGTCCCATGCATCTAGCTCCAACTACTATTCCGCGTTCGAAGTGTGTTAATTTCCGCCGTGCGTCCATATTCGCGTCGGGAACCTTTTCACATGAATCAGCTGAATACAAACGACGGTACCTGTTGTGGCTTGGCAAGACAGCCAAGCCACTACGAGGTGAAGCCGAAAGGCACGTGTTAAAGCTCACGCAGGCTGGCGTGAGGTCTGGAACAGTTCAGGGATATGAGACTAGCAAAAATAGTACGTATCTGTTGGAATACTTAACTTTAATCCATAATTGGTGAACATCGGTCTGACGGTACATACATCACAAGATAAATAGCAAATGATAATGGCGCCTTGCTAGGTCGTAGCAAATGACGTAGCTGACGGCTATGCTGACTATCGTCTCGGCAAATGAGAGCGCAATTTGTCATTGAACCATCGCTAGCAAAGTCGGCTGTACAACTGGGGCGAGTGCTAGTACGTCTCTCTAGACCTGCCGTGTGGCGGCGCTCGGTCTGCAAGCACTGACAGTGGCGACACGCGGGTCCGACGTATACTAACGGACCGCGGCCGATTTAAAGGATACCACCTAGCAAGTGTGGTGTCTGGCGGTGACACCACAGCACCACCAATTCACCGTCGTTTTATACTTAGTGTACACAACAATACCGCCATCTGTGAAGTGAATTCGCGATTCCATGATTTTTGTCACCTCAGTGTAATTAAATTTTCGTCCCTTGAAAAACGAGTGGTTGTAGGACTATGAAACTTTGCGGAAACATTTGTAAGGACACGTGGAAGAGAAATAACGAATAAACCATTGACAGAAACACATTTTAGTTTCCACATGAGAGGGTAACATTTGTTAATTAGGTACCATGTTTACGTTACAGGTTACAAACGTTGCCACATGTGACGACTATCTAATTCACGACGGCCTGGAAGCGCGCTAGAGATATTGTTTCACACTTGTTCGCAGCGCTTTTCGAGCGGTGGACCACAGAATATTCAGCTGTCTTGACACAGCTCGTGCACTGCTTGAAGACCGGACATGTGTGGTGCAGTTGGCAGTCGGTCTCTCCCAGAAGCAGTTCCCAACTCATCGCATAATTCGAATTTACGTATTATGTTCTCAACGCAGGTCCGGAAAGAGGACCTCTCCATATTTCTTTAATGCGTTGCTGCTCGCAAAGAGTAGCGGCGCTGTTGCTGTTCCTTCGATAAAACAGCTGAAGCCCTGTTCAACTTAGCCAGACTCATGTGACTGCCTGCAACTTTAATGCACTCGAGAGTTTGCGTTTCAACACTACGTAGCCGTATCAGCACTGGCGTCTAATGGCAAGTGATGACTTTAACACTACTAGCAACACAAATCCTGCAGCTTTCAGTCTGAAAATCTTTCTTACTAAGCTGGGTACCCATCCGTTAAACAGTTTTCGTTCTTGTTGTTTCAAATTGCTGGAAACCGCAGCCAAAATTCCACATTTTGAAAGAAATAATCCACACTGTCTGTTGAAAAGTCACGACTGCTTCGCGCCACTAGGAGTCTCATCCTCAGGTGATAAAGATTCTTTTTTAAGAAGTCATCGCCGTAAGGTAACTGCCTTATCACCATTCCCCACCGTCATGTCAAGCTGTAAACAAATAGTGCACTAGAAAAGCTAGTTCGTATCCGTACGTAAACGGCCAGGGTGGGGGGGAGGGTTGGGAAGGGGGGAGTGGCAGAACCACGCCACAAGCAGAAAGGTGGTTGAGCGACAGCAGGCAAAGAAGTACTGCAATCCCCTTCCCTTTAAATATGGATAACCATTTTTAACGTGCTGTTTGTTTACAACTTCACATGAACGATGGGGAGCTGATATAAGGCAGTTACCTTTAGGCGAGTCTTTAAAAAATCTTTATCACCTGAAGATGCATTTTCTAGAGGTGCGAAACCGGTCGTGACTTCAAACATTCTACAGCCAGTGCAGATTATTTATTACAAAAGTAGTTTTCCGTCTACACTTGCTCAAGCAGCCCAACTTTAATTATAACCACCCTGTATACATTCGCTAATGAAATCGTCGTAAATAATTTGTCACATTTTGAGAAGAATGGTCATGTTCGTAACTACAAAACTAGAAGAGAAAATAACTTTTATTAGGCACTATTGAAACTGAAACTGGCTGAAAAAGTGGGTCAGTGTAGATCAACAACAAGGTTTGATGATTTGTCCATTAACATAAAATGTGAGACAAGTAACAAAACAAGTCTGAAACCTAACCTAAAATCATTTGGTCTATACAACTCCTTTTATTCCAGAGACGAATTTCTATTTGTTTGCCGGCCGCGGTGGTCTAGCGGTTCTGGCGCTGCAGTCCGGAACCGCGGGACTGCTACGGTCGCAGGTTCGAATCCTGCCTCGGGCATGGGTGTGTGTGATGTCCTTAGGTTAGTTAGGTTTAAGTAGTTCTAAGTTCTAGGGGACTTATGACCTAAGATGTTGAGTCCCATAGTGCTCAGAGCCATTTGAACCATTTTTTTCTATTTGTTTGTTCATTAATGTTAAACCCTGTCATGTTTACATTTCCTGATAAATTCCACTACGATAGAAAAAACAACTAAACTGATCTACTGGACATGTACCTGACGATTTTCAGACACTCTCAACACTTCTGCAGAAATTTCTGCAAGTTCAAACTGGTAGTGACTCTAGGGCATGATTCAGACAAATTGCAGTGCGAAGGGGGAGAAAACAGTGTTCTCGGTTCATGCATCTTATTACCAGTCTCATCACTTTTTAATACACCTCATATAATAAGGTTTAACGCTAAATAATGAAAGTAACTCACATAGAGACGCCGTCGAAGTCGCTGCCAATGCCTACATGGTCCACCCCGGCGACGTTGCGAATATAGTTGATGTGAGCTGCAACACGCCAGAGCAAAGTCTTTTCAGGACGATACATGATTTTGTACCTTGTCGAAAGCAATACATCTTACAGCAGAATAATACCCTACAGTTATCAAGGAAAACAAAATTAACTCAGCTGAAATCAAATTTGTCTCTACTTTTTTCACGAGTCTTTATTCTCATTCGTAATAAACATATTTTATATGTACTTAGATAATCTAAGGCTTTGTGTTATTCTTGGATATTTGTGGGTTTAGTTGTCTGCAATGGGGGCAAGAGGGGGCACTTGGCCCTGCTGTCGAAACTAATCGTATAAGTATATTCTCTCGCGACCGAGCGAGGTGGCGCAGTGGTTAGCACACTGGACTCGCATTCGGGAGGACGACGGTTCAATCCCGTCTCCGGCCATCCTGAGTTAGGTTTTGCGTGATTTCCCTAAATCGCTTCAGGGAAATGCCGGGATGGTTCCTTTGAAAGGGCACGGCCGACTTCCTTCCCCATCCTTCCCTCATCCGAGCTTGCGCTCCGTCTCTAATGACCTCGTTGTCGACGGGACGTTAAACACTAATCTCCTCCTCCCTCCTCTATTCTCTCGCAGTTTTAGGAATTATTGTCTGCGATTCTGCTAAGTAGATTTTGCGTATTCGTGATAGGAGATAATGTGTTTTTCAGTTTGGTAATTTTTTATTATTCTTTGATGCATTCTGACAGCATGTTCTTCATCGTTCTGATTTTTGTTCTATTTCAGGTTTTTAACTTTCGTCAGCTAGGACGGAATATAAAAAATGGGATTAGCAGGTAACTGTCAAAAGAGAGAATATCCTTCATATGATCTGGATGAACTGTACATAGAGAGGAAAAAAATTCAACAATTTTTCTCTGCCTGGGGTCTATTTTCGAAAAAATGGAAATTCAAATTTAGTGATTAATAAAAGAATTTGTAATGGAAGCAAGTTCACTGGTATGCTCAGTTCAATCCTATGGGGCAGAAACGTAATGAGCAGAATAAAAAG
Source organism: Schistocerca americana (assembly GCF_021461395.2). Taxonomy (NCBI): domain Eukaryota; kingdom Metazoa; phylum Arthropoda; class Insecta; order Orthoptera; family Acrididae; genus Schistocerca; species Schistocerca americana. Next base: position 194,530,227 of record NC_060124.1, on the reverse strand, counting down.
ACTCATAATTAAGACGATATTAGAAAGTACAATCATGTGTGGAACAGAGACCTGGACAATTTGCAGAGGCGTATCGTGGTATCGATAGCTACGATGCCACGGCATAGGTACAAATTCTTAGGTTGGCACTACGACGCCGACAACGACACCGACGACAGTGCCCTCTAGCCGGCGCTGTGCAGCTCTACGAGCGCCACTCCACATTCAGCCCATTTGATGCCGAGCAGACGGCCAAGCAACACTGTTTGTATTTCATATTGGGAGAGCCACAACTTGTAACTTTATAACTTGATGTACAGCTTCGCACGTACGTGCTCATCTCAACCAAAGTTAAGTACATAGTAAAACCATTTTTATTTGCAGTACCAAGTGTTCTACCTCACCTGCTTCTCCTAGCTTCCTACATTCGGCCTACATTCAGTTTTCAGTAGCAGACCCACGCGCCGCCTTCCAGGTGGGATACAAAACATATAAACGAGCTGGAAGCATCAGAGAAGAAGATTAGCAAGAATCTTAAGGAAAGACCAAGTGAGGAATACAGAGATGGCAAGGATAATGGAAGTGGAAGAAATAATATGTGATGTGATGGAACGTAGAAAAGTAACGAGTGTATGCACATGTACGAAGAATGATGGAAGAAAGAGTACCAAAACTAATACTGGGTGGGAAACAAAGGGAAGATGAAGACGAGAACGACCGATAACTACCTGGCTTCAAAATGTACAGATGGCAATAAGATGATCTGATACATAAGAGGATACACAAGGCATAACTAATTGGTAGAATATCTTGAACAACTGGTTCGATTACCTGTGTAATACTCATTGTAATAAGTTCTGAGTGTATTGTAATGTTGGAGAGAAACCTCTGAGTTGAGGAAAATCTCAAAAATAAATGAATATTTCGTGATTACCAAAATTAATGGGGTTTTAATATAAATATTTTTGTGATTAACTCGTTGAATACCCTAGAATTAATCATGAAAATGGTGGAATTTAAGATCGTTAATGAAACGACATATTTCTTATTTGTATTACTTTCAGGTATATATTCTTAGTTTATACAAATAATATATGCTTATTAGCTTGCTATCAGTGTATTATACATAAAAAGATCATATATATATAAATCCGTTAACTCTACATGACAGCAGTAACGCTACTTATTTACTGTCTGATGGAGTAACACACAATCTTCTCAGCTGTTATTGTGGTCCTCAGTCCGAAGGCTGATTTGAAGCAGCTCTCCCCGCGTCTATCTCGTGCAAATTCGCGTCATCTATGCATAACTATTGCCTCCCACATACATTTGAACTTGCTTATTGTCTTCATCCCTTATTATATCTCTACAATTTTTACCAAACTGACGACCCCTTGATGCCTCAGGATGTGGCCCATCAAAAAATTCTCCCATTTACTAAAGCTGTATAATAAATTTATTTTCCCCATATTGATTTAGTACCTGTTCATTAGTTGCTAGATCTACCCAACTGATCTTTAGCATTCTTCTGCATGACTATATTTCAAAAGTTATTCTCTTCTTGTCTGAACCGCTTATCGTCCTAGTTTCATTTCCATGCAATTTTACACGCCATACAAATACCTTCAAGATTTCTTGACAGTGTAAATGTACTTCTAATGCTAATAATTCCACTTTCCCAGAAACGATTTTCTTGCCCTAGCCAGTCTGCATTTTATACACTCTCTACGTCAGCCACTTTTATTTTACTGACGTCTACTACTTCTAGCTTTTAATGCCTAGTCCAATTCTCTTAGCATCGTCAGATTTTAACTCCACTACATTCCATTATTCTTGTTTTGTTTTTCAAAACACTGAAACGGTACTGTTAGTACGTTCCATTTAAACCATCTGCATGCTAGTGGTATTAGAATGTCACCAAACAGATTGACCTCGTATTATGTGGTATAACAATAATTATTCTATTTTAATACTCATGAAATACGGCTTTTGGATCTAAGAAAAGACCTATCTGTGTTCTATTTTAACGTGTCACATTTCTCATTTCCTGACTGTCACCTTCTACATATATGTGATATAGTTTGAATGTGATGGGCTATAGAAAGATGAGGGCTAGCCAAAGATAGGTAGATAGTGTAGCGGGCTTTGTCCAAATATATAATAAGAACTAAGCAAAGAGATTGCCTGAAGGCTTCGGAAAAGATCGGCTGAGTCGAGAGCAGAGGGTGTCAGGTGGCTACAGCCAATAGCAAAGGTTCACTTTCGGGCAGTTTGAATAAGGAGAAGTTATCTCCGGAAGTGAACCGTGCTGTTAATCGAAGTGACTTGAAGTGTCCTGTTGTGGAGTTCTTGTTGATACGGTGAACTAAAGGTATAAGGTTGAGTTATCGTGGATAACGTTCGCAATGTGTTGTTGAGTCAGTGGTGTCATGGAAGTGCTAGACGACGGTTTAATTATCATAATTCTGATGATATGAATTAACTGGTAAATTGCGGTCATGACCGTTAAAGGAAGGAAGGAAGGAAGATTGGGTTTAATGTCCCGTCGACACCGAGGTCATGAGAGACGGATTGCGTCAACGATAGGGAAGGAAATCGGCCTTGGACTTTCAAGGGAACCATTCCGGCATTAGCCTCGAAGTATTTTGTGAAACAACGGATAACCGAAATCTGGGTGGCCAGACCAGTGTTTGAACTGTCATCCTTCCGAAAGGGAGTCTAGTGAGCTAACCACTGCGCCACACGACCGTTGCAGAATTTTGGAACATGTTTCAAGCTCCTCTATAAAAATCAAGGCGGTTTTCGGAAACAGAGATCCTGCGAAACTCAGCTCGCACTGTTCCTCCATGACATCCACAGTGCAGTGGACAGCGGCGCAGGTTGATGCCGTGTCCCTTGATTTCAGGAAGGCATTTGACACTGTCTCGCATTGCTGTTTAATGAAAAAAAAAATACGAGCTTACGGAGTATCGGAGCACACTTGCGACTGGATTCAAGTCTTTCTTGTAGATAGAACTCAACACGTCGCTCTTAACAGAACAAAACCGGCAGATGTAAAGGTAATATCAGGAGTACCACAGGGAATCGTGATGGGGCTCTTGCTGTTTACAATATACACACATCAAACAAAGTTTTGCAGCATCTCGGTTTCGAGAGTTCCGGAACCTGTTCAGAAAATTGGAATAGAGACCAACATAAACATCATTTCCTCCCTTTTCATTTCTCATGGCAACCACACATTGCATTTTGTACCACCATACAGCGAAAAATTCAGACTGCTGTACACACCGGTACCTATAATACCCAATAGCACGTCCTCTTGCATTGATGCGTGCCTGTACTCGTCGTGGCATACTATCCAAAAGTCCATCAAGGCACTGTTAGGCCAGATTGTCCCACTCCTCAACGGCGATTCGGCATAGACCCCTCAGCGTGGTTGGTGGGTCACGTTGTCCATAAACAGCCCTTTTCAAACTAACCCAGGCAAGTTCGATTGGGTTCAAGTCTGGAGAACATACTGGCCACTCTAGTCGAGCAATGTCGTTATCCTGGAGGAAGTCATTCACAAGATGTGCTCTGTGGGGGTGCGAATTGTCGTCCATGATATGCTGCTGATATGGTTGCACTATGGTCGGAGGATAGTATTCATGTATCATACAGCCGTTACGACGTCTTCCATTACCACCAGCGGCGTACTTCGGCCCCACATAATGCCACCCCAAAACAGCAGGGAACCTCCACTTTGCTGCACTCGCTGAACAGTGTGTCTAATGCGTTCAGCCTGACTGGGTTGCCTCCAAACACGTATCCGACGATTGTTTGTTTGACGGCATATGCGACAGTCATCGATGAAGAGAACGTGATGCCAAACGTGAGTGGGCCATTCGGCAAATTGTTAGGCCAATCTGTACCGTGCTGCATGGTGTCGTGGTTGCGAAGATGGATCTCGCCTTGGTCGTTGGGAGTGAAGTTGTGAGACATGCAGCCTAGTGCGCACTGTTTGAGTCGTAACACGACGTCCTGTGGCTTCACGAAAAGCATTATTCAAGATGGTGGAGTTGCTGTCGTGGTTGCTGCGAGCCATAATCCATAGGTAGCGGTTATCCACTGCAGTAGTAGCCCTTGGACGGCCTGAGCGAGGCGTGTCATCGACAGTTCCTGTCTCTCTGTATCTGCTCCATGTCCGAACAACATCGCTTTGGTTCACTCCGAGACGCCTGGACACTTCCGTTGGTGAGAGCCCTTCCTGGCACAAAGTAAAAATGCGGACACTATGGAACAGCGGAATGACCGTCTAGGCATGGTTGAACTACGGACAACACGAGTCGTGTACCTCCTTCCTGCTGGAATGACTGGAACTGATCGGCTGTCGCACCCTCTCCGTCTAATAGGCGCTGCTCATGCATGGTTGTTTTTATCTTCGGGCGGGTTTAGTGACATCTCTGAACAGTCAAAGAGACTGTGTCTGTGATGCAATATCCACAGTCAACATCTCTCTTCAGGAGTTGTTGGAACCGATGTGATGCATAACTTTTTTGATGTGTGTATATAAATTATTTAGTGAAAAGCGCCGAATGCTCTTAAAGGCTAATCGCAGATGATTCAGTTGTCTATACTAAAGCAGCAACGCCAGAAGATAGTAACAATTTGCAGAACAACCTGCAGTGAGTTGATGACTGGTGCAGGCTCTGGGAGTTGACCCAGAACGTAAACAAATATAACATATTGCGCATCCATAGGAAAAGAAATCCGCTACTGTACAGCTACACTATTGACGACAAACAGCTGGAGACAACATCTTCCATAAAATTTCCAAGCATAACTATCCAGAACGACATTAAGTGGAATGACCGTACAAAACAGATAGTGAGAAAAGCTGACACCAAACTCAGATTCAAGGGAAGAATGGTAAGGACATGTAACTCATCCACGAAAGAAGTGGCTTATAAGGGAATTGTTTGCCAGATTCTTGAGTGTTCTTCATGTATCTTTGACACCTATCAGGTAGGACTGATAGAGAAGATCCAACGAAGTGCGGCGCGTTTTGTCACGAGATCGTTTAGCTGACGAGTGATCGTTGCGGAGATGCTAAACAAACTCCAATGGCAGACGTTACAAGAGAGGCGTTGTGCATCACGGACCGAGCTACTGTGGAAATTTCGGGACAGCACTTTTCAGGAGGAGTCGGACAACATATTACTTCCCCCACATACATCTCGCGTGTTGACCACGAGGAGAAAATTCGAGAAATTAAAACCAATACATCATTCTACCCCCGCGCCCTATTCGCGAGTTGAACAGGGCTGGAGGGATCAGGTAGCGGTGCCGAAAGTACCCTCCGCCACACACCAAGAGGTTGCTTGCGGAGTATGCTGTAGATGTAGTGTGAGTTTTTGACATCAGCTCTGCACTCTTTTTGGTGATTAATGAAGAGTAAGATTTATTTATTTCGGGGAAACACGCCGAGCTCTTGCGTTAATAGCGAAGTTTTGTGCAATAAGGTAGAATTTTATACAAGTTTTCTTGGAAAGTGGTCATGAGCATATGTTCGTACCAAATCTGTGAGTGAAGATTAACAAGTATAAATTCGTGAATGTATGCTTTCCCGGCGTATACAGCTGGCGAAGAGTTCTCGGGCTTCCAGCCGGGTGGCGGTGTCTTCAAACTGCGACGTTTCGACGAGTGACATACACATCATCTTCTGGCGAAGTGCCGAGACTTTGCGGACGCCGGTCGCTTTATACCTGCCGTGTGCCCCCCACCACCTGGCCGCGGGAGGCTGGGTCCAGTGGAGCCGGCGGGCGGGGTGGAGGGGGAAGCGGGTGCGCCGTTCGTGTCTCCGTCAGAGCATTCCCGTCGCGTCTCGTGAGCTGGACGGTTCTTGTTGCGTTCCTGGCGTATTGTGGCTAATGCTGGATTCCAGGGACATCATCAGCAGCGTAGAGGAAGCAATCCGGGACCTACCCAAGGAGGAAGCTGAGCAGATCCGAAGGGAGACCTGCAGGATCATCGACAAGTCACGACTCCCTAAAGCTAACATTACTGCGCCGGAGCGAGAGGCTATCCGCGCACTGAGGGATGATGCTGACATCATGGTCCTCCCAGCAGACAAGGGAAATGCGACGTTGCTGATTCGCACAGTCGACTACCAACAGAAAATCTGCTCTCTGCTGCAAGACCCAGCCTACAGGAAACTCAACAAGGACCCTACATCGACGATGACCAGGAAAACCGTGGCGCTACTGAAGGACTCAGATCTACCAGAGGCAGTGCAGAAACGGCTGTATCCCAGAGCGCCAACGACACCGCGCCTGTATGGATTGCCCAAGATTCACAAAGATGGGGTGCCTCTACGGCCGATTCTGGACACTATCAACTCGCACAGTTATGGACTGGCCAAATACCTGGCGACACTATTGAAACCACTGGTGGGACACTGCAGTCATCACGTGAAAAACTCCGCGGATTTCGTTAGAATACTGAAGGACATCCGAATACAGAGTGATGACCTACTCGTGAGCTTCGACGTCACCTCCTTGTTCACGAAAGTACCGCTACAAGACGCCTTGGCGCTCCTTAATCAGCACTTCGAGCCTGAAACAGTGAAGCTCTTTGAATATGCACTTACGACCACCTACTTCAAGTGAAATGGAGAGCATTATGAACAAGTGGATGGAGTGGCCATGGGATCTCCCCTTGCTCCAGGGATCGCGAATCTTTGTATGGAACACTTTGAGGAGGTGGCACTACAGACTGCTCACCGTAAACCCAGGCACTTCTTCCGCTATGTGGACGACACTTTCGTGATTTGGCAGCATGGCAGGCAGGCACTGGAGGAGTTTATGGACCACTTAAACGGCATACATAAGAATATCACCTTCACGATGGAAGTAGAAGAGAATGGCTGTATTCCATTCCTGGACATACTGATCAGGAAGAAAGCGGATGGCACGCTGGGGTATTCAGTATATAGAAAAAAGACGCACACAGACCTGTACCTCCATGCAACCAGCTGCCACCATCCGGCGCAACGCCAGTCAGTACTGACCACCTTGGTACGTAGGGTGCACGTCATTTGTGACAAAGAAAGCCTCTCAGACGAATTACACCACCTAAGAGAGGTATTTCGGAAAAACGGGTACAGTGAAACACAGATTGGCAGGGCCTTCAAGAGGAGACAGGCTGACAAATTTCAGGAAGAGGAAGAGGAAGTTAACAAGAGACTCGCCTTTCTTCCATATTTGGGGCCCACATCAGCCAAAATCGGGAGGCTATTAAGAAAATCAAACATAAATACCGTCTTCCGACCACCGCCGAAGACGAAAGAGCGGCTGGGCTCAGCTAAAGACCCACTCAAACTAAACACACCTGGTATATACAACATTGCCTGCGAATGTGGTGTGCAGTACATCGGTCAAACGCAGCGCTGCATCTCTAAAAGGTGCGAGGAACACATCAGGCATGTTCGACTTGGACAGATAGAGAAATCTGCTATAGCTGAACATAGCATCAAAGAAAACCACACCTTTGATTTCGAAAACACCAGGGTGCTATGCCGAGCCGGGAGCTATTGGGATAGCGTCATTAAAGAATCAATAGAAATACGGGTCCACGAGAATCTTGTGAACAGGGACGAAGGCTATCAACTGAGCGCGGCCTGGAATCCAGCATTAGCCGCAATACGCCAGGAACGCAACAAGAACCGTCCAGCTCACGAGACGCGATCAGAATGCTCTGACGGAGGCACGAACGGCGCACCCGCTTCCCCCTCCACCCCGCCCGACGGCACCACTGGACCCAACCTCCCGCGGCCAGGTGGTGGGGGGCACATAGCAGTTATAAAGGGACCGGCATCCGCAAAGTCTCGGCACTTCGCCAGAAGATGATGAGTATGTCACTCGTCGAAACGTCGCAGTTTGAAGACACCGCCACCCGGCTGGAAGCCCGAGAACTCTTCGCCAGAAGTATAAATTCAATGTTTTGCAGGTTGTTAATCAGCTTAAATGTCTGCTAAAGAAATGAGAAGCCGGGACAGAGTATTTTCATTCAACTATTTTGAAAATTTTGGCCAATTTGTTTGTGACTTGTACTGGAGCTAATGTGCTTGTCTGTGTGTACGTGGAATCTGTTCTGAGTCCATGTCAGGTGTCTGAGTATATTAAAGCGTCTCAATGCTTTCTAAAAGTATTCTAAGAAATTTTATACCCTTTTCGTGAGAATTTTCATACGATTTTAACTTGTTTCCTTGTAAGCAAAGTCTGGCCAGTAGTTCACGTGGTACCCAAATCAGATCAAGAAGGATTCAGATGATGTTTAATTTATCGCAGAACGATGTAATGATTTTTATGGCTCTCAGCCACGTCGTACGTAATAATGTGGACATTTTCGGTGAGTTGCCTTGTGTGAATGCTAACGGACTGCATTTATTCCCGCCATTGTGTGCTCGTTGCTCCCTGCCTGCCTACGTCCTTTGTTTCAGTGCCTTGATGTGGAATAATAGCCCATCAAAACTAAATTCTTTTATTTCAGATTTCAAATTTCGCAGTTAGATTTCACCAATCGGAGCGGCCGAGCGGTTCTAGGCGCTACATTCTGGAACCGCGCGACCACTACGGTCGCAGGTTCGAATCCTGCCTCGAGCATGGATGTGTGTGATGTCCTGAGGTTAGTTAGGTTTAAGTAGTTCTCAGTGCAAGGGGACTGATGACCTCAGAAGTTAAGTCCCACAGTGCCATTTGAACCATTTCACCAATCCACCATGGCTTGTTTTGCTAAAACGATATCAACTATGGTGGCTATCCCGCTATTGAAGATCATAATTTGTGTATTTGCCAATGTGCAGTTATACAAAGTCCCTCATCAGTCTGTAAGCTGATGCAATTAGTCGAATACCAGAGATCCTTGTCTTCATCTACTGACCGCTCCCCAGTTTTGTACTGACATATCTACCTATTCCCATTTCTACTGCTTTGGTTTGCCTTTGGTGTATTGCCACTACTCTGGGAGTCACAGCTGACATTGAACATGAAAATGGCCGTTAGCAGTTCCTATCTCATTACTGAAGTCCCCATAGGCTTATTATCGAATCCATCTTTTACTTCGTTTTCTGTACCTAAACTGTGATTTGGAACCTTTTGTGATTGTGTATTGTTAATTTTGCCTCTGTGAATCGGTGCTCGTAGGAGCTCACACTACTTACTCTCGTAATGTTTCTCCGCGTTTTCGGCCATCGGCTTAGCGGCAGACCTGGTTTCCAAACGTCATGTGGTTTGCAACAGTGACCTGCTTAGTTGGCATCAGGCTATGAGACGAAGCATTTCGTTTAATCAGTCATGTAATTCTTCGTCACTTTCACAGAGGATAGCAGTGGCATCTGACATTGATATCTTTTGGCTAGAATTTTAATCTCTATCCGTATGTCAAACTGCCTGGGTGTCTCCCACATTTTTTTTACCTTTGCTCTTGTCTCTGCTGTGCATGCTCTCACCACGCTTAGTAACTTTCTTACTGCACCATTTTCTCTCACGATGTTGTGCAAGATTAGATTGTGGACAGGATAAAATGTGTTGGAGTAATGCATAAATATTGTGCAAAAACGGAGGATTGTTGCTAGATTGTAAGTAGCGTTTGGAACGGCTTCCAATAGGTGAGTTGAGTGTAATGTGGGGAGCGTATCCAGAAGTACTGAGGCAACATGCTGTGAAAATTTTTGAGGCTGCTACGTTAGCTATTTGTGTGTTTGCTGAGTTGATGATTGGTAACAACGGGAGCTATCCTTAACACTAAACAGAGAGACGGAGAAAGAGGCGAAGGAAGAGTTTTTAGCCGTGTGCGGTGTTTACTTACCCACAACGTCTTCTATCGTGCCTCTAGCACCGTCATTGCGGAGGTATGCCGAGTAGAAGTTGACCATCACAATGCCTCCGTTTTGGGTCTGAAACAAAATGATTCACTCTAATTGGATGACACGGTTTTAAAATAGACTCAAGTTCCCTACACTTGATGTAAGGCAGCGTAAAGGATCTATCACCACAACATGAACCACATCAAACTTAAGAGATATTTTGATGTTCAGAAAAGTATGGTTACAAACATTACCTAGCACGTATTGTGAACTGAGTAATTTGACGTTTAACTGTAACCACTTAGTCATAGCTATAGTGGAACCCCAGTTTCATGTATTTCACTCGAAATAGATCTACTGACAAGATAATCTCTTACGACAAGGCGGAGTATGAACTGTTGACAAATTCGCCGACACCTTTAAAACGTGACTGATCACATTATCACCTTGGCACTGAAATAGTGCTGCATGTCAATAGAGAAAAGGCAAGAAATTATCATCCCGATCAAACTGAAAGGGACAGACATTCAGGGAAAGACAATTCGCTGCACGAAAACTGGGTCTATTATCAGCGTTACAATGCATACTTGATAAACTTGGCGACAACACGTACAGGAATTATATGTTAAAAGCGGCGTTGGATTAAATTTTTTTTTTTTTTTTTTTTTTGTCACCGGCCTCCAGACTGGTTTCACACTGCCCGCCATCAAATCATCGCTTTACCAACTTAATTTCAGACTAACACACCCAGTATTCTCGAACGTTTGTTGGAAACAGCCAAATCTCTGTCTTCCCGCGTAATACTTGCTGTCTATGACTCACCCTAGAACTATGGAAGGTACAAACAACAAAAACAGTTTTCCATCACCTAGGTTCCGAGAGTTCCGGAACCTGTTCAGAAAATTGGAATAGAGATAAACATAAACATCATTTCCACCCTTCTTATTTCTCATGAAACCCACACATTGCATGTTGTACCACTATACAGCAAGACCTTCAAAGGTTGTGGTCCAGATTGCCGTACACATCTCTAATACCCAGTAGCACGTCCTCTTGCATTGATGCATGGCTGTATTCTCATGGCATACTATCCACAAATTCACCAAGGTACTGTTGGTCCAGATGGTCCCACTCCTCAACGGCGATTCGGCGTAGACCCCTCAGAGTGGTTGGCGGGTCACATCATACATAAACAGCCCTTTTGAATGTATCCCAGGCGTGTTCGATGGGGTTCATGTCTGGAGAACATGCTGGCCACTCTAGTCGAGCAATGACGTTATCCTGATGGAAGTCATTCACAAGATGTGCACTGTGGGGGTGCGAAATGTCGTCCATGAAGACGAATGCCTTGCCAATATGCTGCCGATATGGTTGCACTATCGGTCGGAGGATGGCATTCGCATATCGTACAGCCATTACGGCGCCTTCCATGAATACAAGCGGTGTACGTCGGCCCCACATAATTCTACCCCAAAATAGCAGGGAATCTCCACCATGCTGCACTCTCTGGACCGTGTGTCTAAGGCGTTCAGCTTTACCAGGTTGCGTACAAACACGACTCCGACGATTGTCTAGTTACAGGCATATGCGACAGTCATCGACGAAGAGAACGTGATGCCAATCCCGAGCGGTCCATTCCGCATGTTGTTGGGCCCATCTGTACCGTGCTGCATTGTGTTGTGGTTGCAAAGATAGGCCTCACCATGGACGTCTGGAGTGAAGACGTGCATCGTCCAGCCTAGTGCGCACAGTTCGAGTCGTAACACGACGTCCTGCGGCTGCACGGAAAGCATTGTTCCTCGGAGCCATAATCCGTAGGTAGCGGTCTTCCACTGCAGTAGTAGCCCTTGGACGGCCTGAGCGAAGCATGTCATCGACAATTCCTTTCTCTCTTTATCTCCTCCACGTCCGAACAACATCGCTTTGGATCGCTCCAAGACGGCTGGACAGTTCCCCTCTTGAGAGACCTTCCTGGCACAAAGGAACAACGCGGACACAATGGAACCGCGGTATCGACCGTTTAGGCATGGTTGAATGACAGATAACACGAGCTGTGTACCTCTTTCCTGGTGGAATGACTGGAACTGATCGGCTGTCGGACTCCTTCCGTCTAATAGGCGCTGCTCATGCATGGTTGTTTACATATTTGGGCGGGTTTAGTGACATCTCTGAACAGTCAAACGGAATGTGTCTGTAATACAATACCCACAGTAACGTCTGTCTTCAGGAGTTCTGGGAACCGGGATGATACAAAACTTTTTTTGATGGGTGTATTTTCCAGTATCTTAATACAGGTCACCTATCCCAGTGTTTCACACGTATTCCTTTTCGCATTGTTTGTGCGGAGAACCTTCTCATTTCTTATCTTATCTTCCCCGCCTCAGCCCGTTGCTAAATCCAACATCAACATTACTGGAGCACCTCAGATTCATCCTGCACAAGTCACTGTTGTGAACGGTCCAACGACTCAGTAATTTGTTAGAACGCAATCGATTGAAATGTCCAGCTCATCGGCGAGTGAATCTGGTGCACTGTGATCGGCTCACACCCTATCGAGGGACTCGCATTCGGTAGGACGACGGTTCGAATCCGCGTCCGGCCATCCTGACTTAGGTTTTCCATGATTTCTCTAAGTCGTTTCAGACTTATGCCGGGATGGTTCCTTTGAAAGGGCACGGCCGAGTTTCTTCCCTATACTTCTCTGATCCTATGGGACCAATGACCTCGCTGTTTGGTCCCCTCCCCAAATCAACCAACCCTATCAATGGTCTTCCATAGCGCAATGCTGCAAGTCACAGGCGTCTCCAGTACCAACCAATCTCTTCCTTACACATCGCAGCCCAACCCATAGGGAAGAATTTTCGGTAGACTACACGCTTCTTTTATGAAAAACCGCACCAGTCCCACAACTGCAAATACCAGTCGTACTAACTAATCAACACCAAATGGATGAAGCAGATAACAAAATCTAATCAAAAAGCAATATAATCCCCAAGTCACCAGATAAAAAGCTTAAAGTAAGATCACTGTAATAACATCGCCTACCCTCTTAGTCGGTTCCTTCCTCCCCTTCTGGGTAGTTAACTTTTTTTTATCAGGCCCTGTATATTGCTAAATATTTTCTTAATTTCTCATTTCTACAATACACCTGAAGAAGGTGTGTATATGACTGAAACTGATCGTGTAATAAATACAGCTGTTGGCAATCACGATTTTTCGACAGTTTTTACAAACTGGTCAACCACTGCCTCCTTAAAAGAACGTGAAACTATAAATCTATGAATGGCTAAGCGGCATTCTGCCTTAATTAAATGGCTACGTTTAACATCAGCCTCAATTTTGCTACTAAATGTGGTTAGCTTTTGACGCGGAGACTCGTTGCCTTACCTCGATGTGTTTTAGCTCTGCTGACGAGCGACGACGGGTCTTTTGTGTACGCTTGCGAGCGTTCGCCGACCGGTCCCACAGAAACGCTAACAGCCTGCCTTTCCGCACGACAGTAACTTCCTGGCCCCGCCGTAAGGACGTCGCCTGCTTGGACGAACCTTTTGCAATTACAGAGCGCTGAACCGGGTAAAAGGAAACCGCGCTAATCTCGTCCTTAGCTCGTCCTCGTTAATTACAGCCTCCGCCAGGTTGACACAGAGTCCCCTCAAGAGTCGCTAATTCCATCGCTCTCTCTTTACCCCCTTCTCACCCTACCCCCCTCCCCCGTCCTGAGCGATCACCCCACTCGTTGGCTCTGGCGACATTTACTGCGGCATGCCTCAAGGAATTTTGAGGTTTCCGGGCACGGATTCCCGCAGCGCCGTTCACAATTTATGGTAATCGATTTACGGCGGTCGGGGCGTCACCTCCCTCCGCAGAGGGTCGTGAATTATGAATCAGGCCCCGGCGGGGGCCGGCACGGGCGCTGGCTGTGCTGTCGGCATGGACCACAGCGCGGCGGCGCGGTTCTGACCTCCCCGCCGTGCCTGTTGCGGCTGTACGGGAAATGTGCATGTGGTGTAGATGACGAAATGAAATACACTCACTCTCATCAACGAGCCGAAAATCAAAATTATAAACTGTTCAAAAGTTCCATATCAGCTCAGATGCCCCATGTGCCACTGCACGAAAAGATTCACCCATACATTACACAGCAAAATCACTTCAATGGGGCCCGGCAAATGCGGTAGGACTTACTAGTTTGGCTACGTTTCATTTAGGGGGTGTCAACCCACATCAGCCGAAATGTACCCAATATTGCACAGAACTATTTAAAATAAATGCTGCCAGAATTTTGTGACGGTACGTCACATAAATATTGACATTTTATCGGTTGTAAGCCGTAATTAAGTATATTATGAAAATAATTAGTGTAAAAGATATAGTTAACGTTCTTGAAACAACTTATATGCAGCGATATTTAAAGAGTAGCATATTTATTCAAAGTCTACGAAAATAAAAAAGGATCAAAAGAGACGCGATTGTACGGCCGAGGAAGAAGGACGTATTTTGTGGTACACACACGTTTTGTTTCGCTATACGGAAGGCAGCCATTGAGCGGCTACACATATTTTATGTACACTCCTGGAAATGGAAAAACGAACACATTGACACCGGTGTGTCAGACCCACCATACTTGCTCCGGACACTGCGAGAGGGCTGTACAAGCAATGATCACACGCACGGCACAGCGGACACACCAGGAACCGCGGTGTTGGCCGTCGAATGGCGCTAGCTGCGCAGCATTTGTGCACCGCCGCCGTCAGTGTCAGCCAGTTTGCCGTGGCGTACAGAGCTCCATCGCAGTCTTTAACACTGGTAGCATGCCGCGACAGCGTGGACGTGAACCGTATGTGCAGTTGACGGACTTTGAGCGAGTGCGTATAGTGGGCATGCGGGAGGCCGGGTGGACGTACCGCCGAATTGCTCAACACGTGGGGCGTGAGGTCTCCACAGTACATCGATGTTGTCGCCAGTGGTCGGCGGAAGGTGCACGTGCCCGTCGACCTGGGACCGGACCGCAGCGACGCACGGATGCACGCCAAGACCGTAGGATCCTACGCAGTGCCGTAGGGGACCGCACCGCCACTTCCCAGCAAATTAGGGACACTGTTGCTCCTGGGGTATCGGCGAGGACCAATCTCAACCGTCTCCATGAAGCTGGGCTACGGTCCCGCACATCGTTAGGCCGTCTTCCGCTCACGCCCCAACATCGTGCAGCCCGCCTCCAGTGGTGTCGCGACAGGCGTGAATGGAGGGACGAATGGAGACGTGTCGTCTTCAGCGATGAGAGTCGCTTCTGCCTTGGTGCCAATGATGGTCGTATGCGTGTTTGGCGCCGTGCAGGTGAGCGCCACAATCAGGACTGCATACGACCGAGGCACACAGGGCCAACACCCGGTATCATGGTGTGGGGAGCGATCTCCTACACTGGCCGTACACCACTGGTGATCGTCGAGGGGACACTGAATAGTGCACGGTACATCCAAACCGTCATCGAACCCATCGTTCTACCATTCCTAGACCGGCAAGGGAACTTGCTGTTCCAACAGGACAATGCACGTCCGCATGTATCCCGTGCCACCCAACGTGCTCTAGAAGGTGTAAGTCAACTACCCTGGCCAGCAAGAACTCCGGATCTGTCCCCCATTGAGCATGTTTGGGACTGGATGAAGCGTCGTCTCACGCGGTCTGCACGTCCAGCACGAACGCTGGTCCAACTGAGGCGCCAGGTGGAAACGGCATGGCAAGCCGTTCCACAGGACTACATCCAGCATCTCTACGATCGTCTCTATGGGTGAATAGCAGCCTGCATTGCTGCGAAAGGTGGATATACACTGTACTAGTGCCGACATTGTGCATGCCCTGTTGCCTGTGTCTATGTGCCTGTGGTTCTGTCAGTGTGATCATGTGATGTATCTGACCCCAGGAATGTGTCAATAAAGTTTCCCCTTCCTGGGACAATGAATTCACGGTGTTCTTATTTCAATTTCCGGGAGTGTAAGTAATTCGTATTTATTACTAAAATAAACTTGTTATTATTATTACAAAATGAATTTCTTTGTAGTAGTTGTCACCTCAAATGCTCGCAGTGGCTAATTATTTTTAATAAGAATTTTTTCAGTGAGTTGCGCTGCGAGAAGCTAATCTTCCGATGCAGCCTCTGGTCGGCCATTACGCGCCGAAGCATTAATTTATTTTCAGTGTTAACTGTAAAAGCGAGAGATTTCGTTATAAGAACCTTTTTAAATTGCAATAGATAATTAATTTACGTTAAAGGCCATGTTTCTAAACTATACAGATTTCATGAGTTCGGTAAGTTTTATCTTGGCCGCTCCACGGCAACAATCGAAATTCTCTCAAGCCTTGCTTTGCAATCAATAAATAGAAATTAACAAATTTACATTCAATTCAGTTAACGGCAACTATATTTTAGTCATCACGTTCAAAATCTAAAGTTAGTACATGAATAACTGAGGCCCTTCAAGAACCCGTTTCATATTTACTTATGCACGTAAGTAAAAGTGATAAGAAAAGACAATCTCTCTGAGAGAAAGAAGCATGCTGATAAATTATGTATATATATAATTTCCTTTGAATATGACGTAACGAATGCCAACGACGTCACAAGTGTTTTTTTTAATAATAATAACAATTTATTTTAGCAGAAATACGAATAACTTGCATAAAATATGTGTAGCCGCTCAATGGCTGCCTTCCGTACAGCGAAACAAAACAGTGTGCCCACCACAAAATACGTCCTTCCTCCTCAGCCGTATAATCGCGTCTCTTTTGAGCCTTTTTTATTTTCATAGACATTAGATAAAGATGCTACTCTTTAATTATCGCTGCATATAAGTTGTTTCAAGAACATTAACTACATCTTTTACACTAATTCTATTCATAAAATACTTAATTACGGTTTACAACCGATAAAAATGTCAATATTTATGTGACGTACCTTCACAATTTGCTACGCAGAATTCACTACAAACTCACGTATTTTTTTTAAAGTTTCACAATTTCGAGTTTATTACCAAAAATAACATAGAAAAATCGAAAGTCACAGTGCACAATAAGTTAATTTCCGAGCCTGATCCAGTTTCTTAAGATCTTGGAGACGGCTGAATAAACCACGATTAATTGTGTAAGTTACATGTCGAAAATCGTTAAAGTTCCACAGTATTTGGAATTATAAATTCCACAATGGCTACGCACTGAAATCTTTTAAGTGTGGCTTGTATCACAAGCAAACTGAAAAATAACAGGCCAATCAGACGCTGAGAAATTTCTATGTCCGCAAGTAAGAATGCTGAATACTTTACACACGCAGACTAGCGGCTATTTTGCCGCACATCAGATAAAACTTTCTCGAAACACAGGCTAACACAGCCCGACCGCTTCCAACGGCGTCCGAACACAGACTCTCCTCCAAAATGCCACTGTTTACCCAAGCAACCTCGGTCAATCACCACTGAAGTCATTCAACTACTGAACACGAAAATTGCTCAAACTCTTAATTTTAACCTTTTTATACACATATGATGCATCAGATCACACGGAAATTTTCCGTGAAATATTATGCTGTTATCACTTATCTTTTATCTGCTATAGTTTGTTTAAAAACGATCATTTCTATGGTTTTCCTCCGTTTTCGCATTTATGAGTGAAAATATTAACAAGCAATTTAAATAATATATTAAATAATTTCCTATATATATAACGTTTTCAGTACAGCCGCAATTTTTACTGTTTCTCTATATATTTAGTAAGAAAAGCTGTTTTTAATTGCACAAAATCCACTTTTCGGTCTCTCATTTAAATATGTGAACAATTTCAGTAAATCTACTATCACATTCCGATACAGTTCTGCGAGACGTATCCGTAGAGACCCCCTTTGTCGGAATCGCATAATGACTTTCCGAGATATTCATTTTCACAATTCAGAAGTTATTTGTAACATTTATCTTACAATAACTTATAAAGTAATGCGGATATCGAAGGCGTGTTTTCACACACGTAATCCTCCATCTTTTCGCTTCAAATAATCCTACTGGCTCCTCAGTGACACATATGGTTCAATATTTATTAATTTCGACGTATGCTTTAATTTTGTAGCGGACGCGAAAAGCGGCCATGAGAAACGAGCAGCCATTGTGCTGAATCCAGAGACAACACCGTCTATGGAGCATAGTGTGGCCATCCATGAGCTCCAGTCAGGCTGATTTCAGTCACCTGCGGGTCCGCGGTCCCGTGTTTGTCATTGAATAAAGTGTCTCTCCCCTTGACAGTAGGCTGTCGCGCTACACTGAGTCATTAAGAACTACTTCCTAATAACAAAAAAAAATGGTTCAAATGGCTCTGAGCACTATGGGACTCAACTGCTGAGGTCATTAGTCCCCTAGAACTTAGAACTAGTTAAACCTAGCTAACCTAAGGACATCACAAACGTCCATGCCCGAGGCAGGATTCGAACCTGCGACCGTAGCGGTCTTGCGGTTCCAGACTGCAGCGCCTTTAACCGCACGGCCACTTCGGCCGGCTCCTAATAACACATGTACTGCAATTTCATGTTTATTTGCAAATTCCAAGACGTCGACTCTCAATGAATATGTCCTCCCTTGCCGGCCTCTGTGGCCGAACGGTTCTAGGCGCTTCAGTCCGGAACCGTGCTGCTGCTACGGTCGCAGGTTCGAATCCTGCCTCGGGTATGGATGTGTGTGATGTCCTTAGGTTAGTTAGGTTTAAGTAGTTCTAAGTCTAGGGGACTGATGACCTCAGATGTTAAGTCCCGTAGTGCTCAGAGCCATTTGAACCATTTTTTTGTGTTCCCTTGATGGGAATTTAAATTACGTGCGATTGCAGGTTTGACACGGGGACGATGACATGTCGAAAGTTCGGTCTGGCTTGAGTAGTGCACAGATAGTCGAAGTGGTTAAGGCTACCGGCACTTAAGATGAAAATACGGGTTCGAGTCCCAGTCCAGCAAAAATTTTCATTGTCGTCATTCCAACATTCGGCCACAGATGGTTCTACATCTACATGGATACTCTGCAAATCATATTCAAGTGCCTGGCAGAGGGTTCATCGAACCACCTTCACAGTTCTCTATTATTCCAATCTCGTATAGCGCGCGGATGAATGAACACCTATATCTTTCCGAACGAGCTCCGATTTCCCTTAGTTTATCGTGCTGATCGTTCCGCCTTATGTAGGTCGATGTCAACAAAATATTTTCGCATTCGGAGGAAAAAGTTGGTCACTGGAATTTCGTGAGAAGATTCCGTCGCAACGAAAAACGCATTTCTCTTAATGATTTCCAGCCCAAATCCTGTATCATTTCTGTGACACTCTCTCCCATATTTCGCGATAATACAAAACGTGCTGCTTTTCTTTGAACTTTTTCGATGTACTCCGTCAGTCCTACCTGGTAAGGATCCCACACCGCGCAACAGTATTCTAAAAGGGGGCGGACAAGCGTAGTGTAGGCAGTCTCATCAGTGGGTCTGTTACATTTTCTGTGTCCTGCCAATGACATGCAGCCTTTGGTTAGCCTTTCCCACAACATTTTCTATGTGTTCTTTCGAATTTAAGTTGTTGTAATACCTAGGTATTTAATTGAATTTACGGCTTTGTAGATTAGACTGATTTATCGTATAACCGAAGTTCCTTGATGCACTCATGAGGATGACCTCACACTTTTCGTTATTTAGGGTCAACTGCCACTGTTCCCACCATTCAGATATATTTTCTAAGTAGTTTTGCAGTTTGTTTTGATCATTTGATGACTTTATTAGTCTATAAACGACAGTGTCATCTGGAAACAAGCGAAGACGGCTGCTTAGATTGTCTCCCAAATCGTTTATATTGATAAGGAACAGCTCAAAATGGTTCAAAAGGCTCTGAGCACTATGGGACTTAACTGCTGAGGTCATCAGTCCCCTAGGAACTTAGAACTACTTAAACCTAACTAACCTAAGGACGTCACAATCATCCATGCCCGAGGCAGGATACGAACCTGCGACCGTAGTGGTCGCGCGGTTCCAGACTGTAGCGCCTAGACCAGCTCGGGCACCCCGTCAGGCGTAAGGAACAGAAAAGGGCCTATAACATTACCTTGGGGAACGCCTGAAATCTCTTCTGTTTTACTCGACGAGTTTCCGTCAATTACTACGAACTGTGACCTCTCTGACAGGAAATCGAAAATCCAGTCACATAACTGAGACGATATTCCATAAGCACGCAATTATACTACGAGCCGCTTGTGTGATACAGTGTCAAAAGCCTTCCGGAAATCCAGGAATACCGAATCGATCCAAAATCCCTTGTCAATAGCACTCAGCACCTCATGTCAATAAAGAGCTAGTTGTGTTTCACAGGATCGATGTTTCCTAAACCCATGTTGACTGTGTGTCAATAGACCGTTTCCTTCAAGTTATTTCATAATGTTCGAACACAATATATGTTCTAAACTCCTGCTGCATATCGATGCTAACGATATGAGCCTGTAATTTAATTGATTACTCCTACTACCTTTCATGAATATTGGTGTGACCTGTGCAACTTTCAAGTCTTTGGCACAGATCTTTCGTCGAGCGAACGGTTGTATATGATTGTAAAGTATGGAACTAATGCATCAGCCTACTCCGAAAGGAACCTAAATGGTATACAGTCTGGACGAGAAGTATTGCTCTTATTAACTGATTTAAGTTGCTTCACTACTCCGACGATATTTACGTCTACGTTACTCATGTTGCCAGCTGTTTTCGATTCGAATTCTGGAATATTTACTTCGTCTTCTTTTGTGAAGGCATTTCGGAATGCTGTGTTTAGTAAATCTGCTTTGGCAGCACTGTCTTCGATAGTATCTCCATTGTTATCGCGCAGAAAAGGCATTGATTGTTTCTTGCCGCTAACATACTTCACATACGACCAGAATCTCTTCGGATTTTCTGCCAGGTTTCGAGACAAAGTCTCGTTGTGAAAACTGTTATAGGCGTCTCGCATTGAACTCCGCGCTAAGTTTCGACCTTCTGTAAAGGATCGCCAATCTTGTGGATTTTGCGTCTGTTTAAATTTGGCATGTTTGTTTCGTTGTTTCTGCAACAGTGTTCTGACCCGTTTTGTGTACGAAGGAGGATCAGCTCCGTCATTTGTTAGTTTATTTGGTATAAACCTCTCAATTGCTGCCGATACTATTTCTTTGAATTCAAGCCATATCTAGTCTACACTTATAATATTAATTTGGAATGAGTGGAGATTGTCTTTCAGGAAGGCGTCAAGTGAATTTTTATCTGCTCTTTTGAATAGGTATATTTTTCGCTTATTTTTCGAGGATTTAGGGATTACGATAGTCAATCTCGCTCCGACAACTCTGTGTTCACTAATCCCTATATCGCTTTTGATGCTAGTTATTAACTCAGGATTATTTGTTGCTAAGACGTCAAGTGTGTTTTTACAACCGTTTACTATTCGCGTGGGCTCATGAACTAACTGCTCGAAATAATTTTCAGAGAGAGCGTTTAGCACAATTTCAGATGATATTTTATGCCTACCTCCGGAATTAAACATGTATTTTCGCCAACATATCGAAGATATATTAAAGTCACCGCTAACTACTATCGTATGAGTCGGGTACGTGTTTGAAATGAAGCTCAAGTTTTATTTGAACCTTTCAGCAACTGTGTCATCTGAACTGGGAGGTCGGTAAAAGGATCCAATTATTATTTTATTCCGGTAGCCAACAATGACCTCTGTCCATACTAACTCACAGGAAGTATTTACATCAATTTCGCGACAAGTTAAACTATTTCTAACTGCAACAAACACGCCACCGCCAACAGCCCATCTTTCCGGAACACCGTTAGGTTCTTCGCAAAAATTTCGGCTGAGCTTATATCCGGCTTTAGCCAGCTTTCAGTGCCTATAACGATTTGAGCATCAGTGCTTTCTATTAGCACTTGGAGCACTGGTACTTTTCCAACACAGCTAACACAATTTACAACTGTTATACCAATGGTTCCTGTAGCTATGTTCTTCCTGTGTTCAGCCTGCACCCTTTGTTACTGAAGCCCATCTTGTGTTTTCCCGAGACCCTCTAACCTAAAAAACCGCCCAGTCCACGCCACACAGCCCCTGCTACTCGCGTAGCCGCCTCCTGCGTATAGTAGACACCTGCCCTATTCAGCGGAACCCAAAACCCAACCATCCTTTGGTGCAAGTCGAGGAATCTGCAGCCTACACGCTCGCAGAACCGTCTGAGCCTCTGATTCAGACCCTCCACTCGGCTCTGTACCAGAGCTCAGCAATCGGTCTTGTCGACTATGCTGCAAATGGTCAGCTCTGCTTTCCTCTTTGCAAGCAAGACTGGCTGCCTTTACCACTTCTGTTAACCGCTCGAAACCAGAGAGAATCTCTTCTGATCCAAAGCGACACACATCATTGGTACCGACGTGAGCAACCACCTGCAGTTTGCTCTTCATGGCATCCGGGAGGAGCCTTTCCACGTCTGGAATGACTCCACCCGGTATGCACGCGGAGTGCACGTTGGTTTTCTGACACTCCTTGTGAGCCAAGTCCCTAACGGGCCCCATAACGCGCCTAACGTTGGAGCTCCCAACTACCAATAATCCCACCCTGTGCGATTGCCTGGATCTTGCAGGCTGAGATGTTTCCTCTGAAACAGGAGAGGTGACAGCATCCGGTTAAGGGACAGTATCAGCCACAGACAGCACCTGGAGCCTTCTTGTCAGACAAACCGGGGAGGCCTTACGTGCGGCCGCCTGGGAAGTCTTTCGGTCGCCTCCTTCGCCCCGGGGAGACCTCCCACTCGAGCACAGGTAAAGGGTCAGCCTCAGTGCGACCAGTTCCTGGGTTGGCCACCGGTGAGGACCGATCGGAGGACTCTGACGCGCTGGACGTTCGTTGGATCACCACGACAAGTCCACAACAGTGGTGCCCTTCCACTGCAGCCTCAAGCTGTGTAACCGAAGCCAACACAGCCTGAAGCTGAGAGCGAAGTGTCACCAACTCGGCTCGCATCCGAACACAACAATCGCAGCCCCTGTCCACACCAAAGACCGCGAAAAACTAAACTATGCAGATAAACGGACTATCGGCACGTGCTGCGCAACTCTAATGTAGACCCTGACGTAAACACACGCATTCGCCTTCTTTTAGTTTCCTAAGGACAATGGGAGATATGAAATGGTACGGTACAGTATAAGAGTTTATTTACGATTCTCTTGTGATGTATAGATATTTACTGAAGAACGTCATTTTCCTTTACGAACAAGAAATGGCTAGTAAATCACAGAACACCGGACCTTTTGCCAAAAGACGTATGGCTACCCAACAATGTGAAGTTTTGTTCGCTACACTCCCAACCAAATCATCCAATGTGACATATGAAACTTCTATGGAATGCAGCACATTATTTAACACATGAAATCAGCCACCGAAACTGTAGCTGAAGAGGAAATCACAAAGACGTGATAACAAAAGGTCGAGAGCAATAAAATTGTTGCCCCAATGCGGAAGAAACAAATTCTGCAAATTTATTGAATTTTTTAATTTTGAGAAGACGGAAGGCATGATCTGCTTTACTTGCTAAAAACATTCTAAAGCCAAGATCGCATAAATATTTCTTCATTTAAAACAACCGGTTTCGACAGGCTTTGTTCTCATATTCATGTCTTAAGCAATATTTTTGTTGTGAAACGTGTTCATTTCAAGTTGGACCTCACGCCAAGTTGTCATGTAGATGAAAAACAGCACAAACCTTTTATAATGGGCTGTTTTTTATCCACACGACAACTTGGGGGAGCTCCAACTTAAAATGAACACGTTTCGTAAGAAAAATATTTTTGAAGACCTGAACATGACGGCAAAGGTTCTCGAAACCTGCCGTTTTAAATAAAGAAATATTTATGAGATCTTGGCTTAAGAATTTCTTTTAGCAGTTCTGCAATTGTTCCTATGACTGAGCCACAAACGCCAAGAATCTTCAAGACACTCGTCGTTTGAAGAAAAATTACGTTTAGAAAAATAATAGCGGTTAGAAAGTAGAGTGTATAAGTGTGAATCATTAGATTCCATACAAAATTGTTATGTGTCACCAAAGGTGGCTACCACAAGAAGAACAAATAGCATCAGAAATATATGCTTCTCGTGCATGAAATACTGAGTTCATAATTGCTTTCAGCAAAGCAAGCAGCAACTATACTAATATCCGAAAACATTTCCTCATGAAGGAATTGTAGTCTATGTCACTGAATTAGATTTGGCTCTCATTTTACTCTTTGCTTCACGATTAATCATTTCTCTTGATAATTTAACGCTGCTTGAAACGTAAAAACATAATCTTTCCTTAATTACGTAGAAATACAAATAAAAATAAACATGAACCTTTTGGCTAGTTTTCTCGCCGCTAAGCGTGCTAGTGTCGTTTCAGCTGTCAGATGATAACAATGTTCACAGCAGTGAGTGTCGTCACTGTTTATGCTAGACTGTGGTAATAACGTAGTACGTGTATTTTCTGTTTCTGAACAAAGAAATGCCGAGATCGACTTCCAGAGTTTTCAAGAAAAGGTGTAGAGGATCTGGAGGAAGGAAAATACTGAATATACACATTAAAAACACCGAGACGTTGATAATCATTTATCTAGTGATACTAGCGTAAATTTTAAATTAGGGAGAACTACTGTTACTATGAGTGCAGAATGAAATGGAAGTGACTCTGCTCATAGAACTTCTGTGAGGAAACTGTTTTCCAGTCCTTCTACACGGAGTGATTATGCACAACGCTCTTAAACCAGTAGCGAAACTCTTATATTATATATTAATGTAGTTTGAGAAGCTATAAGCTCGTTTTTGAAATTAATATACAGGGTGATTCAAAAAGAATACCACAACTTTAGGAATTTAAAACTCTGCAACGACAAAAGGCAGAGCTAAGCACTATCTGTCGGTGAATTAAGGGAGCTATAAAGTTTCATTTAGTTGTACATTTGTTCGCTTGAGGCGCTGTTGACTAGGCGTCAGTGTCAGTTGATGCTAAAATGGCGACCGCTCAACAGAAAGCTTTTTGTGTTATTGAGTACGGCAGAAGTGAATCGACGACAGTTGTTCAGCGTGCATTTCGAACGATGTATGGTGTTAAACCTCCTGATAGGTGGTGTATTAAACGTTGGTATAAACAGTTTACAGAGAATGGGTGTTTGTGCAAAGGGAAAAGTTCCGGACGGCCGAGAACGAGTGATGAAAATGTAGCACGCATCCAGCAAGCATTTGTTCGCAGCCCAGGAAAGTCGACTCGCAGAGCTAGCAGAGAGCTGCAAATTCCACAATCAACTGTATGGAGAGTCCTACGAAAAAGGTTAGTTATGAAACCTTATCGTCTGAAATTGGTTCAAGCACTGTCTGCAGCTGATAAGATTAAAAGAATCGATTTCTATGATTTTATCCTTGCTCAAATGGAAACAGATGAATCTTTCGTTTCAAAGATTGTGTTTAGTGATGAAGCAACTTTCCACACTAACAGGAAAGTCAATCGTCACAATGTCTGTATATGGGGCAGTGAGAATCCGCTGGAAACAACTCAGTATGAACGTGACTCGCCTAAGGTGAACGTTTCCTGTGCCGTTTCAGCCAATAAAGTTTTTGGTCCCTTTTTCTTCGAAGGTGCTACTGTAACTGGACCACAGTATCTGGAGATGTTAGAGAATTGGCTGTTCCCTCAGCTCGAACAAGAAGCACAACAATTCATATTTCAGCAGGATGGAGCGCCACCACATTGGCACTTATCTGTCCGTAACTACCTGAACGTCAACTACCCGAGGCGATGGATCGGCCGCCAGGCAGCCCGTGACAGAGCACTTCATCACTGGCCTCCAAGAAGCCCTGATCTTACCCCCTGCGATTTTTTCTTATGGGGGTATGTTAAAGATATGGTGTTTCGGCCACCTCTCCCAGCCACCATTGATGATTTGAAACGAGAAATAACAGCAGCTATCCAAACTGTTACGCCTGATATGCTACAGAGAGTGTGGAACGAGTTGGAGTATCGGGTTGATATTGCTCGTGTGTCTGGAGGGGGCCGTATTGAACATCTCTGAACTTGTTTTTGAGTGAAAAAAAACCTTTTTAAATACTCTTTGTAATGATGTATATAACAGAAGGTTATATTATGTTTCTTTCATTAAATACACATTTTTAAAGTTGTGGTATTCCTTTTGAATCACCCTGTATTGTAAATTAAGTGAGAATACTGTATATTTTGCAAACGGTTGAGCCCGATGAAATGAAATGAAATGTCGTGTGGCTAGGGCCTCCCGTCGGGTAGACCGTTCGCCTGGTGCAGGTCTTTCGAGTTGACGCCATTTCGGCGACCTGCGCGTCGATGGGGATGAAATGATGATGATTAGGACAATACTGACTGGTTTCCACATTAGTACTGTTGTATAGGTGAATGCACTGCCAAACATCTGTTGCGTAACAGTAGAACAGCAGTGAATTGTCATGAAAACAGTAGTAGGTTAGTTTATGATATATATACTGTTGGAAAGGAGTTAACAGCAGGGAAAATTTTAAGTGCTATTATGAACTTGCCAAACCATCCTACAAAATTTCAGAGATATAATTCTTTACTGTATGCTGCTTGCAAATCACTGCAGAGGAATCAATGACAGATGCAGAGAAAGTAGCTGTAATTTAAATGATGGCTACATAGTGAAGAGTCTGTCCAAGTGCAATAAAACTTTAAATCTAATTTCTCGTAACTTTCTTCTTATCCAGCCTAATATATCATTGCAATGAAATTCTAACAGTCAATTTGTAACACCAATATTTATTGTAAGGAGGCTATACTATGCAACTGTGTGTATGTAACTATGAAGTGGTTGTTCTTTACTAATGAAAGTCATTGAATTGTCAGAGGGAGAGTTGCAGTTTGTAATATAAGTATTGTAAAAAGAATGGAATTTTATAATATACGTCCGCCCATAAAAGAGAAATTGTACTTTGAATACTGGTTCATACTTAGGGAATTTCTATTGTGTAGTATAAAAGATGGAGGGAACCCCCTCCGCTACGGAAGTGGCTTGGCGCACGGTAAAAGATGGTTTTGGCGGTCAATCTGGGCGGCTACTGGGTGAGCACGCTACGCAGTCAGTGGCTAGCCGTTGTACCGTTTGTTGAAAGCTAATCTATATTGCAAACTTGCCTCTGATGTGGATTCGGCTGTCGCATGGTGCTCTTGGTATTATGAAATGGCTCTAAAACGAGAAAAATACGTCGCCTAGAAGAATTTGTGAAGAGTATTCAACTTCAAGAGCGTGGGACCAGTTAGCCGCCACGTTGCTTGTCATCGCTATTGAGCCGCTGCTCCGCCAACACAGATGTGTATTATAGCATGGACGAGTATATTTGTGTGAGTATTTGCAATAATAATCGAAGTACTATAAACTTGTGTTTTGAACCATAGCTTTGACCAGATCATGAACCGATGAAGGATCCGTTCCCAAGTGTGCAGAAAACCGACTATCCTGTGTCTAACAAAACGATGATTTGATTCTGTGTGTTAAATGTGCAATAATTCAGTGCTAAAGTGTATAAAGGCTACCGTCTAAAATACCGGCTTCACAGCTGATGAAAGGGCTCACAAAATTAAACTTGTTTGAAAAGTAGTTTTAATTTGCTTTGAAAGATGAATATTTAAACTATTCCAAGTAGGACTAATAATTAATTATGATAGAATTGAACTTAATTGCTGAAATTATCGTAGAGTTTGCCTAATGAGACAGTATCAGTTTAATGGTCCCTGATCATGTTCTTCTCATCCCAAAAAGATATTTGGAATATTATCTTTACTAAAGACATCAGATATTTCCATATTAATGAGAATATAAAAAGTGCATATGGGGTATTATTTAATTTTATTTGTAATATTTCTAGGCCAGTTGAGTCAGAACTCTTTCCAGGCAAAATTTAGTTCAGTGTCCAATGCAGTTTCATCTTAATACTGTGTTTCGTAATGATTGTGATTACAACCATTACTATGAGGACTGAGGCAACATCTTGCTTTCTACGATTAGTAGCTGGTGTATTAATAGTAACTATTGCTACCCAAAATTTAGATCGACCTGTATTCGTGTATATCCAACGCACTATTCAAAGGGAGTGTTAATTAAAGTTAGTTTAGCTACTCATGTTTAATTTCCGTGAACATAATGTTTCCAATTATTATGCCTAAGTAGGCTGGCGACCGTTTGTTATTTCGTTTGTATGCACTTCTCCAAAGCAAAGCCTGTTCAGTTTTCTATTAATTATCAATGATTCGAAACTACTGTTCGATACCCTCTGTCCATTAGGTAAACACACGGTCAAACAACTAAAATTCCTCCCAGAGGGTAACGCTAGTTTGTGAGAGAGCGTTATATTGGTGCCAACTTGCAGGCGTAGTGTTATAAACTGTCACAATACATGTGCATGAAGTGATATATTTTTGATTTAAAGCTATATTACAAAAGATGCGATGGCCATTTCTTATTTTAAAAGTTTTTCCCAAAAAGTGTCATTATTATAAAATTTTATAAAATTACCATTACGTTTACTTCAGGCTTAAAAACTTCAGCTCATTAACAAATATGTAAGCGAAAAACTTTTCACTTTTCACTCTTGTACTTTTCATGTTTCCTGAGAAAAAGATACATTGAAAACCGTCACTTACAGATGGCGGAGATAGATTAGATCATGAATAGAATCTACGTAATGGTATGGATCGCGTCAGTAAAACAAAAGATTTCTTTACATGGCATAATTCAACTTTTTTAATAATTGTAAAATTACTAATTTATATATAAGAAATCGTCTATTGAGTAGAAGAAGTTGTCAGCAGAAATTCTTGTAATTTGTTTTTAAATGCTGGTTGCTATCTGTCAGCATAATTCATCTCTTTCTGTGCCAAAATTCAAAATCAACATTTTCCATATCGGTGTAGCTATGCACATTGCTATTGCTTTGAATTGGTTATTAATAACAAATTTCGTAAGTATATATATGTTTCTGAGCAAAGAAATATCGAGATCGACTTCCAAAGTTTTCAAGAAACGGTGAACCTCCTGTGAAGCGGTGGGCTCCAGCTATTACTCAATGCACACGATTTTGTGCAATGAATACTTTTATCCTTAAACATGAATTACTCCCAAAATATGATGCCATACGAAAGCAGTGAATCAAAATAAGTGTAGCAGGCTGACTTGCTAATATGTTTATGAGCAAAATTTGCAATAATCCTAATGGTATAAGTAGTTGAAGTCAAACGTTTCAGCAGATAAACAATCTCTGATCAATGGAAACACCCGCAAAAACAGAAGTACCTGTATTGTTTGAATCAAAATAGGAAGCAAGCCTCCTTCGTGCCGACATACGAAGGGAGACAAGGAAAACTTTTCTGAAAGAGGAATTTGTGAACATCTATTATAAATTTAAGCAATAGGAAGTCTTTGTCAATGTAATTGGAGTGTAACTTGTATGATATGGACAATAGGCAGTACGGGAAAGAAGAAGCTCTTAACTTTTGAAATGTAGTAGTATAGAAGGATACTGAAGATTAGACTGTTAGATCGGATAACAGATGAGCAGGTAATCAACCGAACTGAAGAGAAAATAAATTTATGGTGTTGCTTGACTAAAAGAAAGGACCGGTTGATAGGACACAGCCCGAGGCATCAACGAATTGCTAATATCATAAGGGAAGGAAGTGTAGCGGATAAAAACTGGAGAGGGAGTCCAAGGCTTAATACAGTAAGCAGATCAAAATAGATGTAGATTGCGTTAGTTATGCAGAGGCTTGCAGAGGATAGACCAACATGGAGAGCTGCTTCAAACCAGTCTTCGGGCAGAAGACCACAATAACAACAGCTACGACAGCAAAAATGGCCTTTTACTTCCATCTGTTTCCATCTCGGACAGCAATGTATTACCGAATACGGAATAGATTAAGAAAACCACCAGAAACGAGGAACTGCTACTTACAGATTCCGATATTATTGAGGGAAATATTCGGGGTGAACATTAATAAAACCGACAAACTGCAGGACGGGTTCTTGATGGGAAATGGAGGAAAAAAAGTTTCCTACGAATACGTGTCCGGGAGTGCAGCGCTGGCAGGGTACATGACGCTGACGAATGAAAGTTCCTTTGACCGCGTACGGTTGCTCGTGTGCTGCAGGCTGTCTGATCGGCGCAGCGTACTGTCAGCAGCAGAATGGTCCGGTATTCAGGTACGGCCAAACAGATGGAAACGGTCAAGAGGCATCACGTCTATACCTAAACAAGTACCCCCACGGACACCAACCACATCATACAAAATTTCAAGGCCTTTTTGGATGTTTGTGTGATCCTGGCTCCTTTCAGACCGACCAGTGTGCAGGAAGGCGACGGACTGAGCGTACATCAGATTTGTAGGACCGGGTTGTAGAGGATATTGAAACGAGCCCTAGTACAAGCTCCAGGTAAGTGGCCCACCAACATGATGTAAGCGAAGAACGATTTTGTGTATCCTGCATGACAACCACTACCCTATCCCTATCACCTGCAACGAATGCAAGGATTATCAGCAGTGGATTTCCTCAACGAGAAGGATTTGTCGATACTTTTTGCACCAGACCATCACAGTTATGGGATTTCTGTCATCAGTCCTCTTTGCCGACGAAGCAACCTTTACCAGAACGGACATCATAAATCTGCATACACGGCAGATGGTCAGAGGAACTTCCATTCGTCAGCGCCATCTACCATGGCAACGATGCATTCCCGGAAATATGTTCCTAGGACCTTCTTCCCTCCATTTTCAGTCAGCAGTCTATACCTGCGTTTTGACGGTTTTATTAAAGTTCACCCACTACAGGAGGGTAAAACACAGCTTAGCACTCTGTAAGTTAGTGGTAGAGAGCTGTAATGTAAATTATGGAGAACTGTATGTCTGACGACCAAACCAGGTCTTCAGTCAGACAAAAAAGTAGGAGGAAGAAGGCTAAACGATCTAAAGGCGAATGAGCCCATGAAATCTGTAACAGAGTTGGCGAATGTACGATGTCGATTTGCTGAGAGGATTCTGAGATGACATTTATCAGATGATTGTGTCCAACTCAACTGTTGTGTCGAATGGTACGCTGGAAAAGCTAGTCAGCGCGAATCTCGCTAACGTTACTTCCATAATATTTTCTGGAGAACGTACGCAGGAAGAAACATTATATTGGGTAACTCTCATAGGAAAGTAATCTCTCAGAATCTGAAGACTAAATCACTCCGTTATGCGCACTACCTCTTTGGTAACGTCTTCCACTCTAATTGGGTGAGCATCTTCGTGGTGCTTTTACACTTGCTGAACAATTTGTAAAAAAACGCGCTGCTCTTCTATGGACCCCTGTTTCCTGACGCATTTCTACGTGGTAAAGCTCCCAGGCTGAGGAACGATTAGTCGAATGAGTGTTTGCGAACTACTTTCTTCGAGGTGGACTACATCTCCTAAGAATTCTTCCAGTAGGTCTCAGTTTTGTATCTTCCCTTCATATGATTAGGTTTACGTAGTAGTTCCCCTTTAAGCCGCTCTGGAAGCGCATTCTCAGATATTTGATGGTTGGAGCTGTACCAAGTGCTTGTTGTGCAATTACGTAATCAAACAACATTGGGTCCACATATTTATGCACAAAATGTCACATTTGTTAATGTTGCGGGTCATCTTTCAATTACTTCCCAAAGGATTGATTCTATGCAGCTCCTCCTGCATTTTTCTAGTTTTCTAGATTAAAAATTTCTCTGTGTACAACAGCGTCATACAAGAACATGTTCATGGATTTTTCATGGATATAAAGGCAGATATTTTTATATGTGTTACCTTAATATCCACACACACCAGTGTGTTGGTTGTTTTAACTCTTCGTGGAAAGATCTTCCCACAGACACATCTCAATCGTTATGACCTGATATATTCTGTATGGTCGTATCTGAGCAGTGAAGTGAATGACGCCAGGCGATACAGAGTAACCCATCTTGTGTCCACAAGTCTACACTTTAATACCTGACCTGATGCCTAGGGGATAATAAGCATTAACGGCTTGTTCTTGTCACTTGTATATGGAGATACTAACCAACCTAAAAACACATGACTTGTAATAACTATAATTTTTAGTTGATAAATGATATAAATACTGATGTAATGTTGTTCAGTACACTGTCCTCAGTCACCAATAGAAATACCTCCACTCATAGCCGTACACCCTGCGTATAAAGGTTTCAACCGGAATAGGAACGGATATACACTCCTGGAAATGGAAAAAAGAACACATTGACACCGGTGTGTCAGACCCACCATACTTGCTCCGGACACTGCGAGAGGGCTGTACAAGCAATGATCACACGCACGGCACAGCGGACACACCAGGAACCGCGGTGTTGGCCGTCGAATGGCGCTAGCTGCGCAGCATTTGTGCACCGCCGCCGTCAGTGTCAGCCAGTTTCCCGTGGCATACGGAGCTCCATCGCAGTCTTTAACACTGGTAGCATGCCGCGACAGCGTGGACGTGAACCGTATGTGCAGTTGACGGACTTTGAGCGAGGGCGTATAGTGGGCATGCGGGAGGCCGGGTGGACGTACCGCCGAATTGCTCAACACGTGGGGCGTGAGGTCTCCACAGTACATCGATGTTGTCGCCAGTGGTCGGCGGAAGGTGCACGTGCCCGTCGGTCTGGGACCGGACCGCAGCGACGCACGGATGCACGCCAAGACCGTAGGATCCTACGCAGTGCCGTAGGGGACCGCACCGCCACTTCCCAGCAAATTAGGGACACTGTTGCTCCTGGGGTATCGGCGAGGACCATTCGTAACCGTCTCCATGAAGCTGGGCTACGGTCCCGCACACCGTTAGGCCGTCTTCCGCTCACGCCCCAACATCGTGCAGCCCGCCTCCAGTGGTGTCGCGACAGGCGTGAATGGAGGGACGAATGGAGACGTGTCGTCTTCAGCGATGAGAGACGCTTCTGCCTTAGTGCCAATGATGGTCGTATGCGTGTTTGGCGCCGTGCAGGTGAGCGCCACAATCAGGACTGCATACGACCGAGGCACACAGGGCCAACACCCGGTATCATGGTGTGGGGAGCGATCTCCTACACTGGCCGTACACCACTGGTGATCGTCGAGGGGACACTGAATAGTGCACGGTACATCCAAACCGTCATCGAACCCATCGTTCTACCATTCCTAGACCGGCAAGGGAACTTGCTGTTCCAACAGGACAATGCACGTCCGCATGTATCCCGTGCCACCCAACGTGCTCTAGAAGGTGTAAGTCAACTACCCTGGCCAGCAAGATCTCCGGATCTGTCCCCCATTGAGCATGTTTGGGACTGGATGAAGCGTCGTCTCACGCGGTCTGCACGTCCAGCACGAACGCTGGTCCAACTGAGGCGCCAGGTGGAAATGGCATGGCAAGCCGTTCCCCAGGACTACATCCAGCATCTCTACGATCGTCTCCATGGGAGAATAGCAGCCTGCATTGCTGCGAAAGGTGGATATACACTGTACTAGTGCCGACATTGTGCATGCTCTGTTGCCTGTGTCTATGTGCCTGTGGTTCTGTCAGTGTGATCATGTGATGTATCTGACCCCAGGAATGTGTCAATAAAGTTTCCCCTTCCTGGGACAATGAATTCACGGTGTTCTTATTTCAATTTCCAGGAGTGTATTTATAGGTGATATCAAACGCACACATCATTGTATCGGTTGGTTTTAATTTGTGCCGAAAAGTCTTCCCATACACATGTCACAAACTTTACGACCTGGTGTATTCCGCACAGTTGTAACTAACATCATCTGCTGCCGTAACTCCGCCGCAAACTGGAATATGCCTGTCGGTTTAGACTATCCGTTTAGTACCCAACCATCTAGCTACCCAGGGGATAGAATACATTAGTGGAGATACTACCAAACCTAAAAACGTACCACTTGTAATAGCTACAATTATTAGTCTACAGATGACGCAAATACTGATGTTACGTTGCTCAGTACAATGTCTTTGCCACTCATCCACCATAGAAATATCTGCACTTCTACACATCACATCTCCTACCCATCTACCACGTACATGGTGTTTCACACTTTCAGAGATTGTAGAGGGGACTTAAAAGTCAAATTTTTCATAGGAACCCATGTCCGGAAACGTCATCCAACTACGATATAGAGCGTCAAAGTTATAGGCTCCAGCACCTGTAAATGTATGTACGAGGGTTGGAACTTAAATAGTGGCAACTATTTATTCGCAACCGATACAAAAGAGTTACGTGTTTGCACCTGTTACTGACCTTAAAAGTAGTCACCAGCGTTGTGTAGAACCCGTTGCCAACATTGTGGAAGGCGTAGTATACCTTTAGCAGAGCTTGTCCTGTTTCTGGTGCGATTGGAGCGGTCTACTGCCGGTCGAATCTCTGGAACAGTTCTGAAGCGAATAACACGAAGTGACGCCTTCGTCTTCGGAATCAAATGCGCAGTATTACTGTTCGTTTTTGCAGAGTCACCTGCGACCAGATTTTCGAAAGAAGCGGCGACACTTTCTGCGCAACGCACCCATCATTTAGCACGACAATGCGCGGGCGCATACAGCTCGATCTTTGGCTGCTCTGTTCGGTCGATGGGACTTGGAAGTACTGTACTATCCACCATACTCCCCGGACTTAAGCCCTTGTGACTTTGATTTGATTCCGAAGACAGATCCATTCACACCATCTTTTGTATCGGTTGTGAATAAGTAGTTGCCACTATTTAAGTTCCAACCCTCGTAGATACAGGGTGATTTCGTGATAATGACACAAAATTTCTAGGGTAATGGAGAAGGGTAAGGATCCTTCTAATGAAAACGACAGAGTCGTAAGTTATAAGCGAAAACCTTTCTGATACTTCTGACAGTGGAGTACATGTGCCGGTACCGTTGTTGATAAAATCGAAGGGTAGGCAACTTTCAGAGGTCGTAGTATGGACCAAAATAAGGAGAAAATGTCCAGAAACATGCGCTCTAAAATGCATACCTGAGGAGCTATTAGCGGTTGTCCACATCTCCTCTATTCAACAAGTTCTCATAGCTCTTGAGGTACGCATTTTGGAGCCAATATCAACAAGACATTGTTCCTTGTTTTTGTGTATACTACCACCTCTGATAGATGCCCACCCTACAATCTTAGCAACAGCAGTACCAGCACATGTATTCACTTTCAGAGGTATCAGAATGGTTTTCGCTTGTAACTTTCGACTCGTTCGTTTCCGGTACAGGGACTCTTACCCCAAATTGATACGTTTATTCTTCCCCATCATCCTAGAAAGTCAGTAACATTATCACCAAATCACCCTGTAAGTATCTACTTTTACAGGCGCTAGCTCTGTAGCGTCGCTGGATAACTTTCGACGACTTGCTTCCTATGCAAAACTTGATCTACTAAGTCCAATCTACAATCTCTAAAAGTGTGTAACATCAGTTGTGAGTGTTCATTTGAACTGAAGGCATTCAAGCATTTCGAAAACTTCACATCGAATCAATAATTTACAATTACAATTTGTTTGTCACGGAGAGGGACATGCAAAGGTACCGCAACCGACCCTCCACACCGCCACTTGTGCGGAGGGGCAACTTTCAAATCTTCAATGGGAATACCCGTCTTTTATTGCTGATTACGATTCTTCGGCAAAATCTACATACGTTTTTGATGAAGAATTTTCTTAGTTTCGCCACAGATGGCCCTGTAATCGAAAGAATGGAAATCGGTAACAATTGTAATTTTCACGTACTACGCAATGGTCCTTGAATATCCAGTGGCACGTGGGAACTCTCCCTCCAAGCGGCGAGGGTAGTATGGACCAGTATTTCATAACTTCTAATTGGAAACTCCATTCGCAACGTTCTATTCCTCCGACATATTGACTACTCGACACGGCACTGTGGTCGTGTAGCGAATTACGACGTATCATAACAGGCAATACACAACGACCGTAGCTTACGCATCGTGCAGACGTAAAACAATAGCGGCTCTAACATTTCAACACTTGAGTAGTGTCTATTGCCTGCACACTCACCTACCATTTGGAGAACATACGTGTAAGTGGACGATGAATGTTGCAACCACCGAAGAATAAACTGAAATGATCCTGATTTTCGGGGACTGTCCGAAAAAATGTTGTGGTTGCTGTTGCCTTGTGTGCCGAGCGTTTACAAGAGAAAGCTCGCTCTCTTTCGGTCTTTTACAAGGCTCTGAATGCTTTTATATCTTATGGGACAGTACAGACCGGCAAAAGGAAAGGAAGCAAATGTGTTCAGGAGGAGCTAATTCAATAGCCGTACTAGCGGCAGTGCACCACAACCCACTTATAAGCGCCCGGGAATCACACTGCAGTTTAGGTTTGTCCGTAGGTAGTATTATCACAGTAGCATCGTTATAAGTGTCATCCCTACCACTTGTCACTGCATCAAGATCATCATGGCGCCGATTTCCATAACCGGTTAGAGTTTTATGATTGGGCACGTCAACAAATGCAAGCGACCCCACCACTGTTTGCCAAGATACTATTTACCGATGAGTCTACATTTACAATCCATGGTAGCGTTAATCGGGCATAACCTGCATTACTGAAATGTAGACAATCCCCACTGGTTCCAGCAAGCAGACCTTCAACGTCCTTGGTCAGTGAAGGTGTGGTGTGGCATTATGGAGAACCAACACATTGGTCAGCTTTTTTTATCGACGGCACGTTGAATGGACGCAAATATCGAACGTTTTTGGAACAAGAACTACCGGTACTATTCCAAGATGTTGCTCTGGACGTTGGACAACGTATGTGATTTCAGCATGACGGTTGCCCGTCGTATTACACATCTCCACCGGGTATTAGACCGTGTTTACTGTGGTCGGTGGATCAGCAGAAGTAGCTCTATTAATAGCCCCGCTAGATCGCCGGAATTGGAGTCGCAAGAATACATTCTCTGGGGATATTGAATGCATAAGATGCCAACAGGTCGTGAAGACATGGTCGACCGAATCAGAAACGTCTGCGTTCACATCCCCGAAAATATGCTTCTATCCCGTCTACTGTCATTTGAAAAGTGGATTACTAAGTGTATGGAAGTTGACGGTACTATGTTTGAACACTTACAATAATTGCAAAAGTTGAGTGGCGTTCGCCTACAGCCACGGCAACGGTGGCGCGTCGAGTAGTTCCCTGTTCGATACGTCGGAGGAATAAAATATTGCGAATGACGTTTCTAGCTACAAGTTTTGAAATACTGGGCTGTCCTGTATTCGCAACATGAGGTGGGACCCCACGGGCCATTAGATATTCAAGGACCATTGAGTACCATGTCATAAATTACAACTGTGTACCCATTTATATTCCTCCAATTACAGCGCCGTCTGTGGCGAAACGAAGAGAATGCTTTAGAAAAGGTGTATGTAGATTTTTCCGTAGAATCTTGATCTGTAGTGAAAACCGGGTGTTTCCATTGAATATTTCAAAAAGTCCCCCGACAGCCACTCATGGGATGGGGTAGTGGTCGAGAGGGGCATGATTGGATGTCTCCCTCCGAGACAACAAATTGCAATTATAGCGTTTTTGGATTCGATGTGCAGTTATCGAGATGTTTCAAAGTCTTCAGTTAAAATGAACAACCTAACTAAAGGGAAAGCATTTAAAACCTCAATTAGATAACCCTTTCGTGGAGAAATTTTCCTGAGCTCATTACAGGTGACAGTTTGTAGTTTAGTGACTTGCTATGAACCATCTATGCCATACGACACAAAGGCAAAAAAAATTTAGGCACCAATTTTTTTGAAGATTATGTGGGAAGATAACTTCCCACGGACCGCAAGAAGATACTACCAAATTTTTAGGACTTTTTTTGTTGTAAATAATGACACTGTGAAACAAAATAAAAATATACATCATTGATAGATTACCTTTTACTCACAAAATATGTCAATTACTAGATGTTATGGAAGAAACGTGGATCTACACACAAAGCAACATTGCTATTTGAGCGTGTTATTCCAGTTCTTTTCTCTTCTTATCTTGTACTGTACATACGGCATCGTCTATACTTCACATTATTTTTTCAGATATTCACCTAAATTTCAAAGTCGGAGTTCATGAGGAACACCAATGCCGCCTGCTTTTTTTCAAATGAATAAAGGGGACGTCCACGTCGTTTCCTTGATGAGAATCTTGACAGTAATTCTCTTGCCAGCTGCAAACGGAATGCTAGCTGCTCTCCATTTCCTGTGACTGCTGCGTGCATTATTAACACATTCACAATGTCAGCACTAACCAGAAAATAAAAAATTCTTTGCCACAATTTTAGCGATCGCCGTCCAACTTCATACCGTTCTCGCTTCTGGTCAAAGAGATCCACACCGCCAATTACACTGTTGTAAAAATTTATGGCATTTGGAGAAGGAATGCTACATATGGAAACACCTCTTTCTTTTCTGGAAACGAATGTTACATCCTTGGGAGATGTTGCTGTAAACAAAACTGTTACTGTCCTTGTGTCTTGCAATTTTGTCGTAACGACTGAATCTTTTATCCGCGCCTTGAACTTGCCCCGTGAATGTTTGTCACTTTTCTCCATCATTTCTGGAAGACCTTTTATATTGACTCTTACAGTACCTACAGAGTATATTGCACATCCAGAAGTGTTTCCATTAGGACATACGAAGTGAAATAGTTGTCAAATGCAACAATGCATTTATTGTTTTTCAAAGATGAACACTAATTCAAGTACAACCCTTTCACCAAGAGGAATATTGGCAATATTGTCTTCACCTTTTCCACAATATTTATGGAACTTTAGAAGATAGCCTGTCTTAGTATCAACCAGTCACCGAACCTTGTACCCTCTTTTTATAGGCTTCATGGGCATATATTGCTTTATGCTCGATCTTCCATTGAAAGGTATCACAGCTTTATCAACCGATAATCTGCCTGAATGATTATATGCCTCTAAGAAATTAAGATTTGGGGCGTCAGGCAGGGGCCTCACTTTATATAGTTTATCATATCCACGAGCACCCTTCCCCACTGCCTTCGAATAATCGTTCAGATGAAGGTTTCCTAAACATTTTTTGAATCGTTTTAGAGCCATCACCTTCGACACTGATTCAACAAGCAGAAGGGTATCTGAACTCCAGTAATTTGATAAATGTGGCAGTTTGTGGACGCCCATAATGATAAACAACCGAATAAATGCTTTTATTTCAGAGTCTATCGTGTCCACCCAGTTTTTTGTTCTCACAGATATTTCAGAGTGCAGTCAAAAATTTTGTCGCTCTTGGGATGCATACAAGTTTGATTGTTTGACAATATTCTAAATGATATTTCCATTGTAGATCTGAAGAAAATACTCGTATGGAAGATTCGTTTTAGAGAATGCTTTCTTTGTCAATGCTAAGCTTTCTCTAACAGCATCTATGTCCAAGCACTGAGGCAGTGTTTCACCCCGATCAGTTTCAGCACTCTTATCACTATCACTCAAAGCTGGAATTTTTTTGACTCTGTGGGTGATCCTGCGGAGAATGAACGCACTCCATGGACTAAAACATTGTCGCCTATTAAGATACTTGTTATTGAAAAGCACCAGTAGATTGTTGGTGGATGCTCAATAGATTACTTTCCTCATCAGTTGAAACATCGTCTGATTCAGTATTGGAAACTGACTTACTCTCAGAAAGTAAGAAGAGACATTCTAGCACGTCTTCCTCTCTGCTAAAGTAATTCTACAATGAGAAATTCCTAAGCTAAGTGAATATGCCCAATAACACGTCAGTAAACAGGCCTATTGTATATACTAAAAGTTTGAAATTGTGCCAGACGTATGGCCAACTTGAGCCGCGGGAGCAAACATTCCCGCATGTTTACAACAAAATCAGGAAATTACATCAAAACGACGTCTACCTGCCACCAGATTGAACAGTGGCGGGAATTTTCACGTGTTTCTGATTCTAGTCCACAGATGACAGCACCAGCTAGACGTGGAAATGTCAAGTACTTTGGCCCCTGGAGAACATTAAAGTATGTGGGAAGATATCTTCCCATTGCCTATGAAAGGGATAAGCAAATCATATATGCGCTACGCAAGCGAAACAAGAGCAAGAACTACATTCGGCAGGGATGCACATGTTCTGATGGTCATATGGAGTGACCCTTAACGACTTCATTATGCAGTGCTAGAGAACCCTTCCAGCTTCTCAAGGGTAGCGCTGAGTAGCTACGGCCGGACGACTTGTCTGATGTAACAGAAATAAATTCTATACGCAAAACTTCCTCGTGAAACAGACTATTAGTAAAAACCGTATCAAAATCCGTGCAGTAGATCCATAGATTAGCCTTCACATACGGACTGAAAAACACGACGGGAGCTTTTAATTTATATATGTTATCTAAATCTACACGGATATTCTGCAAATCACATTTAAGTGCCTGGCAGAGGGTTTATCGAGCCACCTTCACAATTCTCTATTATTCCAATCTCGCAGAACGCGCGGAAAGAATGAACACCTATATCTTTCCGTACGAGCTCTGATTTCCTGGTGATCGTTTCTACCTATGTAGGTCGGTGTCAACAAAATATTTTCGCATTCGGAGAAGAAAGTTGCTGATTGGAATTTCGTGAGACGATTCCGTCGCAACATAAAACGCCTTTCTTTTAATGATTTCCAGCCCAAATCCTGCATCATTTCTATGACACTCTCTTCCAAATCTCGCGATAATACAAAACGTACTGCCTTTCTTTGATCTTTTTCGACGTACTCCGTCAGTCCTATCTGGCAAGGATCCTACACCGCGCAGCAGTATTCTAAAATAGGACGGACAAGCGTAGTGCAGGCAGTCTCCTTAGTAGGTCTGTTACATTTCCTAAATGTCCTGCGAATAAAACGCAGCCTTTGGTTAGCCTTTCCCAAAACATTTTCTATGTGTTCTTTCGAATTTAAGTTGTTGTAATACCTAGGTATTTAGTTGAATTTACAGCTTTTAGATTAGACTGATTTATCATGTAACCGAAGTTTAACGAATTTCTTATAGCACTCGTGTGGATGACCTCACACTTATTTAGGGTCAACTGCCACTTTTCGCACCATTCAGATACTTTTTCTAAACCTTTTTGTAGTTTGTTTTGATCTTCTGATGACTTTATTACTTGATAAACGTCAGCGTCATCTGCAAACAACCTAAGACGGCTGCTCCGATTGTCTACCAAATCGTTTATATTGATAAGGAACAGCAAAGCGCCTATAACACTACCTTCGGGAACGCCTGAAATCACTTCTGTTTTACTCGACGACTTTCCGTCAATTACTACGAACTGTGACCTCTCTGACAGGAAATCGCGAATCCAGTCACATAACTGAGACGATATTCCATAAGCACGCAATTTTACTACGAGCCACTTGTGTGGTACAGTGTCAAAAGCCTTTCGGAAATCCAGAAATACCGAATCGATCTGAAATCCCTTGTCGATAGCACTCAGCACCTCATGCGAATAAAGAGCTAGTTGTGTTTCACAGGATCGATGTTTCCTAAACCCATGTTGACTGTGTGTCAATAGACCGTTACCTTCAACTTATTTCATAATGTCTGAACAGGATATATGTTCTAAAATCCTGCTGCATATCGACGTTAACTATATGGGCCTGTAATTTAGTGGATTACTCTTACTACCTTTCTTGAATATTGGTATGACCTGTGTAACTTTCCAGTCTTTGGGTACGGATCTTTCGTTCAGCGCACGGTTGTATATGATGGTTAAGTATGGAGCTAATGCATCAGCATACTCCAAAAGGTACCTAATTGGTATACAGTCTGGACCAGAAGACTTGCTTTTATTAAGTGACTTGAGTTTCTTCACTACTCCGAGGATATTTACTTCTGCGTTACTCATGTTGGCATCTGTTTTCGATTCGAATTCTGGAATATTTACTTCGTCTTCTTTTGTGAAGGTATTTCTTAATGCTGTGTTTAGTAAACCTGCTTTGGCAGCACTGTCTTCGATAGTATCTCCGTTGTTATCGCGCAGAAAAGGCATTGATTGTTTCTTGCCGCTAACATACCTCACATACGACCAGAATCTCTTTGGATTTTCTGCCAGGTTTCGAGACAAAGTTTCGTTGTGGAAACTGTTATAGGCGTCTCGCATTGAACTCCGGGCTAAGTTTCGACCTTCTGTAAAGGATCGCCAATCTTGGGGATTTTGCGTCTTTTTAATTTTGGCATGTTTGTTTCGTTGTTTCTGCAACAGTGTTCTAACCCGTTTTGTGTACCAAGGAGGATCAGCTCCGTCGTTTGCTAGTTTATCTGGTTAAACCTCTCAATTGCTGCCGATACTATTTCTTTGAATTTAAGCCACATCTGGTCTACACTTACATTATTAATTTGGAATGAGTGGAGATTGTCT
The DNA here is from genome assembly GCF_021461395.2 of Schistocerca americana. Classification (NCBI taxonomy): domain Eukaryota; kingdom Metazoa; phylum Arthropoda; class Insecta; order Orthoptera; family Acrididae; genus Schistocerca; species Schistocerca americana. The sequence goes on along the minus strand of NC_060124.1, from coordinate 194,487,933 downwards.
TTCAGGAAGGCGTCAAGTGGATTTTTATCTGCTTTTTTTAACAGATATATTTTTCGCTTATTTTTCGAGGATTTGGGGATTACAATAATCAGTCTCGCTACGACAACTCTGTGTTCACTAATCCCTATATCGGTTTTGATGCTTGTTATTAACTCAGGATTATTTGTTACTAACAGGTCAAGTGTGTTTTCACAACCGTTTACTATTCGCGTGGGCTCATGAACTAACTGCTCGAAATAATTTTTAGAGAATGCGTTTGCACAATTTCGGATGATATTTTATGCGTACCTTCGGAATTAAACATGTATTTTCGCCAACACATCGAGGGTAAATTAAAGTGACCACCAACTATTATCTTATGAGTCGGGTACGTGTTTGAAATGAAACTCAAGTTTTCTTTGAACCTTTCAGCAACTGTATCATCTGAACTGGGAGGTCGGTAAAAGGATCCAATTATTATTTTATTCCGGTTGCCAAAAAATGTCCGCTGCCCATACACACAGGAAGTATCTGGCTTAAATTTCGCGACAAGTTAAACTACTTGTGACAGCAACAAACACGCCATCGCCAACCATGTTTAGCCTACCTTTTCGGAACACGGTCAGGTTCTTCGCAAAAATTTCGGCTGAGCTTATATCCGGCTTTAGCCAGCTATCAGTGCCTATAACGATTTGAGCATCAGTGCTTTCTATTAGGGCTTGGAGCTCTGGTACGTTCCCAACACAGCTAACAGAATTTACAACTGTTATACCAATGGTTCCTTTAGCTATGTTCTTCCTGTGTTCAGCCTGCACCCATTGTGACTGAAGCCCATCTTGTGTTTTCCCGAGACCCTCTAACCTAAAAAACCGCCCAGTCCACGCCACACAGCCCCTGCTACCCGTGTAGCCGCCTCCTGCGTATAGTTGACACCTGACCTATTCAGCGGAACCCAAAACCCAACCATCCTTTGGCGCAAGTCGAGGAATCTGCAGCCTACACGGTCGCAGAACCGTCTGAGCCTCTGATTCAGACCCTCCACTCGTCTCTGTATCAAAGGTCCGCAATCAGTCCTGTCGACTATGCTGCAAATGGTCAGCTCTGATTTCATCTTGCAAGCAAGACTGGCAGCCTTTACCACTTATGTTAGCCGCTCGAAACCAGAGAGAATCTCTTCTGATCCAAAGTGACACACACCATTGGTACCGACGTGAGGATCCACCTGCAGTTGGCGGCACCCTGTGCTCTTCATGGCGTCCAGGAGGACCCTTTCCACGCCTGGAATGACTCCACCCGGTATGCACACGTAGTGCACATAGACTGTAGACAAGGGATTATTTATTACTTTCACAGTTAGTGTGCAATGTGTGTGATCATCCATTCCACCTATTGTTGGCCATCTTCAGTTGATAATCAACCGTATTTTGTGGCATCTAGACCGTAATTGGTAATCAGTTATAATTTTCGATCAGATATTGTATTTCTCTATATTGCTGGTTTGAACGCTGCCTACGGCAGATACGATTACGGAATCCAAAAAGAGATGACCACGTCTCAAATGGTGAAGAAATGTCTATCCGTCACTTCTGGGAAGATTGGGAGGGACTGACATCTGCCCAAAAGAGCGTGAAGATATGTGTGGTCGAAAAAGACGCATAACAACGAAGCAAATGGAGACTCAAGATTTAAATACCGACCCAGTGTAACTAAGATGTTCGGGAAGCTTTCTGAAACAATTTTACAGCCTCTGTCGTATACAGAATCCACGTGGTGTCACAATTCTGTGCTCCATGTGGTGTCACCGCCAGACACCACACTTGCTAGGTGGTAGCCTTTAAATCGGCCGCGGTCCGTTAGTATACGTCGGACCCGCGTGTCGCCACTATCAGTGATTGCAGACAGAGCGCCGCCACACGGCAGGTCTAGTCTAGAGAGACTCCCTAGCACTCGCCGCAGTAGTACAGCCGACTTTGCTAGCGATGGTTCACTGTCTACATACGCTCTCATTTGCAGAGACGACAGTCTAGCATAGCCTTCAGCTACGTTATTTGCCACGACCTAGCAAGGCGCCATATTCAGTTACTATAATTACTATCTTCTAGAATGTATTCTGAACAGATAATATTGTGAATCATCTACCGTCAAGAGCGACGTTCATCTTTAATGGATTAAAGTTAAGTATCAAACTAATTACGTCCGCTTTCTGAATTCTCATTCCTTGTCATGTTCCATACCTCATGTCAGTATAGTTCTTCCCTCCTCACGCCAGCCTGCGTGAGGTAAAACGCGTGCATTTCGGCCTCCATTCGTAACACGGTGTTGGCTCTTCTGCTAACACAAAACTCCAGACATACATTCTCAGAAATTTCTCCCTAGCATTAAGGCCTCTATTTGATACCAACACGGTGTACGAAAAACGGTGGTATTCAAAACAGCTTCCAGCCGTCTCAAAATCGGTAAATACAACTCCCATATGGTCGAGATGGGTAGGAATCACGCACCCTTCTTTCTAACATAGACTGCAAAGGCCGAATAATATTGAGACCTCGCGATTGTGGTGGCGACGGGAGAGGCTACAGTTTTCCTTGTGCTTACAAAATAAATTCTGGATGACACGAGCCTTATGAACAGGCTCCCTATTGTTTTGAGACACAGCACCATTAGTGGGAAACAAACATTGTGCCACGTGATCAACCTTATCATCCAAAATGGTCACGCAGTTCTTGATACTAATGCGACCTTTCAGAGTGAGAATGGTACCCATGGAATACGCCAATATTTTTCCTCTGTCCTCCTCCGTAGTTGTTACCCTCTAGAGATTCCTCTAGTACAATGGAAGTTATTCTCTGATATCTTAACAGATGTCCTATCATCCTGTCCCGTCTTCTTCACAGTATTTTCCATATATTCCTTTCCTCTCCGACTCTACAGAGAACCTCCTCATTCATTACCTTATCAGTTTACCTAACCTTCAACATTCGTCTGGACCACCACATCACAAGTGCTACGATTCTCATCTGTTCCGGTTTTTCCAGAGTCCATGTTTACTACCATACAATTCTGTCCTCCAGACATACATTCTCGGAAATTTCTCCCTAGAATTAAGGCCTGTATTTGATACTAATAGATTTCTCTTGGCCAGGAATGCCCTTTTTGCCAGTGCTAGTATGCTTGTGATGTCCTCCTTGCTCCGTCCGTCTTGGGCTGTTTTGCAGCCTAGGTAGCAGAACTCCTTAATTGCATGAACTTCGAGATCGAGAACCCTTATATTAAGTTTCTCGCTGTTCTCGTTTCTGCTACTTCTCATTACATTCGTCTTTCCTCGATTTACTGTCAATCCATATCCTTTACTCATTAGACTGTTCATTCCATTCAGCTGATCATGTAATTCTTCTCCAGTTTCACTGAGAACAGCCATGTCATCAGTGAATCTTATCATTGATATCCTTTCACCCTAAATTTTAATTCCACTCCGTAATTGCTTCTTCGATTTATAGATTGAACAGTAGGGGTGAAAGACTACATCCCCGTCTTACACCCTTCTTAATATGAGTACTTCGTGCTTGATCTTCCACTCTTATTATTCTCTCTTGTTTTATATTGCCCATCTCTCCCTGTAGCTTACCCCTATTTTCTTCAGAATTTCGAACATCCTGCACCATTTGTCTTTGCCGAACGCTTTTTCCAGGTCGACAAATCATGTGATCGTGTTTTTATTTTTCTTTAGTTTTGCTTCCATTATCAAACTCAACGACAGAACTGCCTCTCTAGTGCCCTTAGCTTTACTAAACTCAACTGATTGTCATCTAACACATCCTCAACATTATTTTTTATTCTTCTGTATATTATGGTTGTCAGCAACTGGTTGCATGAGCCGTTAAGCCGATTATGTGATTATTCTCGCACTAGTTAGCTCTTGCAGTCTTCAGAATTGTGTGGATGATGTTTTTCCGAAAGTCTGATATATCGCGAATATCATACAGTAACGTGAATAGTCGTTTTGTTGCCACTTCCCCTATGATTTTAAAAATTCTAATGGATCGTTATCTGTCCCTTCTGCCTTATTTGATCTTAAGTCTTCCAAACGTCTTTTAAATTCTAATTATTGAATCCCTTATCTCTTCTGTATCGCCTCCTGTTTATTCTTCTATCATGTTATCTGACAAGACGTCCCCCTCATTCAAGCCTTCAATGTACTCCTTCCACCTAGGCCCTGTCTCCCCTGCATTTAACAGGGAAATTCCACTTTCACTTTTAAAGTTACCATCCTTGCTTTTAATTTCACCGAAGTTTGGTTTGACTTTCCTATATGCTGAATCAGTTCTTCCGTTAATCATTTATTTTTCGATCTCTTCACATTTTTGATGTAAAAATTTTGCCTTAGCTTTCTTGCACTTACTGTTTATTTCATTCCTGAACGACTTTTATTACTGTATTCATGTATTTCTCTGAGCACTTTTGTACTTCCTTCTTTCGTCGATCAACTGAAGTATTTCGTCTGTTACCCAAGGTTTCTTCGCAGTTACCTTCTTCATACCTTCGTTTTTCCTTCCAACTTCTGTGATTGCTCTTTTTAGAGAAGTCCATTCCTCTTCAATTGAAGTGCCTACTGAACAATTCCTTATTGCCATATCGCGTTAGAGATTTATCTCTTCATTATTTAGTACTTCCGTATCCCATTTGTTCGCGTAGTCTCTTAAATTTCAGTCTACTCTTCATCGCTACTAAACTGTGATCTATGTCTATATCGCCTCCCGTGTACGTCTTACCGTCCAGTAGCTGACTTCGGTATCGCTGCCTGATCATAATGTAATCTAACTGAAATCTTTCTGTATCTTGAGGGGTTTTCCAAGTATACCTCCTCCTCTTGTGATTCTTGAACAGAGTATTCGCTATTACTAGCTGAAATTTATTACAGAGCTCTATTAGTCTTTCTCCTCTTTCATTCCTTGTCCCACGCCCATATTCTTCCGTAACCCTTTCTTCTACTCCTTCCCCAACAAGCGCATTCTCCCATGACTATTAGATTTTCATCTCTCCTTACGTGCTGAATTACCCGTTCAATATCCTCATATCCTTTTTCTGTCTTTTCATCTTCAGCATGCGACGTCGGCGTATATACCTGAATTATAATTGTCGGTGTTGTTTTGCTATCGATTCTGATGATAACAATCGTATCAATGAACTGTTCACATTAACACGCTCTCTATCTTACCTTCCCATTCATAACGAATTCTACTACCTTTATACCATTTTCTGCTGCTGTTGATATTGCCCTATGCTCATCTGACCAGATACCCTTGTCTTTTTTCCATTTCACTTTTCTGTCCCCCCACTATATCTAGCCTGAGCCTTAGCATTTCCTTTTCAGTTTTTTTAGTTTCCCTATCATGTTAAAACTTATGAAATTCCACACCCTGACTCGTAGAACTTTATCTTTTTGTTGGTTTTTCATGTTTTTTCTCATGGTCACCTCCCCCTTGGCATTTCCCTCCCGTAGATCCGAGTGGGGATTCTGTCCCGCAATCTTTTGTCAATGGAGAGATCATCATGACACTTTTTCAACTACAGGCCAGATGTCCTGTTGTTAAAAATTATGTGCCTTTAATGCATTGGTTTCTATTGCCTTCTCATCCTTATGCCGTTGTCCATTGCTGATTCTTCTGCCTTTAGGAGCAGTTTCCCACCCCAAGGACAAGAGAGTGCCCTATACCTCTATCTGCTCCTTCGCGCTCTTTGACAAGGCCGTTGGCTGTATGAGGGTGATTATGCCGCAAGCGTTTGGCCGTCACTGCTGATGATTTTTATACAAAATTTAAGTGATTACAGGACTCTATCCCCTACCCCCTTTTTCCATAGGTGAACTAATAGTTCGATATGTCTGCCCAAACCATCACGGAACTTCCGCCATGTTTCACTATTGGGACGTAAACTCAGCCAAATGTTGAAAACAGGGTGTAACATGACTCATGCGACCAAAAGACATTGTTACATTGCTCCACAGTCCAGGTTTTGTGGCTTCGGCACAATGCTTTCCTGTTACGGATATTTGAATTACTGATGTGTAGTTTTGTTTGATTCCAGCTCGTCCTGCAATTACTTATTTATGGACCTCCCTTCGTGTTGTTTTCGTGCTCACAGAGTTCGCGAGTGCGACATTCAATTCCGGAGTGCCTTTTGCATCTGTCAGCCTCTTAGTTTTCGCCAGAATGCCCGTCAGTGCTTTCAATGGCCGTCTGTCACTCTCCCTCAACGCACACTTTCGTCCACGTTGTGGCTTAGTGGACAATGTTTTCCGCTTTCTCTGTCTGAAGTACAGATATTCGATACGACGCCCCTTGAAACACGAAAAAATTCGGCAAGCTAGGTTACGAAGCACCCATCATACGAACACTAACAATTTGGCCACGTTCGAATTCCCGAAGCTCTGACATAATGCGCTCACAGCTACACAGAACACTGTTCTGACTATGGAAGTCTTGTACAGGTTGAGGACATTGCACAGATGCCGTCCATGGTCAAATGGCTCAAATGGCTCTGAGCACTATGGGACTTAACATCGGTGGTCATCAGTCCCCTAGAACTTAGAACTACTTAAACCTAACTAACCTAAGGACATCACACACATCCATGCCCGAGGCAGGATTCGAACCTGCGACCGTAGCAGCCGCACGGTTCCGGACTGAGCGCCTAGAACCACTGGACCACCACGGCCGGCCCATGGTCAAATCTGTCAGCTTAGCTAATATCTACCTTTATGTTCAATCATGAATCTCTCGCGGTGTTCCCGTATTTCTTTCCAGCCCCTTATCTCGTGTAGAGACAGAGAATCTGATGCTGGCGGAGACATAGACACGAATGACATAGGGCCAGTGTTAGCTAAAGCAGATACTGAGTTTCCAGCACGTACTCTGTGCAGCGGGTTGTGGATAGGTGGATGAAGAACATTTTCTGCAGTGTCGGAACGTGTATGAGTTATCCAAATGATGGAGCGATTTCTGATAGAGGGAAAACCCCGGATTTGAGGCCGGCCGGAGTGGCCGTTCGGTTCTAGGTGCTCCAGTCTGGAACCGCGAGACCGCTACGGTCGCAGGTTTGAGTCCTGTCTCGGGCATGGATGTGTGTGATGTCCTTAGGTTAGTTAGGTTTAAGTAGTTCTAAGTTCTAGGAGACTGACGACCTCAGCAGTTAAGTCCCATAGTGCTCAGAGCCATTTCAACCATTTGAACCGGATTTGAGTTTGGGCTCAAAACTGCGTTTTAATGTGTCGAAGTTCCTTCGAGTGCTTCACTGTTGCACCTATGTCTGCAGCGTATTTTATTTTAGTCTGGGCTGCACTGCTCGTGAACAATTCGACGTTCTTTTTCTCCCTCAGAAACATTTTTAAAAGAATGATCCTGCAAGGGTCTCCAATAAATTCTGTTAATTAGCTGTTCTTTTACAAGAGAAGTACAAGCTTTCATATTAAAAGTCGCAAGCATCTATTTTTGTGGAGTGATGTACGAAAATGGCCATTTCGATATGAAAAATATGTTTCCAGCCATTTGAGACCGATCGTTTTCCTTTAAACTCCTTTGTGTTGTGGAAGACGTCATCTTGTAAGACGGGACGAACCCACCTCTCAGGCCTCTGCTCTTTACCTCTTGGTCTTTTCGTGATTTGCCCCTCGGCGGTGGCAATCTTCGGCTTCCGCCTCGGCAATTTCCGGTGGCGACGAGCGCAAAGAACTTCACCTCGCGGCGGGCAGCCTGCTCTTTGCTTTGTACTGGCCGAACCCATTACAGGCGATCGACAGTCTTTTATTGGCATCTTGCTGCCACCGAACAGTGGTCCAACACACATCTATGTACTTCTCCTAACACATATACTACTCCGAGTTTAATTAATTTTCATTTACAAAGTACAAGCAAATAATTCTCGACTAAAACGGCTAAAAAAGAAAGTGGTCACGTTTTATTTAAGACCAATCTATACCGATGACAAGAAGCCTATAACAGCTGTCAGAAGGAACGGAATGTTTGGAAAATTGGCGCTGCAGAATGTGTCGAAGTCACTGATTCTGATGGGACAATAAAGAATAAAGAAGGAAGGTTAGGGTGTAAGGGCCGGCAAGGGCGATACCCCATAGGCCCGCAGCCTAGAAGTCGCCTTTGAGGGGGCGAAAATCTAATAGTCATGGGCGACTGGAATGCAGTTGTAGGGGAAGGAGTACAAGAAAAGGTTACAGGAGAATATGGGCTTGGGACAAGGAATGAAAAAGGAGAAAGACTAATTGAATTCTGTAACAAGTTTCAGCTAGTAATAGCAAATACCCTGTTCAAGAATCACAAGAGGAGGAGGTAAACTTGGAAAAGGCCGGGAGATACGTGAAGATTTCAATTAGATTACATCATGGTCAGACAGAGTTTCCGAAATCAGATACTGGATTGTAAGGCGTACCCAGGAGCATATATAGACTCAGATCACAATGTAGTAGTGATGAAGAGTAGGCTGAAGTTCAAGACATTAGTCAGGAAGAATCAATACACAAAGAAGTGGGATACGGAAGTACTAAGGAATGACGAGATACGTTTGAAGTTCTCTAACGCTATAGATACAGCAATAAGGAATAGCGCAGTAGGCAGTACAGTTGCAGAGGAATGGACATCTCTAAAAAGGGCCATCACAGAAGTTGGGAAGGAAAACATAGGTACAAAGAAGGTAGCTGCGAAAAAAAACCATGGGTAAAAGAAGAAATACTTCAGTTGATTGATGAAAGGAGGAAGTACAAACATGTTCCGGGAAAATCAGGAATACAGAAATACAAGTCGCTGGGGAATGAAATAAATAGGAAGTGCAGGGAAGCTGAGACGAAATGGCTGCAGGAAAAATGTGAAGACATCGAAAAAGATATGATTGTCGGAAGGACAGACTCAGCATACGGGAAAGTCAAAACAGCCTTTGGTGACATTAAAAGCAACGGTAGTAACATTAAGAATGCAACGGGAATTCCACTGTTAAGTGCAGAGGAGAGAGCAGATAGGTGGAAAGAATACATTGAAAGCCTCTATAAGGGTGAAGATTTGTCTGATGTGATAGAAGAAGAAACAGGAGTCGATTTAGAAGAGATAGAGGATCCAGTATTAGAATCGGAATTTAAAAGAGCTTTGGAGGACTTACGGTCAAATAAGGCAGAAGGGATCGATAACATTCCATCAGAATTTCTAAAATCATTGGGGGAAGTGGCAACAAAACGACTATTCACGTTGGTGTGTAGAATATATGAGTCTGGCGATATACCATCTGACTTTCGGAAAAGCATCATCCACACAATTCCGAAGACGGCAAGAGCTGACAAGTGCGAGAATTATCGCACAATCAGCTTAACAGCTCATGCATCGAAGCTACTTACAAGAATAATGTACAGAAGAATGGAAAAGAAAATTGAGAATGCGCTAGGTGACGATCAGTTTGGCTTTAGGAAAAGTAAAGGGACGAGAGAGGCAATTCTGACGTTACGGCTAATAATGGAAGCAAGGCTAAAGAAAAATCAGGACACTTTCATAGGATTTGTCGACCTGGAAAATGCGTTCGACAATATAGAATGGTGCAAGCTGTTCGAGATTCTGAAAAAAGTAGGGGTAAGCTATGTACAACAACCAAGAGGGAATCATAAGAGTGGACGATCAAGAACGAAGTGCTCGTATTAAGAAGGGTGTAAGACAAGGCTGTAGCCTTTTACCCCTACTCTTCAATCTGTACATCGAGGAAGCAATGATGGAAATAAAAGAAAGGTTCAGGAGTGGAATTAAAATACAAGGTGAAAGGATATCAATGATACGATTCGCTGATGACATTGCTATCCTGAGTGAAAGTGAAGAAGAATTAAATGATCTGCTGAACAGAATGAACGGTCCAATGAGTACACAGTATGGTTTGAGAGTAAATCGGAGAAAGACGAAGGTAATGAGAAGTAGTAGAAATGAGAACAGCGAGAAACTTAACATCAGGATTGATGGTCACGAAGTCAATGAAGTTAAGGAATTCTGCTACCTAGGCAGTAAAATAACTAATGACGGACAGAGCAAGGAGGACATCAAAAGCAGACTCGCTATGGCAAAAAAGGCATTTCTGGCCAAGAGAAGTCTATTAATATCAAATACCGGCCTTAATGTGAGGAAGAAATTTCTGAGGATATACGTCTGGAGTACAGCATTGTATGGTAGTGAAACATGGACTGTGGGAAAACCGGAACAGAAGAGAATTGAAGCATTTGAGATGTGGTGCTATAGACGAATGTTGAAAATTAGGTGGACTGATAAGGTAAGGAATGAAGAAAGGAATATGTGGAAAACATTGATAAGGAGAAGGGACAGGATGATAGGACATCTGCTAAGACGTGAGGGAATGACTTCCATGGTACTAGAGGGAGCTGTAGAGGGCAAAAGCTGTTGAGGAAGACAGAGATTGAGATACGTCAAGCAAATAATTGAGGACGTAGGTTGCAAGTGCTACTGTGAGATGAAGAGGTTAGCACAGGAAAGGATTTCGTAGCGGGCCGCATCAAACCAGTCAGTAGACTGATGACAAAAAAAAAAGTGAGGAACGTTGTCAAAAGCTTTCCGGAAATCTAGAAATACGGAATCAACCTGAGATCCCCTGTCGATAGCGGCCATTACTTCGTGCGTATAAAGAGCTAGCTGCGTTGCACAAGAACGATGTTTTCTGAAACCATGCTGATTACGTATCAATAGATCGTTCCCTTCATAAAGTGTCTTTCAGACGTATGTTTTCCGAAATTAAGGCCAATGATCTTACCAGGAATTCTGACTTAGCATGCGCTAGTAAAGTTTTAGTCAGGAAATATCACAAAAAAATCTCTTTTAACGAAATCAGCCATCGACAGAAATTTTAATTTTTCCCTGATTTCATTGGCTGATGTTTTATGGATATAGGCTCACAACATCACACTTTTGGCCTGTGGTTATCTGCCCAGTTTTACTTGATTCGGCGCCTTGTACTCTGATGTTGCCTTATTATTCGTTTTCTGATCTCTGTATATCTGGACTGCATATTGCTTCCATTCTAAGAACTGCCCTCTTTCGGTTCGGTATCACTTACACTTAGGAAAACATAAAGTCACGTAAACAAATCAAAAAGATTTCCTGCGGACGTCACAAATCCTGGAGGAATGCTCACTGCGATCAGTCGCTATACAAATATGGAAGTAATGCGTCCTGCGGCTATGATTTGTGGAAGCGATAGGACGCTAGTCACCCTCAGTGGGCGACAAACGCTTTTTGTTGTGGTGCCGTTCCGCGAAACGCAGTCGTACCGGGAATCCTCGCGGATGAATATCTGCCATCACTGCGCAAGTTTTAAATCCCCGTCCAGAAAAACGAACTACACGGCCATATTCCGGGTATTGGACTTTACGTTTATAGCTTTACCAGTGCCTACGAAACATGTGAATGCTTTTAGGCAATAGACATTACACGAAAACATCAAGCTGTGAAAAGCGAGTGACGTAGAGGAAAAAAAGAGGAAATTGTGGTCTTTTAAGACGATATTGTAGGTCGAACAAGACGCAGAGGGAAGTCACGTGAGAGAACTTTCGGTGAACTCATCGACTAGTGTTATTGATAAGAACAGCTGAGAACAGTTGGCTGAAATACGACAAACGTTTTACAAGAGGTGTTACAGCTAAATATGTAATCAACTATCTCTACAAATAAGGGGAACACTGTCAAAACTACACTACTGGCCATTAAAATTGCTACACCAAGAAGAAATGCAGATCATAAACGGGGATTCATTGGACAAATATGTTATACTAGAACTGACATGTGATTACATTTTCACGCAATTTAGGTGCATAGATCCTGAGAAATCGGTACCCAGAACAACCACCTCTGACCGTAATAACGGCCTTGATACGCCTGGGCATTGAGTCAAACAGAGTTTAGATGGCGTGTACAGGTACAGCTGCCCATGCAGCTTCAACACGGTACCACAGTTCATCAAGAGTAGTGACTGGCGTATTGTTACGAGCCAGTTGCTCGGCCACCATTGACCAGACGTTTTCAGTTAGTGAGAGATCTGGAGAATGTGCTGGCCAGGGCAGCAGTCGAACATTTTCTGTATCCAGGAAGGCCCGTACAGGACCTGCAACATGTAGTTGTGCATTATCCTGCTGAAATGTAGGGTTTCGCAAGGATCGAATGAAGTGTAGAGCCACGGGTTGTAACACATCTGAAATGTAACGTCCACTGTTCAAAGTGCCGTCATTGCGAACAAGAGGTGACCGAGACGTGTAAACAATGGCATCCCATACCATCACGCCGGGTGATACGCCAGTATGGCGATGACGAATACACGCCTCCAATGTGCGTTCACCGCGATGTCGCCAAACACGGATGCGACCATCATGATGCTGTAAACAGAACCTGGATTCATCCCAAAAAATGACGTTTTGCCATTCGTGCACACAGGTTCGTCGTTGAGTACACCATCGCAGGCGCTTCTGTCCGTGATGCAGCGACGAGGGTAACCGTAGCCATGGTCTCCGAGCTGACAGTCCATGCTGCTGCAAACGTCGTCGAACTGTTCGTGCAGATGGTCGTTGTCTTGCAAACGTCCCCAGCTGTTGACTCAGGGATCGAGACGTGGCTGCACGATCTGTTACAGCCATGTGGATAAGATGCTTGTCATCTCGACTGCTAGTGATACGAGGCCGTTGGATCCAGCGCGGCGTTCCGTATTACCCTCCTGAACCCACCGATCCATATTCTGCTAACAGTCATTGGATACCGACCAACGCGAGCAGCTGTGTCGCTATACGATAAACCGCAATCGCGATAGGCTTCAATCCGATCTTTATCAAAGTCGGAAACGTGATGGTACGCATTTCTCCTCCTTACATGAGGCATCACAACAACGTTTCACCAGGCAACGCCGGCCAACTGCTGTTTGTGTATGAGAAATCGGTTGGAAACTTTCCTCCTGTCAGCACGTTGTAGGTGTTGCCACCGGCGCCAACCTTGTGTGAATGGTCTGAAAAGCTAATCATTTGCAAATCACACCATCTTCTTCCTGTCGGTTAAATTTCGCGTCTGTAGCACGTTAGCTTCGTGGTTTAGCAATTTTGATGGCCATTAATGTAGTATCGAGTATCATTTGCAACGGGAGGTTTCCCGCCCTTATGCTGAAGAGGTAAGGTTATTAGGCAATCACTGAAATGGTTAAAATTCTTCCTGCCCCTATTTGTGGGTCATCGTCACTAGGTTGAAGTGAAACGCAGAGAGCAAGAAAGGGGGAATGTTTATGAAAATAATTATTATACGGAGTTTGCTTGCAATTTTTTTTTTTTTTTTTTTTTTTTTTTTTTTCGCAACATTTCTATGTACTTACTTCCTTGGTGGCGGGAAGTCACGTATCTGGTGACCTGCAGCCGGCTTCCTTATTGAAGTTACATTCGTTCTTGGAAAACTTCGTTGCTTCTCGGACTTCATTGGTTTCCTTGGTCAGCACACTTGAGTTGTTAAAATCAGTGTACTAGTTGCCATTGTCCTGGTGTTCCGCTACCACAGATTTCTCACTTTGTTTTAACGATGTGTGGTGTTCGATTTCCTTAACACCCCGTTCATTAACAGTCCTCCGCACTTCGTCTGTATACACTCTGCCGGATATACGGATGTACAATAGCCTTGCCCTACGCTTGCCAGACTGTCGCCGCACTTCTCAGGGGCGGAAAACCTGAGAAAGTACGCACTGGTCACTCCGGGAATGGCGGAGCTTATTTTCTGAGAGCCAGTGCATTGCTTTGACCACGGAGCACAAACAATCGTCGGATACGTGTTTGGGGGCAACCCAGTCAGGCTGAACGCATTAGACACACTGTTCAGCGAGTGCAGCAAGGTGGAGGTTCTCTCATCGATGAAGAGAACGCGATGCCAAACGTGAGTGGTCCATTCGGAAAATTGTTAGGCCAATCTGTATCGTTGTTGATATAGCTCGCGCACCGTATGTGCGCAGACACCTTTCTTGATGGCGGGAAGCCGCGAAGCCGGAAGCATACAGCCCTCTTCTCTACTAAAGGTACAATTTTTTCTTTGAAATCTCCGTCGCTTCTCGAACTTCTACGAGGGTTAGAACTTAAACAGTGGCAACTATTTATTCACAAGTGCTCTACCAACAGCTCACTTGGTGGAGCACGTGCCCGCGAAAGGCAAAGGTCCCGAGTTCGAGTCTCGGTCCGGCACACAGTTTTAATCTGCCAGAAAGTTTCATCCTCAGATCTTTTTTACACCATGTCCTAAAGTGATAAGGCCATAATGGCATCGTCAAAACATATAAATATAATCAGCACAGGATCGTCACATAAATCGTCACATAGATTTAAAATAAGGTGTACAATAGCCACATCTTCCACACAGCCATTATTGCAACTCTTAATGACTGTGTGGACGATGTGGCCTATTCTACACCTTGTTTTAGATCTATGTGACGATGCTGTGCTGACTATATTTATATATTTTGACGATGCCATTATCGCCTTATCACTTTAGGGCATGGTGTAAAAAAGGATGGCCATTACGGACTAAAACCGGTCATCGTCTAAAGAATTGATATTGTGATCAAAGACTGGAATAAAAAGCATGTTACAGCATTCCACCACTTTCTGTATACGCGACCATGTCGCAGTTGGTGAAAAGAGGAAGCCCCCTGGTAGAATTTTGCACAGAGCATAACTTAATCATAGCTAACATTTGGTTCAAGAATCATAAAAGAAGGTTGTATACTTGGAAGAGGCCTGGAGAGACTCGAAGGTTCCAGATACATTATATAATGGTAAGGCAGAGCTTTAGGAACCAAGTTTTAAATTGTAAGACATTTCCAGGGGCAGGTGTAGACTCTGACCACAATCTACTGGTTATGAACTGTAGATTAAAATTGAAGAAACTGCAAAAAGGTGGGAATTTAAGGAGATGAGATCTGGATAAACTGACAGAACCAGAGGTTGTAGAGAGTTTCAGGGAGAGCATTAGGGAACGATTGACAGGATTGGGGGAAAGAAATACAGTGGAAGAAGAATGGGTAGCTTTGAGGGATGAAATAGTGAAGGCGGCAGAGGATCAAGTAGGTAAAAAGTCGAGGGCTAGTAGAAATCCTTAGGTAACAGAAGAAATATTGAATTTAATTGATGAAAGGAGAAAATATAAAAATGCAGTAAATGAAGCAGGCAAAAAGGAATATAAACGTCTCAAAAATGAGATCGACAAGAAGTGCAAAATGGCTAAGCAGGGATGGCTAGAGGACAAATGTAGGGATGTAGAGGCATATCTTACTAGGGGTAATATAGATACTGCCTACAGGAAAATTAAAGAGACTTTTGGAGAAAAGAGAACCACTTGTATGGATATCAAGAGCTCAGATGGAAACCCAGTTCTAAACAAAGAAGAGAAAGCGGAAAGGTGGAAGGAGTATATAGAGGGTCTGTACAAGGGTGATGTACTTGAGGACAAAATTATGGAAATGGAAGAGGATGTAGATGAAGATGAAATGGGAGATATGATACTGCGTGAAGATTTTGACAGAGCACTGAAAGCCGAAACAAGGCCCCGGGAGTAGACAACATTCCATTAGAACTATTGATAGTCTTGGGAGAGCCAGCCCTGATAAAACTCTACCATCTGGTGAGCATGATGTATGAGACAGGCGAAATACCCTCAGACTTCAAGAAGATTATAATAATTCCAATCCCAAAGAAAGCAGGTGTTGACAGATGTGAAAATTACCGAACTATCAGTTTAATAGGCCATGGCTGCAAAATACTAACACGAATTCTTTACAGACGAATGGAAAAACTGGTAGAAGTCGACCTCGGGGAAGATCAGTTTGGATTCCGTAGAAATGTTGGAACATGTGAGGCAATACTGACCCTACGACTTATATTAGAAAATAGATTAAGGAAAGGCAACCCTACGTTTTTAGCATTTGTAGACTTCGGGAAAGCTTTTGAAAATGTTGACTGGAATACTCTCTTTCAAATTCTGAGGTGGCAGTGGTAAAATACAGGGAGCGGAAGGCTATTTACAATTTGTACAGAAACCAGATGGCAGTTATAAGAGTCGAGGGGCATGAAAGGGAATCAGTGGTTGGGATGGAGTGAGACAGGGTTGTAGCCTCTCCCCGATGTTATTCGATCTCTATACTGAACAAGCAGTAAAGAAAACAAAAGAAAAATTCGGAGTAGATAATAAAATCCATGGAGAAGAAATAAAAACTTTGAAGTTCCCCGATGACACTGTAATTCTGTCAGAGACAGCAAAGGACCTGGAAGAGCAGCTGAACGGAATGGACAGTGTCTTGAAAGGAGGATATAAGATGAACATCAACAAAAGCACAAACGAGGATAATGGAATGTAGTCGAATTAAATCGGGTGATGCTGAGGGTACTAGATTAGGAATTGAGACGCTTAAAGTAGTAAAGTAGTTTTGCTATTTGGGGAACAAAATAACTGATGATGGTCGAAGTAGAGAGGATATAAAATGTAGACTGGCAATGGCAAGGAAAGCGTTGCTGAAGAAGAGAAATTTCTTAACATCGAGTACAGATTTAAATGTCAGGAAGTCGTTTCTGAAAGTATTTGTATGGAGTGTTGCCATGTCTGGAAGTGAAAGGCGGACGATAAAGAGTTTGGACAAGAAGAGAATAGAAGCTTTTGAAATGTGGTGCTACAGAAGAATGCTGAAGATTAGATGGGTAGATCACATAACTAATGAGGAGGTATTGAATAGAATTATCGGAGAAGAGAAATTTGTGGCACACCTTGACTAGAAGAAGGGATCGGTTGGTAGGACATGTTCTGAGGCATCAAGGCATCAACAGTTTAGTATTGAAGGGCAGCATTGAGGGTAAAAATCGTAGAGGGAGACCAAGAGGTGAATACACTAAGCAGATTCAGATGGATGTAGGTTGCAGTGGTACTGTGAGATGAAGAAGCTTGCACAGGATAGAATAGCATGGAGAGCTGCATCAAACCAGTCTCAGGACTGAAGACCACCACAACAACAAGACATGCAAAACATTTTGCCACATCAGAATCACCGTTTTAAAAATCAAGGGATGCATTAACTCAGTGATAAAATTCACATTTACATCGTTTGGTTAGCGGATGACAAGCTATCAGTGCAGGACTAGGACACAATGCAGATGGTCCTGCAAAACCATATGGTCTAAAATCCATGTAAGAACAAAAATGAACAAAATTTGTCTTTATCCCTCATCTTTTTAGATCAGTTGCAACCTTAAATGTGTTCACTTTTTACAGTTCTTCAATAAACAGAACCCACTGATGGTGGTATAGAGGCGCCGAAAAACAGTGTTTTGCAAAAAAAGGCAGAGCATATACGTATATTCCATAATTTGGATTAGTAGTTTGAGGTGATTTACTTGATGCACTTAAGCTAGCGAAGAAATGTCTTCACCTGTACTCGTCAACAATTAAACTGAGAAACGCTCTTAACTATGATTTGAAACAATACATAACATAGTATTTTTAAAACGAAGATCGTCATTCTATCTTTATTTCTGGAATAAACAAGGGCAATATAAGGGAAAAATAGTACATGACTGTACTTTTACTAATCTTTTTCCTTTATGCTTTTTTCCAAATGCAAATTAAAAAATTGTTGAATTCTTTGAAATCGTCAATATCTTATTTAATAGGTGACAACTATAATTTATTATTCATTATTTTGTGTTCATATTGCTAATTGATGTTACATGGGAAACTTCACTAAACTAGTGATGTAAACACTGTGCATTTGGCGAACTTTCTAGAGAAAGAAGAATTTAATGGACTATACTTTTGCTAAATACATATTGTAATTCAGATAGATTTTTCATATCCATCATAATATCTTTTTCTTTAGAAAGTTCTTATACTTAGAGACATGAACGACGGCTGTCGAGTTTTGTCTCGTTCTGCGCATCTGACGTGACGTCATCGTCCGACAGCCAATGAACGTTCAGTATTTTTTCCAGCGCTCTGCTGTGAACGTCTTGGTCAGCGCGAGTGTTACAAGTGTTTGTGGTAGTTATTCGGTGAATTTTTATTCTGTTTGTAGCGATTTGTCATGGTTGATAGTGGTGGTAAGTGAGAAAGTCTCCATAAGCAAGCGAGAGAATTTACAGGATACCCGCTTTCTTAAAGCGCGAAGCAGATAACGGTGGACTTGTAAGAGATGTTGCCAGATCTCAGGAACGCACAGCAGAAGTCAGTGGCGTCAGTTTGAGAACTATGCAGCGGATTGCCAGAAAAGAGGAAGCCCAGTTTTCAATCGCCAGGGAAACATGACAAGTCTGTCACAAATTTATACGATTTTGACGAAGATGTTCCGAGGCGAGTTGTGTTAAATATGTACAAGAAAGGCGAAGTTCTTATGTTAAAGGAAGTGCATGAATCTATAAATTTTCAAGGTAGTGTTACCTCAGTGTGAAGAATATTGAAAGACATTGGGTTAAAATATGTAAATACAAATGACGGACGAAAATTTTTAAAGGAAGTGTACGAAATCGCTGCTTCAAGGGCACAGTTCTTAAGAAGTATTCTTTAAATAAGAAAATCTGGCAATCAGAACTTTTTTACTTGGACGAAACATGGGTAGACCAGAATCATACAAGGAAAGTGTGATGGAAACTGAGTGGTGGTTCAGATAGTTTTAAAATACCGTCTGGTAAAGGAGGACGAATAATTGTGACATTGGTTCTGCTTCCGGATTCATTCCAGAACACAAATTGGTGTTCCGGGCAAAAAAAGAGCAATTTAGGTGATTATGAATGTGAAATGAACTTAGAGACATTTACATTACGGTTTCAGAAGCAGTTTATCCCTTACTTACCTGCAAACTGAACGATTGTTATGGACAATGTGAGTTACCACTGAGTTGTTGTTGACAAGGCTCCCACAATAAGTACAAAAAAAGGAGATATGTTGTGGCTTGCAAGTAAGAAGAAGTTTCCACAAAATGCCAACCACACTTCCGCTGAATTGTTAAACCTTGTAGGGCTTCATAAGTCTCGAGTGAAAGTGTATGAATATAGATTTACAGTTTTGCGTTTGCCACCATATTATTGCCGGTACAATCCTATAGAGCTCATACGGGGACAACTGAAAGGATATGTTGCAGTACGAAACACAACATTTAAAACTGCTGACACAGAGAGACATTCGCGCGAAGCACTGGACACCATAAAACCTTCAGCATGGGCTGGATGTGATCGACACGCGGAATGGCTACAGGAGGAGGAGATAGAAATTTTAATGGACAATGTGCTCGATTCCATCGTCATCACTCTAAGACCAGATGAGTAAGACATCGTCACGGACTGCAGCGATGTAGGTGACGAAGACGACGATCGCAGCGTTTGAACGCAACCAAAGGTGAGCCACACGTACAGTATTCACGTTTTCTTTTCTTTTTATGCAGCTGCCCTTCTACAGTTGCAGTTTTACCAGTAATACTCAGATATATTCTGTCTTTTGCGACTGTAATAAAAGTCTTATTTAAATCAGCTACTTTTTGCTTTATTTTGAAGCATGTGCAGTGGATAGTATTTTGGCTTATGTGTTGCCACTTAATTACCTGTCATAGTTTTCTGCATCGCTGCGGTCGTAAAGTCATATTCAACGGTTCTTTCGACTGATCTATATTTTAGAAAATAATTTCTGTTTATGCGTGACAAACACACTCAAGTAAGTTCGTTTTTTTTTGCCCATTGCACTTCACTAACACTCAATACATTTTAGTATTTATGTTTTTATTAGTGCACAACTGATTTTGGATGCTTTATCATCTTTGTTTTAATAGATGTGCTTTAAAAAAGTTAAATGTGTCTGGTACAAATAAAACGTTAGTCACAGTCGCAAGAGACAGAAAATTTTTTATATTACATACAAAATTTTTGTAGTCTTCAATTACTTCATTCAGAATGTTTATATAATATGTAATTTGTGGTAGTCTGTGTCCACGTTGGAAGTAGTTACGCACTGCGGATGACAGCAGTTTTTTGGTGTTTTGCGAAAATAATTATTTGTAAACTCTAATTTTGTCATTGGACACAAACATTAGCATTTCCCGGTACGTAGATGCTCGGGACGAAGCATCGAAACTTGCTGTCCCAGACGGCATTGCATGTCTCATTCCTTTCGATTTGGCTATCTAACATTGGTAGTCTACTCTTGGTGGGAGCTTAGCTCTCTAACAAATAGCAAAAAAATTAATAAAAATTCACCGAATAAGTTTCTCCGCTACCAGCTACTCATTAAGCTCAAGCTTACGAACTGGTTGGCGTCTACATACTTAAGTGCTTACCGTAACCGTTGTTTGCAACCAGCAACGATGGGATCTCCGTGTGTGGTTCTACACCTCGCGGATCTGCGCGATCCGCCATCGTTCATGGATTCAGCTAAAGTAATTCTATAAATTTATCCTTCTCAAAAGCTCACGCGCCAATTAGATGTCATCAGTGACTGGATTTCACAACACGCAAACGCCGGCCGGAGTGGCCGCGCGGTTCTGGCGCTGCAGTCTGGAACCGCGAGACCGCTACGGTCGCAGGTTCGAATCCTGCCTCAGGCATGGATGTGTGTGATGTCCTTAGGTTAGTTAGGTTTAACTAGTTCTAAGTTCTAGGGGACTAATGACCTCAGCAGTTGAGTCCCATAGTGCTCAGAGCCATTTGAACCATTTGAACACGCAAACGTTTCCTATTTGTCTCCTTTTATTCAGACTCGTGAACTGTGTGCCGCTCGTTTCCTATCTTTTTAGATGTGTAAACTGTGTGTCATTTCAAGATGTTAAACTCACACTACATGTTACGAAAACGAGTGAATTAGTGTTCGGTTCTCATTATCTACATGTACAATGTTGTAAATGTAAAAGTACACCTGCCATCTGCAATGATTATTGATGTCGTTGTGGAAGAAAGCAGCGAATGAATGATCAAAGTTTAGGTTTCAATCTTATGAAGAAGAAAGCCCGCCTCACACGGTCACTGACGTCAGTATTAACAATTATTATTCACACCAGTAACAAAGATAAGCATTATACCTGAAAAATTTAATTATCGCTAATCGAATAATCATTTCAATGTGAAATATTGGCTTTCTGTACTCCAGAAGTGCAACAAATACTGAATGATGTTTCATGTAGCAAGATACTGTATAATTGAGAAGAGCATACTTTATAAAAGTAATTTCGTTTTCCTTGATTTTTGAAGGCTTTCGACTCTACACCTCTCGTCCAATAATAACCAGGATACTGTCGTATGGATTGTGGATTGTCTACATGGGTATGCGTTTGGCTTGGTTAATTTTTGACTAATAGATCCCAGAACGTTATATTAGCCAAAAGAGTGTTCAACAGTCATGAGAGTAACATAAAGTAAGCACCAAAAAATCTTGAAAAGATCTCTAATGCTAGTGACATACGTAAAATATTAATCAAATAGGATCAGCAGAGCCATCTAATTGCTCACTGTTGTCCACAGGGAAGAGTTGTCGATCGTAAAGGAAGTACTGAAAGACGCGAAGATTTTGCACTCGACGTAACGAATTTCACATGAATGCAAGAAGTGCTCATAATGGAAAGAAATAACGCTACAGTATTCGAGTACAACACTAATGAATTTATGGAGCACTTCGCATCGTGTAAGTACGTAGTGGTAATACTAACAAAAGATATGAGAAGGGACGAGCACCTAAAATCATTAATGAGGAATGCAAACGGAAGACAGTTTTATTGGCAGGGTTTTGAGGAAAGATCAGTGCATCTGTGAATGAAATCTTACTTAAGACCTTACTACGACCACTTCTAAGGTACTGTTCCAGTGTTTGGAATCCAAGTAGTTATGACAGCCGAGGATGAACAACAGTCGTAACACTTTTGTATAGCTCATGTGAAACTTACGATGATATAATGTCTGCGCATTACGTCTTTAAAATGCTGTCTTTTGTTCTGAGTTTTGTGCTGCGGTTTACGGATTCCGTACGTCGTGGAAACCTGCGGACCGAGATCTTCTTTTAATCAAATACAAGTGACCGCCGCCTATAGCTTTACCTCTGTGCCTTCTCACACTAGGGATACACCCAACGCAGCGTTTACTGTCGGCAGGAACTAAAAGAAACTCCAAGGTCGCCACTGAATTCAGAGGCCACAATAAAAAGAACTAAGTCAGAGTAGGACTTTGGTTACAATAATTGTTACAAATTATTTTTATTTTCTGTGAGACAAGGCCACGAATTGTTCCTGTACTGGGAAAAGCAACGCCAATGGATCAAATTAATTGATACATATCTTTACAAAGTTGTGCAGTACTTAGTAAAACCTATGAGCCAGCACAACACACTCCAGTGCTCAAACCAACATTTGTAATATACTCCTTGATATGTAGTTTGTAGTTATGCGTTGCTACACATCTGATTATGATGCCAAAATATACCTAAACACGGCCTGTTTAGGACTGAAACTGACGTGTAATAGAGTGATTAATACAGCTGTGCCCAAACACGATTTTTCAACAATTTTTACAAGCTGTAAATCATCGCCTCCTCAAAATAATATTTTCCTTGTCTCAGTGTTTACATTTATTGATGTTAGTAGATGATTCTTTTTATAGAAAGCCCATTTCTCTGGCAATTTCTTCGCTGCTAGGTTTTCTTGTATCTTCCTTTCTTGGTTCAAATGGCTCTGAGCACTGTGGGACTTAACTGCTGAGGTCATTAGTTCCCTAGAACTTAGAACTACTTAAACCTAACTAACCTAAGGACTTCACACACATCCATGCCCGAGACAGGATTCGAACCTGCGACCGTAGTGGTCGCGCGGCTCGAGACTGTAGCGCCCAGAACCGCTCGGCCACTCCAGCCGGCTATCTTCCTTTCTTATGATTGTTGCTAGTGCTGGTGATAGGTTGACTGCGCAACAAGTTTCACATATCCCCGTTCTTCCTATCTTCAAAAGTTCTATAAATTATTCATTTCAAAATCTAATGGAAATCTAACATTTCCATAAATTTCTTTCAGAAGTTCATGTAGTGATTGTTATGCTCTTTTTGCCTGATGACCATAGGTGTTCTGCTTCTGTTATGAATACCTGCTCATTTTATTCTTTCCGAGCTCATGCATACCTTTTTGGAAGGATTCAGTCTCTCCTATTACCTTCTTGCAGTGCGTCATCATTTGCAATTGGTCTAGTTTCTTTTGGACAACTATTTTCTCCAAGTTCTGGCCACGTTACCTCATTTTATATCCTGATATTATTCCCCAGTTACCTTCTTCGTGTAGAATTGTGCTCCTCATTCTGCGGTGCCTACACAGATTGGTTACTCGTCTCTGTACAACAACTGCATTATCCCATTTCACTTTTGAATATATCTCACGGCACCTTACATTCTTCTATTCATCTTTAGCTTCTCGTCGTTGCCACGTAATTTTTTCTGAGTAACGTACATCTTTGCTTTATCTTTCAACTGTTAACACATTCTCGTCGTATCGCTATTAACTCCTGCATCTCAACTATTATGAACACCTGCCTCCATTCTGTCTTTTTGTGACGGTACCTTTTCTTATTCTTTTGTCATATCGTTTTAGAGGCCATTCAACATGATTTGCACAACAGTACCCTTTTTTCTGTCAGAGACAGCAAGGGACTTGGAAGAGCAGTTGAACGGAATGGACAGTGTCTTGAAAGGAGGGTATAAGATGAACATCAACAAAAGCAAAACGAGGAAAATGGAATGTAGTCGAATTAAGTCGGGTGATGCTGAGGGAATTAGATTAGGAATTGAGACACTTAAAGCAGTAAAGGAGTTTTGCTATTTGGGAAGCAAAATAACTGATGATGGTCGAAGTAGAGAGGATATAAAATGTAGTCTGGCAATGGCAAGGAAAGCGTTTCTGAAGAAGAAAAATTTGTTAACATCGAGTAGAGTTTTAAATGTCAGGAAGCCGTTTCTGAAACTATTTGTATGGAGTGTAGCCATGTATAGAAGTGAAACATGGACGATAAATAGTTTAGACAAGAAGAGAATAGAAGCTTTCGAAATGAGGTGCTACAGAAGATTGCTGAAGATTAGATGGGTGGATCACATAACTAATGAGGAGGTATTGAATAGAATTGGGGAGAAGAGGAGCTTGTGGCACAACTTGACTAGAAGAAGGGATCGGTTGGTAGGATATGTTCTGAGACATAGAGGGATCACCAATTTAATATTGGAGGGCAGCGTGGAGGGTAAAAATCGTAGAGGGAGACCAAGAGATGAATACACTAAGCAGATTCAGAAGGATGTAGGCTGCAGTAAGTACTGGGAGATGAAGAAGCTTGCACAGGATAGAGTAGCATGGAGAGCTGCATCAAACCAGTCTCAGGACTGAAGACCACAACAACAACAACAACAACCCTTTTGAATTATCATTATTTCTTCAAAATCAGTCTGAATTTTTAATCTCTCTAATTTATCTAAGTTCTAACTTTTCTATGACTTTCTCCTTAAACTACGTGAAATTCTACTGGTATTTTAATTATACTAATTTAAGATCACTATTAATGTCACTTCTTCCTTGCTTCTTGCAGTCCTCATCTTGATAGCTGAATCTGTTTTACCAGAACACATTCAATCGGTAATCTTGACCTCTGGCATCTGTCTTATGTAGTTCCATCTCAATGGGTTCTCAGTATACGTAGGCCGGCCGAAATGGCCGTGCGGTTAAAGGCGCTGCAGTCTGGAACCGCAAGACCGCTACGGTCGCAGGTTCGAATCCTGCCTCGGGCATGGATGTTTGTGATGTCCTTAGGTTAGTTAGGTTTAACTAGTTCTAAGTTCTAGGGGACTAATGACCTCAGCAGTTGAGTCCCATAGTGCTCAGAGCCATTTGAACCATTTGAATCAGTATACGTAGTGTCTATCTCGTAACTAGCTAGTAACTGGCACGTGATTCTATGAATTAAATCCTTTTGAATGCATGTTATGAACTAAACATTATTTACTGACAAAGCGAGAAATTATCTCACTGATGTATGTAGTGACCCAGTGTTTCAGAACTTGATGAATCCAAAACATTCTTTGATTGTAACTTTTCTTTTTAGTAAATGACCCGTAGCGATCAGTTGGGTCGTTACCCGATTGGCCTGTTGCCTTCAACTACTAAACAAAAATTTAAAAAAGCTTGCAGCAAAGATTGGTTTGGCGGTGCTTATCTTGCTACGTCCTTTATTTGTTTCGTTGCCCGTGTAATGAGACAGACCAGTATGCTTGTATTGCTCTTACGTGCTCAGTCAGGTGCAGTCGTTTGCGAAACACGATAATCATGAAGCTTATACTGCTGCCATCTTCAGGTGATACTCGTAGAATTTGCTACATCGCACCTCGTTTATATTCTTGTAGCTACCTACTCCATCCCTCACTATCCAATCCGACGCCACGTAGGGTGAAATGGTGGGAGTCCGTCCTTCACTCTCAGTAAAACTTGGAACTTGGCGCTGAGCCAATTGAAGCCAGAACGTCGGCCGAGAGCGACAACTTACGCGCCAGACGGAAGCGTTAGAGGTACTGAGGGAGTAGCGTTCGCACACAGAATCGGCGATCATGTCTCCCCAACAGTCCACACGATGTAGCATAAAGCCGGGTAATGAGGAAAAGGGTAGGGAGCGATAAGAGTATACAGGAGCCGCTTACCCTCGAGATGACGGGAACATACACGGGTGCACCAGAGAAAAATACAGACAGTTGATTCGCCGGGAAAGTTTAAGATCACTGATCAAAATGAAGATGTACTAATGGATCCGAACCAAAATAAAGTAATATATTGTTAGCAAAGTTTGTTGCAGATTCCACCAGAATTTATACGTTTATATGTATTATAGAAGTGTATGTATGTAGTTTCCACATACCTTCCTAAATCACTGGACCTATTTCTACCAAACCTGGTACACACCTCCCCTTCTGTCAGACAATAATCGCTATGGGAGTAAGAACCACCTGCCTATCATATTTCAGGATAGGAGATGCTTGAAAAAACCTGCCTCATCATGCATACCGTTTTAATTTTTTACTTCTTTGTTACTAATTATGGCCACAAAATATTTCGCTGGTGGTCTAGACATGTGGCGCAGAACGTACCTACACAAATATACTGAAGCAACGAAGAAACTGCCGGCCTGTGTGGCCGTGCGTTTCTAAGCGCGTCAGTTTCGAACCGCGTGACCGCTACGGTCGCAGGTTCGAATCCTGCCTCGGGCATGGATGTGAGTGATGTCCTTAGGTTAGTTAGGTTTAAGTAGTTCTAAGTTCTAGGGGACTTATGACCACAGCAGTTGAGTCCCATAGTGCTCAGAGCCATTTGAACCATTTTTGAACGAAGAAACTGGTATAAGCATGCGTGTTCAGATATATGTAAACAAGCAGAATACGGGGGTACGATCCGCAACGCCTACATAAGACGACAAGTGTCTAATGCAGTTGTTAGATCGGCTACTGCAGCTACAATCGCGAACTATCAAGATTTAAGTGAGTCTGAACGTGTTATTATAGTCGGCGCACGAGCGATGGGACACAGCATCTCCGACGTAGCGATGAAGTGGGGATTTTCCCGTACAACTTTTTCACGAGTGTACCGTGAATATCAGGAATCCAGTAAAACATCAAAGCGCTGACATCGCTGCGGCCGGAAAAAGATCCTGCACGAACGGAACCAAAGACGACTAATGAGAATCGTTCAACGTGACAGGAGTGCAACCCTTCCGCAAACTGCTGCAAGTGTCAATGCTGGGCCATCAACTAGTGTCAGTGTGCGAACTATTCAACGAAACATAACCGATATGGGCTTTCGAAGCCGCACTCGTGTACCCTTGGTGACTGCGCGACACACAGTTTTACGCCTCGCCTGGACACCTCAACACCGACATTGGACTGTTGATGATTGGAAACATGTTGCCTAGTCGGACGAGTCTCGTTTCAAACTCTTCGAGTGGATGGACCCTGCATGACAGCAGCAGACTGTTCAAGGTTGTGGATGCTCTGTAATGGTGTGGGGCGTGTGAAGTTGGAGTGATATGGGACCACTGATACTTCCAGATACGGCTCTGACAGTTGACACCTACGTAAGCATCTTCTCTGATCGCCTGAATCCGTTCATGTCCGTTGCACATTCCAACGGACTTCGCAATTCCATCAGGACATTGCGACACCTCATACGTCCAGAATTGCTACAGAGTGGTTCCAGTAACACTTTCTGAGTTTAAACACTTCCGCTGGCCACCAAACTCCCCAGACATGAATATTATTGAGCGTATGTGGGATGCTTTGCAACGTGCTGTTGAGAAGAGATCTCCACCCCCTCGTACTCTTACGGATTTATGGACAGCCCTGCAGGATTCATGATGTCAGTTTCCTCCACCACTACTTCAGAGATTAGTCGAGTCCATGCCACGTCGTGTTGCGGCACTTCTGCGTGCTCGCGGGGGCGCTGCACGATATTAGGCAGGTGTACCAGTTTCTTTGGCTCTTCAGTGTATATCATTGCGCGCAAAATGCTTGAGAGGTATGACGTCATAAACACTGAGATACCTGATAAAATGCCGCATCATTCAAGAGATTTTAACATATTTGTTCTTTATTGCCAAGTCGTAACTACAGTCGAATCAACCTACGAAAACCCCTTACTCCTGGAAACGCTTTTGACAGCTTTCGACTCCGAAGGGCAAACGGCTATAGGCGGAAACGATAGCCGCCTATACCGCTATCAAGAGGCGTTGCCATACAGACGTTTACAAAATCCCGTTGCAGATCTGCCAAGCAGCATGCAGCATGCAGAAACTGCCCCGGAACACGTTTCTTAATTTGGGTACTGTAATATACAGGGTGTTACAGAAAGGTACGGCCAAACTTTCAGGAAACATTCCTCACACACAAAGAAAGAAAATATGTTATGTGGACATGTGTCCGGAAACGCTTACTTTCCACGTTAGAGCTCATTTTATTACTTCTCTTCAAATCATTTTAATCATGGAATGGAAACACACAGCAACAGAACGTACCAGCGTGACTTCAAACACTTTGTTACAGGAAATGTTCAAAACGTCCTCCGTTGGCGAGTATACATGCATCCACCCTCCGTCGCATGGAATCCCTGATGCGCTAATGCAGCCCTGGAGAATGGCGTATTGTATCACAGCCGTCCACAATACGAGCACGAAGAGTCTCTACATTTGGTACCAGGGTTGCGTAGACAAGAGCTTTCAAATTCCCCATAAATGAAAGTCAAGAGGGTTGAGGTCAGGAGAGCGTGGAGGCCATGGAATTGGTCCGCCTCTACTAATCCATCGGTCATCGAATCTGTTGTTGAGAAGCGTACGAACACTTCGACTGAAATGTACAGGAGCTCCATCGTGCATGAGCCACATGTTGTGTCGTTCTTGTAAAGGCACATGTTCTAGCAGCACAGGTAGAGTATCCCGTATGAAATCATGATAACTTGCTCCATTGAGCGTAGGTGGAAGAACATGGGGCCCAATCAAGACATCACCAACAATGCCTGCCCAAACTTTCACAGAAAATCTGTGTTGATGACGTGATTGCACAATTGCGTGCGGATTCTCGTCAGCCCACACATGTTGACTGTGAAAATTTACAATTTGATCACGTTGGAATGAAGCTTCATCCGTAAAGAGAACATTTGCACTGAAATGAGGATTGACACATTGTTGGATGAACCATTCGCAGAAGTGTACCCTTGGAGACCAATCAGCTGCTGATAGTGCCAGCACACGCTGTACATGGTACGGAAACAACTGGTTCTCCCGTAGCACTCTCCATACAGTGACGTGGTCAACGTTACCTTGTACAGCGGCAACTTCTCTGACGCTGACATTAGGGTTATCGTCAACTGCGCGAAGAATTG